>NC_069499.1:266547459-267223292 GCF_027579735.1 Bombina bombina | reverse complement strand
GTCACTTTGGACCCTATCGAGGGACACCAACAATTGGACTATATTGATTGATTTTTTTCTCATTTTATTTAGGACTTTCCACTATCACATTTTTTATTCTTTAGTTTGTGATGCTTTGCATTTGAATATCTGTATTGTTTACACTGTACATTAGGATATTTAGGATTATCACCCATTGGGGTAATTGACTTCACTAGCCACTAGGGAATCAATGTTATTTTCAACTTTGTCATTTTCATAACTTTTTCAATTTGTACCGCTTGGAAAGCAGAGATACGTTACACATGTGATCCGAAAGGATACACTACATATCTTATCCATAAGTTAAGAATTGAGAGATTTTCTAGTGTGCATAAGATTGGATTAATTTTTTTCCCTTTTTTCAATTAGAACATACCGGTATCGTTCTATTTAGGATAGAATCACGTAGATTGAATTGCACACATTTTTGTCAGCACTTATTTTTTAATAAGTCTATTTGTTTTGGTCACTGATTATTTGCAAATTCTGATTTTTTGTTTTCTTTGATATATATTGGCTATCATTTGAATGTTAAGATTCACTTTGTTTCACTATTAGATATTATTTTTTCCACAATTTGGTTGAATATTAGACATTATTATCCATTTATAACTATTTTTTTAACCATTTACAAACTAGACTATCTATGATTTCAGTCGCACTTGTATAGTCCTTTAGGCATTGATATTATCCATCGAGAAGAGTAGCCAATCCTAAACTTGTGGCTCACAAGTCTAGATTTTATATTTTATATTGTATCGACATTTATCATTAGTGTTTTTATTGTATCTGTTTTTTATTGTAACCTTTACATTGTGATACCATTGGAATATATGAGATGGGTTTGATTGTTCATAACCCATATTGATTAAAAACAATTTTTAACGGAGTGTATTGTTCAGAAATGTTTTAGCTATTCATCCTGATCACCATTTATTATAAATCAAGCCCTGTGATATACCTTAGTCTTTGGCGCTCCTATATATATATTTTACAGGTACTATTTATCAGATCTGATAGGGGATCTTCCTTATAGTGTAGCAGGTATATTTGTAGTTTTGGCGCTGAAAACTTCATCTTTGTTGTTCATACTCTGTATTTAATTAGCCTTTGCAGAGACAGTGCTAAATTGGACATTTAATAATAGATTATTTAAAACTGTTCTCTGCATTCCCCATTAATATTCTAGATTCTGGCCTTTAAAGTCAGCAACAATGCACAGTAACACAATACATAGCAATACATAGCATACACACATGCAGATACACACACACTACATAGCATACACTTACACATGCAGATACACACACACAGACACACTACATATCATACTCTTATACAGGCAGATACACACACACACTACATAGCATACACTTATACATACAGATACACACACACACACTACATAGCATACACTTACACATGCAGATACACACACACTACATAGCATACACTTACACATGCAGATACACACACACACACACACACTCTACATAGCATACACTTATACATGCAGAAACACACACACACTACATAGCTTAAACGTATACATGCCGATACACACACACACACTACATAGTATACACTTACACATGCAGATACACACACACTACATAGTATACACTTATACATGCAGATACACACTTATACATACAGGTACACACACACTACATAGCTTACATTTATACATGCAGACACACACACTACATAGCATACACTTTTACATGCAGATACACACACACATTTATACATACAGATAAACACACACACTACATAGCTTACACTTATACATGCAAATACACACACACACACACACACACACTACATAGCATACACTTATACATGCAGTTGCACACACACACACACTTATAGATACAGATAGACACACACACTACATCATATATGGGTATCTGTAATTCTTGTATGGGGTCCTGGGGTTGGCAAGCACATTAGCTGGCAGTCTGAGGCTGCCACTGTTCATTACCCTGGTGTTAGAACTGCTCATCATATAAAACTGAAGGCATGCTAGTATTATCACCAGAGGTTAGACGTTGTCACTACCAGGGATTAGAGGTCACCATTACCTGAGGTCAGAGGGTATACTGTCTTCTTACTCCTGCTGAACCCACACACCATTCCTTTTCCACAGGGAATATAACAGGTATCTAACCCTGGGAGAGAAAAGCCAGCTGATTCTGAGTATGGGCCCAATATAAAAAAATGTTATGCATGGGGCAATGCGAGACAGATGGCTAGAAACCCAGGACAGTGGGACAGACCCCTAAAATCGGGAGGGGGGTATGCGATCACAACCTTGTACATTTCTTATCTAGCTTAAATGCTTTAACATGAGCTGATCTGACACTTCTCCAGCCCTACCTCTACACCTGACCTGGGTACAAATCTAACTTTTTTACCACATCACATTATGAAAACCATGTTGGACTTATCTGCATTTAAGACTGCCTTAACTTCTTCTATACAATACACACCACATGGTGCATTTTCAAAGAGAAGCCTTATACCATAGCTGCAACAGGGTACCCTTCCCATAACAGTTACCTAACAACAACTGACCCCATAGTGGGCAAGATCTCTATAGTTACTTTACCTCTGCATGTCACCTAAGAGACAATCCAAACTAGATAAAACAACTAAAACCCGACTTAGGGCGGAGCTTGGCCGTTCAGAGAAATGGCCGCATAGCACAATAGCTCCTAGGCCCTAAGTCCTCAAACCCAGCAGTCATACACGACCTGAGCCGCAAACATAACCCCACACCAGAGGCGACAATGCGCTGACCCTGACTGGACATCCCTCCAACCGAAAATCCTCCTCATTGCCACCGGACCCACCTCAAGCACCGGGCGGCGCCCGGACCCGGAGGAGCAGACAACACGCACTTAGGCCTCAGTAAAAATACACTGCGAGACCCTAACCAGCAAGACGCTACGGCGTCCGACAACGATCCCGCAACCAACCGCAGCTCTCAGGGCACGACCCGCGCACCACGCCGACGAGGTAAGACAGAGTGCACCGCAGGCCTCAAGCAACACCGGCCTCAACCACCCACAGCCCTACCACATAGCCACAAATCACGGCCCAGGGGACTGCAAAGACTAAGCGCTCCGAAAGATCACCGGGGCTCTCATTAAGGAGGGGGCACGCTTTAACAGACACTGTCTCAAGGGGCATACCTATAAGGCACATAGCGGGCACCGCGCAACATATACATTGTGCACCCCCTGGGGATTTACTCCTGTCTCTGCCACCACCATCGGCCTACCGGCTCACCTGCCCTTGGAGGGGTAAAACAAAAACCAAAAATCAGAGCCTGTGCACCTACACAGCCTCCTCAGGGCAGCAACTTACTCAGGGCAAAAAGACGGTTCACAGGACTGTAACTTTCTACAAATCACAGGAGCCACGGCTCACATGCCAGCCTGAACCCCTTTAAGCCACAATCTCTCACTCTGCCTCTACATAAACGGCCAGTCATCATATGCATCAGTCTTTATCACCCTGAAAAGCAGAATATAGAGCAGCAATCCTTTACAGAGAGCAGGGAAACCTTTATTTTATCAACCCTACTGCGGGCCCATCACATCACTAAAAGAACAACTGTCCTCTACTCACCCCAGCCCCCACCCTATCCCATCAATATGCCGGGGAAAAAAACAACCAAGCTGGACAATATACCACAACCCAGGACCATGCAGCAGTTTTTAAGACAATCTGATGTCACACCAAAGCGCACACAGCAATCCTCAGATAACAATGTACCTGCAACTAGCTCACAGCCCAGCACTCAAACCGAAAGCCCAAATCATGATAATATGCAACCAATCACCAGAGAAGACCTCAAATCTTTATGCACTAAAGAAGACTTCAAAGAAATGCTATCTGAAGTAAAGGGCTGGTATGGTGACCTTAAAAGGGACTTATCAAGGGTGACACAGAGAGTCACTAACCTAGAAGAGAATCATAACACTACCAGTAATGACATCACCCACATGTCCCGCCTTCTCTATGATCAGGAAGAAACCATACACAATTTACTAGAGAAGGTAGAGGACTTAGACAACAGGGGCAGGAGGAATAATCTGAGAGTTCAAGGAATTCCTGAATCCATATTCCCAGGAGCCTTGGAGGGATGTCTGCAGGCCCTGTTTCGCACGTTAAAAGGAGACGAGAATGCCCCTGAGGTCATTATTGAAAGAGCACACAGAGCCCTTAGGGCCAAACCTCCTCCTAAAGCACCCCCCAGGGACGTCATTCTGAAATTGCTGCACTTCAAGGACAAGGAGGACATCCTAAAGCACTCACGGCAGAAACAAGAAATCACACATGCAGGCTGCCGCATCCAGATCTTCACAGATTTAAGCCCCACGACACTCCAGAAAAGGAGGGAACTTAACCATATAACCACAGTGCTTCGCAACAAGAAGATAGCTTACAGGTGGGGGTTCCCAGTTAGCATCATCGCCAATAATGGCAACACTACAGCCATCTACAAAGCTCAAGATGATCTACCTCAGTTTTGTGAGGCCCTACAGATACGCATCCAGACAGAGGACCAGATGAAGGACAGCTCTATACTGGGGCCCCCTCCTGGGAGCCGAGGGAGATCTGCATCTACATTTCACACTGAAAGGGGCTTTCACAAACATCCCTCACTAGTGACTGTCGCTGATGATGTGAAGGAACCACATCAACACTCGGACTGCTCACCCCCCCAGCCTAGGCCAGGGGGTAGTTCCTGAATCAAGGCTACAGGTCGTATGTAATATATTGTCATCTGTTGAACTATTTTTTCTAATGCTGGGTTTGTTGACGGGGATATTACCCTAACTTGTTAGTTACCTATTCTGTTAGTTAACTGTTAATCTTGATTATTGTTTTTCATAGCTTTGCAGAGTAATACCATCTTATATAACTTCAACCTCTATAGCGAGATTGTACTGTTCTCATACCGTGATTAACTGCATTCTTACCCTTCCCACCTTTCCGACCAACCAAAGTTTTCAAAGACACTAACGGCTCCTACCTCTTAGTGACGGGAATCTTATTTAATTCCCATATCACCATAGCCAATGCCTACCTACCAAACCAAGGCCAACACATTGTGCTCAAACAGCTGACACAGCTGATCTTGGAACACACAAGAGGTGTACTGCTTCTAGCGGGCGATTTCAATCTACCTCTAGAACCTCACCTGGACACCTCATCAGGGAAAACCACCACACCACACAGAGTAATTAGAAATGTGAACGCACAACTCCGCTCACTAAAATTACATGACATATGGAGATCTCTACATCCAAACAAACGGGACTACACCTTCTTTTCATACCCACACCATGTCTACACCAGAATTGACTACCTCATAACAGACCAACTAGGCCTCTCACTGATTGACGAAACCAATATACTGCCAATTACCTGGTCAGACCATGCTCCTGTACAATGCACACTAAACTGGCCGGACATACCCGCAAAACCCTACATCTGGAGACTTGACGATCACATGTTAGACAACCCCCTACACAAACTGACCATAGACACTACACTACGACATTACTTCAACGAAAACCCACTAGATGCCCTGCCCACTTCCACGACATGGGAGGCACACAAGTGTGTAGCAAGGGGGGAATTCATCAGACTCAAAGCCACAGAAATCAAACAAAACAGACAATTCCTTAACTCTTCTCTATCACAGATTAGATACTGGGAGTCTGAACTAAAGAAAAACACATCTTCTACCACAATACTAAAGTCCCTGACCACGGTCAAGACCGAACTGAACAATCACATGATTAAAGAATATCAGAGAAAGGCATCAATGCTACAACAAAAATATTTTGAGATGAACGACAAAATAGGCCCCTCACTAGCCAAAGCGTTGAAACGCAAGCAATTGAACCCGCACATCCACTCCTTAAAAGACGCTCTAGGGCACACACAGAAAGATAGCGTAAAAATAGCTGAGATATTCCGACAGTATTATGAAGCATTGTACAATATCACCAATAACAGCCCACAATCACACATTGACAACTACCTTAGGGACATCCAGCTACCTACACTCTCCCAAGAAGACTCAGAACACCTAGACAGACCGATAACAGCTGACGAAATCAAACTAGCCATTAAGAGTATGCCAAATGGAAAGAGCCCAGGACCTGACGGCCTGGGGGTAAAATACTACAAAGATTTCATTCACCACCTACTAACGCCCCTAACACACTTGTTCAACTCACTGTTGACAGAGGGGGGATTCACTGATCAGATGCTAGAGGCCAACATCACCGTTCTACCTAAACAGGGCAGAGCCCCAGACAGGCCGGAGAACTTCCGCCCGATCTCGCTCCTTAATGTAGACATAAAGATCTATGCCAAGGTATTAGCCAACAGAATCAATAAGATCCTACCTTCTCTGATACACCCTGATCAGGTGGGATTCGTGCCTGGCAGGGAGGCACGCGACAACACGCTGAAAGTGTTGCAGCTTGTTTCCCATGCACAGCATCAGAACCGGCCCCTCATACTGGTCTCAACAGATGCCGAAAAGGCTTTTGACCGGGTGCATTGGCCTTTTCTGAAAGCGGTACTAGTCAAAATGAAGTTTAGCGAAATCTTTGTCAGACAAATATTCACTCTCTATGAAAACCCCTCGGCTAGAGTAAGGGTTAACGGACTACTGTCAGATAGATTCCACATAAGAAACGGGACTAGGCAGGGCTGCCCGCTCTCACCGATTCTTTTTGCCATTACAACAGAGGCCCTAGCACAGAAAATTAGAGAAGACCCTCAGATCTCGGGCATCAAAGTCAAAGCGAGTACATACAAGTTGGCACTATATGCTGACGATGTCCTCCTCACACTTTCTGACATAGAGACTTCCCTCCCCAGAGTTTTAAACACCTTTAGTGAATACGGCCAATTCTCTAACTTTCACCTCAATGTAGCTAAATCCGAGATTCTGAACATTACCTATGACACGAAAGACCTAGCCAAAGCACTGGACACATGCCCCTTGAGATTACAGCACGACAAACTCAAATATCTAGGGATATACATCTCCCCAGACGCCCAGATAGTTTTCCAAGAAAACTACAAAAATCTGGAAACCGCATTGATAGCGGACCTATCCAGATGGAAAAACAAATCTATTTCCTGGCTAGGACGCATAAATGTAGTCAAGATGAACGTGCTACCCAGACTACTCTACATCCTCCAAACGACACCAATTCCCCTCCCAAGGAACTACCTGCAAAAAATCCAAAACCTAATTGAACAATACATCTGGGGAGGGGTCAGACCAAGAGTAGCCAGGAAAACTTTATACTTGCCCAGGGACAGGGGTGGCCTGGGGGTCCCAAATATACAAACATACAAACAGGCAATCACCCTAGGCAGACTACTGGACTGGTGCTATAACGACCCCAACAAAGAATGGGTACGACTGGACTGCGACATCTTAAACACTAACAACGCAGGCTTAGTTGCCTGGCTACTCGAAAAGGATAGGCCCACAGTCGCGACAATGTATCCTTTGCTGACAGACTTCTTCTCCACATGGGACAAGATAATAAATACTACATCTCATGTAACAACTAGATACTCCCCATTAACCCCCATCTATAAGAATGCTGCCCTGCCCTGGAACTTACCTGAGGGCAGCACCACCATAGATGCGACCTTGAAAGATTATGTTTTCAAGTCCTTGACTGACGGACATAAGCTCAAAACATTAGCAGACATCTCTGAGGAACTACCTCACCTGACCCTGACCTGGTACCCACACATGCGGATGAACCACTACCTTACGACACATAAACATAGATCCTGTTTAACTAGAAAACCTACCACTTTCGAGACACTTTGCCTAAAAAACACACCGACAGCTCACGTAGTCTCTTTGCTCTACAAACTGCTCTTATTGGACGACAACCAGACACTTCCCTCCTACACGAAGATGTGGGAAAGAGAATGGCAAATTGAGATAAGTCATGAGGACTGGCAAACTGCTTTTTTAATGACCAAATCAGCCTCAATTTCTATGAGAGTGCAGGAATCTAGCTTCAAATGCATAGCAAGGTGGTACCTCACGCCCAGCAGGCTGCAGAAAATCTACAAGCAGGCCTCAGGCAAATGCTGGAGGGACTGCGGGGCAGTTGGCACCCCAACACACATATGGTGGGAATGTCCTAAGCTTGATGAATATTGGGTCAAAGTTTTCAATCATATAGAACTCGTCCTGGGGAAACCCCTACAGAACAGCCCAAGCACGCTTTTATACCTTTCATTGCCCGAACTACCTTGCAAAGCAAACAGGGCCCTATTGCTGGTTATGCTCAATGGAGCCAAACTACTGATCCCCAGACACTGGAAATCCAGCACCACGCCATCCTTTCAGGAATGACAAGCTCAAGTAGACACACTTCTATACCTAGAGAGATACCATCACCTCCGACAAGGGACCGTAGACACACACGAGATGATGCTGGAGAGCTGGGCAGCACATAAATGACACACATAAATGACATGAATGACGGACAGAGTGAGACAGGACAGACTGCATCTTAGGCCCCGACCCCCCCCCCTCCTCCCCCACGCCGTCTTCCTCTCCATCCTCCCCCGTCACCTCCCCCCCCCCACAGGTCAAACGCAAGCGAGCCTTAAACAACACTAAACAGTGGGCACACAACATGAAGCAGTCCTGACCCGCACAAACCTCTTTAATTGGCCCAATGAAGACAGGACCCCCTCCCCCCCCCCCCTTCCCCCCCCCCTCTTTTTTGCTTCCTCTTACCTTTCATCAGCTGGTGACCCTATTATATGCTTGCATAACTTGGTGGGAAAAAACGTCGAGCACTAGGGACGCAGCACTGATGGACTCTTGGACTCTTATCACTTAAGTGCTCATTGAACTGTGCTCTAACCCCTTGGTTATTACAGACCACCTATCAGTGAACTGATTAACAATCCCGCAAGCTCGGGGGCACCAGCGCTAATGTCACATATTTCTTATCTTCTAATATCTTAAACAACTTTGTAACTACATTTACTTTGGAACGACTGGAAAGCTTGTAAACATTTGAATTTTCTTTAATAAAGCTCTTTTGAAAAAAAAAAAAAAAAAAAAACACCTAAAAGCCCCCATAACTCCACCACCTCAATGGATATATTTTTTTAAGCCTCTTGAAAATCCCTCACCTCAAGCAGACAATCTAAAACCAACAGATACCTTTGCACAGCTTCCCACGACAGCAGAAAACCCCAGCCCTGAGACCATGCAAGTCTCACAAGCATTTCTAGAATCGCTACCCTCAAAACAAGACTTCACAATCTGATCTTACAGGTCAAATCCTGCATTAAAGAGGAATTCTCTGAACTCCACAAAGAGATGCATGACATCGGGGACCAGTCGTAAATAGCGAATGTACAAGCACAAAATACCGTAATCTCCCAGCTCCAAGATAAGCTGGAAGATATACAGGAGTAGACAACAAAACATAAGAATCAGAGGAATTCCAGAAGCTGTCACCACAGAAACCCTCCACTTCTACCTGTAAGATCTCTTTAAACTTCTCAAAGGCCCAAATTACACATTACCAATAGCTATGGACAGATGCCACAGAGCCTTGAGACCATGGCCCAAAGGTGGCCTTCCACCCTGCAACGTGATCCTAAAATTTCAGGATTTACAGCAAAAACAAAACATCATGAAACAAGCGAGGAACTCCTCTCCACTACGTTTCCAAGGATCACCCTTATCTATTTACGCTGACCTCTAGCTAAAAACCTTACAACGCAGAAGGGAATTTGCCCCCCTCACCACCCTGCTACGGTAAAACAGCATTCCATACAGATGGGGATTTCTATGTCGCCTCCAGCTTACATGGGAAGGCCAGAGGAAAACATGCACAGACCCTGGGTATATGGAGAACTTCTGCAAGGAACTGAATCTCAATCCTCTAGACCGCAACCAACCACTCAAAAGGATACATCATCCCTCTCCATGCCTGACAGACAGCCGCCTCTAAAAGGCAGAAAAAATCCTTTGGCCCTCACTTTGAAAATGGGTGTGATCAAATCATTTCCCCATACTTTTCTAACTTTATTTGTATGCTTTCTCTCCGGAAGGTTTATAAACTAAAACTATTTTTCTGCCTATTTCCATTATTGCTATATTATAATATCATAATTGCTGAGTCTTTAATATTCAAGGGATCAGCATAATCTAGGGCACCGTCAGCCCCTTCGAAAAGCTAACAGTACTAACTTTTTAAAATAACATTATGGGGCCTATTTATCATGATGTGAGCGGACATGATCCGATATTGCTTGATATTGCTAGGGTTCAAAGCTTGATAATTCGGCCCCTATATTTTAAAATAATATTATATTCTATATTCATTACCTGCTTTGTTCTCCTACTGAACCCCCTAAGTGAGGAGACTGTTAGCTTAAAACAAACAAACCGGTATTGTTAAATTGCATTAAAATGAAAAAATTTAAAAAATCTAACAAAAATTGTGTTGCAAAAATTGTATTTTAAAGAAAAAATTAAATTTGCTGAAAAAATAATTCACACAGTAGCAAATGTTAAAAAAACTACATAGTAGATGCAAAACACACTGTAAAATTCATATGTAAATGCAAAGGGTATTGTTTTCCTTACTGTAAACGAGTTTCCCTGCCCGCTAAAGAGGGGCGTAATCTCTAAACATTTCCCCCCTGCAATGTTTGTTGTTTTAGCTCACAAACTGACACGTAGAGAGACTGTGTCAAAGTATTAAAACACATAATACCCTTAAAAAAAGACCTCTACAAATATAGGAGATTGTAAAATACTATATACTGAATCAGAGTAGTCTGTTTTGTATTGACTGTTGCATTTCATGTTTGCACCCCCTTGTTTCCTGCAAACTTTATCCAGCAGTTTCTCTTTCCAGTGAACTCCAGAACTTTCTATGGTTGTCATCTATCAAGTTGCAGGGATAATCCTTTTTTTCCAGAGAATTCCCTAGGGACATCCCTAAATCTCACCTGTGGTTTACCATTTGCATCTCTCTTTTAAATCAATGGGAAATTCTAAGAATTTGTACTATGTTTATACCCCCGACTAACCCTGACCAAAATGTATGTTTGTAACTATTAGACTTAGGGCTCGATTTATCAAAGCCCTACGGCTGCAAGTTCTCACAAGAACCTGCTCGCCGTATTTAACAAGCAGCGGTCATTAGACCGCTGCTTTCCTAACCTTCTTCGCCACCTCTAAGGTGGCGAAATTCTAGTCCAACCGAGGAGATTGCCGGTGCATGATTGGCTGTGCACGGGCAGGGGGCGGGATTGCACGCGAGCACAAAATTGCGCTCGTGTGCAATGGTGACTACCTGCGGGCAAATTCGCCCCGCTACAGGCGAACTGAGGCATGCAGGGGCGCGTACATGCGCCCCTGTCCGCCTCAGCTTTGATAAATCGAGCCCTTAGACATGAAAACAAATCCATTTGTACAGTGTCTAAGGTAAACATCATTTGCACATGTAAAATTAAAGTTTTACTATCAAATTTATCCTGAGACGTTTTAAACCATCTGAATGCCATTTATGTATAGGCATAATTAATTTACTAAGCATGTTTGTTTTGTTAACTTTTTATACTTTATAAATATTTTTTTCTTAATGTCTTCTTAATTTTTAATTTCTTAATTTTCCATCAATGATTGAAAAAAATTGCTTTTCCCATTTTGGTGAGGTTTTCATTTAAAAATTAGAAGAACAGTGGCAAAGATTGATTTTCTTGTAGAAGAGGCCACAACTATTTTCATCCTCTTAAAGGGGCAGTCTACACCAGAATTTTTATTGTTTAAAAAGATAGATAATCCCTTTATTAACCATTCCCCAGTTTTGCATAACCAACACGGTTATATTAATACACTTTTTACCTCTGTGATTACCTTGTATCTAAGCCTCTGCAGACTGCCCCCTTATGTCAGTGCATTGACAGACATGCAGTTTAGTCAACCAGTACAGACTCCTAAATAACTCCGTTGGAGTGAGCACAATGTTATCTATATGACACACATGAACTAGTACTGTCTAACTGAGAAAAACTTTCAAAATGCTCTGAGCTAGGAGGCGGTTTTCAACGGTTTAGGACATCAGTTTGAGGCTACCTAGGTTTAGCTGTTCCAAATTTGATGATAAAAGTAAATTGGAAAGTTGTTTAAAATTGCATGCCCTATCTGAATTATGAAAGTTTAATTTTGACTAGACTGTCCCTTTAATCAAGATATTTACAGTTCTGATGCTTTAAATTGTGAGACCTCTTAGTGACAATGATTTAAATATAGTTCAATTTAACTTTAAAGACTGCATATTCAAAACATCACTGTACAGATCTAATTTCAAAATCTCACTCTCCATATACAGAATAGGGTATCTTTTTGCCACATTTCCATAACTGAGAAGATTGCATTTTTAAACAAACAAGACTGAATGGCAAATACTTAACTCCTTATCATAAACACTAAAAAACAAAACTCCATTTCTCAATGTTGTGGTCGTTATATGCATTTTATTGTGGTTTCTATAGATCCTGTTAGCTGTATGGGATATCACATATATGTATATTAAATACATATTGGCCTCCATTACATATGCAGCATTGCCCGCAAAATCCTCAGCCGCCAGATTTTACGTGATTTTGGTATTACATATACGGCGTAGCATACAAGTTACGCGCATATATTTCACCCGTCGCCCGCAATTATTACTCCCATAAGCTAACATAGAACCGCGTCACAAATCGGTATCCAATATCCAGTGCAAGGACTTACGTGGCGAAAATGGAGAAATCTTACTCCATTTTTACCTCGCCATAAAAGGCAGCCGTAGCAAGCCTTGCGCTTAGTATGGGAGCACAGTAACTCCTGAAAATGCCTGCAAAAATAAACTAACACCTAACGCATGCGCAATGTCTATCTACCTGTTAACCGCAATCCCCCACCGCAATAACTAATAAAGTCTATTAACCCCTATATCCGCCATCAAACCCACACCGCAAGTAATAACTAATTTTCATTTATAATATTCATATACCCTCACAATATGCATATGTAAATATTAGTCCAGTCTACTAACAACGGACTATACAAAAGTGATTATGACTCACATAGTAGAAACTTAGGAGAAAATGGACGATTTGTGCTTAACACATGCCAAGTTTTTTGCGGACTGGTAAAATGTAATGTAAACTGAATGTAAAATTGTAGGCAAATCAGGATTTTGAGAACCAAAATTATAAGTGCTTTACAACTGCCAATTATCAGAAAGAATGTAAACGTAGCTAATTTTCCCCTTCTGCTTACAGAATAAAAACAATGAAAAACAGAATTTATGCTTACCTGATAAATTACTTTCTCCAACGGAGTGTCCGGTCCACGGCGTCATCCATTACTTGTGGGAAATGTTCTCCCCCACAGGGAAAGGCAAGGAGAGCACACAGCAAGAGCTGTCCATATAGCTCCCCCTCTGGCTCCGCCCCCCAGTCATTCGACCGAGGGTTAGGAGAAAAAGGAGAAACTATAGGGTGCCGTGGTGACTGTAGTGTATAAAGAAAATTTTTTCAACCTGATTAAAAAAAAAAAAAAACCAGGGCGGGCCGTGGACCGGACATAACGTTGGAGAAAGTAATTTATCAGGTAAGCATAAATTCTGTTTTCTCCAACATTGGTGTGTCCGGTCCACGGCATCATCCATTACTTGTGGGAACCAATACCAAAGCTTTAGGACACGGATGAAGGGAGGGAGCAAATCAGGTTACCTAAACAGAAGGCACCACGGCTTGCAAAACCTTTCTCCCAAAAACAGCCTCCGAAGAAGCAAAAATATCAAATTTGTAGAATTTGGCAAAAGTGTGCAGAGAAGACCAAGTCGCTGCCTTACATATCTGGTCAACAGAAGCCTCGTTCTTATAGGCCCATGTGGAAGCCACAGCCCTAGTAGAGTGAGCTGTGATACGGTCAGGAGGCTGCCGTCCGGCAGTCTCATAAGCCAAGCGGATAATGCTTTTCAGCCAGAAAGAGAGAGAGGTAGCAGTAGCTTTTTGACCTCTCCTCTTACCAGAGTAAACGACAAACAAGGATGAGGTTTGTCTAAAATCTTTTGTTGCTTCTAAATAGAACTTTAAAGCACGAACAACATCTAAATTGTGTAATAAACGTTCCTTCTTTGAAACTGGATTCGGACACAAAGAAGGAACAACTAATTCCTGGTTGATGTTCTTGTTGGAAACAACTTTTGGAAGAAAACCAGGCTTAGTACGCAAAACAACCTTATCTGAATGGAACACCAGATAGGGTGGATCACACTGCAAAGCAGATAATTCAGAAACTCTTCTAGCAGAAGAAATAGCAACCAAAAACAGAACTTTCCAAGATAGTAACTTAATATCTATGGAATGTAAAGGTTCAAACGGAACCCCTTGAAGAACTGAAAGAACTAAATTTAGACTCCAAGGAGGAGTCATGGGTCTGTAAACAGGCTTGATTCTAACCAAAGCCTGAACAAAAGCTTGTACATCTGGCAAAGCTGCCAGTCGTTTGTGCAACAAGATGGATAATGCAGAAATCGGTCCTTTTAGAGAACTAGCTGACAATCCTTTATCCAAACCTTCTTGGAGAAAGGAGAGAATCTTTGGAATTTTAATCTTACTCCAGGAGAATCCTTTGGATTCACACCAACAGATATATTTTTTCCATATTTTATGGTAAATCTTTCTAGTCACAGGTTTTCTGGCTTGGACCAGAGTATCAATCACAGAATTTGAAAAACCCACGCTTGGATAAAATCAAGCGTTCAATTTCCAAGCAGACAGCTGCAGAGAAACTAGATTGGGATGTTTGAATGGACCTTGTACTAGAAGGTCCTGTCTCAAAGGTAGCTTCCATGGTGGAGCCGATGACATATTCACCAGGACTGCATACCAAGTCCTGCGTGGCCACGCAGGAGCTATCAGAATCACCGAGGCCTTTTCCTGTTTGATCCTGGCTATGAGCCTGGGGAGGAGAGGAAACGGTGGAAACACATATGCTAGGTTGAACGACCAAGGCGCCACTAATGCATCCACTAGAGTCGCCTTGGGATCCCTGGATCTGGACCCGTAGCAAGGAATCTTGAAGTTCTGATGGGACGCCATTAGATCCATGTCTGGAATGCCCCATAATTGGGTTAACTGAGCAAAGACCTCCGGATGGAGTTCCCACTCCCCCGGATGGAAAGTCTGATGACTCAAATAGTCCGCCTCCCAGTTGTCTACTCCTGGGATGTGAATAGCAGATAGATGGCAGGAGTGATTCTCTGCCCATTGGATTATCTTGGTTACTTCCTTCATTGCTAGGGAACTCTTTGTTCCCCCCTGATGATTGATGTACGCAACAGTCGTTATGTTGTCCGACTGAAATCTTATGAACCTGGCTTCCGCTAGCTGAGGCCAAGCCAGGAGCGCATTGAATATAGCTCTTAGTTCCAAAATGTTTATCGGGAGAAGCGACTCTTCCCGCGACCATAGGCCCTGAGCTTTCAGAGAGTCCCAGACCGCGCCCCACCCCAAGAGGCTGGCGTCGGTCGTGACGATGACCCACTCCGGTCTGCGGAAACTCATTCCCTGAGACAGGTGATCCTGGGTCAACCACCAGAGAAGTGAGTCCCTGGTTACCTGGTCTACTTGAATTTGGGGAGACAAGTCTGTATAGTCCCCATTCCACTGATTGAGCATGCACAGCTGTAATGGTCTTAGATGAATTAGAGCAAAAGGAACCACATCCATTGCTGCGACCATTAGTCCTATTACTTCCATGCATTGAGCTATGGAGGGTTGAGGAATAGAGTGAAGAACTCGACAAGCTTTTAGAAGCTTTGTCTTTCTGACATCTGTGAGAAAGATCTTCATTTCCACAGAATCTATTATTGTTCCCAGAAAAGGAACCCTTGTGGACGGTGACAGTGAACTTTTTTCTATGTTCACTTTCCACCCGTGAGATCTGAGAAAAGCCAACACAATGTCTGTATGAGCCCTCGCTTTGGAAAGAGACGATGCTTGGATTAGGATGTCGTCTAGATAAGGTGCTACAGCGATGCCCCTCGGTCTTAGGACCGCTAGAAGGGACCCTAGCACCTTTGTCAAAATTCTGGGAGCGGTGACTAAACAGAATGGAAGAGCCACAAACTGGTAATGTTTGTCCAGAAAGGCGAACCTCAGGAACTGATGATGAGATTTGTGGATTGGGATATGCAGATACGCATCCTTTAGATCCACGGTAGTAAAAAATTGACCCTGCTAGATTGTTGGTAAGATTGTCCGAATGGTTTCCATCTTGAAGGATGGAACTCTGAGGAACTTGTTTAATATCTTTAAATCCAGAATTGGCCTGAAAGTTCCCTCTTTTTTGGGAACCACAAACAGGTTTGAGTAAAACCCTAGACCTTGTTCCCCGGAGGGGACTGGGTTTATCACTCCCATCTTTGATAGGTCTCTTACACAATGTAAGAATGCCTGTTTCTTTATCTGGTCTGAAAATAAGCGAGACAGGTGGAACCTTCCCTTTTGAGGAAGTCCCTTGAATTCTAACAGGTATCCCTTGGAAACTATCTCTAGTGCCCAGGGATCCAGAACATCTCTTGCCCAAGCCTGAGCGAAGAGAGATAGTCTGTCCCCTACCAGATCTGGTCCTGGATCGGGGGCTACCCCTTCATGCTGTCTTGGTAGCAGCAGCAGGTTTCTTGGTTTGTTTACCCTTGTTCCAGCCTTGCATGGGCTTCCAAGCGGGTTTGGGCTGGGCTGCGTTACCTTCTTGTCTAGCGGCAGTGGAGTTATTAGCCGGTCCGTTCCTGAAATTGCGAAAGGAACGAAAATTAGACTTGTTCTTAGCCTTAAAAGGCCTATCCTGTGGGAGGGCATGGCCCTTACCCCCAGTGATGTCTGAAATAATTTCCTTCAATTCCGGCCCAAAAAGGGTCTTACCCTTGAAAGGAATATTCAGTAACTTAGTCTTGGACGACACATCTGCCGACCAGGATTTTAGCCAAAGCGCCCTCCGCGCTACTATAGCAAAACCTGAGTTTTTCGCCGCCAATTTCGTTATTTGAAAGGCGGCATCCAATATAAAGGAATTAGCTAACTTTAATGCGTGAATTCTGTCCATGACTTCTTCATAGGAAGTCTCTTTCTGGAGCGACCTTTCTAGTTCTTCGAACCAAAAGGACGCCGCTGAAGTGACAGTAATAACACACGTAGCTGGTTGAAGGATGAACCCTTGCTGAACAAAAATCTTTTTAAGCAATCCTTACAATTTTTTATCCATAGGATCTTTGAAAGCGCAGCTGTCCTCTATAGGAATAGTTGTGCGCTTCGCTAGTGTTGAAACAGCTCCCTCGACCTTCGGGACCGTTTGCCATGCGTCCCTTCTAGGGTCTACTATGGGAAACATTTTCTTAAATATAGGAGGTGGGGCATAGGGTACACCTGGCTTCTCCCACTCCTTTTCCACTATGTTCGCTACCCTCTTAGGTATTGGAAAAGCGTCGTTGTGCACTGGGACCTCTAAAAATGTGTCCAATTTGCACAACTTCTCTAGTACTACCATGGAATCACAGTCATCCAGAGTAGCTAATACCTCCTTAAGCAAAGCGCGGAGATGTTCTAGCTTAAACTTAAATGCCACTAGATCAGGTTCTGCTTGTTGAGAATTTTTTCCTGAGTCTGAAATTTCACCCTCAGACAGCCCTTCCCTCACAGCCAATTCCGATTGATGTGAGGGTAAAATAGATAAGGCATCGTCAGCGTCTGATTGTTCATCCTTTTTATCTGTATTTAAAACTGAACAATCACGCTTTCTCTGAAAAACTGTCAGTTTGGATAAAAGATTTGCTATAGAATTATCCACTACTGCTGATAAATGTTGCATAGAAATAAGCACTGGCGTGCTAGGTGTCGCCTGCGCGGGCAAAGCTGGTGTAGACACAGAAGGAGAGGATGTAGAGCTATCCCCACTACATTCATTAGATAAATCATCTTGGGTAACATTATGAAAAATAACAGAGCTGTCCTGATTTTGTTTGGACGCTATGGCGCAATTATCACAAACACTCGAAGGGGGAACCACATTTGTCTCTATACACACAGAACATAGGTTATCTGATGGAACAGACATGTTAAACAGATTTAGGCAGGCAAACAATGCAATAAAAACTATTTTAAACAAAAACGTTACTGTCTCTTTAAATATTAAAATGACACATTTATTTCTGAATGTTCAAAAAACTATGAAGGCAATATCCGATTTTTCTGAAATTTGGACCCCAGTGTCTTAATGCTTAGAAAGTATTGTACAGCAAATATGGAGACTCTAGCTCTTAAAACAAGCAAACCGGAGCTAATTGTTGGATTTAACCGTTTTTACACACCACAATCCCAGCTACAGCCTTGCTGCAGCTTTTTACCTTCCTTAGGGGTCACCATTCACAGAAAAAAGCCTTTTGGAGTCACTTTCTGAACCACAGGACCCTCTCACATGAATCTGCATGCACTGCCTTGAAATTCAACTGCACAGCTGAAGTGCCAAAATGAGGCTTCCTCCCTCAGCACACTAGAGTGAAGGGGCCTTCCTGACTAGATTTAGGTGTCTAAAACCAGCCAGATCAATAAAAAACGTTCCCAAGTGTATGTGAGCTTATAAAATATTTCAAATGGTATAATATTGTAATAAAAACCAATCGATTTAGCCCCTAACAGTGTCTACCAGCATAAAAAACAAAAAGGGGAAGCCTGTTATCTTTTTTGCTGAGGTGAAAGAAAAATGGCTTACCGTTTCCCCTGAGTGGAAAAATGACTGTCATCTAGCATTAGCCTGTGTTGTTAGAAGGAGACTAGTCATACCTGAAGCAGATGAGTCTGCAAACTGTTACCCCCAACTGAAGTTCTCTTGTTTCAACAATCCTGCGTGGTAACAGTAATGGATTTTAGTTACTTGTGCTAAAATCATAGCCCTCTTAAACAGAAATCTTCATCACTTTTCTGTTATAGAGTAAATAGTACAAGCCAGCACTATTTTAAAATAACAAACTCTTGATAGAAGAATAAAAAACTACAACTAACACCACAAACTCCTCGCCATCCCCGTGGTAGATGCTACTTGTTCAGAGCGGCAAGTAGAATGACTGGGGGGTGGAGCCAGAGGGGGAGCTATATGGACAGCTCTTGCTGTGTGCTCTCCTTGCCTTTCCCTGTGGGGGAGAACATTTCCCACAAGTAATGGATGACGCCGTGGACCGGACACACCAATGTTGGAGAAAACTAATTGGTTTAATAGGTTGTACATTTTTCTGACTGGAGTAATTTTTTTAGGGATAAGAGGGAAGTAATGGCGTTGAGGTCGGACTGAGAGGTGGGCTAATTTGTGTTTAGTGGGGAATAAAGTTTAAATGGTTTTTGTTATGGGAGAATATTGTGTTAGGGGCTGGGTCAGTGACAATTACTGTTAAACTTATCGTTTATGTAAAAACTTCAATTTGTGGGCTACATTTAATGTTAAGGAAGACAAGACAAAAATTGAAAGTGCAATGCAAAGATTTTTCAGTTTACAAAATTAAATATTTTGGGCTAGATTATAAGTGGTGTGCTATTTAGCGCTCCCACTCGAGCAATACATTTGCTAGAAGAAAGCTTTTTACATGTCAGGTAGCATGCAGATATCAAGTTGAAAGTAAAATGTTTTCACGCAAGCACTAACCCGATAAGCACAAAAACCATATTCTACCATAGACGTCAATGGAGGGTGAAAAGTGTGAACAAATAACACCCTTAGCGTTTGCTCAAGTGCTCTAACCCAACATGAAATATTAATATTTCACATATCAGAATATATATTCTTAAATACATGTTTTTTTTTAATATATATATATATATATATATATATATATATATATATATATATATATATATATATACTATATATATGATGTTTTTAAAAAAAATAATATATATCTATACCTATATATATATATATATATATAAATATATATATATATATATATATATATATACCTATATATATATATATATAAATATATATATATATATATATATATATATATATATATATATATATAGTATACAACACACAGAGAAAGTCCAGCACTCACTTACAAGCTCTCAGCTAAGTTTTAAAAGCAAAAATGGAAAGGTTAGTTACCGCATTTGGCCAAATGGTACAAGCCCAGGTACCACATCAAGGTCCATAAGCCTGTGCACCCTTCCCTTGTTCCCAGTTTGTTTGGATTTGAGAGCTTGCATTGTGTGGCTGTTTTAGGGTCCCAGGTATTGGAAAGGACCTTGATGTGGTACCTGGGCTTGTCTCATTTGGCCAAATGCGGTAACTAATCTTTCCATTTTTGCTTTTAAATCTTAGCTGAGAGCTTGTAAGAGAGTGCTGGACTTTCTCTGTGTGTTGTATTAATTTATTTTGTAATTTTCCCTATGGTTCTTGCACCCAAACCTGTCTGGGGTTAACTGCCTGTGACTCTGGGGACAGCACAGCTTCCTGTGAGTGCCCGTAAGCACCCAGGGCTGAGCATGTTGCAGGGTCATGGGATGTGCACCCGGTCCGGTATGAGAGTGTAGCCCCCTTCCGTGTTTTGTATATATACAGTATATATATATATATATATATATATATTTACTGTAGAATGTGTAGAGGCACTCCAGCTACATAAGGCTTAATAAGCTCTCCTCGCCCTGAGTGCACTTCAGAAATAAGTAAGGTCTGCATCGAAGGAAGTCACTCACAGGGTCTTTCATAAGATACATATAGTATTTATTTTGATGTTTCGGGTATCACCCCATTTTTAAAAAACATCATAACAGTAAACAGTATACTCACCCCTTTAATACCCCTGCACGGCAAACATTAGTGCGGCACTCACCCCGGCACCCGGAAGTTGCCTGACAGGAGTATTTAACTTTTCAGAAAGGGATGTCAACCAGATATTATACAGTTATCCAGGGCATACACTTAGTACCACTATTGGGGGAGGATATTATACTAAACGGGACAAGCTAGAGATAATAACTAGAGCCCCTATGACCCAAGTAGCCAAAGTGCATCGATTAAAACATTCTCAAGACTCCTATGGCAGGAGAGTGAGGAAAACTGCACAAACCTAAAGGAGTACAGACATTATTTAACTATTAAAGAAAGGTGAGCGTTTAGAACACTAAAAGAGGACAACACTATCGTCTTGAGGGAGGCTGACAAAGGTGGTGCAGTGGTCCTATAGGACTACACTGACTACAAACAAGAGGTGATGCGACAACTGGAGGAGAAAGACACCTATTGTGTGATGAGGGGTGATCCAAGCAAGCAATTTAAAAAGATGTTGGATGAAATGATACAACTGTTGCTTAAGAACAACTACATTGACAAGAGTACCAGTGAGTACATGATGGTGGGGTTCCCTAGGACACCAGTTCTTTACCCAAGGTGCACAAGAGCTTGGATGCCCCCACTGGGAGACCAATTGTGTCCGCGGTTGGCTCCCTGCTTCAACCAATAGCGACGTACATAGACCATATACTCCAACTAATTGTCCGAAATATACCATCTTTCCTTCTGGATTCAGCATCCATGTTAAAACTTCTATTGGAACTACCTCCATTGGCTGAGAATGCGTGGCTGGTCACACTGGATGTGACCAGTCTGTATACAGTCATTCCCCATAAAGAGGGAATAGCGGCTACAAGGAGACAACTGACTAAGTACCTGTATATAGGGCCTCCTGTCGATGACATATGAAAAATGTTGAGAATGTGCTTGTAGCTCAATTACTTTCGTTTTGAGAGATCTTTCTACCTACAGGTTGCAGGAACGGCAATGGGGTCTAATATGACCCCAGCATATGCCAACCTGTTTATGGCTGAATTAGAGAATGGAGGTACACTACTGTTTAAAGACCACAGAATACAGCTTTTCAAGAGATACATTGATGACTTGTTCCTCTTATGGACAGAAACCGAGGAGGAACTACTCAATTGGTTTGGGGAACTGAATAAGGTACATCCTACTGTAAAATTCAAATTAACATACAACAAGAACACAGTAGATTTTCTGGACCTAAGAATCTTTAAACAAGGAGATGTCTTGAACACTACCCTTTACAGCAAACCAACGGATAAGAACTCTATCTTGCACACTTCTAGTTGCCATCCACCAAGCCTAAAGAAGGCACTTCTAACATCTCAATTTAAGAGAGTGGCCAGGAACAATACCTTAGGGGAACTTAGGGATCTACAGCTGACGGATATGGTGACAAAATTCAGACAGAGGGGATACAACCAGAAAGTTTTAAAGACCAACTTTTATATGGCTCTAAGAGCAGACCACCTGAGGAGAAACCTCACCATTACATATTCCAAGGGTAAAGAAGGGATTGCGGATACCCTGAAGAAAAATTGGAACCTGCTGACTACTGACAGGGACTTACCTTTTAAAACAATGCTTCCACCAAGAATTGGTTACCGAAGAGCGACCTCTCTGAGAGACCAACTGATTAAAACAGGCCCCAGAGGATGCTACAGTAGTGACACCTGGCTGAAAACTAAAGCCGGATGTTTTTGATGCTTAGGATGTACCACCTACAGTGGCCTTACAACTGGCAGTTTCTTCAGTCACCCATATTCTACAAATTTTTTTTAAATCAGACACAGTGTAACCTGCACCACAAAGTACATTGTCTATCTTCTGCACTGCGTGTGTGGAATGTTTTATGTGGGTAAGACGGTGGACGACCTGAGTAACTAGGATGGCAAACCACCGGTCTGCAATACGAGCAGCAATAGATAAAGGAACGTCTCGACATTTCGCTGAAGCTGGACACAGAGTTACAGACCTTAAGTACATTATCATCGACCACATCCCCCCATTGACAGGTCAAAAATCCTTTTACAAAGGGAAACACAATAGATTTTTAACCTATGGACCATGACCCCCAGGCGGCTCAATGTCCACCTGGACTGGCATTGCTGTCTGTAGAAAGTTATTGTATAGCTGTGGTTCTACACACACTGCAGATGGTTGGTGTTTGTGTTCTGTTCACTCAGCTGGACTATACTAATGTTCATTTACCATATTATGTTGTTATACTATGCTGTAGAAGCCTTATTTCTATATTCTGCGTAATTCTGTGTATAGTTTACATATCTCTTTTTGTATTCTGCTGAATCGTTTAGATAGAATGAGCCCTGTTTTTATACCTGGGTCTCTTCTACTATGTTGAGGGATAGCAGATAATCTCTAGCACATTTTATGGCAAAGGTAGGTGTGTATTTGTGATATAGACGGGTCCTTGATCCCCATATTTCTATGAGTAAATAACCCCAATAGTCTACCTCTACGTTAATGAGGTAGTATAGATTAGCATGACTTTATGATGGGGCTGTTTATATATGCTGCACTATTGTTTCCAGCTAAAGAATGTACTATTTAACCTGTAGTCCACACCAATGTATATTGCGAGTTGGGAATTCCAGGTTTGGACTATGGCTCTAGTTATTATCTCTAGCTTGTCCTGTTTAGTATAATATCCTCCCCCTGTAGTGGTACTAAGTGTATGCCCTGGATAATTGTATAATATCTGGTTGACATCCCTTTCTGAAAGTTAAATGCTCCTGTCGCTATGTTTTGTTTTGTTTTTAACTTTACACACGGCGCTCATAGCAGAGCGTCCGGTTGCCATGACTACTCGAGTAACGTAGCATCACGTGATGGCGGGCTACTTCCGGGTGCCGGGGTGAGCGCCACACTAATGTTTGCCATGCAGGGGTATTAAAGGGGGTAAGTATACTGTTTACTGTTATGCTGTTTTTTGAAAATGGGGTGATACCCGAAACATCAAAATAAATACTTTATATATATTATGAAAGACCCTGTGAGTGACTTCCTTCGATGCAGACCTATAAATATACAGTGGGGCAAAAAAGTATTTAGTCAGCCACCAATTGTGCAAGTTCTCCCACTTAAGAAGATGATAGAGGCCTGTAATTTTCATCATAGTTATACCTCAACTATGAGAGACAAAATGTGGAAACAAATCCAGACAATCCCATTGTCTGATTTGGAAAGAATTTGTTTGCATATTATGGTGGAAAATAAGTATTTGGTCACCTACAAACAAGCAAGATTTCTGGCTCTCCCAGACCTGTATCTTCTTCTTTAAGAGGCTCCTCTGAACTCCACTCATTACCTGTATTAATGGCACCTGTTTGAACTTGTTATCAGTATAAAAGACACCTGTCCACAACCTCAAACAGTCACACTCCAAACTCCACTATGGTGAAGACCAAAGAGCTGTCGAAGGACACCAGAATCAAAATTGTAGACCTGCACCAGGCTGGGAAGACTGAATCTGCAATAGGCAAGCAGCTTGGTGTGAAGAAATCAACTGTGGGAGCAATAATTAGAAAATAGAAGACATACAAGACCACTGATAATCTCCCTTGATCTGGGGTTCCACGCAAGATCTCACCCCATGGGGTCAAAATGATCACAAGAACGGTGAGCAAACATCCCAGAACCACACTTAGTGAATGACCTGCAGAGAGCTGGGACCAACGTAACAAAGGCTACCATCAGTAACTCAGATCCTGCAGTGCCAGACGTGTCCCCCTGCTTAAGCTAGTACATGTCCGGGCCCTTCTGAAGTATGCTAGAGAGCATTTGGATGATCCAGAAGCAGATTGGGAGAATGTCATATGGTCAGATGAAACCAAAGTAGAACTGTTTGGTAGAAACACAACTCATTGTGTTTGGAGGAGAGAGAATGCTGAGTTGCAACTAAAGAACACCATACCTACTGTGAAGCATGGGGGTAGCAACATCATGCTTTGGGGCTGTTTCTCTGCAAAGGGAACAGGACGACTGATCCATGTACATGAAAGCAATAATGGGGCCATGTATCGGGAGATTTTGAGTGCAAACCTCCTTCCATCAGCAAGGGCATTGAAGATGAAACGTGGCTGGGTCTTTCAGCATGACAATGATCCCAAACACACCGCCTGGGCAATGAAGGAGTGGCTTCATAAGAAGCATTTCAAGGTCCTGGAGTGGCCTAGCCAGTCTCCAGATCTCAACCCCATAGAAAACCTTTGGAGGGAGTTGAAAGTCCATGCTGCCCAGCGACAGCCCCAAAACATCACTGCTCTAGAGGAGATCTGCGTGCAGGAATGGGCCAACATACCAGCAACAGTGTGTGATAACCTTGTGAAGACTTACAGAAAACGTTTGACCTCTGTCATTGAACTTTTGATATTGACCAAATACTTATGTTCCACCATAATTTGCAAATAAAATTTTTCCAAATCAGACTATGTGATTGTCTGGATTTGTTTCCACATTTTGTCCCTCATAGTTGAGGTATACCTATGATGAAAATTACAGGCCTCTCTCATCTTCTTAAGTGGGAGAACTTACACAATTGGTGGCTGACTAAATACTTTTTTGCCCCACTGTATATATAGTATAATGACCAGTTATAATTATTTATCTCTTTATTAGAATACAACCAGAAAATACAGAATATTATTATGCAGTGTTAAAAAACAGAAAATAAAAGAAAAAAGCAGCTTCTATGGGCTAAAGTGTCAAAAATTTAGTGTGACCTTCCCTTATACTTGAGTAATAGCAGGAACCTGGCTCTTATGAACATATATGGATTGGAACCCTAATTAATATCATTAATATTACATCAGGTTTGTGCAAGACATAAGCATTACATACACATGTGGTATAAGTTTAATTAATTGAAAACTTGTTAATAAGACCAACTTTCAATCAAGAAAAGTATGGGGATGGGATGCGCTAATGAGCTAGGGTATGGATATATTATGGATCAAATAAATGCAAAGTGGCTCAAATTAATGTAATTTTACAACATGATATGTGATTAAAAAAAGAGTTTTACTAATCAATATTAAAAATATACATAAAATAAACAATTATATGGTTCTCTAAATATATTGAAACAGTTGTGGCCACAACTATTGCTTTCTAACACTCATGGCCGCCACTAGATATTTTGGGGTCCCTTACATAATCATTGATCACATATTTTCAATCACATTTCTCCAACAAATTTAATCTACCTTATGATAGCTAGAAACAAAGCTCCATTTCTTTAGAAAATACATTTAGATATTGCTCGCATGACTTCACTTCATCCAGCCCTCAAAAATGGGCCGGACACGGTATCACACAATGACCAATATGATGTCTAGTTTTTGCATGTAATTAGAATAAGATTACCTAAAACTAAGCATGCGCAATTTGATTTAACTGGTCTCTTTGCGCTTGCGCAGAATGCGGTACAGATGCAGACATTACCCACACTAGATTCCCTATAACGCATGCGCATTTTAATTTCTAATCAGTTAGACGTATTTGATGATGTTTACCTATAACAAGCATGCGCTTCGCGCAGAACAGTCGCCATTCTACAACTGGAGTTGGCCGTGCGGATTGGAAAGCGGTAACGGAGTGAAAGGTAGTGGGTTTGAAAAATTTAAATTTTTTAGACAGTTCGCTGGAAACATGATGGGCATTGTAAATGTCTTTATTTTCATTCATATTTTAGATCTATGATGGATATTTTTGTGACTACATTGTCCCTTTAAGTGTAGTCAAACTTGGAAGTGTTGTAAAGGTGGTAACACAATAACACAGAACCACACAGACACGCTCATAAACTGAAACACACACTCACACATAAGGATTCACGTATAGACACTCTAGCAGAAACGCAAAGAAATACACAAACACACTCAGACACAGACACCCACACAGCACTTGTTTACATTGACCTGACAAGTAATGTGGTAGACTACAGTTTTGTCAAAAAAGGAGATTTTCAAGGCAAAATATGGAGTTCTGATGATCTTTTTGTCAAGGAAGATGCAAACTATATGATGACAACAGCATGCAGTGGCTGAAAGAAAGGGCCCTAAACTGCCTAAGAAATAATTTAAAGGTTAAGTGGTGGATTGGTGACTTCCGGAAAGGTCTTATTAGTCTCAAAGTTTGTAGAAAGATATGAATAATCAGTAGTAAAGTCAAAATTTCCTAAAAAGGAACAGACAATTGACACACACACAAACTCAAACACAAACTTGCACATACATCCAAGGAAACACCCACAGAGACAGCCTCAGAAAACACACAAAGACATACACACTCACAGACATTCACAGAAAACACACAAAGACATACACACACAGAGAGAGAGACACCCACAGAAAACACACAAATACATATATACACACACTCTCACTGAGACATCTACAGAAAACACACAAAGACATACACACACCGTCACCCTCACAGAGACACCCACAGACATATATACACACACACAAGCTCCTAGAGACATCCACAGAACACACACAAAGACAAATACACCCACCCTCACAGTGGCATCTACAGAAAATACACAAAGACATACACACACACACACCCTCACAGAGACACCCACAGAAAATGCACAAAAACATATGCACACACCCTCACAGAGACATTCACAGAAAATGCACAACAAAAATTCATGGGAGGTAAAATTTCTGAACATTGCCACCCCCTAAATCAACAGTGTGTGACATGCATGATAAAAAAAATAGCAGAAATGAAGAGATCACTTTTTAAAGAATCTTATTTGTAAATGTGCAATCTTATTTGCAAATGTGCAAACAAAAATACTTTGAATTTAAAATTGCACATTAATGATCTGTCAGAATGGGTAGATGAATAAAAGTACTTTTGAAAGGTTGACATACGTTTCCCCATTTTCCCCAACAAAGAGCACTACTTCAAATCTGGTGTACAAATGTTCCCATCTGTCAGCTGTACTTATGGATTTTGAAAATGATGTACTCTATATGGTCTTGGTGGAACCATAAGCTGTGGTATTCAGTCTCATACCATTAGATCTGGTGAAATGCAGGATTTAGGCTTATTTGTATGTATTTCAAAATTAAGTCAGCTTTTCAAGATTGAATTACTTTGGGGAGACAGCAGCTACCCCATACACCGTGCACTAACAATCACTGGGGTGCTGTGAACCATTGAACTGTTTTCCACAGAGTCCAGACATGAATATTATGGAGGCAGTTATGGGATCACCTGAGAAATAAATAAAAGAAGAACTCTGGGAAGTGCTGAAAGAATCCTGGTACAATATACCAGAATATTATTTCAGAAAACATCAGGACAGTCTCCACAAAAGAGTTCAAGATGTGCTTAGTGCCAAGGGAGATCACACTAAATATTGAGTTTTGAAGAAGCCATTTTCTTCTCAAAATTGTTTTTTTTTTTTTTTAAATAAATATGTTGTGTACATATTTCCTGCATTTTCTGTTTGTATCTTAATAAAGAAACTGAAAAATAATAATGGATAGTCATTAAAACTTTGCTAAAACAACAAATTTAATGGTGGCCTAAGACTTTTGCAACGTACTGTATATGATTATATAAAGATATAGATATACAGATATATATAGGAATATCTATTTTAAAATACATATAAAATATTCCCCTATGTGAAGAACGTTGGAATGTCAAATATTTACAGTAAATACATAGTTAACCAATTTCTTAAAAATCAATATTGCATAAATAGGATTTTACATGTTTTCAGCTACTTGACTGCAAAGGAATATAATACCCTTATATATATATATAAATATATGTCTGTAAATACATATATACACATATAAATACATATGTACACACATATAAACATATATTTTCTAACACCTGAGACCTCATATTTTTGAGCCTGTATAACTTTTTTATACGATAGATATACAGATATATATAGGAATATCTATTTTAAAATACATATAAAATATTCCCCTATGTGAAGAACTTTGGAATGTCAAATATTTACAGTAAATACATAGTTAACCAATTTCTTAAAAATCAATATTGCATAAATAGGATTTTACATGTTTTCAGCTACTTGACTGCAAAGGAATATAATACCCTTATATATATATATATATATATATATATATATATATATATATATATATATATATACATATATATTTATGTGTTTATATGTGTATATATGTCTGTAAATACATATATATGTATACATATATATTTATGTGTTTATATGTGTATATATGTCTGTAAATACATATATATGTATACATATATATTTATGTGTTTATATGTGTATATATGTCTGTAAATACATATATACACATATAAATACATATGTACACACATATAAACATATATTTTCTATCACCTGAGACCTCATATTTTTGAGCCCGTATAACTTTTTTATACGATTTAAAATTCTTTTTCTTGTAACTATACTTTTAAATGTATTTTTGGTGTGTTTTGTGCAACTTTTTTGACTCCTGTAATAGTTAACCAGAGCTCTGAAGTTGCGCTTTCCCGGCACGTGTTAAATTAAATTGCGCTCACACTAATGTGTTTACTTTCAACTTGTAATATGCGTGCTACTTCAGACACGTGCAAAGAGTTGTGATAAACCCCTTATACCTTGCACGCAATAGTTATTGCGCCACTCGTAAACTAGCCATTTATGAGGAATTACATTTTGAGTTCAATGTCTCTTTAATTGTGCAGGGAGAGTGAGCTACTATAATCTGTATAATGCTCTGTTGCTAAATAATAGTTGTTTGAACTTATTAAAGTTCTTAAAAGGATCTCAGTCTAAATTTTTTTATTTTCTGACCACCCTTTCATGAATGTGTGTTATTGGGACACGTGTATGCTCTGTCTCATTGTCCGAAGTATAGCTTACAGATTCTTCCATTCACAGCCACAGCTGGGGTGTCTGAATATTCTTTACAAAGCAGATTGAAGTCAGAGCTGGCAGCCTCATGGGACCAGATGCTGAATATTGACAGCTGAAGATTTACTACTTTATATTCATTTAGTGACAGCACACAGACCATCACTGCTGATAGAATGCCAGCACATTATTTCTCAGCACTTTTTAAAAAAGTTGATATCTTTATATGTGAAAAATAGCACAAAAAAAGTCATGTCTAATTGGTAATACTCATTCATCATTTCCAGGTATGTGAATACTATTATTCATCAAGTGACAAATAAATACAAAACCACTATAACTTACTTAATGTTAGAAAAGTTAATTATTTGTTAAATTAATGCCTGAAATACAGGCCCAAATGTGATCTCAACCAGTAATAGCAGAGGCTTAAATATAGTGTAGTTTGGAATACATGATCATTCAGGAAAAGTCCACATCTTAGGTCAAAGCTACAAATGAAATAACTGCTCCACAAGTTAAAGATAAATACACACAAACTTAACCTTTTAAGACATTTGACAACTAGGCCTAAATAACACAAGATAATACCATTAAAGGAAACAACAAAATCACTTATGAACAGATTTCCAGTGGAGCGCAAACGTTTGAACCTGACCGATAAAGAGTATATTGCAAGGGTTTGCACTTATCGGGCTTACTGCTTGTATTACAAGTTGAAAGTAAATGAGATTGCTTGAGTGCAATCGCAATTTACGCTAGAATGATTACCGCGACTTCAGAGCTCATGTTAACTGTTTTGCGAAACATAAAATTGTCAGAAAACACTTCAAAAATGCATTACAAAGAACATTTACACATATATACACATATATACACATATAACACATAAATACATATGTATACATATATAGACATATATATACAAGTGTATTATAGTCCTTTACTATAGCGCTTTTCTATCAAGAGTCTTATGCGTGGACATTAGAGCAGTACATTGCAATATTTAGTGTTATATTTCAAGTGGTGCGCAATCAATATCACATGGTGCATGCCTGAATAACATAGAGGGTCCGAATTATCAATGTGCAGATTGACATGATCTGCTGTAGCTTAGAATTATATGTGCAGAATTCTATAAAATTATTTTGTAGGTTTACTGGCCCTTTAATGCTTCAGATAGAACATGCAATTTTAAGCAACTTTCTAATTTACTCCTATTTACAATTTTCCTTCGTTCTCTTGCTTTCTTTCTTTGAAAAAGCAGAAATGTAGGCTAGGAGCTGGCCCATTTTAGGCTCAGAACCTGGGTAGCGCTTGCTTATTTGTGGCTAAATCTCCAGGGGGGCATGTCTAAGCAGTGGCCATGTCTGGTCGCATAATCAAAAGCTCCTAGAGTAAAATTGGTAATCTGCCAGTTATCTAAGGAACTTTGCTACATCACTCCCTATAACGACGAGAAATAAATCCCTTGTAAGCTGAAGCTTCAAGCAATACCAAGATTGACACATTTGAACCCCCTAAGACCTGATCTAGACCTTTGGGACCTAAAGTGGCGGCCCTCACTAAAGATTTTAACACCCGGTAACCTGGGTCAAGCAGCTATTGATCTGTTAATACTAAATTTACAACTTACTCTACATATGCTTAGAAGCTCTACAGGAAGCCCAGCACCTGGGTACTTCCTAACCAAGTGGAGAAAAAGTGAAAACACGAGACACTTAAGGACAGTATATAACACCATAGCATTATGGAAGCTCAACTTAAAGTGACAATCGATGCTCTGGAGGCTTCTATAGACAACCGCTTCAACATCTTACTCCACCAAATATCCTTTTTACAAAATGGGGTACCTTCTACAAACAGCCTTGGAAATTGTCAATCCATGAGTTGCACTATACCAACCAAGGACAAAGCAGAAGATGAGGATTCACGTCTTTGTTCTGTTGAGGCAGAGGGTATCAGAGCACGTTGTAAATCCACTGTGCATGATGAGCTGAGCACTCCTGTAACTCACAGTCCCCTGTCCTTAAATTACTGAAAGACAAGGGTATGTACTCAAATTTTCACTAAAGTACAACAAATAATTTAATGAAAGAGTATCTTTCTTACAAACCCTGACCCTTGTTGTAAAGTGTTGCTGGGCTCCTAAATATGCACAAATTTATTTAATCATAGGCTCTAGGTTCTACTTGTTCAAAATACTAAGGTCCCAGTGGGACTCTTGAATTTACTAGTTCCTTGTTTAGTTTTCATATTACTATATACATATAGTTTTCTTTCAAATGTACTATGGTCCAAGAGTGGCCACCACAAACTCCAGCCTTCCTCTCCCTCACTAGATAAGTGCAAATAGGTCCAAGAGTGACCTACTAGATACTGAGAGGAATATTATCTAAAAAATAAAAATAAAATGAAGTTTAATTCATATTTGCTTAACTGTATTGCTGACAATATTTGCCATATATTAGTATTATTCATGTTTTATGATATACCTGATTATATTCATTGAAGACAGATATTTCCCTTATTTCTACTGTTATTAACCCACTTACTATATTTTGTTAGTGGATTATAAATCTTTCAGTACCATTTGTCTACCATTCAGAGGCAGGTTACCACATGGTTGTTTTTGGTTACATATTTTCAGATAACATGGTGTTATATATTTATGTAAAAATATTTTTGATTAATGGAATTATGAATATTAATAATCAATCATAAAATTATCGTCAGTAATACCTCCAATTAATATAATAGAATCTTATCAATACACCCCAATGAAACATTATATAATTTCTGTAGTGTATTCCAAAATGCTATTGAGGTATCTAGAAATTATGCCGATAAAATGAATATAAATATTAATAATTAATCTCAAATTTAATTAATCCTAAATTCTGACAAGTTAATCTTTATATACACATTGACTATATTTATGCAAAAAAAAAAAAATAGGGTATTGATTATGACCAAATATGTATGTCTAGTTGTTACAATATTCTATACAAAGCCAGTTATAAAATATTTAGATTAATCAAAATTCAATTAATCGTCAGGTACCTCAATATTATGGGCGCAATGTTTCTATGAATTAACCTTAACTCAAAATGAATTAAACATCAAATATTACCATTAGACTTGACAAGAACAATTTATAATTATCCAGAAATATTAACCAATCCAATATATAGCTTATTTAACAACGTTATATCTAAATCTCATAATAAATCTTAGTTTAACTCCCACAATCTAATGGAATTTCCAGGGAAATATAATTCACTATTTTCAACACAATATAATCTAATGTACTTCTTTTAAAACCCAGAGATTGTTATACAATTATCAATTAGACACAATAGTGAATGTATGTGCAATTCTTAAGAGAGTTCACAGTAAATAAAAAAAATAGTTTATAAATATGGAATACAAAACCTTTCCTCTCAACAGTAAATTGCTTAATGCTAGATATGATTATTTATAAACTACACAGGCCTATGGAACACCTACCTGTAACTACAAATTACACTTACAAATCACAGCTACACTTAAACTAGTGCTATAGAGAATACCTTTGATTTAAAATATTAAATATATTTAACAATTGCCATACATTACCAGCCTCAATGAGAGTTCAATCTCCCAGATAACTCTATTGTGATATATTTAAAGGAGATATTGCACAATCTGAAGGTGAAAAGTTGGTCCAATTTGTTTACTCTTTTGTATAAATAGGGTCCCAAATGTTTATCTCACAAAGACTTCGCAGCAAGTTAACCAGGCAAGGGTCAGGCTCAGTCAGTCACAAGTCAACGTATGCAGCATCAGCCCCTTTCACCTTCTGTGCTAAGAGTTTTATCTCTGATAAACTCCTCCCCATTTCTTGATTTATTCAATAGAATCTGTGTACACCCTTAATTCTCATTGGCTACTGGGAAATGTAGCTCTCTTGACAGCCAAATACCTTTTGGCTGTAGTACTGGTTTTTGCCCATCTATGGGGGGGAGGGGGGGGAAACAACAGGAATGGGAATGAGACATTTCATTTTTAAAATATTCAGTTTCTCAATTACAGGGATATATATATTTTTATAAAATGTCTATTTAATGCACTCATAATTTCCTAGCCTTAATAAATTATTTGGTCATATGATGTGGGCTATCTAATTTAACTAAGAGGGTGTATTTTCAATACCAAATATGGGGGTATTCGGATATCTCTCAAGTATATATATGTATAATGCATGTAATAATGAATATACCTACCTGATATATGCTTCCATACAATTCTACTAATAATATCTTAAAAAAATGTATTTAATAGACATATTAATGTTAGGAGATAAGGGGTATAATAATATAGATGTATGTATATTTGATTTTATTTGTATATAAACTGATAATTAGTTAAATTATTATTTGATTTTGATAGAATCATATCATTCAATATCTAGTACATCTCTAATGCTGAGTGTATAAAAACATATGATATTATTCACAGCACAAATTACATAGGCATTTATCAGATGTCTGAAATAAAGAAAATGTTAAACATTTTGGGGCCTATCTATCAAGCTCCGAATGGAGCTTGAAGGCCCGTGTTTCTGGCAAGTCTTCAGACTCACCAGAAACAGCATTTACGAAGCAGCGTTCTAAAGACCACTGCTCCATAATCCTGTCCACCTGCTCTGATGAGCCGGACAGGAATCGCCACAATTCAACCCGATCGAGTACGATCGGGTTGATTGACACCTCCCTGCTGGCGGCCCATTGGTCGTGAGTCTGCAGAGGGTGGCATTGCACCAGCAACTCTTGTGAGCTGCTGGTGCAATGTTAAATGTTATATATTCATTTAGTTTCATATTTAATATAGTATATGAGGCATCAGACTCATCTCCTAGAACCTAAATATATATAATCATAAGTCTTAAGTATTTTAAATAGATCTGAAAATTGTACAATTTATTTCAAATGAACTTTAAGGTCACAATGTTATCACATGCCTGTAAGTGTCTCCTCTAGACAGCATATTGTGTATTCAAGAGTTGCAGGAGTTACAGTGTCTTGTTTATATATATACATAATGTTAGTTAACTACTTTCCTGAAGATTTCTTATAGTCAGCAGACTTTCGTCCTTCTTATTGCAGGAGGTTGTTATGTTGGTAATTTTATTAGCAACTTATTCAGGCAGGAAACCTTTGAAATGTATATCTCCTAATTTGACAGATGTCTGCTTTGAGTGTATTTGGTCACCTCAGGCATCCTGAAATGTATGCTAATCAGTAAGGGGGGTTTGTGTAAATTCCTGACATCAGAACTGTACTACAAATGAATGTATCCAGCAATGGTCAAAGCATATCCAAGTTTAATATTTAATATATAAATTAATTATTTTATCTTATCATATATAGGTATATATATATATATATATATATATATATATATATATATCATCTAATGTCACTCAGCAATACCCTGACATAAATCCCCCTTTCAATTTTAAGATAATGTATGTGCGACCCATGTTTTGGAATTGACTGAAATCTAGTGGTAATTGATGAGTGTACTGACAGTTTATGCATTATACACAGTCTTACCAGAAGAGAGTCCGTTATTTTTAAATTCTCATATTATTTTGCTATTTAGCTATCTTACAACACGTCATTTGTGTTTTGGGGATATGGCCTTTTTATTCTCCCTCTATGACTTGGAGTTATGGACCCATTTATCCACAAAATTATCATTTTTAGGGATCCTAATTTTATAGGCAACTGGAGATATTTTGTCAGTAATGACAAAAGGACCCTTCCATGTTGGAAGAAACTTCTTCTCCTTAACCTGATCCCTTCCAAAGTTATAAAGATAAACTTTATCATGGATTTCATATTCCTTTTTGGAAGTCTTGAGGTCATAATAAGTTTTAGCTGCCGTTGCAGCTTTCTCTATGTTTCTATGAGCAAATGCAAAAGCATATTTCAGATGCTTCCTTAAGTTTTCTACATACTGGTGTGTAGTAGCAGCATTTATTAAATTCCGATCTGAGGTACGATACAGTAAATGTTGAGGTAGAACCATTCTTCTACCAGTCATCAGTTCAAAAGTTGACATTTTAGTAGCACTACTTGGTGTTGCTCTCAATGCCATTAGGACTAGAGGTAACATCCCAGTCCTTACCTGTTTCATTCACAAACTTTTTTAAAATTTTCACAATGGACTGGTTGTAACACTCTACACGACCACTAGAGGCAGTTCTATATGCTATATGGAGCTTTCTTTTAACCCCTAGTATTTTTCACATTTTTGTCATCACTTTGCTAGTGAAGTGGGTCCCCCAATTGGATTTTATTTCGCTGGGGTAAACCAAATCTGGAAAAAACATGGTTGATGAGCAATGCTGTGCATGTTTCAGCACTATTATTAAGTGCACTGATGCACTCTACCCATTTAGTGAATAGGCATGTTACTGTCAACATGTATCTGTTACCTCTTGATGACCTAGTTACTGGACCAACAAAATCAATTTGTATATCTGCCCATGGCATTACCATCTCCCTATTCTGCAATGGTGCTCTATGCATTGGTGCAGTGGGATGGAACTGTGGACAGATTAAACAACCTTGACAGTAGGTTTGAACATCCTTCAACATATGCGGCCAAAAAGCGTAGTTACACATTATTTAATATGTTAATTTGGCACCATGATGGCCAGATGTGGGAGTGTCATGGGCATGTTGAAGCATGAGGCCCCTGAACTGGATAGGTACAACCCATCGTTGGATACCTGTTTTGGTGGTTCTAATTAACAAACCATAATGTAATTTGATTTGTGATTTGGACTTCATTAAGATTCTAAGATATTCCTAACCAATACAGTGCTCTTTTGAGATGGGGTTGTTTTCTGGATCTTCTATGTGTTTATAGAAAATACCTATAATGGGGTCTTCTTGTTGACTAGTGATCTGGTCCGCACTAGGAGAATCCTGACTACATTGTATCAGGTTAGGCTTATTTTGTTGTTTAGCCTTGTTTCTGGTAATGGCCTCTACCTGGATTGCACCCATTAAGTGGTCAATATTGAGGAGCTCTCAAGTTATGGCTCCTTGCTTGGCTAATGAATCTGCAAGATCAATGCCTTCCTTATCAGGACCTTGAATTCTTGAATGACCCTTGGCCTTTTTCCAGTGTATGGTTAACCCATTAGTTTTCTGCATACCATTTATTTTTCAGGTTGGCAGGTATTCAGCAAAACTGTCATGCACATAATTTGAGTCAGTAATGATCACAAATTCATGAATACCTTGTTCAATAACCATTTCAATGGTTTTTAGAATAGCCGTGAGTTCTGCTACTTGACTGGATCTTGGTCCAATGTTGAATTCTACAGAAATATTTGGGAATCCTTTTGCAAAAGCTATACCAATGCCAGCGACTAATCTGCCCTCATTATCAATAGTGTCATGGTAAGAACATCCATCAACATATACCCAAGGTATTGTTTGACAATGGTCTTCATTGTATATTTTATATGGGGAAAGCAATTGTTCCTCCAGGAAATCATCTTCTATTAGATCTTCCCCATGATCTTTAGCAGTAAAGTCATGGAGCTCAGCAAGCCCCTGTGTGACTGGATTCTTTTTGTTTTGCTTATAGCAAATTTCTAAAGGCCAGCCTTGTAAGGAAAGAGTCCAAACTGTTTAAGGCTATTGGACAGGTTCCCATCTCTTATTTTATCACTTTGCAAATATAGCAAAGGCTGGTGAGCCATTTCTACAATAATTGTCTCGCCCTGTATATAATTATAGATCCCTTACTGTAGAAAAGAGGGTTTTTCACAATCATTACATTTTATTTCTACTGGGGATAAAGTTTTGCTTGCATAAACAACAACGATGCTTAAATTATCGTGTTTTTGGTATAAAACAGCACTCATGCTTACATTTGTGTAACCGGTATTTAGGTAGAAAGGTTTACCGCCTTCAGGGTAAGCTAAGCAAAGTGCATGAGTGAGTTTTCTCTTCAGCTCTCTGAGTCTGTCTCTTGAGTCTCACTCCAGTGCCATATCATGTCCTTCTTTAGAAGATATAGCAGTGGTTTAGCTAATTCGGCATAATTATCAATACATACACTGTGTGCAGAATTATTAGGCAAATGAGTATTTTGACCACATCATCCTCTTTATGCATGTTGTCTTACTCTAAGCTGTATTGGCTCGAAAGCCTACTACCAATTAAGCATATTAGGTGATGTGCATCTCTGTAATGAGAAGGGGTGTGGTCTAATGACATCAACACCCTATATCAGGTGTGCATAATTATTAGGCAACTTCCTTTCATTTGGCAAAATGGGTCAAAGAAGGGCTTGACAGGCTCAGAAAAGTCAAAAATAGTGAGATATCTTGCAGAGGGATGCAGCACTCTTAAAATTGCAAAGCTTCTGAAGCGTGATCATCGAACAATCAAGCGTTTCATTCAAAATAGTCAACAGGGTCGCAAGAAGCGTGTGGAAAAACCAAGGCGCAAAATAACTGCCCATGAACTGAGAAAAGTCAAGCGTGCAGCTGCCAAGATGCCATTTGCCACCAGTTTGGCCATATTTCAGAGCTGCAACATCACTGGAGTGCCCAAAAGCACAAGGTGTGCAATACTCAGAGACATGGCCAAGGTAAGAAAGGCTGAAAGACGACCACCACTGAACAAGACACACAAGCTGAAACGTCAAGACTGGGCCAAGAAAGAGTCTTGATGGGCCAGATGGATGGGCCCGTGGCTGGATTGGTAAAGGGCAGAGAGCTCCAGTCCAACTCAGACGCCAGCAAGGTGGAGATGGAGTACTGGTTTGGGCTGGTATCATCAAAGATGAGCTTGTGGGGCTTTTTCGGGTTGAGGATGGAGTCAAGCTCAACTCCCAGTCCTACTGCCAGTTTCTGGAAGACACCTTCTTCAAGCAGTGGTACAGGAAGAAGTCTGCATCCTTCAAGAAAAACATGATTTTCATGCAGGACAATGCTCCATCACACGCATCCAAGTACTCCACAGCGTGGCTGGCAAGAAAGGGTATAAAAGAAGAAAATTTAATGACATGGCTTCCTTGTTCACCTGATCTGAACCCCATTGAGAACCTGTGGTCCATCATCAAATGTGAGATTTACAAGGAGGGAAAACAGTACATCTCTCTGAACAGTGTCTGGGAGGCTGTGGTTGCTGCTGCACGCAATGTTGATGGTGAACAGATCAAAACACTGACAGAATCCATGGATGGCAGGCTTTTGAGTGTCCTTGCAAAGAAAGGTGGCTATATTGGTCACTGATTTGTTTTTGTTTTGTTTTTGAATGTCAGAAATGTATATTTGTGAATGTTGAGATGTTATATTGGTTTCACTGGTAAAAATAAATAATTGAAATGGGTATATATTTGTTTTTTGTTAAGTTGCCTAATAATTATGCACAGTAATAGTCACCTGCACACACAGATATCCCCCTAAAATAGCTATAACTAAAAACAAACTAAAAACTACTTCCAAAACTATTCAGCTTTGATATTAATGAGTTTTTTGGGTTCATTGAGAACATGGTTGTTGTTCAATAATAAAATTAATCCTCAAAAATACAACTTGCCTAATAATTCTGCACTCCCTGTACAGAGAATAACTTGTCATACACAGGAATGATCTTAATTTTTTTTAAGTTAGCTGGGTTCTTAGAATTTATTATGGCTTCCACCTTTTTCTTCTGATGATTTAACCCTTCAGAAGTAACTTCACATGTTTACACGGATACAGCACCATTGAGCTTTTTGTAGGGATAATTTGACACCTGCCCTTTTAAGTTGGCTGAGGACATGTTTAAGCTCAGTGATGTGTCTTTCAAAGTCTGTGTTTTTGATTAACACATCATCAACATAAGATAAGGTTCCCCTTTCCAGTTAATCAGGCATAGCCTTATGCATCAATACTGCAAATTCATGTCCTGAATTTATGTATCCAAACGGGAGCCGAGTAAATGCATATTGGACCTTTTGGAAGGAGAATGTGACCTTATACTGGTCTTCCTCATGTACCTTTATGGTCCAATATCCCTGCGCACAATCAATGGCAGTGAATATCTTAGATCCCTGTATCTGCACTAGGCACTGGTCAATGTATGGCACAGGCCAGCCAGACATGTACACTCATTTGTTTAGCTGTCTAAATTCAGCACACAAACGCCATTGTCCATTGGGTTTAAGAATACCTAGAATAGGATTATTATAAGAGCCGTGCACCTGTCTGGTGATACCCATTTCTTCCAAGTTCCTTATGATTTCTGCAAATGAATCATATGAGGCTAAAGGGAGTCTTTATTGCTTAACAAATACAGTTGGTTCATTGGCCTCTGTTTGGATTCTTGCAATGTGTAGGTTTCTAGTCCCACATTCATAAGAATCCCTAGCAAAAATATTCTTGTACTCCATCAGGAGTTCTCACAGCTGTTGGCGTTCATCATCACTGGAAGAGCCATTAGCTAAGGAGATTTACTCTTCAATTATTTGCTGAAATCCTGGAAAGATTTCAGTCTGTCCTATTATAGTCTTCTTCAAGCCTAGACGTGATGTCCCCTAGATTATAATTTATATTACCCCCATGCTTCTGGATATTGGGGTATTTTTGTTCTTTAATCGGTTGATCAAATACTAGGGAAACTTCTTCAATTTTACAGATGCCTTCCTCTGAGCTGAAAGGATAAATAGACTGAATTGTGAATAATTCTTCTGGCATGGATGCAATTAGCCCAATTACATTATCCTCAAATACTAAAGTATAATAACTGGATTCCAGAGCATATCCTATGGTAGTTCCTTTGGATAAGGTGATATCCTGTGAGGTCATGTTATGCACAATAACATGTATTTGAATAGTTCCAATATTTACCATAGGAGTATGGGTTATTGTTATACTTATATTTTGCATTCTCTGGGAGATGCATTTTAGCGCTTCAGAAATTTTTAATTTCTGACCTCTTTTTACCTGTAAACGTCAGCAAAATTTAGCAGCCCCAGCAGGGATTAAAATATCATTAGACACCTGCATATTCACAGCATATGGCATTTTCTGGTTTGATTTCAGGGCTGCATGTTCATTCTGAAATACTTCAGGATCCCCCTTTAACCTGCTCCAAAGGCAAAGGTTAATCAAATCTATTTGTATGGCATATCTATGCAAAGATCACTGCATGTGTATATTTGATTATGGGGATTAATCAATAGATAATATGTAACTGAGTCTGGATATATGCGCTAATCCATCTCTTTATAACAAGGTTGACATACTATAGTATAGTTCCTTATTTGATCTCCTCCTACTATTAGCACTACATTAGAATGCCCACAGCTTTGTACCTTAAAACCTCCTTATTCCATCTAGATATTGTTTGAGATTATATAGCTCGCCTATAGCCAACAGAGTCTAGCTTAACATGGCAGAATTGTTACTAACATTTTTACTAAGGCTAGGACTATATACCGCAATGACCATGCCACACGCTTCTTATTTGTGGGTATATACATGTCTCTTGCACCCCTATGGTTTCTTGGTTCATATAGCAGTAACACTTTCACACATCTTTATGTCAAATTTCTAACCTCCTATAGGCAGAGGTTACATTTGCGCACAGGCTCTTTGCTGTCTTGTTTACACATTTATTCAGGGAAAGAGCAGCGTGGAACACTTAAGTACGGCTAAAGATTTTACTATATCACACAGTTTATCTTGACAAGTCTTTGTTGGTTAACAACTTTTAAGGGGACTCTAGATTGGGACTAAAGACATGTATGCTAAGGTAACGTTATATATGAGCTTACCAGATCATCACATTTTGATTTCACATAGCATAGCTAACTACAAATATCCTTGCATCACGCATACCTGAGCCCTCTCCCCTTTGATACATGGGAACTTGAATTGGATAACTTAAAGGACCAGTCAACACAGTAGATTTGCATAATCAAGAAATCCAAGATAACAAGACAATGCAATAGCACTTAGTCTGAACTTCAAATGAGTAGTAGATTTTTTTCCTGACAATTTTAAAAGTTATGTTTTTTTCCACTCCCCCTGTACCATGTGACAGCCATCAGCCAATAACAAATGCATACACGTACCATGTGAAAGCCATTAGCCATTCAGAAATGCATACACACTTATTCTTGCACATGCTCAGTAGGAGCTGGTGACTCAAAAAATTAAAATATAAAAGACTGTGCACATTTTGTTAATGGAAGTTAATTGGAAAGTTGTTTAAAATGGCATGCTCTATCTGAATAATGAAAGTTTAATTTTGATTGAGTGTCCCTTTAAGCTTACAATTACGTAGGTTGTTTTACGAATTCCTCTAGGTACAGGTCATAAGTTAGTTTTTTTCCAATTATGCAGCTCAGATTTAGCAACGCTATCTTTCACTCCTAAGATGTATGTCTCTTATAAGAAGTGATTATAACTAGTCTGTCCTGTAATGGGGAGCTATATTATAATATGCTGTATAACCCAGATACACATATAAAAGGCAGACATACATTCCCTTCAATTTTGTGCCCCCCCCCATGCCTTATAGTACACACCCTGTGTATCTTTAGGTCCTCTGATAATGGAATTCCCACATTGAATCATATTATTAGTATCTGGGAGTGTATGGTAGGTCCAACAACAAGTTACATTATCCATGGGTGCAAATACTAAAAGAGACTATAATCTAACCACACTACAGCTGAGTTTGCTAGCATGAGGCTATATTTTACATACGGGCATGACTATTTTATATTGTTATCCATAGACACCTGTTATAACTAAAGTTTATCTGTACATTTTGTACTTTCCTTTTGCTTAGGGCACCTATAATCTCAATACTTATGCATAACCTCTAGAACTTCTCTAGTTACATTTAGAGGTAGTTAAGATATATCATACCACTCTCTAACACCTGACACTAGTGGCCCCTTTGCTGGCGGCCGAGGCATTAGGGGCTACCCTGCCATGTTTCGTTTTGAGTAACCTCTTACAAAAATAAATAATATTTGGTTTCATTGTTTATATGCTCAAGAGTTGCCTTCTTAATTATTCATTTTTAATTATTATTAATTATACCACATATTGTCCTTATACTAACATCCTGCCCAATATATTGTACTTACAGTTATTATGCCCATTTAAAGGGGTGCTCAATATCAACTCCCATACTACCTATTTCAACATTTAAAAGGCCCGTCCTACCCCCCTCCCATTTAAAAGGCCCCCCTACCCCCCTCAATTTAAAGCAGCTCTTGCCTGCTGATTCCCCCCAAATGTTCATATACTACTACATCCTATATCAAATCATGTAGAAAATGAGGTTTCATTTAGTAATGTTTTATATTTCTATTGACACATGGTATATGTCTATTTATATGTTTAGCTTGCAAGTTATGACTACTCTTGAAGTGAGGCATTGTTTTATTGTTTAATTATTATACTGTTTTAGCCTGATAATGCCTTGTAACCGTGTTATGTGAATCTGCAAAACCTAAATAAAAAAATCTTTAAAAAAAACAAACAAAAACAGGTGTTTCGCTGATTTATTACCTATGGAGATAGATAATAAACATTTAGCTATAATGTTATAGCTTTCAGAATTATCATCTAGATCATGGACCCAGTGATCTTGGGGAGAAAGATATTTAATTACTTTAGGTTCAGCTATCATTGCACTCTGGTGATTTTCCTCTCCTGTAACTTTATTTTGGTATGTGAATATATTCCTTGTCACTCTGCAACGTATTCACTGCACTCTGGTGATTTTCCTCTCCCGTAACTCTATTTTGGTTTGTGAATATATTCCTTGTCACTCTGCAAAGTATTCACTGCACTCTGGTGATTTTCCTCTCCTGTAACTCTATTTTGGTATGTGAATATATTCCTTATCGCTCTGCAAAGTATTCACTGCACTCTGGGGAATTTCCTCTCCTGTAATTCTATTTTGGTATGTGAATATATTCCTTGTCACTCTTCAAAATATTCACAGCACTCTGGTGATTTTCCTCTCCTGTAACTCTATTTTGGTATGTCAATATTTACATAGAACAAATTATTTTAGTTTGTTAATTTAGTCCTACATTTGTTGTACTATTATCCAATTCTTACTTCTAATGTTTTGTTAATTGCCATGTGATGCTCAATCCTTATCAATACTTGCTATTATTCTAAAATTTATAGTTGTCTTATGCCACAGTTTTAACCCCCTCCAAATGTTATTGTCTGTTTACTTAACATCTCACCCAGACCAGACCAGAATTTAACTTCCAATTGGCCTTTCCAATTGTATATGATTAGCAATCAACTAAATTTAGTGGACTCAGCTGACTGCCCTGCCTGCATATATTTCACACTAGTTTGGGCTGTGCATTGCACTGGGCTGTGCATTGCTATAACAACATACAGTATGTTCACATTTTCAAAGTGAACATTTTATAAGTGAGGTACTAACAATAGAATTATATAAGAATTCAACAAGGATTGGGCAAGAGGCAAGACACATAGCAAGTACTTTTGTAAAATTATGTTTCATATACCTTTTTGTTTTCTTATGCAATTGCTACTGTAATTCTGTGTGTTATGTGCTTAACTGGTTCCCACTTTTGTAAAAATGCTCAATATATTCATAATAATTTTTGCTACCTCTTGTCTCTATAACAAACTGCATTATTCAATTACTCCTTCTCCCTCTCCACCTGCACTGTTCATTAGCCCATCTCTCTTAAACTCACCTTACTTTTCTACTCATGAACTTTACCTATTCCTAAACACTTTCTCTCCCCCCTGCAGCTCGTCATAAAAGCAGTCTCAGTACTGCAAATCCGTATCTCATCTCATGTCACTCTCCCTCTTGCTTTTACTTACTGCTGGTGACATCGCCCCTAACCCTGGTCCCCAACCATTGCCTAGTCATGCACATCCATGTGTACCGTCACATAGACTCAGAAAACAAAACTCTGCAAACCTTACTCACATTCCTCTTGCATCAAAAGCCACTACCCCTTTCACTTGCGCACTCTGGAACTCTCGCTTTGTTTGCAATAAGCTCACTTCTATACTTGACCTCTTCATCTCCCGCTCCCTCAACCTTCTGGCCCTAAATGAAACCTGGCTCTCTCCCCTAGACACACCATCCACTGCTGCTCTGTCACATGGGGGTCTCCACTTCAGCCACACTCCTAGGTCTGGTAATAGACAAGGAGGTGGTGTAGGTATTTTACTTTCCTCTCGTTGCACCTTTCAACAATTACATCCCATCTCTTCCCTCACATTTCCCTCATTTGAAACCCACATGATTCGCTTATTCTCCCCTCTCTCTGTACGTGTTGCAGTCATATACCGACACCCTGGCTCCTCAACTCAATTTCTAGATCACTTGGCTGCCTGGCTACCTTATTTCCTTTTCTCAGACACCCCTGCCCTCATTCTTGGTGACTTCAACATCCCTCTTGACAATCCCACTGTCTCATCTGCAAAACAACTTCTGCAACTCACTTCCTCTTTCGGTCTGTCACAATGGACTGATTCTCCCACTCACAAAGACGGTCACTCTCTTGACCTGATCTTTAGCTATGCACTCTCTCAAACTTCACAAACTCCCCCTTTCCTCTTTCTGACCACCATCTCCTTATTTGCAACATATCATTAGTGATGTCGCGAACAGTTCGCCGGTGAATAGTTCCCGGCGAACATAGCATGTTCGCGTTCGCCGATGTGGGCGAACATATGCAATGTTCGATTCGCCCCCTATTCTTCATCATTGAGTAAACTTGGCTGCCTGGCTACCTTATTTCCTTTTCTCAGACACCCCTGCCCTCATTCTTGGTGACTTCAACATCCCTCTTGACAATCCCACTGTCTCATCTGCAAAACAACTTCTGCAACTCACTTCCTCTTTCGGTCTGTCACAATGGACTGATTCTCCCACTCACAAAGACGGTCACTCTCTTGACCTGATCTTTAGCTATGCACTCTCTCAAACTTCACAAACTCCCCCTTTCCTCTTTCTGACCACCATCTCCTTATTTGCAACATATCATTACTGATGTCGCGAACAGTTCGCCGGCGAATAGTTCCCGGCGAACATAGCATGTTCGCGTTCGCCGATGTGGGCGAACATATGCAATGTTCGATTCGCCCCCTATTCTTCATCATTGAGTAAACTTTGACCCTTTACCTCCCAGTCAGAAGACACATTACAGCCAATCAGTGGCAGACACTCCCTCCCAGACCCTCCCACCTCCTGGACAGCATCCATTTTAGATTCATTTGGAAGCTGCATTCTTAGTGAGAGGAAGGACAGTGTAGCTGCTGCTGATTTAATAGGGAGATTGATAGCTAGGCTAGTGTATTCAGTATCCACTACAGTCCTGAAGGACTCATCTAAACTCTGCTGTAAGGACAGCACCCCAAAAAGCCCTTTTTAGGGCTAGAACATCAGTCTGCTTTTTTTTTTTTCCTGTGTAATCTAATTGCAGTTGCCTGCCTGCCAGCCTGTGTGTCAGGCTCACAGCGTATACTGTGCCCACTTGCCCAGTGCCACCACTCATATCTGGTGTAACAGTAGTGTAGATTTAAAAAAAACAACAACACTTTTTTGACTGTGTTAAAAAATAGCAGTCAGTTTCCTTCACACGTGTGCGTTTCAGGGCCTGCCTGCCAGGGCACAGTGTCACCCCAGTGCAACTCATATCTGGTGTAACAGTAGTGTAGATTTAAAAAAAACAACACTTTTTTGACTGTGTTAAATAATAGCAGTCAGTTTCCTTAACACGTGTGCATTTCAGGGCCTGCCAGGGCACAGTGTCACACCAGTGCAACTAATATCTGGTGTAACAGTAGTGTAGATTTAAAAAAAACAACACTTTTTTGACTGTGTTAAATAATAGCTGTCAGTTTCCTTCACACGTGTGCGTTTCAGGGCCTGCCTGCCAGGGCACAGTGTCACCCCAGTGCAACTCATATCTGGTGTAACAGTAGTGTAGATTTTAAAAAAAACAGCATTTTTTGACTGTGTTAAATAATAGCAGTCAGTTTCCTTCACACGTGTGCGTTTCAGTGCCTGCCAGGGCACAGTGTCACACCAGTGCAACTCATATCTAGTGTAACAGTAGTGTACATTTAAAAAAAAAAAATACAATTTTGACTGTAATAGATTTAATAGCAGTTAGTTGTCTGCAAGCGTGTGTGTCAGGCCTACAGCGTCTACTCTGCCAACTTCTGCCAGTGCACAGTGCTACTCATATCTGTTGTCACAGTAGCTTGCACGCATAGTACCACCAATCAAAAAAAAAAATGACAGGCAGAGACAGGCCACCCCTCAGGGGCCGTCGTGTTCGTGGTGCTGTGATTCCCTTTGGTCCTAGAATAATGCCCAGTGTTCAGAGGCCACGTACCGCGAACTTGAACATTTCTGAGGACATAGTTGACTGGCTAACACAGGACACCCAATCTTCTACAGCTTCCGCACGGAACCTTGACGCACCATCCTCCTCCAGCTTAGCTTCGGGCACCTCTCAAGTTACCACTCGCCCTCCTTCTGCCACCACCAACACTAGCACCACAGCCGCTTCACTTGATCTGTCAGAGGAGTTATTTACACATCAGTTGGAAGAAATGAGTGATGCGCAACCATTATTGCCAGAGGATGTAGATAACAGGGATATGTCTCAGTCAGGCAGCATTACACACATGGACGTACGGTGTGATGATGATGATGTTGTACCTGCTGCGGGAGTTTGGTCTGTCACTGTGAAGCGGGCATAACCCTTACACTACCTGATCGATACAACATCATACCTGATGTTTTAAAGCACGTTATTCCAAACAATTTAGGAATGTTAGGTGATTTATGCCCTTTATGGCTTAAAACCAGACTCTGCTTCAACTATGTACTTTTCCATGGGAGTTTTGCCATGGATCCCCCTTCGGCATGCCACAGTCCAGGTGTTAGTCCCCTTGAAACAACTTTTCCATCACTATTGTGGCCAGAAAGAGGCCCTGTGGGTTTTAAAATTCGCCTGCCCATTGAAGTCAATGGGGGTTCGCCCGGTTCCCCGGTTCGCAAACTTTTGGGGAAGTTCGCGTTCGCTGTTCGCGAACCCAAATTTTTAGGTTTGCGACATCACTACATATCATCCCTTCCTACAACTCTCCCTCCTTCTACTCCTCACACCAAACTTCACAGAAGCATTATGTCATTAGATCAGCAACAGCTTGCTAATTCACTCAAACCTCTCCTCTCATCCTTCTCCTCCTTTTCCTGCCCTGAGCAATCTATCTGCCACTACAATTCCACCCTTATATCCATCCTTGACAATCTCGCCCCTCTTACCATAGCTCAGAAATCACACACTCATCCTCAGCCCTGGCATACTCCTCTGACACGGTACCTACGCAGATGTTCCCGTACTGCTGAGCGGCACTGGGGAAAATCTTGGAGTTCAGCTGATTTTCTTCATTACAAATTTATCTTGAACTCCTACTATTCTGTCCTTAATCTCCATAAGCAACATAACTTCTCTACTATTATCTCTAATCTTTCTTCAAACCCAAAAAGCCTGTTTTCCACAAAAATCTCCAACGCCCTCCCCACTTCCTAATACAACTTCTCTGTCAGCTCAAGACTTTGCCAGCCACTTCAATAAAAAAAATCGACTCCATCAGAAATGAAATCAGCTCTCAACATAATTCCATTCTCTCCCCCCCTCAAATGCTCTCACTCAACCACAACCCACATAACCTTAAACTTAGCTCATTCTCCCCTGTTACTGAGGAAGAAGTTTTGGCACTTATACTGCGCTCTCACCTCACTACCTGTCCCCTTGACCCTATCCCCTCACAGCTACTCCCCTCCCTCTCTGCTACCCTTACCCCTATACTAACACACATTTTCAACCCCTCCCTCAGCACCAGTATATTTCCCTCATCGCTGAAACATACACTGGTCACACCTATCCTCAAAAAAACTTCCCTCGATCCTACCTCCCCATCCAACTACCACACTATTTCCCTCCTCCCTCTTGCCTCAAAGTTTCTCGAAAAACTAGTATATGCATGCCTATCCCATTTCCTTACGTTAAACTCCCTTCTTGACCCACTGCAATCTGGATTTCATCCCCATCACTCCACAGAGACAGCTATTGTTAAGGTTACCAACGACCTACTTGCAGCAAAATCAAAAGGCCACTTCTCTCTGCTTATCCTCCTTGATCTGTCCACAGCCTTTGACACTGTTGACCACCCTCTTTTGCTCCAAACCCTCCAATCCTTTGGCATCTGGGACACAGCGCTTTCGTGGCTCTCTTCCTACCTTTAAAACCGTACCTTTAGTGTAGCCTTCTCTGGGGCCTCCTCTGCCCCGTCACCACTTTCTGTTGGAGTACCGCAAGGCTGTGTCCTCGGTCCCCTTCTCTTCTCAATCTACACGTCATCACTAGGTTCCCTAATAAAGTCCCACAGTTTCCAATATCATTTGTATGCTGACGACATCCAAATCTACTTCTCTGCACCAGACCTATCTCCTTCCTTGCTAACCCGTGTCACTAACTGTCTTTCTCACATCTCTTCCTGGATGTCCTCTCACTACCTCAAGCTAATTCTCTCCAAAACTGAGCTCCTCGTTTTCCCCCCTTCTTCCAAAATCTCCACCCCCAATCTCTCTATAACTGTCGACAATTCCATCATTACCCCTACCCCGCTTGCCCTCAGATCTCTCTTTCACTCCTCACATTCAGTCCTTTGCTAAAGCCTGCCGCTTCCACCTTAAAAACATCTAAAAAATTAGACACTTCCATACACAAGACACAACTAAGATTTTAATCCACTCTCTCATTCTTTCCCACCTTGATTACTGCAACTCTGTCCTCTCTGGTCTCCCCACTTGCCGCCTAGCTCCTTTACAGTCCATAATGAATGCCTCTGCCAGACTCATCTTTCTTACACTTCGCTCTTCATCTGCTGCACCTCTCTGCCAATCCCTTTACTGGCTTCCTCTTGCCTCTAGGATCAAACACAAAATTCTCACTCTGACATACAAAGCCCTCAACTGCACTGCTCCCCCCTATATCTCAGACCTTGTCTCCAGATACTCTTCCTCCCATCCCCTTCACTCTGCTCATGACCTCCTACTCTCCTCCTCTCTAGTTACCTCATCGCACTCCCGTTTACAGGACTTTTCCAGACTGGCTCCCATCTTGTGGAGCTATCTGCCTTGCTCCAAAAAACTCTCCTCTAGTTTTGTAAGCTTCAAGCGCTCCCTAAAGACTACTGTTCAGGGATGCATACAACCTATGCTAACCTTACTTTATACCAGTTCCACTCCTCCATTTCTTTCCCCTGAACCCCCTTAGCATGTAAGCCTAAGAGTTCAGCTGTTTGTAGATCACCTTCTTAAGAACTGACTACAACAGTGCCCTCTACCCATTTGATCCCTATAGTTGTAATTTGTTGTACTCCCCCTTTGTTTATAGCACTGCGGAATCTGTTTGTGCTCTACAAATATCCGATAATAATAATTATATAGCTAGCTTCCTGTTTTAAGCTTAATTTAGCATACTTGGTTTTTCCAAGGTCATGCACTTGCATAGGGATAAATAAAGAGTCTGATCATCTATTTGTAAGACAGTTATTTCAGGTACAGAGCTATTCCTGAAATGAATTTGACAGCATCTGGCTGCTCTTCCACCACATGACAGTTATGTCTGGTGTGAGGTGTGCTGGACCGTTCATGATTAATAGGTCTTTTAACTTGTGACCAAATAATATTATTTATGCAATCAATTACGATACTTAATCGCTTAAGAAGTTCAAAACCAATTATTAAACGATCATTTGGCAGATCCACTATAATGACAGGGTGTCTTATTACCCTGTTTCCCAGCTTTAGCTTTAACCATGCAGTGCCCCAGACTTTGAGAGAGTCACCCCCAACACCTATTAATGAACCATCAAATTCTCTAAGTTTAGGTTTGTGGGGCGTTAGTTCATTTAGCTTTGTGTATTACCTGTAAGATAAAATAGTTGCATCCAGTATCAATTAATCCCATGATAGGGTAGGTAACTGAATCCTGGAGCTCAGCTGATACATAATATCTTCCTGCAGTTTCTACCATTCCACACATAAAATAAGCATGTTTAAACATTTGCTAGCTTTGCCATGAATTACCTGAGTCAGCCATTTTACCTGATGCAGAAGAATTTTCATTCTTACCAGTCGCTTCCTCTATAATAGGGATGATGGGATTCCTATGTACTGCTTCTGTGGGAATAAGGCTTAGGTACAACTGCAAAAGAGGGGAATTATCAATACTTCCAGACTGGGGACACCTGTCATCGCAGTCAGGCCTTCCGTTGCTGGGCTGTAGGGAGAGAGTTTGATTAGTATCATTTTTAATATTCATTATATCATGTGGTATTTCTCTCCCCTCAGATAATATCTGAGCATTTATGCTTGTGCCTGTGGCGCACTGTTGGCCACTGGCGGTACCCCTAAAAAAGGATTATTAGGTTGCTGAGCCATAAGAGCTTGACTCATATTAGCAAATTGTTCACATAAATGATTTAACTGCGTACTAAGTTGACCCACTTGATTGTACAAATTATTTCTACCCATGGACTGATTTTTTGATACCCCAGGGTAGTGATTCCTGGATCCTTGTGATCCCTTAGAGTCATAACTATTGTATCTATCTTGTATCTTGACACAGTTGTCTTTGAGGTTCAACTTGTCTAGCATTAATATCCTGGGCTGTACTATTTAATTGGGGTGTCTGGTTATCCTAAAAGTATCTGCACCACTTATGGTATCTACTTCTATGGGGATACCGATTACCTTGTGGGTATTCGTCACTTTGGGGATACCTATTTATCTGGGTATCAGACCCTGCGTCTCATCCCTTGGTGGGGGAGGAGCAGACTCAAAACTTTGTGAGTAAGGCCTGTTTCCTCTGGCCACCTCAGCATATGTTTTCTTTTTGGATTTAAAATTTAGGGGGCTAGGTGACACCCTAGTTTCGACCACTATTTTAGTATTCGGCCTTGTTTCTCTTTAACCCCCTGTTTACTGGACTGCTGAATGGAGTATCATTTTATACTCTCTCTGATCAGCCAATCCAATGAACAGTTATCATCAAAGTCTCTAGCCAGATTTACTTTGATGTGTGAGGGTAATGCTTCAAAAAATAAATTTACAAATTCTGAGCTTTAAAATTTGGGGCTGTTTTTCGGCCATGCAATACACTCCTTTTAGTGTAGAAAGGAATTCGATTGGGCTTTGATCTGTATACAGCCGTTTTTGCAGCGGTGGGCGGCTGTGCAATACTGCCCTAACTCCCTTTTGCACTGTTGCTTTGTTTCACTCCATTAAAGGATATTCATGTCCTTTAGTGAAGCAAAGAATTTTCGGTGTTTACCATCAAATACCCATGGCAGAAATTCAATTTTAGACTGCTCACTATTAACATTTAATATAGACAAAGCATTTCATAGGCCTCTAAGTGATTGATTGTAGACGTGGTCCCTCTTTTGGAGAATACAGTTACTGCATTGCTTAAGAAATTAATTATCTAAGGGGTGTCATACACCTTATTAGGTACATTTTGGGATCTCATAGGGGCCATATTGTATGGGTTGGAGTGCTCCCTATCTGTCCTATTTTTACTATTGGGAGATCCCTTATGTGTATTATTATTATATGGGCTATCTTGGTAGCTGACTCCGTCCTCTGGGGCCTATTTATTAAATATCTTGCAGACCTGATCCGACAGTGCGGATCTGGTCCGCAAGACATCGCTGAATGTGGAGAGCAATACGCTCTCCGTTTTCAGCAATGCACCAGCAGCTCACAAGAGATGCTGGTGCAACACCGCCCCCTGCAGACTCGTGGCCAACGGGCCACCAGCAGGGGGTGTCAATCAACCCGATCGCACATGATCGGGTTGCATTCCGGCAATTCCTGTCTGCCTGCTCAGAGCAGGCGGACAGGGTTATGGAGCAGCAGTCTTTAGACCGCTGCTCCATAACTTGTGTTTCTGGCGAGTCTGAAGACTCGCAAGAAACACGGGCCGTCAAGCTTGATAGATAGGCCCCTCTGACTCACTAGAACAACTGCCCTCTCCCTGTAGAAATCCCCTGAATTTAAAACATTAGGTGCATGCCTATTTTGGAAGTTTAATTCTGATCCAATCGGGGTCCTCTGTTTAAATTCTTCCCTCTGTTTTAAATTCTTCCCTAATGCTTTGTAGTTCACCTCTCACAAATTCTTTTAGGGTTTTCATAATCTCTGCATTATTTTCATCACTAATGGAGGGGGGCTTATTATTGCTGAGTTGCTCCTATAAGCTTTTTATTTTTGTGATTCATTTTTGGTTATGTTTATCTAAGGCAACTGTGTCTTGTTTAAGTGTCACAATTTCATTTTTGGCTATTTCTAAATTTTCTTCGCATTTGCGTCATTCCTTAGCTACTGTAATTGCCATTCCTTTTCTATCATGTGCGTGGATAGTTCATAATTAATGCATATTATCAGCGGCCAGGATTTGAGTATTATCTCATCCCGTTTTTTAGAATTCTTGCATTGATTAATTTTTAATAATTCTTGGAATAATTCACTTGTTTTGTTCCATATTCTATTATCAATAGCAATATTTTTGGCCTTAGTGGTAAGCATATCAATATACTCGTTTAATTCACCTGAAATATTAAATCTATTTTTGATGTGGCAGATAGCGTCCATTTATGGGGAGTTTAGGGGAACACATTTCAATACTGTGTATAGATTCATTTGAGTCACTTCTAGTGATAGACACTGTGATTTTAGCTTAGTATTTAGTTAATTTAAAACGCTAATACAATTTTACCCAAAATTTTAATTTAAATATTTTTTTTAATAATAATTTTTACTTTACTACAAAATATATATTATATCAATGTAATAAAGATGTAATGGTCTCCTGTGAGTGCCTCCAACATGTTATATATTTATGTAAAAATATATTTTGGGATTTATTGGAATTTTAAATATTAATAATCAATCATAAAATTATCATCAACAATACCTCCAAATAATATAATAGAATCTTATACACCACAATTAAACATTATATAATTTCTGTAGTGTATTCCAAAATGCTATTGAGTTAGAAATTATGACAATAAAATTATTATAAATAGTAATAATTAAACTCAAATTAAATTAATCCTAAATTCTGACCAATTAATCTTTATATACACATAGACTATATTTATGCAAAAAATAGGGTATTGATTATGACCAAATATGTATGTCTAGTTGTTACAATATTCTATACAAAGCCAGTTATAAAATATTTAGATGAATCAAAATTCAATTAATCGTCAGGTACCTCAATATTTTGAGTGCAATGTTTCTATGAATTAACCTTAACTCAAAATGAATTAAACATCAAATATTACCATTAGACTTTACAAGAGCAATTTATAATTATCCAGAAATATTAACCAATCCAATATATAGCTTATTTAACAATGTTATATCCAAATCTCACAATAAAATCTTAGCTTAAAGGGACAGTCTACTATAGAATTGTTATTGTTTTAAAAGATAGATAATCCCTTTATTACCCATTCCCCAGTTTTGCATAACCAACACAGTTATATTAACCCCTTAATGACAGAGGACGTACCAGGTACGTCATAGAAAAAACTTCCCTTAATGACAATTGACGTACCTGGCACGTCCTCTGTTGTCTGAAGTGCTGGAAGCGATTGAAGTGCTTGTTGCTTACAAGGGATTGTAGTGATGCCTCAATATTGAGGCATCACTGCAATCCCCTATTTTACATACCGATGCAGAAAGGGCCTCTCTGCATCGGCCATTGATTTTAACACAGTCGGTGGGTGGGAGATGCTTCTGGCTATAATATCTTAAGTTGCTTATTCCCCAACCGATCTGTCATTGTCGGTGCTTGCTGCCCTGTGTGCGGTTACAGCGCAGGGGGGGGGGGGGGCGTGGGGGCAGGCAAGTGGGAAAAAAAAGACATGTAGATGCAGGGGGATCTTTGTTCTTAAGTAAGGGATCTGGGAGGGGGGGATGTAGATCATTTAGGGGGGCAAGCTACACTACAGAAAACAAATATGTCATATAAAAAAGTATGAAAAAGGTATAAAATTTTGGGGGGCAAATTGGGTACTGGAAGACAGCTGCCAGTACCCAAGATGGCGGCAAATAGGTAGAGCGGGAGGGTTAGAGAGATGTATGTGGGGGATCAAGGAGGTTGTGGGGTAAGGGGGGATCCATCACTGCAGACTATATAAAAAAAAATTAAAAAAATAATAAATTATTTTTATTTCAGTACTGGCAGACTTTCTGCCAGTACTTAAGATGGCGGTGACAATTGTGAGGTGGGGGAGGGAAGAGAGCTGTTTGAGGGGGGTCAGGGGGGATCAGGGGGTGGGATGTGTCAGGTGGGAGACTGATCTCTACACTAAAGCTAAAAATGAACCCTACAAGCTACCTAATTAACCCTTTAACTGCTGGGCATATTACAAGTGTTGTGCGCAGCAGCATTTAACGGCCTTATTATTACCAAAAAGCAAGGCCAAAGCCATATATGTCTGCTATTTCTGAACAAAGGGGATCCCAGAGAAGCATTTACAACCATTTGTGCCATAATTGCACAAGCTGTTTGTAAATAATTTCAGTGAGAAACCTAAAATTGTGAAAAATTTTAGTTTATTTTTTATTTGATCGTATTTGGCGGTGAAATGGTGGCATGAAATATACCAAACTGGGCCTAGATCAATAATTTGGGTTGTCTACTACACTACACTAAAGCTAAAATGAAACCTAAAAGCTCCCTACAAGCTCCCTAATTAACCCCTTCACTGCTGGGCATAATACACGTGTGGTGTGCAGCGGCATTTAGCGGCCTTCTAATTACCAAAAAGCAACGCCAAGGTCATATATCTCTGCTATTTCTGAGCAAAGGGGACCACAGAGAAGTATTTACAACCATTTATGCCATAATTGCACAAGTTGTTTGTAAATAAATTCAGCAAGAAGCCTAAAGTTTGTGAAAACATTTGTGAAAAAGTCAACAATTTTTTTTATTTGATTGCATTTGGCGGTGAAATGGTGGCATGAAATATACCAAAATGGGCCTAGATCAATGCTTTGGGATGTCTTCTAAATAAAAATATATACATGTCAAGGGATATTCAGGGTAAGAAAATTGAAAAATGGTCCGGTCATTAAGGGGTTAATATACTTTTTACCTCTGAGATTACCTTGTATCTAGGAACCTTCTTCCAGCCCCCTGATCACATGACTGTAACTGTTTATTATCTATTGTCTTAAATTTAGCATTGTTTTGTGCTAAATCTTAAATAACCCCCTGTGCCTGAACACAGTGTTATCTATATGGCCCACGTGTACTTTCTGTCTCATTGTGTTGAAAAGAGATTTAAAAAGCATGTGATAAGAGGCAGCCCTCAAAGGCTTAGAAATTAGCATATGAGCCTACCTAGGTTTAGTTTAAACTAAGAATACCAAGAGAAAAAAGCAAATTTGAAGATAAAAGTAAATTGGAAAGTTGATTAAAATTAAAAGTCCTATCTGAATAATGAAATTTTATTTTATACTAGACTGTCCCTTTAACTCCCACAATCTAATGGAATTTCCAGGGAAATATAATTCACTATTTTCAACACAATATAATTTAATGTACTTCACTTAAACCCAGAGATTGTTATACAATTATCAATTAGTCACAATAGTTAATTTATGTGCAATTCTTAAGTGGCTCCTGGAGGCTGCAAGGTGGCCGGAGGGAGCTATGACCGGAGGAGGAAAGAGGCCCCCTCTCTCTCCACTCCTCTCGGTGGTTGTAGGCAGGGTGACAGGAGGGGCTTAGGGGGAGGTGGTAAAAGGGCAGGCTGAGCGGGAAAATCAGCACAACAATTTGTTAGGAAGACGGAGAACATCTTGTGTGCTGTTCTCCCGCTCAGCCTGCGTCATGGCTAACATTGAGCACTTACTGTTGCAGCTGAAGGAGGCTGCTACTGAGCGGGGCCCTGCATGGCTTGAGGGACAGGTCCGGTCCCTTCTTGGCACTCCGGTGCCCGTTCCGGTGGTCAGCAGAAAGAGGTCTGGGCGGATATCAAAGCCTCCGTCGAGGCTCAGCCCAGAGGTGCGGGGGAAGACTGGAGGCAGCAAAAAGGCGGCATCCGGGGTCCAGAGGAGGCAAGTTAGTGGTCCGGTGGCGGCTGGTGATGGGGGGCAGTCCAAGCCCGCGGCGGTGATGACGTCACTGGCTGAGAGGAGCGGCGGAGATCTGGAGCAGAGGCCTAAGGCGGTGACGGCCGCAAAATGCGGTACTGGGTTAAGGGGGGTGGTTCACGGCCGGGAGAGGCCTGCTGGGGGGACTTGAGGGTGGGCAGGCCAGGTGCTAGTGGGGCCCAGGAGGTGCATGGGGGAGCGGGTGAGGTTAGTAGTAAGGGGGGTTCTCTGCCCCTGTTCAGCATTCTGTGGAGGGTGGTGTGGGGATTAGCCCTGGTCCTTCCATGTTAGGTGGTAGGAGGGAAATTATTGTGCAGGCTGAGGTGCATAGGGATCTGTCAGCAGGTAGCTGTCCCACTTTAGTTGACCTGGGCTATGGGTCTGGTGAGGAGGCTGAGGAGTTTGAGCTTGATCCTGGGGAGGTTGGGCTATTCCTTGATTCTTCAGATGAGGATTTTGTCCCCCCTCCCCGGGGGCCAGTGGGAAGCCTGTTAGCAGATTTGGGGGGATTGTTAGTAGGCCTACGGGGGGTGGCGGGAACCCTGGTGTGTCATTTTCTTCCGGTGTTGGCAGTGTGGATGAAGTGGGTGTCTCACATGTGAGTTTTTCTCTTTCAGATACAGGCAGTACAGGGCAACGGCCTGGCCCACGGCCAGGCCCGTCCACAGTGGCAGATTCTATGGACGGCCTGGAAGAGGACTTCTTTGGCCTGCACGGCTCTTGGACGGACTCCATTCGCATAGAGCCTGATGACGGCGGTCAGCAGGATACGTTGCCCGTTGCTGAGGTTGAGGTGAGAGGAGGGGCTGAAGGGGTGGGGTTAGTCGGGTCTTTGGGTAGGGCCACGGTGGACATGGGGCACATTCGGGGTGGGGGGGGAAGGAACAGACGGCCGGGTGCTTTGGTAGGCCGAAGGGGTGTTTCTAGGGGAGGAGCTAGATGACGGCCAGTGGTAGAGACTGCATGGTCAGGGGGCGAAGGGGGTTGGGCCCCTAAGAGGGGAAGGGGGTCACACACGGCATTTGTTGTTGCATTTGGAAGGGGCTGCCCCTCCATGGGAGATTGCGGTCGAGAGGTCTTGGGTTCTGGCTCCGGTGGCGTCGGGTCCTATAGTGTCGGGGAGGGTTGAGGCTCCTGCGGTGGTGGGCAAACCTGCCCACGCTGGTGGGGTTCCTGGGATGGTTCAGGGCCCTGGTCCGTCTGTGGAGGTTCAGGGCCTTGGATCATCAGTGGTTTGTACCCCCGCGGTGGTAAAAACGGTGGAGGGGTCTGAGTTGAGATTGGCGGACACGGCGATGTCCCGTTCTTGCCTTTGCTCCATCGGGCCGCTAGGGATGCATATGACTTCGGAAGTCAGGGATAAGATATGTAAGAGGGAGTTTCTTGAACTGTTTTCCCTCCTTCCTCTTGAGCAGTCCTTCGAGATTCCGGAGGATTAAAAAAAGGATGTGGCCAAGAAAGAGGAAGAGGAATCAAGGTGGTGCCTTGTTCTGTTACCTAGATGAAATTGCGGCAGCGCAGCAGACATATGGCGGGATGGCTTGGTGGTCGTATGACGAGCACTTTCGTCAGCGGCTGTCGATCAAGCCGGATATGAGGTGGGACGACCGGGACATGGGGTTGTGGCTAAAAATAATGACACCTTTGAGAGCCTCTCAGTCCTTTCGGTCGGGAGCCGGTGGCTCCTCCACCGGAGGGTCCCCGGTATCGGTTAGAAAATGGTGTTGCTTCGCTTTTAATGAAAAGTCATGTAAGTGGGGCGCCGCGTGTAAGTTCAAGCATGAGTGCTCCGGGTGTGAGGGAGCTCACCCCTATTCGAGATGTTTTCGGAAGGGAAAGACTGGTGGAGCAGGAGATGCGGCTGAAAAAGAGGGCGACCCCGGTGAGGCTAGACGCGATGGAGCGTTGGCTCATTCTGTACGCTAGGTGGAAGGGCTGTCGTGAGTCAGCGGCCGTTTTGTACCATGGTTTTCAGTTTGATTTCATCATTTCGTCACAAGGGGGTAGTAGGGTGTTCAGGGGAAACTTGAAGTCTGCCCGCCTGTGGCCGGAGGTGGTACGGAAAAAAATTGCTTAAGGAAGTGTCCTTGGGGCGTATGGCTGGTCCATTTGATTGTCCACCCATTGCTGATTTGAGAATATCTCCGCTAGGGGTGGTTCCCAAGAGGGAACCTGGTAAGTTCCGGCTAATTCATCATCTCTCTTTTCCTAAAGGGGGATCGGTGAATGATGGGATCCCTCAGGAACTGGCATTGGTGAAATATGCCTCTTTTGACCAGGCGGTGGATTTGGTAAGGGAGGCGGGGACTGCTGCCTTGTTGGCAAAAATTGATATTGAGGCGGCATTCCGGTTGTTGCCGCTTCACCTGTCCTCGCATAGTTTGTTGGGTTGTTGTGTGGAAGGCTCTTATTATGTTGATTTATGTTTGCCCATGGGCTGCTCTATTTCTTGTTCATTGTTCGAGCAGTTTAGTTTGTTCCTGGAATGGGTGGTTTCTGGGCGGTCGGGTTTGTCGTCATTGGTACATTACCTGGACGATTTCTTGTTCGTCGGCCCGGCTGGGTCAGAGGTTTGTGGGCGGCTGTGTGATGTTTGTTGTCAGGTGGTGTTGGAATTTGGGGTGCCAATCGCCAGTGAAAGATCGGAGGGGCCGGTGTCAACCCTAGATTTTCTGGGCATTACGATTGACTCCATAAACATGGAGTGCAGATTACCCGGTGAGAAAGTGAAAGACTTGTTGGAAGTTGTGGACAGATGTTTGTTGGCGAAGAAGATTACGTTGCGTGATCTCCAGTCTTTGATTGGAAAGTTCAATTTCGCGTGCAGGATCATCCCCATGGGGAGGGTTTTCTGCAGGCGGTTGTCATTAGCGACGGCGGGTGTCGTCAAGCCGCATCATTTTGTGAGATTGTCGAGGGAGCTAAAAGATGACTTGAGGGTGTGGCGGTGTTTCTTGTTGGGTTTCAATGGCTCGGCATTGATTCAGGAGCCTAGGGTGTTGAATGAAGAATTGGGACTGGTGACGGATTCAGCTGGTGGTTGTGGTTTCGGAGCTTACTTTATGGGCCATGGTTGGCCAGACGAATGGCTGTCAAGTGACTTAGTGAAGAATTTGGTTTTCCTGGAGCTCTTCCCAATTGTGGTGTCGCTGTATGTTTGGGAGGTTGAACTGATTAATAAGTCAGTGGTGTTCTCGACCCACAATATAGGGGTTGTTTATGCGTTAAACACCTTGACTGCTTCATCATTGCCAGTGTTGCGCTTGTTGCGTCTGTTGGTTTTGAAGTGTTTGAGGATGAACGTGTGCATCTATTTCTTGTTCATTGTTCGAGCAGTTTAGTTTGTTCCTGGAATGGGTGGTTTCTGTGCGGTTGGGTTTGTCGTCATTGGTACATTACCTGGACGATTTCTTGTTCGTCGGCCCGGCTGGGTCAGAGGTTTGTGGGCGGCTGCGTGATGTTTGTTGCCAGGTGGTGTTGGAATTTGGGGGTGCCAATCGCCAGTGAAAGATCGGAGGGGCCGGTGTCGACCCTAGATTTTCTGGGAATTACGATTGACTCCATAAACATGGAGTGCAGATTACCCGGTGAGAAAGTGAAAGACTTGTTGGAAGTTGTGGACAGATGTTTGTTGGCGAAGAAGATTACGTTGCGTGATCTCCAGTCTTTGATTGGAAAGTTCAATTTCGCGTGCAGGATCATCCCCATGGGGAGGGTTTTCTGCAGGCGGTTGTCATTAGCGACGGCGGGTGTCGTCAAGCCGCATCATTTTGTGAGATTGTCGAGGGAGCTAAAAGATGACTTGAGGGTGTGGCGGTGTTTCTTGTTGGGTTTCAATGGCTCGGCATTGATTCAGGAGCCTAGGGTGTTGAATGAAGAATTGGGACTGGTGACGGATTCAGCTGGTGGTTGTGGTTTCGGAGCTTACTTTATGGGCCATGGTTGGCCAGACGAATGGCTGTCAAGTGACTTAGTGAAGAATTTGGTTTTCCTGGAGCTCTTCCCAATTGTGGTGTCGCTGTATGTTTGGGAGGTTGAACTGATTAATAAGTTAGTGGTGTTCTCGACCCACAATATAGGGGTTGTTTATGCGTTAAACACCTTGACTGCTTCATCATTGCCAGTGTTGCGCTTGTTGCGTCTGTTGGTTTTGAAGTGTTTGAGGATGAACGTGTGCATCTATTTCTTGTTCATTGTTCGAGCAGTTTAGTTTGTTCCTGGAATGGGTGGTTTCTGTGCGGTTGGGTTTGTCGTCATTGGTACATTACCTGGACGATTTCTTGTTCGTCGGCCCGGCTGGGTCAGAGGTTTGTGGGCGGCTGCGTGATGTTTGTTGCCAGGTGGTGTTGGAATTTGGGGTGCCAATCGCCAGTGAAAGATCGGAGGGGCCGGTGTCGACCCTAGATTTTCTGGGAATTACGATTGACTCCATAAACATGGAGTGCAGATTACCCGGTGAGAAAGTGAAAGACTTGTTGGAAGTTGTGGACAGATGTTTGTTGGCGAAGAAGATCACGTTGCGTGATCTCCAGTCTTTGATTGGAAAGTTCAATTTCGCGTGCAGGATCATCCCCATGGGGAGGGTTTTCTGCAGGCGGTTGTCATTAGCGACGGCGGGTGTCGTCAAGCCGCATCATTTTGTGCGATTGTCGAGGGAGCTAAAAGATGACTTGAGGTGTGGCGGTGTTTCTTGTTGGGTTTCAATGGCTCGGCATTGATTCAGGAGCCTAGGGTGTCGAATGAGGAATTGGGACTGGTGACGGATTCAGCTGGTGGTTGTGGTTTCGGAGCTTACTTTATGGGCGATTGGTGTGCGGCTGGTTGGCCAGACGAATGGCTGTCAAGTGACTTAGTGAAGAATTTGGTTTTCCTGGAGCTCTTACCAATTGTGGTGTCGCTGTATGTTTGGGAGGTTGAACTGAGTAATAAGTCAGTGGTGTTCTCGACCCACAATATGGGGGTTGTTTATGCGTTAAACACCTTGACTGCTTCATCATTGCCAGTGTTGCGCTTGTTGCATCTGTTGGTTTTGAAGTGTTTGAGGATGAACGTGTGCATTAAGGCTAAGCATATACCAGGTGTTGATAATCCTATAGCCGATTCCCTCTCTCGCTTTCAGTGGCGGAGGTTCCAGGAGTTGGCCCCTCTGGCAGACGCGACTGGTTGCCAGTGTCCAGTTTTTCTGTGGAGGCTCGGGACGGAAGATTGGCTGGACTGGTGAAGGCCTTGCTTGCTCCAGGTACTTGGGCTTCCTACTCCAGAGTGTGGTGGGATTGGGAGTCCAGGCTGAGGGCGCGGGATATTTGTTAAAAGGTTTCTGATCTTACTGGTGCCCTGTTGGACTGGATGTGGGAATGTGGGTCCCAAGGATTGTCGCCTTCGGCTATGGATAGGCGTATGGCGGCTTTGTCCTTTTGTTTTAGGCTTCTTGGTCTGCATGATGCTACCAGGGTTTTTTTGTGTGCGGAAGGTCCTGAAGGGTTTAAAAAAGGGGTCGGTTGGCCTGCCCCCGGATTGGAGGAGGCCGATTACTTTTTCATTGTTGGAAAAGTTGTATAATGTTCTTGAAGTTGTGTGCCAGTCGGTTTTTGAAACGTGCTTGTTCAGGGTGGCTTATGTTCTGGCCTTTTTCAGGGCTTTTCGGGTCTCTGAATTAGTTAGCAAGAACCTAAACGTGATGGGGGGCTTGGGCGTTTCGGATGTGATTTTATTTGACTCTAGGGTGGAGATATTTCTGAGGAAAAGTAAGACGGACCAGCTGGGGAAGGGTAGGACGATTATCCTTTTTCCCAGTGGTTCAGTGGTTTGTCCTTGGCGTTGTGTTCAGGAATACTTGGGGGTCAAGCCGGAAATTGGAGGTTCATTGTTAGTTCATCTAGACGGGAGGCCACTGTCGCATTTCCAGTTCAAGACGGTGCTTAAAAAAGCCTTGGGCCAGTTGGGAATCAATCCGGCTGATTTTGGAACCCACTCTTTTCGGATTGGGGCCGCGACGGAAGCGTCCATGAGGGGGCTTTCCGAAGCGGAGGTTAAGGGGATTGGTAGGTGGGGTTCGGGTCGTTTTCGGTTATATGTTCGCCCGGAATTGGGTGTTTGAGGTGTTTTTTGTTCTTGTAGTTCATTTCTTTTCTATGTTTTAGGTGTGGAGTGCTTGTGGTTGGTCGGCCACTCTTTTATTTATTGGGCTCGGAGGGCGGCCTCGGCAAAGGTGGATGGATTACAGTTGGGTATTGCCAGATCTCGTTGTGAAGTAAAATGGTTTGGTGTGCGGGGGCTCAGATGGGATGGATTACTGCCTCTGGTGTTGGATTATTGCAGGTGTTTTCAGCCTCCAACTGTGTTGTTAATCCATGCTGGGGGGAATGATCTGGGGTTCTTGCCGCAAAGAGAGTTGTTGAGACAAGTGAAATGGGACATTGGTAGACTGAAGAGCTTGTTCCCTTCTTTAACCATTATATGGTCGGACATTTTGCCGAGAATGGTGTGGAGGGCGGCCTGGGACCCTGTACGTCTGGATAAGAGCAGACGTAAAGTGAATAAGATCATGGGTGCTTTTGTACGGAGGCTTGGTGGTTCGGTTATTCATCATTCAGACTTGGCGGAGGTTGGTGAAGGTAAATTCTATTTGTCTGATGGGGTACATCTGAATGATTTTGGGCTGCAGCTTTTTATCCTCAATTTTAAGGAGGCGTTGTGTGCGATTGGTGGTTTGGCGGGATTGGGCTGAGGCGTCAGGTCAGTTGGTGGCGGGGGTGCTAGCCCTTAAATTACAGACAAATTATGGCCATTGGTTGGTGTGGTGGAAGTTTGTATTCCCATTGGGGAATTTAAGGTGGGGTTTTCTAAGGGCAAGGGGTTCCTTAGAAACTTGGATATGGATGATCGCTGACGGCCCCAACCATTTTGCACGGTTGGGTCCATTAAACAAAGATTTACGGCCATAGTTAAATTAGAAAATAACAGGGACTAGCACCGCTGTGGTTTAAGATGTACTATGTTTACAATTGTTTGCACTCTTATTTATTAAGTTATTAAAAGTTTTACTAAGTTATTTATTATTAATAAAAGGGCTGCGGCCAATTTTGCACCAAAGCTAAGTCTGTTGTCTGTTATTTATAATGGTTGTTATTTGAAAATTGTGATATTGAGTATGTTGGTGGTTAAGGGCCGGAGATTTGACTACATAAAAGGTCAAGTGGCTCCTGGAGGCTGCAAGGTGGAGGGAGCTTTGACCGGAGGAGGAAAGAGGCCCCCTCTCTCTCCACTCCTCTCAGTGGTTGTAGGCAGGGTGACAGGAGGGGCTTAGGGGGAGGTGGTAAAAGGGCAGGCTGAGCGGGAAAATCAGCGCAACAATTTGTTAGGAAGACGGAGAACATCTCCCTCCCACCCGTCCCTATGTTGTTTGGATTTGTGTTGTTTGTGTTTTTTCTTGTTTACAGGTTTTTCTGTCGCAGTCGGAATGCGGGGGTGCTAGCCCTTAAATTACAGACAAATTATGGCCATTGGTTGGTGTGGTGGAAGTTTGTATTCCCATTGGGGAATTTAAGGTGGGGTTTTCTAAGGGCAAGGGGTTCCTTAGAAACTTGGATATGGATGATCGCTGACAGGCCCAACCATTTTGCACGGTTGGGTCCATTAAACAAAGATTTACGGCCATAGTTAAATTAGAAAATAACAGGGACTAGCACCGCTGTGGTTTAAGATGTACTATGTTTACAATTGTTTGCACTCTTATTTATTAAGTTATTAAAAGTTTTACTAAGTTATTTATTATTAATAAAAGGGCTACGGCCAATTTTGCACCAAAGCTAAGTCTGTTGTCTGTTATTTATAATGGTTGTTATTTGAAAATTGTGATATTGAGTATGTTGGTGATTAAGGGCCGGAGATTTGACGACATAAAAGGTCAAGAGAGTTCACAGTAAATAAAAAAAAAATATTTTATAAATATGGAATACAAAACCTTTCCTCTCAACAGTAAATTGCTTAATGCTAGCTATGGAACACCTACCTGTAACTACAAATTACACTTACAAATCACAGCTACACTTAGACTAGTGCTATAGAAAATTTGATTTAAAATATTAAATATATTTAACAATCACCATACATTACCAGCCCCAATGAGAGTTCAATATCCCAGATAACTCTATTGTCATATATTTAAGGGAGATGTTGCACAATCTGAAGGTGAATAGTAGGTCCAATTTGTTTACTCTTTCTGTGTTCTGTGTTGTTTATTTCACAAAGAATTGTATATCCAAGGCAGCAAGTTAACCAGGCAAGGGTCAGGCTCACTAAGTCACAAGTCAAAGTAAGCAGCATCATCCCCTTTCACCTTCTGTGCTAAGAGTTTTATCTCTGATAAACTCCTCCCCATTTCTTGATTCATTCAATAGAATCTGTGTACGCCCTTAACTCTCTTTTGCTACTGGGAAATGTAGCTCTCTTGACAGCCAAATACCTTCTGGCTGTAGTACTGGTTTTCACCCATCGGGGGGCAACAAAAGGAATGGGAATGAGACATTTCATTTTTAAAATATTCTGTTTCTCAATTACAGGGATATATATCTTTTCATAAAATCTATTTAATGCACTCATAATTTCCTAGCCTTAATAAACTATTTGGTCATATGATGTGGGCTATCTAATTTAACTGAGTGCGTATTTTCAATACCAAATATTGGGGTATTCGGATATCTCTCAAGTATATATATATGTATAATACACGTAATAATGAATATACCTACCTGATGTATGCTTCCATATAATTATACTTATATTATCTTACTTTTTTTTAATTTAAAAGACATATTTCTATTAGGAGATGAGGGGTATAATAATATAGATCTATGTATATTTGACTTTATTTGTATATCAGCTGATAAATAGTTATACTATTATTGGATTTTGATAGAATCATATCTAGTACATCTCCACCAATTAGTGTATAAAAACGTATGATATTATTCACAGCACAAATTACATACAGTAGGTATTTATCAGATGTCTGAAATAAAGAAAATTTTAAACATTTTAAATATACAGCTATATATTCATTTCACTTCATATTTAATATAGTATATGAGGCATCAGACACATCTCCTAGAACCAATATATATATATATATATATATATATATATATATATATATATATATATATATATATATATATATTCATAAGTCTTAAAGGGACAGTACACTTTAAGACTTATGAATTTTAAATAACTTGTTATACCAACTGCAGAGTATAAAATATTTGAGATATTGCATTTTTATGCTTATATGTGTATATGAAGTAGCTGATTTTGTGCTTTGAAACCACAGCCTATTACAATGGGTTGAACTTAAAGGTGATATCAGATCTCATTATGTTATAACTTTGTGTACACAGATTTGCTTCCTTATCTTTTATTTGGCTGGAACACCAAAGTTCAATACATAGAAAGAACAATGGACAATTATCATTGTATTACTCAACTATCCTGCATCCCACTGAGAGTGTAACATCTTCTGCTGGCTGTGTTTACTTAGGCTTGTCAATAGCAAATACTCCAGTATCAAAACTTTCAGTATAGGTGGCTATACCACAGGCTAAATCAGCTATTTCAAATGCTGAAATAGGAGTAAAGGAGCTACTTGTAACCAATGTAATACACTCTAGCAGGTAAAAAGGATCATTGGGAATAACTTAAAGGGGAGAAAATTTTTGGGTGAACTGTCTTGTTTATATATATACATAATGTTAATGAACTACTTTCCTGATGATTTCTGATAGCAGATGTTCGTCCTTCTCATAACAGGAGGTTGTGATGTTGGTAATTTTATTACCAACTTAGGGCTTGTCCATTGAGCCGTTAAAAATGGAGCCGTAAGCTACTGAAGCGCCCAACAGCAAAAAGTAATTTACGGCTCCATTTTAGTACCAGGTTTCCATTGAAAAAGTTTCCGCTTTGCTTGCAGTCGCACTTTTCGTGTAGGTGTAAGTTAGCTTTGTGTTAACGCTTCCACCCAATGCCAGATTTCTAAAACATTAATAGGTTACTATGGTAACCTGATCTTACACTACACTCAATTGCATATACGGTGCCGCATACAAGTGCGGCGTGTATATTTTCCCTGTCGCTCGCTGTTAAATAAAAACACCTAACACATGCACAATATCTACCTCTCAACCGCAGCCCCCCACCGCAATAACTAATGTATTAACCCCTAATCTGACAACCCTCATATCGCAAAGTATCTATCAAAGTTATTAACCCCTAAACCGCCATCCCCCCACAACGCAATCTAGCTATTTAAACTATTAACCCCAAATCCGCAATTCACCCACATCCCAATTAACCCAATACATCTATTAACCTCTAAACTGCCAACCCCCCACAATGCAAAAAACAAATTAAATTACTTAGCCCCCTAACCTAACATCCCCTAAATTAACCCCCATTACATTAATTTAAAAAATCTGATTAGAACAGTCAATAGGATTTCAGTAGCTCTCATCCTTTTGGCTGATTTGAATTTGAAGATACAAATCAGCCAATAGGAATGCAAGTGACGCCATTTTTAAACGCGTACCTTGCATTCAATCCTCAGTGTGCATCGGTGATCGTACAAAGAGGATCTTCCACGCTCCGTGACTTCACGGTCCAAGGTCTTCAGTTCTGCGGTCATCTCTGCACCGCGCCGACTTGGTCCTGTATGAAGATGGATGAAGATGAAAGATGTCGCCGGCTCCAAGAAGACTTCACCGCCACCTGGCAGAGGACCTTCTCCGTTGGTCTTCAGGAACGGTGGGTTTTACTGTTAGAGGGGTAACTTAGTATTTTTAAAGGTAAAAGAGCTGTTTAACTTAGGGCAATGCCCTACAAAGGCCATTTTAAGGGTTATTGATAGTTTAGCTTAGATTAAGGGGTGTTTTTAATTTAGGGGGCTTTTTTATTTTCATAGGGATTAGGTTTATTTTTTTCTGTAATTTTAGCCTTTTTTATTTTTTGTAGTTTTAGATTTAATTATTGTAATTTAATCTTAGGTTTAATTTTTAAATAAAGTTAGGATTTTTATTTTAATTGTAATTTAGGATTTTTTATTTTAATTGTAATTTAGGAATTTTTTAATTAATGTAATGGGGGTTAATTTAGCGGATGTTAGGTTAGGGGCTTAGTGATGAGTTATTTGCATTGTGGGGCATGACGGATTAGGGGTTAATAGTTTTAATAGCTAGTTTGCGTTGTGGGGCATGGCAGATTAGGGGTTAATAGTTTTAATATCTAGTTTGCATTATGGGGCATGGCGGATTAGGGGTTAATAGTTTTAATAGCTAGTTTGCGTTGTGGGGCATGGCAGATTAGGGGTTAATAGTTTTAATAGCTAGTTTGCGTTGTGAGGCATGGCGGATTAGGGATTAATAGTATAAATTTGCATTGTGGGGCATGGTGGATTAGGGGTTAATAGATTTATTATGAATCGCGATGTGGGTGGGATGGCGGATAGAGGGGTTTTGATGTGTCGGGTAAGATTTCAATGGGAAAAAGGTCTCAAAGAGCACTGTTTTACACCTAGCTGAGCTGGGTGTAATTTTTGTTACAGTATCGGCAGCCTCTGACAGTGTATTAACGGTTTGCTTGGGCATTGGAAACCGGGTATAATTTAAAGATTAGCTTTTGATACTTTGTAAGGGACACAATAATATTTTTGGCAGCCGGAGTCCGGTTGCCGAAATTGAGTTACAACGGGCCGTTGGAAGCAGTCAGTGAACGATATTGCTTCCCACAGCTTATTTAATGGTTTGCGAGCGCATGCAAACCAAATTACGGCTCAATGGAAATGAGCCCTTATTCAGGCAGGAAACCTTTGAAATTTATATCTCCTAATTTGACAGATGTCTGTTTTGAACTCTGAGATGTGTATTTGGTCACCTCAGGCATCCTGAAATGTATGCTAATCAGTAAGGGCGGTTTGTGTCAATTCCTGACAACAGAACTGTACTACAAATGAATGTATCTAGCAATGGTCAAAGCATATCTAAGTTTAATATTTAATATAAAAATCTATTATTTTATCTTATCATATGTAGGTATATGTATATATATATATATATATATATATATATATATATATATATTAGGGATGGGCGAATGTGTAAATTTCCTAGTTCGAATGTTAGAACGAATGTTATTACCGAAATTCGAATTATAAATCCGAATGTTGATAAGAACGAATATTCTTAAAAATTCTTTAATCGAATGCTATTTACAGTTTTCAAATGTCACTTTCGATTTTGAATGTTTATAATTATATCGAATGTCCACATTCGAAATTTCGAATTTAACATTCTATTTAACAAATACTATTCAGAAGTTCAATAGTTCATGTGGTAGGGAGGGAATCTAGTAAATTGATACATAATAGATACAAATATATAATTTTGAATGTTTCTATATAGAATATTGCATAATTTGAATATTAAATTTAAAGAAAGCATTAGAAATACTATTACAAACATATAAATTAAAACAAATCGAATTTGTATATTGCATAATTCGAATATTACATTTAAAGAAACCATTAGAAAAACTATTACAAATATAAATTCAAATTTTTCGAAAACTAATATTTTCGAATGTTATCATAAAATTCGAAACCGACATTCAAAAATCGAATGTTAGAATGTTATGTAAACATTCGAAATTCAATTAGAATGAACGAATGTGTTAAAATTTGTTTCATTTTTCGAATGTTGCGAAACATTCGCCTATCCCTAATATATATATTATCTAATGTCACTCAGCAATACCCTGACATAAAGGGTTAACATGTATTTTGCCCTATTGACTTATGAGTAACCTACCTTATGTTGTCTGTTGTAACTGAATGCCATTTATATTTTGTTTGTTCTAAAATCCTCAATAAAAGAATATTTTTTTTTAAAAAATCATCAGATATATATAGAAATACATATTGCAAAATAAAAATACAATTTTTTTCTATGTGAAGAACATTGGAATGTTTAATATTCATAACCACCTTCGGCTTTAGCGCAGTTGGACTAATCTGGTTTCAGGTTCGAACAATCAATAAGTATTAGTTGATTTTTTTTAACATTGAGCCCCTTTGAAGTCTATTAGAGAAGAAGTTAACAAGTCCTGAACTTAGCACATTTTACTTTTAGCTTGTAATATGCACATTGCTAACCACCCGCTCATTATGCTTATATTACAAGTGGTGAGTTAAAGGGACATGGTACCCAAATGTTGAAGCACTTGAAAGTGATGCTGCATACCTGTAAAAAGCTTAATGGAAAATATTGCCTTAACATCTCTATGTAAAAAAGTAAGATATTTACATCTGAATTACTTAAAGGGACATTAAACCCAAATGTTTTCTTTCATGATCCAGACAGAGAATACAATTTTAAAACATTCCAATTTACCTCTATTATCTAATTTGCTTCTTTCTTTAGATATCCTTTGTTGAAGAAATAGCAATGCACATGGGTCAGCCAATCACACGAGGCATCTATGTGCAGCCACCAATCAGCAGCTACTGAGCCTATCTAGATATGCTTTTCAGGAAAGAATATTAAGAGAATTAAGCAAATTAGATAATATAAGTAAATTAGAAAGTTGCTTAAATTGTTTTCTCTATCTGAATCATGAAAGAAAAATTTTGGGTTTAATATCCCTTTAAGTATTCACACCCCATTGTAAATGGACTTTAAGCAGCCAATCAGGATACTATTCCCAGGACTTGCGAAGGGAGTATGCATCTGGCATGTGGAGGCACAGTCTTGTTATTTTCCTATTTACTTTGAAATCTCACAAAATTTCAGTGAAATCACCTGAGATCACAGGAAAGCATGGCATAGCATAGCCTGAGCACAGCTGATGCCGATTGGTAATTGTTTTTTTTTAAACTTGTAGCTGGACAGTAACTGAAGTATAACTGTTACTAGAGAACTTACACTTGTAAGCTGAAGGAATTTTGAGGTAAAATGTCTTCCTTTTTACATAGAGATTTTCAGGACAGGTTGTTGGTGCTCTGAAAATCGAGTGATAAAAAATGAATTTGTACTAGTAATATGAGCACACAAGAAGTGGTATTGATTGTGTTCAAACAATGTTAATACACAATGGCCCATATTACAAGTGGAGCACACAAATATTAGAGCTATTGTGTGCTAACATCTCTTGAATTTAATCAATAGCACATTTATTTATGTAGTCATGTTACAAATTGAAAGTAATATTTTAGCACTCAAGCAAAAGTATAGGACACCATAACATCTGTACGTTGGATTGCGCAGGTGCGCTAAATCACTCACTCTCTTTATGTGGGTGCTCTGAAAATCCCATGTGGCCTATCGCTTGAGCGCTAAGTCAAAGATAAAATTGTGGATTTCTTCACTTTCTTCACTTACTTTTTAATAAAATTATATTGAAACACTGCACACATAGATTCATACATTTGTATACACACATGCACTTATATACATACACACATATATATATATATATACATACATACAGTATATATATATATATATATATATATATATACACATATATAAACACATACACATATATACATACACCAATATATTTATCCACACATACACCATATCATAATAAACCTTGATCTTACTTTTAATATTAATAAATATGAGCAAAGTACTTTATCTAAATATATTTTACATGTGTTTTGTTATGTATATTTTCAACCATTCCCACTATACTCCAGGTCTTCACAAGAGCTACATTTTCTAACACTTAAATCATCACTTGTAATATGAACGATAATAGTGCACCCATTTGTTATCTATTCACAGAACATGGTAAAAAATGATGTGCACATTAGGATTATCTGGTAGAGTTTTTCTTACCATTCACATGCAATACCACATTGTGCGCTGTTGTTTGTGCAAGGTCATGCTAAGGATAGTGCACCTAGAACTATTGGTTGTGCTCCACTTGTAATCTAGCCCAATAGAGCTATTTTTTTCTGCTCCACTTGTAATCTATGCCTTAGTGTTTACTTCACTGTTCAAAATTTTTTAAGGCGAGGGATGGGTTTGATGAAAGATACCAGTTTTCCAATGTCTGGTTTCATGTTATGTAGCAGGAGTCTTGAATTGTCATGTTCAGAGATCATCAGTCAATTTCTTTGCTTGAATCATAGTTGTGCAACGGCACCAATAAACACTGTTAAGCAAAGTATTATGTAATCTACAGCAATAGGGATGGGCGAATATTTTGCAACATTTGAAACATTAAACACATTTTAACACATTCATTCGTTTTGAATGTTTGTACAATATTCTTACATTTGTTTGATGTAATAGTATTTCTAGTGCTATCTTAAAAAGGACTGCCTAGTCCAAAACAAACTTTCATTATTCAGATAGGGCATGTACTTTTAAACAATTTTTCATTTTACTTCTATCACCAATTTTTCTTTGTTTTCTTGGTATTTTTAGTTAAAAGCTAAATCTAGGAGGTTCATATGCTAATTTCTAAGCCCTTGAAGGCTGCCTTTTAGCTCAGGGTATTTTGAGAGTTTTTCACCATTAGAGGGTGTTAGTTCATGTGTTTCATATAGATAACACTGTGCTCACGCACGTGGAGTTCCTATGAGTCAGCACTGATTGGCTAAAATGCAAGTCTGTCAATAGGATTGAGCTCACATTCTATTGTCTGATTGGATCAGCCAATAGGATTGAAGCTCAATCCTATTGGCTGATTGCATCAGCCAATAGGATTTTTTCACCTTTAATTCTGATTGGCTGATAGAATTCTATCAGCCAATCGTAATTCAAGGGACGCCATCTTGGATGACGTCATTTAAAGAAACTTTCATTTGTCTTTAGTCATCGGAAGAAGAGGATGCTCCGCACCGGATGTCTTGAAGATGGACCCGCTCCGCGCCGGATGGATGAAGATAGAAGATGCCATCTGGATGAAGACTTCTGCCCGTCTGGAGGACCACTTCTGCAGGCTTGGATGAAGACTTCTCCCGGCTTCGTTGAGGACTTCTTGCCGCTTCGCTGAGGACTTCTCTCGGCTTCGTTGAGGATGGATGTCGGCTCTTCAAAACTGTAAGTGGATCTTCAGGGGTTAGTGTTAGTTTTTTTTAAGGGTTTATTGGGTGGGTATTAGTTTAAGATTAGGCTTTGGGCAATTGAAAAATAGCTAAATGCCCTTGGGCAATGCCCATCCAAATGCCCTTTTCAGGGCAATGGGGAGCTTAGGTTTTTTTAGTTAGGTTTTTATTTGGGGGGTTGGTTTTGTGGGTGGTGGGTTTTACTGTTGGGGGGTTGTTTGTTTGTTTTTTTACAGGTAAAAGAGCTGATTTCTTTGGGGCAATGCCCCGCAAAAGGCCCTTTTAAGGGCTATTGGTAGTTTATTGTAGGCTAGGTTTTTATTTTTATTTTAGGGGGGCGCTTTTTATTTTGATAGGGCTATTAGATTAGGTGTAATTAATTTAAATATATGATCATTTATTTTTTTATTTTGTGTAATTTAGTTAATTGTATTTAATTTAGGTAATTTATTTAATTGTAGTGTAAGGTTAGTTGTTAGTGTAACTCAGGTTAGGTTTTATTTTACGGGTAAATTTGTATTTATTTTAGCTAGGTAGTTAGTAAATAGTTAATAACTATTTATTAATTAGTCTACCTAGTTAAAATAAATATAAACTTGCCTGTAAAATAAAAATAAACCTTAATCTAGCTACAATGTAACTATTAGTTATATTGTAGCTAGCTTAGTGTTTATTTTATAGGTAAGTATTTAGTTTTATATAGGAATTATTATTTAGATAATGATAGGAATTTTTATTTAGATTTCTTTTCATTATATTTAAGTTAGTGGGTGTTAGGGTTAGGGTTAGACTTAGGGTTAGGGGTTAATAACTTTAGTATAGTGGTGGCGACGTTGGGAGCGTCAGATTAGGGTTTAATAACAGTAATGTAGGTGGTGGCGATGTTAGGGGCGGCAGATTAGGGGTTAATAATATTTAACTAGTGTTTATGATGCGGGAGTGCGACGGTTTAGGGGTTAATATGTTTATTATAGTTGCGGCGATGTCCGGAGCGGCAGATTAGGGGTTAATAAGTATAATGTAGGTGTCGTGATGTCGGGGTGGCAGATTAGGGGTTAATAAGTGTAAGATTAGGGGTGTTTAGACTCGGGGTCCATGTTAGGGTGTTAGTTGTAAACATAAATTTAGTTTCCCCATATGAATCAATGGGGCTGCGTTGCAGAGCTTTACGCTGATTTATTGCAGGTGTTAGGCTTTTTTTCAGCCGGCTCTCCCCATTGATGTCTATGGGGAAATCATGCACGAGCACGTAAAACCAGCTTAAAACTTAAGCAGCGCTGGTATTGGAGTGCGGTATGGAGCACAATTTTGCTGTACGCTCACTTCTTGCCTAATAACGCCGGGTTTCTAAAAACCTGTAATACCAGCGCTGTAGGGAAGTGAGCAGTGACAATAACGTGCAAGTTAGCACCGCACCCCTCATAACGCAAAACTCGTAATATAGCCATTAGGTTTTTTATTTTTCGTTTATTTTTTTTTTTTTTTAATAGTTATATTAGGTTTATTTATAGTTTAAGCTTAGTTTTTTTTTATTTTACAGGTAAGTTTTTTTTATTTTAAGGTAGTTATATTGTAACTTTAATTTAAAGTTAGGGGTTGTTAAGTTTAGGGATTAACAGTTTAATTTAGTGTGTTGCGATGTGGGGGGGCAGGCAGTTTAGGGGTTAATAGGTTTAGTTTTAGCAATGTGGGGGGACAGCGGTTTTGGGGTTAATAGGTTTAGTTTAGTATTTGTGATGTGGCTGTGTGGCGGATTAGGGGTTAATCATTTTAATTAGTGTCGGCGATGTCGGGGGATTAGGGGTATTTAGACTAGGGATTTATGTTAGGGAGTTAGGTTTTTACATAACCTTCTTGTCCCCATAGACATCAATGGGGATTGCGTTATAGTGATCGCCATTCCGCAATTGCAGGTGTTCTCGCCATTGATATCTATGGGGGAAAACATGCATGAGCACGTCAAGTCAGGCCTTGGCTTTTGTGCGGTATGGAGCTTAATGCACCATATTGCACAACAAAAGAAGATTTTTCTGTAACTTGTAATGGCAGCGCAATGGAAAGCGTGGTACCGCTAAATATTTAGTGTTATTTACGCACCGGGTTTAGTGCACAACTTGTAATCTTGGTGATTATGAGTCAAATGTCTTATTAACATCCTATCATATGAGTAGTAGCTTGCAAATAAATAGGAAACAGCAATAAAATAGGTGAATGGGAAAAAAAGGTACATAAAGGAATTATCTACAAAGTAGGTACAGCCATGGATATATTGGAGTATGGAGAAAGAAGCATTTGTGAGGTGGTGTCCAATTACTGTTTCACTAAACATGAAGCGAGATTACTATTAAACCTAGCTGTACCGAGGTAGCTTTTATCCGTCTACCTTCCAGTATGTTTCATGCAGTAACTAGGCTCTGGGGTTCGCGAAGGGAGAGAGGGTAAAAAAAAGGGGGGAAGGAGAAGTAAACAATAACCTCATAGAATATTTCTAACTATGTAATGTTAATAAGATTTTTTTAGAATATACTAGCTGGTATAGTTTATCTACATATGTAACCATGTGTCCCAGGTATCCCAATAAGTCTCCAACCTATCTTGTGACTTATAAAAATGTTTTTCCATCTCGGGCCATATAGTCTATCATAACATAAACCTTGGAGATATGTGGGGGGTCCGGCTTTTTCCAATCTCAAGCAATGGATAGTTTTGTGGCAACCAGGATATAGATCACCAATCTCCTTGACGCATCAGGGACCGTGTCATAAAAGATGTGGAGCAGAGCATATGCCGTAGAGAGAGTCGGGGTAATGTTAAGTGAGTCAAATAGGGCTGTGATCTCCTGCCACAAAGGTGCTAGTTTCGGGCAGTCCCACCAAATATGTAGGTCTGATACTATTTCCCCACAGAGTCGCCAACATTGAGGTGAGGATGTAGGGAACATTTTGGTGAGTCTTATGCTATTTTAGGAGTATTTTGACATAAGTTTCTAAGACTGTTATACAGTGCAGGGTCTTCTTTGTCAGGGTTATGGCTGTTTCTAATTCCCGCTCTGTGAATATTCGTCCCAGCTCTCTACTCCATGCTTTCAGCTGCCAAGGTAATCCTTTAGACTGACCAGACGAGATGAACATATAGTGGATCATAAGAGGTTTATACAGCTTCACCAAGCCATCTACTCTCCCAGTTAGTATAGTCTCTCAAAGACTGTTTTGGGAAATCCCATCCTCACATAAAGGTAAGCACACGTAAGCTTTCAAATCAAAACCATGTTGGTACTGGTTCATATCTAGATATCAACGAAGCCATGGATGTTTGAGTATACAGGTTAGCTGCTGTTATAAGGCCTATATCCGTCCAATATTCTGCATGTATATTGGTAAGGTCCCAGAAGAAGCCCTTTAAATGATGCGCTGGGGAGGGGTAAGTAACAATCCTTGTATATGTTTGTAAATTTTTCCAGATCAGTAGATTGTGCAAGATTATGGTGTTGGAAATAATTTTGGCTAGCTTTAGATGGTTTGGTACCCACAAATGATAAGCGATAAGCCCACAAGTACAGCAGTTTCTTCTAACTGATACCAGCCAGGTCTATCGCCCTCAAGGCTCCACTCAGCAATATGTAATAATCTTGCTGAAGCACAGAAGTTTTTCTAGCTTTTGTTCTGTCTCAGTTGAGTACCTCTCTCTATTTTATTTTTGATAACAGAAGACTAGAAAAACATAGACAGATAACAACTGCACAAAGCTACTCAGACAAGTACAACAGGCCTTAGTTTTGTTTCTTGCTACACAGTATTTCTGAACTATGCCATTAATGTTAACAGTTCAAGCTAATGTACAGCGTTGGTAAAACAAAGAATGCATATCTTCTATACAAGTGGCTACAATCACAGTCAGAGAGTAAGTTGTGGATAAACCAGAACTATCATAAATCCAAAAATCATGAAAATAAAGAGAAGTAAAACATCAAATGCAAAGTTGATAGGTACACAACTAGGATAAAGCTAATTATGATAAACTTCCTTGAAAGAGCCCACAAGCATTTTCTTCCTCACCTAGATACTAGAGCCCCCTATGGTATGGTAGTACCAGTGCCCCCCTTCCACCACTTGTACCTATAAGTGCCCCCATCTGTAATACCACTTGCCCCCTGGGCTGACTCAAGATATTGTGCTGTCTGGGTCAGAGATTGCAATGATGCCTCCAAGTAGTAACATTACTGATAAGCATATCAACCTACTAGCCTGGCCCCTAACCTTACTAAGCCTGCCTGCCTCCCTACCTACATGCAGCCAATGCTTATGGGAAGGGAGTAAGGGAAGAGATGCACCTTGAATAATACCCCTCAATGGTTCTGTGTCTTTTGTGCATGATGAGATTATGCTGCTGGAAGCCTGTGACTTCCCCCATATGGAGCCAGAGGACAGGAGTGGTCTGGGTCCAACAGTGACTGACTCAGTCACTGATGTGCTGCCCCTTGTCAAGTGCTGCCTGGGTTCATTGGACCCACTTGGTCCCATAGTTGAGCCAGCCCAGACTTCCCCCCAGAGGGCAATACTGACCACTATGGGAATCACTGATCTATCTGAATAGAGGGAATAAGTATAATCTAGGAATATTTTTTTGTATAAATTTGTAAGCCACTGAAAATCTGTGTGTAGGGTTCCCGCCATCGAAAATAATTAAAGTATCACTAATATGTATTGATATTGCAGAGGTTAGGGTAGCTCAACAAAATCTAGCTGGATATTTACAAAGAGATTGCATAGGCATGGTAGGTGTGATTATTTATCAAGTTTGAGTGCTTTACTGGTATTGTGCAATTAGCAGATATGATGATGGTGGGTGCCCACCATTGTGACTGAATCAAATTAACTATTCTCTCATTGTTCACGAGACATACCATTTGTCAAGAGAACAGCATAGTGTAACAAGCTGGCTGGAAGTACCAAAAGGGCATTGGGACCCTGATAAATCAATTTGAATGGCATAGCATAATTAGGAAGGCTGAATGTTGATGCAGATAAATGAAAATGAAAATGCCACTTCAGAACTGATTTGGCCAGAGTGAAGGCTCTGGGATCTTTTTTTGTGTAGGTGTCTGCACTATTTCTGCTATATATGACAAATTTGGCATACATTGGTGACAGTAATCACCCATTCCCAAAAATATTGTCACTCCTCTAACTGGCATGTTAAATAAGATTTATATGATCTATTGCTAGTGACCTAACTCCTTGGGACAGCTTGTTCCTTAAAGGGATAGTAAACCCCAAACTTTTCTTTTATGATTCAGATAGAACATACCATTTTAAACAACTTTCCAATTTAATTCTGTTATCAAATTTTCTTCATTCTTTTGTTATCCATTGCTGAAGGGACAACATTGCACTACTGACAGGAAGCTGAAAATATTTATTTAGCCAATCACAAGAGACAAATGTGTGCAGGCACAAATTAGCAGCAGCTCCCACTAGTGTATGATATGTATGTATTCATTTTTTTTTAGTGTATAGAGCAGTGATTTGCAACCTTTTTTTTGCCGTGACACACTTTTTTACATCAAAAATTCCTGCGGAACACCACCTTCCCAAAAATTTACAAAATCACACATTGTAGCCTAATACAGGATATATATACAGTATATATATATATACATACACACACACTGTACTGTGCTGTCATGCCATGCCTCCTACAAACTATACATGACATATTGACAATCATTCACAAACAATCATAATGATTGTCTGTGAATGAATGTCAATGTCATGGTTGTAAATGATGCCTGATGAGCCTGTCACATACCTACCAATATTTCAAAATTTGAAAGAGGGACACCCCCGCACTGTTGTCAGTCTGCCGCGGCACACCTGAGGATTTCTCACGGCACACTAGTTGAAAAACACTGGTATAGAGGGTGGTGCTAGTAGCCAAGTATAACAGACACACTTATTCAGGATATATAAAAAACAGTTTATATAATATAATAAAAAACAGTTTAAACATTAATCATACAGATCTCAATCAATGCTTAAAAGGGGGGACGTCTCCCTTATATATATTAATCAGATGAAAAACAAAAAATAAAAAATATGAATGTCAAAAAATTAAATAAGAAAATGCGAATCAAAATAAAAATAAAAATATTTTATTTTATGTATACCACCTTAAAATGACCAAAAAAGGTCAAAAAATGCCAATAAAAATAGCAGTTTAATACAATATATTAGTAGGTAAATGTCCTTGGTTGGTAAAACCCGACAATTATAGTTCTAAATGGCTCCTTAGACTCTTTCCCAAAGATGTCAATTCTTATGTGGTTGCCACTTGTATCCAATTCAGCAGAACATACAATATATCATAAAATTTGTTATATATGCTTGCCAATAGTTCATCATATGATTAAACTTCCTTATATGTATCTGCGATATAGTACACCTTATAATTGAGGCTTCTCTGTAGATGAAAAACACATCAAAGACCAAAAGCAGAATAGCAATATGTATCCTGTTTATGGGGTTCAATTTACAAATTCATGCTGTATATGATATCTTACTCGAGGCTGCTCCGTAAAGTTCCAGACTGTAAAATGAGATAAACACTCGCCTCCCTCGCCTAACGAGGTTAATGTGAGCGGTTTCACTTTCCTCATGGGGGTAATGTGAGCGGTTTCACTCACCTTCCTTCCACCAGTGTAACGGCTGTTCCGGTCAGTAATGGAGTCAGCAGACTCGATCGATGTTTAAGCCGCTGTATTAAATCAGATAGTTATGAAAGCCCCGCTCTTAGCGCAGATGTCGCGCGCGGGATACTAGGTACCTAGTGATGAAAAAATTGTAGATATTTGCAGGTTAACAGCTTCACTTCAACGCGTTTCACCCAGGGTATTGGGCTTTCTCAATAAGAATTGACATCTTTGGGAAAGAGTCTAAGGAGCCATTTAGAACTATAATTGTCGGGTTTTACCAACCAAGGACATTTACCTACTAATATATTGTATTAATCTGCAATTTTTATTGGCATTTTCTGACCTTTTTGGTCATTTTAAGGTGGTATACATAAAATAAAATATTTTTATTTTGATTTTGATTTTGATTCGCATTTTCTTATTTCATTTTTTGACATTCATATTTTTTATTTTTTGTTTTTTTCATCTGATTAATATATATAAGGGAGACGTCCCCCTTTTTTTAAGTATTGATTGAGATGTGTATGATGAATGTTTAAACTGTTTTTTATTATCTTATATAAACTGTTTTTTATATATCCTGAATAAGTGTGTCTGTTATACTTGGCTACTAGCGCCATCCTCTGTACACTAAATCCTATTTGTTTGTACCCACTTTGAGGGAAGTGGTCAAGGATTGGCAAGAGTGTAACTTTAGGATTAGCGCAGTTCTTAGTCTGTATTCATTTTTTAACAAGGGATACTAAGAGAACGAATCACATTTGAAAATAGAAGTGAAGTGTCTTAAAATGACATGCTCTATCTGAATCATGCAAGTTTAATTATGACTTTCCTATCCCTTTAAATAGGTTACTTGAGGGTGACAAAACTACAACTTAATGCAGTTTTCCTTGTGAGCCTTGGCTGCTAATGCACGTAGCAATACCATACTATAGGTCATATGTAACTCTTCACCTGGAGAGAAAAGCTTATAGTGTGCCAAAGTGGAATCTGATGAAAAAAATAAATCACATGGGATATATTGCAAAATGTTGTTGAAATTAGTAAGGCTTTCTGTGTAGTCTTCCGGAATACTGGACCATTTGAACTAACTATAGGTTAATGCAAATAAGTACTGACTATGGCCTAGATTACCAGTGGAGTGCCAAAATATTAGCTCTATTGAACTATAATTCCGCTCAAGTAAAATCAATAGTGCTCCTTGCACTCCTATTACAAAGTGAAAAGTAAAATGTTAGCGTGCAAATAAAAGGCGCACTAACATCTGGAGGTTACTAACTATTGATTTTACTTACACCTCTCTACTGGAATTTTGGACCACTCTTCTTTCGCCAACTGCTCCAGGTCTCTCAGATTGGAAGGGTTCCTTTTCCCAACTGATGTTTTGAGATCTCTCCACAGAAGCTCTATGGGATTGAGATCTGGACTCATTGCTGGCCAGTTCAGTACTCTTCAGCGCTTTGTCTTAAACCATTTCTGGGTGCTTTTTGATGTGTGCTTTGGGTCATTGTCCTGCTGTAAGACCCATGACCTCTGACCGAGACTCGACATTCTGCATCTGGGCATTTTTTTATTTTGGGGGGCTTTGTTATTTTATTAGGGGGCTTAGAGTAGGTGTAATTAGCTTAAAATTGTTGTAATATTTTTATAATGTTTGTAAAAAATTTTTTTATTTTTTGTAACTTAGTTCTTTTTTTATTTTTTGTACTTTAGTTAGTTTATTTAATTGTATTTATTTGCAGGTATTTGTATGTAATTAATTTATTGATAGCGTAGTGTTAGGTTTAATTGTAACTTAGGTTAGGATTTATTTTACAGGTAATTTTGTATTTATTTTAACTAGGTAGCTATTAAATAGTTATTAACTATTTAATAGCTATTGTACCTAGTTAAAATAAATACAAAGTTGCCTGTAAAATAAATATTAATCCTAAAATAGCTACAATATAATTATAATTTATATTGTAGCTATATTAGGGTTTATCTTACAGGTGAGTATTTAGCTTTAAATAGGAATAATTTATTTAATAAGATTTATTTTATTTCGTTAGATTAAAATTATATTTAATTTAGGGGGGTGTTAGGGTTAGGGTTAGACTTAGCTTTAGGGGTTAATACATTTATTAGAGTAGCGGTGAGGTCCGGTCGGCAGATTAGGGGTTAATAATTGTAGGTAAGGTAGCGGCGATGTTGGGGGGGCAGATTAGGGGTTAATAAATATAATATAGGGGTCGGCGGTGTTAGGGGCAGCAGATTAGGGGTACATAGGGATAATGTAGGTTGCGGCGGTGTGTGGTTGGCAGATTAGGGGTTAAAGAAATTTATTAGAGTGGCAGCGATGTGGGGGGGCCTCGGTTTAGGGGTACATAGATAGTTTATGGGTGTTAGTGTACTTTAGAGCACAGTAGTTAAGAGTTTTATGAACCGGCGTTAGCCCAGAAAGCTCTTAACTCCTGGCTTTTCTCTGCGGCTGGAGTCTTGTCGTTAGAGTTCTAATGCTCACTTCAGCCAAGACTCTAAATACCGGCGTTAGAAAGATCCCATTGAAAAGATAGGATATGCAATTGACGTAGGGGGATCTGCGGTATGGAAAAGTTGCGGCTGGAAAGTGAGCATTAGACTCTTTCCTGACTGACTCTAAATACCAGCGGGCGGCCAAAACCAGCGTTAGGACCCCCTAATGCTGGTTTGGACGGCTAACGCAGAACTCTAAATCTAGGCGTATGAATGCAATTATTTCTTACAATTTGAAAAAAGTGCCAATATTTTTTTTCCAGTCCATTTTTGAAGTTTTGCATGAAATGTGTCAGATTTGTTTTTTTCTTCACTTTTTTTTGTGTCATATCAATATAAACAAAAGAAATTAATATGAAAATGCCTAAACATTTGTAATTGCAACAATTTTCTGGGCGAAGTGGTGCATTATCTGACAGAAATGCAGGGGTGCCAATATTTTTGGCCATGACTGTATACATATTTATTTTAAATTACATTTTCCTGTATGTGAAGAACATTGGAATGCGAAATATTAATAACTCCTGTCGGGTTAGGACGCGAGCAATACGTGTTCTGTGATCAGCATTGAAGTCTATGAGGTCACGATATTCGCGGTCCTGAAGTTAGTGTGCTCTGGGTTTCGCTACACAACGTGAACAAAAAGCTTACTTCTAGCAAAGTTTCCGCTTGTACGGGAGCACTAAATACCACTCCATTTGTAATGTAGCCCATTGACTTTTTTACTTTTATTTTTGATAATGCCAATAACACCTCGTCCTCTGTAAAAAAAAAAAAAAGGATTAGTGCTAAGCTGAGTTACATTTTTAGTAGCAATCATTAGCTAAAGACAGTTTCCTTCCCAATTCTCACTTATGGTGCTGTCTTCTCTTCTGCATGAGCTCTTTCTAATTAACTGCCATGCTTAGACTTTTTGTTGTAGTCTCCATATTTGCATATCATCATCTGACTGTGTTTGTAATTTTCATAAGATTTTTTTTGTCTTTACAGCATGTGCTACTTCTATGAAAAAAAACATATTGGTTTCTTCTTTCTTTTACATGAACAATATACAGTGTTCCGTTACATCCATTGCTCCTTTCAAAAATTCCCACTGTTCTTGTGCCTCCCGTAATAAGAGTTTTCCCTTTTAAAGAGTTGTTTAGTTATTCTTTCATATATAAAAAATCAGCCTTGCTAAAGTAAGACTATTGTTTTAGTGGGGGCGGACAGTGCCTGCACATGAATACTAAACAAAATAGACGGATGATCAATATACCCTGAGTTATCACACACAGACACATCTGATACCTTATCACTGTTTGTGAGTATTAAAAGTGAGACAGGATGTCCTGATAAAATCCTTATTTAGTTATGTTCAGCCCGCTAATAAAAAGGATGTTAGTGGCAGGCTTTGTATTTTGAAAACATGCCAAAAGCAGTACACTTTGCATCTAAATTTTGATAGATTGGAATAGGGGCGATTTACAGAAAGCTTACTTTAGATTAGTTCCCAGATCATAACCCTATGAGATAAAGACAATTGTTATTCAGGGGGTCCTGGAGGTCAATCACAATGTTGCCAAAATAAAACATATAACAAAATATTACAGATTCTTCTTTATGGTTACTTACAGGCACTACAGATTGCATAGCTAATAATGGAAAAAGGACAAGAGCACAAATGAGACAGTGGCAAGAGTATCTAAAGCAGTGTTTTCCAACCAGTGTGCCGTGAGAGATCCTCAGGTGTGCCACGGCAGACTGACAACAGTGGGACATTTTTTGAACTTGCTTGTTTTTTACTCCCAGTGCAGGGGTAGTTTGTAGGAGGCATGGCATAACAGCACAATATATACAGAATGTGTGTGTTTGTGTGTATGTGTATATAAATATGCTGTATTAGGCTACAATGTGTGATTTTTTTAAAATTTTGGGATGGTGGTGTGCCACAGGATTTTTTAATGTAAAAAAGTGTGCCACGGCAAAAAAAAGGTTAAAAATCACTGATCTAAAGAATCCAAAAAGGTCAAGGCTCATATATCACAGGGAGCAAGGCCAGACCGACAACGTGTAAGGGTACAAGTAATAGAAAAGCCAGCAGGACTTTATGGCAGCTATAACCAGCAGCAGAGCACAGTAGGTATTGGTCAGCCACAGTTCTAAAACACATCTATCTATTCAAGTTTAAGTTTAACTTTTATATCCCTTTATATATGTTAATTTTGTATGGAAAAGGTCAAAGGGACATTTAACCCACTGAGATTGTAGTATGACATGTTTAATTATGTGTATAAAAATAAATAAATAGCAATATGATTTTATTATTTATTTTGCCTGCTTTTGCTTAAATTTAATTGGGGAAATTCTGAAAAATGCAAACATAAGCATAACTCTGCCACATATCTATCCGTATTTGGCTTAAGCAGAGATGATAACATAAGAACTGGAAAAACAATGCAAAATGTCACAAAATGTCAGTGGGTAAGCCTTATTTACAGTTACATGTTTGGATTGACTATCCCACCACATATCTGTTCATAACTGGATTCAGCAGAGATGAGCAGATAACTGCAAAACAAAGCATGTTTAGCTAACAAAATACATTTTTATTTTTTAATTTTTTTGTTTTGACACCAACAACTGTCTAATGTTTTCCAAACATATTAACAAAATTTACAATTGGTGTGACCTTTGATCCACTTTAAACCTTTATATTACATTAAAATTTCCACGTGACCTGTTTATTCTTCTTATGACATTATCTTTTTATTTAGCAGAGACAATGATCAGAGTTTTAGAAGCACATCCGTTTACTATTTTCTTCTATTCTGTGTTCATGTTGCATACAGCTGTAGTTTCTTACGGCTAGATTTAGAGTTTGGCGGCCAAAGGGGTGCGTTAGCTACGCATGCTTTTTTTCCCCCGCACATTTTAAATACCGCTGGTATTTAGAGTTCACAGAATGGCTGGGTTTTCAGTGCGTTAGGCTCCAAAAAGGGAGCGTAGAGCATAATTTAACGCCACTGCAACTCTAGATACCAGCGGTGCTTACGGACGCGGCCAGCTTAAAAAACGTGCTCGTGCACGATTCCCCCATAGAAAACAATGGGGCCATTTGAGCTGAAAAAAAACCTAACACCTGCAAAAAAGCAGCGTTCAGCTCCTAACGCAGCCCCATTGTTTTCTATGGGGAAACACTTCCTACGTCTGCACCTAACACTCTAACATGTACCCTGAGTCTAAACACCCCTAGCCTTACACTTATTAACCCCTAATCTGCCGCCCCCGCTATCGCTGACACCTGCATATTTTTTAACCCCTAATCTGCCGCTCCGTAAACCGCCGCTACCTACATTATCCCTGTGTACCCCTAATCTGCTGCCCTATTGGCTGCATTCTATTGGCTGTTCCGATCAGCCAATAGAATGTGAGCTCAATCTGATTGGCTGATCGGATCAGCCAATCGGATTGAACTTGATTCTGATTGGCTGATTCCATCAGCCAATCAGAATTTTCCTACCTTAATTCGAGGGACGCCATCTTGGATGACGTCCCTTAAAGGAACCGTCATTCATCGGGAAGTCGTCGGAAGAAGAAGATGGGTCCGCGGTGGAGGTCTTCAAGATGGAGCCGGTCCTCATCGGATGAAGATAGAAGATGCCGCTTGGAAGAAGATGGTTGCCGGTCCGGATCTACTCTTCTTACCGGATAGGATGAAGACTTTGGAGCCTCTTCTGGACTTCTTCAGCCGTCGGATGATGGATGTCTAGCCCCCGCTTGGGCTTGGATGAAGATTTCGGAGCCTGGAACGATCGGTGATACCTGGCATGGTGAAGACAAGGTAGGAAGATCTTCAGGGGCTTAGTGTTAGGTTTATTTAAGGGGCGTTTGGGTTAGATTAGGGGTATGTGGGTGGTGGGTTGTAATGTTGGGGGGGGGTATTGTATGTTTTTTTTTACAGGCAAAAGAGCTGAATTATTTGGGGCATGCCCCGCAAATGGCCCTTTTCAGGGCTGGTAAGGTAAAAGAGCTTTGAACTTTTGTAATTTAGAATAGGGTAGGGCATTTTTTTATTTTGGGGGTCTTTGTTATTTTATTAGGGGGCTTAGAGTAGGTGTAATTAGTTTAAAATTGTTGTAATTTTTTTCTAATGTTTGTAAATATTTTTTTATTTTTTTGTAACTTAGTTCTTTTTTATTTTTTGTACTTTAGTTAGTTTATTTAATTGTATTTATTTGTAGGAATTGTATTTAATTTATTTATTGATAGCGTAGTGTTAGGTTTAATTGTAGATAATTGTAGGTAGTTTATTTAATTTATTTATTGATAGTGTAGTGTTAGGTTTAATTGTAACTTAGGTTAGGATTTATTTTACAGGTAATTTTGTAATTATTTTAACTAGGTAGCTATTAAATATTTATTAACTATTTAATAGCTATTTACCTGGTTAAAATAATTACAAAGTTGCCTGTAAAATAAATATTAATCCTAAAATAGCTAAGATATAATTATAATTTATATTGTAGCTATATTAGGATTTATTTTACAGGTAAGTATTATTATATAATACAGGAATAATTAGGAATAATTTATTTAATAAGACTTAATTTATTTCGTTAGATAAAAATTATATTTAACTTAGGGGGGTGTTAGTGTTAGGGTTAGAATTAGTTTAAGGGGTTAAACAATTTAGCGGTGAGCTCCGATCAGCAGATTAGGGGTTAATACTTGAAGTTAGCTGTCGGCGATGTTAGGGAGGGCAGATTAGGGGTTAATACTATTTATTATAGGGTTATTGAGGCGGGAGTGAGGCGGATTAGGGGTTAATACATTTATTATACTTGCGGTGAGCTCCGGTCGGCAGATTAGGGGTTAATAATTGTAGGTAGCTGGCGGCGACGTTGTGGGGGGCAGATTAGGGGTTAATAAATATAATATAGGGGTCGGCGGTGTTAGTTGCAGCAGATTAGGAGTACATAGGGATAACGTAGTTGGCGGCGGTATACGGAGCGGCAGATTAGGGGTTAAAAATTTAAATATAGTGGCGGCGATGTGGGGGGACCTCGGTTTAGGGGTACATAGGTAGTTTATGGGTGTTAGTGTACTTTAGAGCACAGTAGTTAAGAGCTTTATAAACCGGCGTTAGCCCAGAAAGCTCTTAACTACTGACTTTTTTCTGCGGCTGGAGTTTTGTCGTTAGATTTCTAACGCTCACTTTAGCCACGACTCTAAATACCAGCGTTAGAAAGATCCCATTGAAAAGATACGATACGCAAATGGCGTAGGGGGATCTGCGGTATGGAAAAGTCGCGGCTGGAAAGTGAGCGTTAGACCCTTTAATGAATGGCTCCAAATACCAGAGGGCGGTAAAAACCAGCGTTAGGAGCCTCTAACGCTGGTTTTGACGGCTACCGCCCAACTCTAAATCTAGGCCTTAAATTTTTGTTGTTGAAAATAAAACAAGTTTAAATAAAAAATTTAATATATAATATTTTTTTTTCTCAGTAAGGTCACAACATGGTGCTTTTTAAAGTGTTAGCACCTACAATGTTGAACTCACGGGTTCCATTAATGGAGGCACTGTGTTTGGACTTAGCGTGCATGAAGACACTTCCCTAATATCGTTTGAAGGTCTCCTAGACAGATACAATGTTGCAAGGCGGTGGGGTAACGATTTACAGTTTCAGTACGGCTAAAATCCAGTATAAAAAGAAACCAGTCATTTTGTTTTAAGAATACACCAACATAGAAATGATGCTTTAACAATCAATAGAAATAAATATTGTAAAAAACAATTCTCAAAATTTAAAAGTGACCAAATAGCGATAGGAAAATGATGCCCAGTCTACCCATCATGCCAACATACAATATGCATTTAGATGGTTTAGCAGTGGTGCAGATGGAAATGAATTACAATCCCTATGAAAGTTGCAATTGCATGATCCCGTTTTAAAACCCTTTTATGAAGATCACTGTGTGTAACTTTGTTTTTGTTATTTATTATCTTTATGATTTTTTTCCCCATTTTTTTGCATGTAAATATACTGCTTAGATTACAGAATCTTACTTCAAAGCTGTATCTGTGTTAACAAAATTATTTCAGTAGACAATTCCCTGCATGGTCAATTCTATGCATTTTACTAATTAATTAAATTCATTAACAAATTTTGGTTGGATTGTTATTTATTAATATTGCACACTAAAATAAAATAGACCTGGATTAGTGAAGCCAGGTAATTTAATTATTACAGATTGTTAATTATAGGTTGCATTTTGAACATGAATATTGATATTGCTTAGATGACCTATACATTTCTATGGTGATCAGAAGTTACAATCAAATACATATAAACAAAGAGTTATAAAAAGATTTTCATGTGCTTCATGATTGCCCCCTTTATTTATCTGCAAATATATGGTTTTAAATTGTCTAAATTTTAATCAGAAATGTCACCTGAGCAGATGATAATAGATGGAGAATTTGCTTCAGGGTTTCAGACAGCCAGTTACGATAATAAGTAAGAACAAGAATGTATATATGCACTAAATCTAAACATATGCAGAAGCTAAGTATGGGATAACTATTTGGAGAGTATAAATACTGTATACCTATATTTAACATAACTTATCATTATATATATTTTGTCATAAGACATTTTCTAATTATAGAGCTTCTTGATGTTGTCCCTTTAAAGGGATAGGAAACCCCCCAAAAAAATATTTCTTTCATGTAATTGGCAAGAGTTCATGAGCTAGTGACGTATGGGATATTCAATCCTACCAGGAGGGGCAAAGTTTACAAACTCAAAATGCCTATAAATACACCCCTCACCACACCCACAATTCAGTTTTACAAACTTTGCCTCCTATGGAGGTGGTGAAGTAAGTTTGTGCATTGATATGCGCTTCTCAGCATTTTTGAAACCTGTTTCCTCTCAGAGTACAGTGAATGTCAGAGGGATGTAAAGGGAGTATCACCTATTGAATGCAATGGTTTTCCTCACGGGGATCTATTTCATAGGTTCTCTGTTATCGGTCATAGAGATTCATCTCCTACCTCCCTTTTCCTACTTCCTACTCTCATATTCCATTACCTCTACTGATAACGTTTCAGTACTGGTTTGGCTATCTGCTATATGTGGATGGGTGTCTTCAGGTAAGTATGGTTTTATTACAAAAATCATAAAAGGAAAACCAAATAAAGTTCTGAATCAAGGATATGTCTGTGTCCTCTGGATGAGTTTTTCAGCTTGTTAGCATTCCTCAGTGAGATCCCATAAAAAAGGAAACAGAAAATTGCAACATAGTGTGAATCTGTAATGGCACTTTGAGGAAGTAGTTGTTTTGTAACAAATGACTACTCACATTTGTTGGAGCTTTCCACTAAGCTCAAGGATATGCGCACTCCCACTTTATACTGATGGGAAAACAGTACACTAGGCAAAACTTGGATACAAATTTATTTTAAAATATATAAAAGCGTCACATAAGCCTTGATAACACCACAATGTAAGGGTACAAAAGCAGATATGCTGTAACAAATGCTTCAAATCGCCAAACTTGCAAAGAGGTAAATGGATCAGCAGGAGTGTGACCGCTGAAACCAAAACCTTTTTAGTAGCAAGACAATAGTGCTAAGCCCCCAGGTGTCCTGGCTAGTGTAGAGACGCAATAAAACTCAATATAGAACAGTTCAGTTCCGACGTACGTTTCGCTGGTATGCTTTGTCAAGGAATGTTAGTGCGCATGTCCAAGAGTCGAAAAACTTTTTTAAAAGCATAGACGTAAACAATTACATAAGCCTCGAAAGTTGTCATCAAAAACATTGGCTTAAAAATGTCCCCAAAGGTCAATTCGTTCGACTGAGACGTAATTGTAAAGAACAAGATATGTATAAGGTTCAATCTCAAATCCTAAAAAAACGTTTTTTAGAGAAAAATTATCCAGCTAATTTTCTAGATGAAAAAATAGAAGAAGTAACCAACATGGACAGGTCAGATTTATTAAAATATAAAATCAAAAATAAGAAATTCACTGATGATAAACTAGCAAATAGACTTATCTTCCAACATAGCACGCAGAGTGGAGAACTTAGGAACATCATACAAAAACACTGGGGAATTCTCACAAGAGATGCAGCATTAAATGAATTTTTAGGCGATGGACCTAACATAATTTTTAGAAAGGTTCCCAATCTTAAGTTTCAACTATCCCAATGTATTAAAGAAGTAGACAACAACAAAGTAAAAAATTGGTTGCTACCATCTGAAATGGGTTTTAGAAAGTGTCAATTCTGCAATGCTTGTAAATTTATGAAACTCCAAAATTCAGTAAAAAAAATTTTTCTGGAGATAACAAAAGGGAGTACAGTATAGATCAATTTATTACTTGCAATAGCAAAAACGTAATTTACATGTTACGATGCTCATGCAATTTAATCTATATAGGGCGTACCTCTAGACTTCTAAAAATTAGGATGAATGAGCATATTTACAATATTGAAAAGGGTTATGCTAATCATACAGTATCGTCTCACTTTGATAAAAAGCACAATAGAAATGTAAAGGATTTGGAATTTCTGGGCATTAGGAAATTAGAACAGAATTGGAAGGGAGGAGACACACAGAATAGATTGGGACAATTGGAAATGAAGTGGATCCATATTATGGATAGCTTCATACCCAATGGTCTTAATAAAGATTTTGAAATCCATCACTTTTTGTGAAAGTTATTTATAAGTACAGCTACGAAGGCTATAAAATCTATATATGTCTTTTTTTTTTTTTTTTAAAAAAAAAAAAAAAATTTTTTTTTTTTTTTATTTTTTTTTTTTTTTTTTTTTTTTAATTTTTTTTTTTTTTTTTAATTAATTTTTTTAATTTTTAATTTTAATTTTTTTTTTTTTTTTTTTTTTTTTTTTTTAATTTTTCTTAATTTTTTTTTTTTTTTTTTGTCCACACTTATATTATCAGTGCTAAATAGTTTTAGAATGTTTCACAAACTTATTTTCAATATATGGAACCCCAAATGTAAAATTAAACACTAAGGCCTAGATTTGGAGTTCGGCGGTAGCCGTCAAAACCAGCGTTAGAGGCTCCTAACGCTGGTTTTGGGCGCCCGCTGGTATTTGGAGTCAGTGATTAAAGGGTCTAACGCTCACTTTTCAGCCGCGACTTTTCCATACCGCAGATCCCCCTACGCCATTTGCGTAGCCTATCTTTTCAATGGGATCTTTCTAACGCTGGTATTTAGAGTCGTTTCTGAAGTGAGCGTTAGAGCTCTAACGACAAGATTCCAGCCGCCTGAAAATAGCAGGAGTTAAGAGCTTTCTGGCTAACGCCGGTTTATAAAGCTCTTAACTACTGTACCCTAAAGTACACTAACACCCATAAACTACCTATGTACCCCTAAACCGAGGTCCCCCCACACCGCCGCCACTCGATTAAAATTTTTAACCCCTAATCTGCCGACCGCCACCTACGTTATATTTATGTACCCCTAATCTGCTGCCCCTAACCCCGCCGACCCCTGTATTATATTTATTAACCCCTAACCTGCCCCCCACAACGTCGCCGCCAGCTACTTACAATAATTAACCCCTAATCTTCCGACCGCAAATCGCCGCCACCTACGTTATCCCTATGTACCCCTAATCTGCTACCCCTAACATCGCCGACCCCTATATTATATTTATTAACCCCTAATCTGCCCCCCTCAACGTCACCGACACCTGCCTACACTTATTAACCCCTAATCTGCCGAGCGGACCTGAGCGCTACTATAATAAATGTATTAACCCCTAATCCGCCTCACTAACCCTATCATAAATAGTATTAACCCCTAATCTGCCCTCCCTAACATCGCCGACACCTACCTTCAATTATTAACCCCTAATCTGCCGACCGGAGCTCACCGCTATTCTAATAAATGTATTAACCCCTAAAGCTAAGTCTAACCCTAACACTAACACCCCCCTAAGTTAAATATAATTTTTATCTAACGAAATAAATTAACTCTTATTAAATAAATTATTCCTATTTAAAGCTAAATACTTACCTGTAAAATAAATCCTAATATAGCTACAATATAAATTATAATTATATTATAGCTATTTTCGGATTAATATTTATTTTACAGGCAACTTTGTAATTATTTTAACCAGGTACAATAGCTATTAAATAGTTAAGAACTATTTAATAGTTACCTAGTTAAAATAATAACAAATTTACCTGTAAAATAAATCCTAACCTAAGTTATAATTAAACCTAACACTACCCTATCAATAAAATAATTAAATAAACTACCTACAATTACCTACAATTAACCTAACACTACACTATCAATAAATTAATTAAACACAATTCCTACAAATAAATACAATTAAATAAACTAGCTAAAGTACAAAAAATAAAAAATAACTAAGTTACAGAAAATAAAAAAATATTTACAAACATAAGAAAAATATTACAACAATTTTAAACTAATTACACCTACTCTAAGCCCCCTAATAAAATAACAAAGCCCCCCAAAATAAAAAATTCCCTACCCTATTCTAAATTAAAAAAGTTACAAGCTCTTTTACCTTACCAGCCCTGAACAGGGCCCTTTGCGGGGCATGTCCCAAGAATTTCAGCTCTTTTGCCTGTAAAAAAAAAACATACAATACCCCCCCCCAACATTACAACCCACCACCCACATACCCCTAATCTAACCCAAACCCCCCTTAAATAAACCTAACACTAAGCCCCTGAAGATCTTCCTACCTTGTCTTCACCATCCAGGTATCACCGATCCGTCCTGGCTCCAAGATCTTCATCCAACCCAAGCGGGGGTTGGCGATCCATAATCCGGTGCTCCAAAGTCTTCCTCCTATCCGGCAAGAAGAGGACATCCGGACCGGCAAACATCTTCTCCAAGCGGCATCTTCGATCTTCTTCCATCCGGTGCGGAGCGGGTCCATCTTGAAGCAGGCGACGCGGATCCATCCTCTTCTTCCGATGTCTCCCGACTAATGACGGTTCCTTTAAGGGACGTCATCCAAGATGGCGTCCCTCGAATTCCGATTGGCTGATAGGATTCTATCAGCCAATCGGAATTAAGGTAGGAATTTTCTGATTGGCTGATGGAATCAGCCAATCAGAATCAAGTTCAATCCGATTGGCTGATCCAATCAGCCAATCAGATTGAGCTCGCATTCTATTGGCTGATCGGAACAGCCAATAGAATGCGAGCTCAATCTGATTGGCTGATTGGATCAGCCAATCGGATTGAACTTGATTCTGATTGGCTGATTCCATCAGCCACTCAGAAAATTCCTACCTTAATTCCGATTGGCTGATAGAATCCTATCAGCCAATCGGAATTCGAGGGACGCCATCTTGGATGACGTCCCTTAAAGGAACCGTCATTAGTCGGGAGACATCGGAAGAAGAGGATGGATCCGCGTCGCCTGCTTCAAGATGGACCCGCTCCGCACCGGATGGAAGAAGATCGAAGATGCCGCTTGGAGAAGATGTTTGCCGGTCCGGATGTCCTCTTCTTGCCGGATAGGAGGAAGACTTTGGAGCACCGGATTATGGATCGCCAACCCCCGCTTGGGTTGGATGAAGATCTTGGAGCCAGGACGGATCGGTGATACCTGGATGGTGAAGACAAGGTAGGAAGATCTTCAGGGGATTAGTGTTAGGTTTATTTAAGGGGGGTTTGGGTTAGATTAGGGGTATGTGGGTGGTGGGTTGTAATGTTGGGGGGGGGTATTGTATGTTTTTTTTTACAGGCAAAAGAGCTGAAATTCTTGGGGCATGCCCCGCAAAGGGCCCTGTTCAGGGCTGGTAAGGTAAAAGAGCTTGTAACTTTTTTAATTTAGAATAGGGTAGGGAATTTTTTATTTTGGGGGGCTTTGTTATTTTATTAGGGGGCTTAGAGTAGGTGTAATTAGTTTAAAATTGTTGTAATATTTTTCTTATGTTTGTAAATATTTTTTTATTTTCTGTAACTTAGTTCTTTTTTATTTTTTGTACTTTAGCTAGTTTATTTAATTGTATTTATTTGTAGATATTGTATTTAATTAATTTATTGATAGTGTAGTGTTAGGTTAATTGTAGGTAATTGTAGGTATTTTATTTAATTATTTTATTGATAGGGTAGTGTTAGGTTTAATTATAACTTAGGTTAGGATTTATTTTACAGGTAAATTTGTTATTATTTTAACTAGGTAACTATTAAATAGTTCTTAACTATTTAATAGCTATTGTACCTGGTTAAAATAATTACAAAGTTGCCTGTAAAATAAATATTAATCCTAAAATAGCTATAATATAATTATAATTTATATTGTAGCTATATTAGGATTTATTTTACAGGTAAGTATTTAGCTTTAAATAGGAATAATTTATTTAATAAGAGTTAATTTATTTCGTTAGATAAAAATTATATTTAAGTTAGGGGGGTGTTAGTGTTAGGGTTAGACTTAGCTTTAGGGGTTAATCCATTTATTAGAATAGCGGTGAGCTCCGGTCGGCAGATTAGGGGTTAATAATTGAAGTTAGGTGTCGGCGATGTTAGGGAGGGCAGATTAGGGGTTAATACTATTTATGATAGGGTTAGTGATGCGGATTAGGGGTTAATAACTTTATTATAGTAGCGCTCAGGTCCGCTCGGCAGATTAGGGGTTAATAAGTGTAGGTAGGTGTCGGCGACGTTGTGGGGGGCAGATTAGGGGTTAATAAATATAATATAGGGGTCGGCGGTGTTAGGGGCAGCAGATTAGGGGTACATAGGGAGAACGTAGGTTGCGGCGGTTTACGGAGCGGCAGATTAGGGGTTAAAAGTGTAATGCAGGGGTCAGCGATAGCGGGGGCGGCATATTAGGGGTTAATAAGTGTAAGGTTAGGGGTGTTAGGTGCAGACGTAGGAAGTGTTTCCCCATAGGAAACAATGGGGCTGCGTTAGGAGCTGAACGCGGCTTTTTTGCAGGTGTTAGGTTTTTTTTCAGCTCAAACAGTCCCATTGTTTCCTATGGGAGAATCGTGCACGAGCACGTTTTTGAGGCCGGCCGCGTCCGTAAGCAACTCTGGTATCGAGAGTTGCATTTGCGGTAAAAATGCTCTACGCTCCTTTTTTGGAGCCTAACGCAGCATTTGTTTGAACTCTCGATACCAGAGTTAAATTTATGGTGCGGCCAGAAAAAAACCCGCGGAGCGTTAACAGCCCTTTTACCGCCGAACTCCAAATCTAGGCCATAGTTAGAAATAGTAACCTCAACATCCTATCATAACTTTTCAGCGCAAACACACAAAAGTACAATATATGTTTTTAAACATGTTACATGCTAACAAATAAAATCAATTTTAAAAACATTGCGACACAACTAGGTTTATGATAAGGCTAGTAGTTTAATTATGGTCCGTAGGACATATAGTCAGTAAAAAAATCACAAAAAAAAATAAAAAAAAATATAACTAATACCTTCACATTAAGGGGTTAAAGAAAACAAATACCTACATATGTCATCTGTCATCAGTATAGACACTAATTGCAGGCACAATGTGATTATGCTTTTTGAAGTTTTGCATATATGTATAATGCTATAACATTATAATGCATAATTTACCAATTCTGGTTATCCATCTTAACATCTATGCATATATCAACAAAATGTATAAAACTGAAAGAATTTGAAAAACATACTAGTTGTTTAATGACAAATTACCTAAATGCCAACTTCCAAAATGGAGGATGTAACCACAAACCTGGCAGAAACTCATCAATGGATTGTTTAAAAGGACTCTTGGACATGCGCACTAACATTCCTTGACAAAGCATACCAGCGAAACGTACGTCGGAACTGAACTGTTCTATATTGAGTTTTATTGCGTCTCTACACTAGCCAGGACACCTGGGGGCTTAGCGCTATTGTCTTGCTACTAAAAAGGTTTTGGTTTCAGCGGTCACACTCCTGCTGATCCATTTACCTCTTTGCAAGTTTGGCGATTTGAAGCATTTGTTACAGCATATCTGCTTTTGTACCCTTACATTGTGGTGTTATCAAGGCTTATGTGACACTTTTATATATTTTAAAATAAATTTGTATCCAAGTTTTGCCTAGTGTACTGTTTTCCCATCAGTATAAAGTGGGAGTGCGCATATCCTTGAGCTTAGTGGAAATCTCCAACAAATGTGAGTAGTCATTTGCTACAAAACAACTACTTCCTCAAAGTGCCATTACAGATTCACACTATGTTGCAATTTTCTGATTCCTTTTTTATGGGATCTCACTGAGGAATGCTAACAAGCTGAAAAACTCATCCAGAGGACACAGACATATCCTTGATTCAGAACTTTATTTGGTTTTCCTTTTATGATTTTTGTTATCACATTTATTTCACATTTTTTTCTTTGTGATATTCGGTATATTTATTGTAAAAGTATGGTTTTATTACTTAAGACACTCTCAGCTATGGTTTGGCACTTTATGTATTTATATAAAGTTTTAAATATATGTATTGTACTTATATTTGCCATGATTCAGGTTTCAGTATATTTCCTTTTGCAGACTGTCAGTTTCATATCTGGGAAATGCATTTTTTAGAAATGTATTTCTTACCTTGGGTGTAGTCTTTTTTCAATTGACCGGTTGCGTCATTTCTGGGCGTTTTTGCCGCCCAAAATTATTTTTATGTTTGTTGTGCGTCATACTTGGCGCCCAATATTTTCATTAACTTAGACCCCATTCCTATTTGCCTCTTGCCTTTTTTTATGTCAGAGGGCTATTCTGTTTGCATTTTTTCCCATTCCTGAAACTGCCATATAAGGAAATTGATAATTTTGCTTTATATGTTGTTTTTTTTCTCTTACATTTGCAAGATGTCTCAATCTGATCCTGTCTCAGAATTCACTGTTGGATCCCTGCTGCCTGATAACAGTTCTACCAAAGCGCATTTGTTGTAAACTTGTGGAGATTATACCTCCTGCTGTGGTTTTTAATAGTTGTCATGATAAACTTTTACATGCAGAAAATGTATCCATCAGTAGTAGTTCATTACCTGTTGCTGTTCCCTCAACATCGAATGCACAAGATATACCTGTAAATTTAAAATAATTTATTTCTGATTCTATACAAAAGGCTTTGTCTGCCATTCCGCCTTCTAATAAATGCAAAAGGTCTTTTAAAACTTCTCATAAAGATGATGAATTTTCAAATGACCGAAAACATACTGAATTATCCTTCTCTGATGAGGATCTATCTGATTCAGAAGATCCTGCCTCAGATATTGACACTGATAAATCCTCTTATTTATTTAAATTGGAGTATATTCGTTCTTTGTTAAAAGAAGTGTTGATTACATTGGATATGGAGGAAACTAGTCCTCTTGATATTAAAACTAATAAACATTTAAATTCTGTTTATAAACCTCCTGTGGTTATTCCAGAGGTTTTTCCAGTTCCTGATGCTATTTCTGATATAATTTCTAAGGAATTGAATAAGCATGGTACTTTTTTTATTCCCTCTTCAAGGTTTAAAAAGTTGTATCCTTTGCCAGAAGTTAGATTGGAGTTTTGGGGAAAAATCCCCAAAGTTGATGGGGCTATCTCTACTCTTGCTTAATGTACTACTATTCCTACAGAAGATAGTACTTCTTTTAAAGATCCTTTAGATAATAAACTTGAATCTTATCTAAGGAAAGCTTCTTTATATTCAGGTCATCTTCTTAGGCCTGCAATTTCTTTGGCTGATGTTGCAGCTGCTTCAACTTTTTGGTTGGATACTTTAGCACAAGTATCGGATCATGATTTGTCTAGCATTGTTAGGTTGATTCAACATGCTAATAATTTCATTTGTGATGCCATTTTTGATATTATCAAAATTGATGTTAAATTATTTGGTTCTCAGTTGGATTCAATAATTTCAACTGTTACTGGGAGGAAGGGAGTTTTTGTGCCTCAGGATAAAAAACTTAAGGGTAAATCTAAAGCTTTTAACCGTTTTCGTTCCTTTCGACAAAATAAGGAACAGAAACCTAATCCTTCCCTCAATGAATCTGCTTCCAATTGGAAGTCTTCTTCAAATTGGAATAAATCCAAGCCATTTAAGAGATCAAAAGCAACCCCCAAGCCGCATGAAGGTGCGGCCCTCATTCCAGCTAAGCTGGTAGGGGCATATTAAAATTTTTCAAAGATGTTTGGATCAATTCGTTCCAAAATCATTGGATTCAGAGTATTGCCTCTCAGGGGTACAGAATAGGATTCAGAGTGAGACGGCCTGTGAGAAGATTTTTTCTTTCATGCATTCCGGTAAACCCAGTAAAGGCTCAGGGGCCTAGTTATCAAGCCGTCAACCTCAAATACGCTGGAATTCCGCAGCGTATTTGTGGCGAGGCTGATTCGCCTTAGTTATCAAAGGCTCGAGACCGGCAAAAGTAGAATTTTGTGACGTAAGCATCGACCTGCCGGACTCAGTCCGACAAAGATCGATTCTTACGTCACTCCAGATGTTCCGCACACAAGTGCGGCACATTCTCACTACTTTTGCTAGCTATCAAAAAACTAGCAGGTACGCTCGGCACTTTTACGGCCCAGCGTACCTGGTTTTCAATCCGCCACCCCTGGAGGCGGCGGATCCCATAGGAATCAATGGGAGTCTGACCATAGCGAAAGTACAAGTTCGCTGCTGACAGACATCCCATTGATTTCTATGGAGCTGTCTACACCTAACACCCTAACATGTACCCCGAGTCTAAACACCACTAATCTGACCCCCCCTACACCGCCGCAACTAAATAAAGTTATTACCCCCTAAACCGCCGCTCCCGGAGCCCACCGCAAGCTACACTATACATATTAACCCCTAAACCGCCGCTCCCGGAGCCCACCGCAACTATAATAAATGTATAAACCGCCGCTCCCTGAACCCTCCGCAACCTATATTAAATGTATTAACCCCTAATCTGCCCCCCCTACACCGTCGCCACCTATAATAAATTTATTAACCCCTAATCTGCCCCCCCTACACCGTCTCCACCTATAATAAATTTATTAACCCCTATCCTGCCCCCCACTACGCCGCCGCCACTGTATTAAAATTATTAACCCCTAAACCTAAGTCTAACCCTAACCCTAACGCCCCCCTAACTTAAATATTAATTAAATAAATCTAAATAAATTAACTCTTATTAAGTAAATGAATCCTATTTAAAACTAAATACTTACCTTTAAAATAAACCCTAATATAGCTACAATATAAATAATAATTATATTCTAGCTATCTTAGGATTTATATTTATTTTACAGGTACCTTTCAATTTATTTTAACCATGTACAATAACTATTAAATAGTTATTAACTATTTAATAGCTTACCTAGCTAAAATAAAGAGAAATGTACCTGTGAAATAAATCCTAACCTAAGTTACAATTACACCTAACACTACACTATACTTTAATAAATTATTCCTATTTAAAAATAAATACCTACCTGTAAAATAAACCCTAAGATAGCTACAATATAATTAATAATTATATTATAGCTATCTTAGGATTTATATTTATTTTACAGGTAACTTTGTATTTATTTTAGCTAGTTAGAATAGTTATTAAATAGTTATTAACTATTTAATAACTACATAGCTAAAAGAAATACAAAATTACCTGTAAAATAAATCCTAACTTAAGTTACAATTAAACCTAATACTACACTATCATTAAATTAATTAAATAAACTACCTACAAATAACTACAATTAAATACAATTACATAAACTAACTAAAGTACAAAAAATAAAAAAAGCTAAGTTACAAAAATAAAAAAATAAGTTACAAACATGTTACAAATATTACAACAATTTTAAGCTACTTACACCTAATCTAAGCCCCCTAATAAAATAACAAACCCCCCCGAAATAAAAAAAATGCCCTACCCTATTCTAAATTAAATAAATTTCAAAGCTCTTTTACCTTACCAGCCCTTAAAAGGGCCATTTGTGGGGGCATGCCCAAAGAAAACAGCTCTTTTGCCTGTAAAAGAAAAATACAACCCCCCCCCAACATTAAAACCCACCACCCACATACCCCTAATCTAACCCAAACCCCCCTTACAAAAACCTATCACTAATCCCCTGAAGATCATCCTACCTTGAGTCGTCTTCACTCAGCCGAGCCACCGATGGAACTGAAGAGGACATCCGGAGCGGAAGAAGTTAATCCTCCAAGCGGCGCTGAAGAAATCTTCCATCCGATGAAGTCATCTTCCAAGCCGGGTCTTGAATCTTCCTTCCGCCGACGCGGAACCACCTTCTTCACCGACGGACTACGACGAATGACGGCTCCTTTAAGGGACGTCATCCAAGATGGCGTCCCCCTCAATTCCGATTGGCTGATAGGATTCTATCAGCCAATCGGAATTAAGGTAGGAAAAATCTGATTGGCTGATGGAATCAGCCAATCAGATTGAGCTCGCATTCTATTGGCTGTTCCGATCAGCCAATAGAATGCGAGCTCAATCTGATTGGCTGATTGGATCAGCCAATCGAATTGAACTTGAATCTGATTGGCTGATTCCATCAGCCAATCAGATTTTCCTACCTTAATTCCAATTGGCTGATAGAATCCTATCAGCCAATCGGAATTGAGGGGACGCCATCTTGGATGACGTCCCTTAAAGGAGCCGTCATTCATCGTAGTCCGTCGGTGAAGAAGGTGGTTCCGCGTCGGCGGAAGGAAGATTCAAGACCCGGCTTGGAAGATGACTTCGCCCGGATAGAAGACCTCTTCAGCGCCTCTTTGAAGATGACATCGGACGGATCGAAGACTTTTCTTCAGCGCCGCCTGGATGATGACTTCATCGGATGGAAGATTTCTTCAGCGCCGCTTGGAGGATTAAATTCTTCTGCTCCGGATGTCCTCTTCAGTTCCATCGGTGGCTCGGCTGAGTGAAGACGACTCAAGGTAGGATGATCTTCAGGGGATTAGTGATAGGTTTTTGTAAGGGGGGTTTGGGTTAGATTAGGGGTATGTGGGTGGTGGGTTTTAATGTTGGGGGGGTTGTATTTTTCTTTTACAGGCAAAAGAGCTGTTTTCTTTGGGGCATGCCCCCACAAATGGCCCTTTTAAGGGCTGGTAAGGTAAAAGAGCTTTGAAATTTATTTAATTTAGAATAGGGTAGGGCATTTTTTTTATTTTGGGGGGGTTTGTTATTTTATTAGGGGGCTTAGATTAGGTGTAAGTAGCTTAAAATTGTTGTAATATTTGTAACATGTTTGTAACTTATTTTTTTATTTTTTGTAACTTAGCTTTTTTTATTTTTTGTACTTTAGTTAGTTTATGTAATTGTATTTAATTGTAGTTATTTGTAGTTAATTTATTTAATTAATTTAATGATAGTGTAGTATTAGGTTTAATTGTAACTTAAGTTAGGATTTATTTTACAGGTAATTTTGTATTTCTTTTAGCTATGTAGTTATTAAATGGTTAATAACTATTTAATAACTATTCTAACTAGCTAAAATAAATACAAAGTTACCTGTAAAATAAATATAAATCCTAAGATAGCTATAATATAATTATTAATTATATTGTAGCTATCTTAGGGTTTATTTTACAGGTAAGTATTTATTTTGAAATAGGAATAATTTATTAAAGTATAGTGTAGTGTTAGGTGTAATTGTAACTTAGGTTAGGATTTATTTCACAGGTACATTTCTCTTTATTTTAGCTAGGTAAGCTATTAAATAGTTAATAACTATTTAATAGTTATTGTACATGGTTAAATAAATTGAAAGGTACCTGTAAAATAAATATAAATCCTAAGATAGCTAGAATATAATTATTATTTATATTGTAGCTATATTAGGGTTTATTTTAAAGGTAAGTATTTAGTTTTAAATAGGATTCATTTACTTAATAAGAGTAATTTATTTAGATTTATTTAATTAATATTTAAGTTAGGGGGGCGTTAGGGTTAGGGTTAGACTTAGGTTTAGGGGTTAATAATTTTAATACAGTGGCGGCGGCGTAGTGGGGGCAGGATAGGGGTTAATAAATTTATTATAGGTGGCGACGGTGTAGGGGGGGCAGATTAGGGGTTAATACATTTATTATAGGTGGCGACGGTGTAGGGGGGGCAGGATAGGGGTTAATAGGTTTAATATAGGTTGCGGCGGGTTCATGGAGCGGCGGTTTAGGGGTTAAATTATTTATTTAGTTGCGAGAGGTGCGGGATCAGCAGGGTAGGGGTTAATAATTTTATTATAGAGGGCGACGGTATAAGGGGGGGCAGGATAGGGGTTACTAGGTATACTGTAGGTGGTAGCGGTGTCCGGGAGCGGCGGTTTAGGGGTTAATACATTTATAAGAGTTGCGGCGGGGGTCTAGAGCGGCGGTTTTAGGGGTTAGTAACTTTATTTAGTTGCGGGAGGCTCCGGGGGGCGCCGGTATAGGGATAGAACAGTGTAGTTAGTGTGAGTGCTTAGTGACAGGCTAGCAATAAAGCTGTGAAAAAGCCGAATGGGCAGCGAGATCGGATGAGTGATAACTGTCACAGTCCGCTGCTCATCGCCCCGTGGCTTTTTGACAGCTTTATTTGATAACTTAGGCGTATTTTTTCAGGTCCGCCGGCGGCGAAGGTAGGCGAGCTTAGGTGGGGCGTATTGGGCCGGCGAAGCAAGAAAAGGTAGACGGCTTGATAACTACCCCCCTCAGGCTTTTCTGAAGTGTGTTTCAGACCTGGAGTTATCAGGGGTAATCATGCCAGTTCCGTGTCAGGAACAGGGTCTGGGGTTTTATTCAAATCTATTCATTGTTCCAAAGAAAGAAAATTCATTCAGACCAGTTTTGGATCTAAAGATTTTGAATCGATATGTAAGAGTACCAACTTTCAAAATGGTGACTATAAGGACTATTCTGCCTTTTGTTTAGCAAGGGCATTATATGTCCACAATAGACTTACAGGATGCATATCTTCATATTCCGATTCATCCAGATCACTATCAGTTCCTGAGATTCTCTTTTCTAGACAAGCATTACCAATTTGTTGCTCTTCCTTTTGGCCTAGTGACAGCTCCAAGAATCTTTTCAAAAGTTCTAGGTGCCCTACTCTCTGTAATCAGAGAGCGGGGTATTGCAGTATTTCCTTATTTGGACGATATCTTGGTACTCGCTCAGTCTTTACGTTCTGCAGAATCTCACACGAATCAACTAGTGTTGTTTCTTCGAAGACAGGTTGGAGGATCAATTTACCAAAAATTTCTTTGATTCCTCAGACAAGGGTAACCTTTTCAGGTTTCCAGATATATTCAGTGTCTATGACTTTGTCTCTAACAGACAAGCGACATTTGAAATTAGTTGCAGCCTCTCGTAACCTTCAGTCTCAGTCATTCCCTTTAGTAGCTATGTGCATGGAAGTTTTAGGTCTCATGACTGCAGCATCGGACGCGATCCCCTTTGCTCGTTTTCATATGAGACCTCTCCAGCTTTTTATGCTGAACCAATCGTGCAGGGATTATACAAGGATATCACAATTAATATCCTTAAATCCCAATGTTCGACTTTCTCTGACTTGGTCGTTAGATCACCATCGTATAATTTTAGGGGCCTCTTTTCGTCCGTCCAACCTGGACTGTGATCACAACAGATGCGAGTCTTTCAGGTTGGGGAGCTGTTTGGGGATCTCTGACAGCACAAGAGTTTGGAAATCTCAAGAGGCGAGATTACCAATCAATATTTTGGAACTCCGTGTGATTCTCAGGGCTCTTCAATTTTGGACTCTGTTGAAGAGAGAACCATTCATTTGTTTTCAGACAGACAATGTCACAACTGTGGCATATGTCAATCATCAGGGTGGGACTCACAGTTCTCAAGCTATGAAAGAAGTATTTTGGATACTTGTTTGGGCGGAATCCAGCTCCTGTCTAATTCCCTGCGGTTCATATCCCAGGTATAGACAATTGGGAAGCGGATTACCTCAGTCGTCAGACTTTACATTGGGGAGAATGGTCTCTCCACTCAGATGTGTTTTCTCAAATTGTTCAGATGTGGGGGCTTCCAGAAATAGATCTGATGGCATCTCATCTAAACAAAAAACTTCCCAGGTACCTGTCCAGGTCCAGGGATCCTCAGGCGGAAGCAGTGGATGCATTGACACTTCCTTGGTGTATCAACCTGCTTATATTTTCCTGCCTCTAGTTCTTCTTCCAAGAGTGATCTCCAAGATCATCATGGAGCAATCGTTTGTGCTGCTTGTAGCTCCAGCATGGCCTCACAGGTTTTGGTATGCGAATCTTGTTCGGATGTCCAGTTGCCAACCTTGGCCACTTCCACTAAGGCCAGACCTTCTATCTCAAGGTCCCATTTTTCCATCAGGATCTCAAATCATTAAATTTGAAGGTATGGAGATTGAACGCTTAGTGCTTAGTCATAGAGGTTTCTCTGACTCAGTGATTAATACTATGTTGCAGGCTCGTAAATCTGTTTCTATAAAGATTTATTATCGAGTTTGGAAGACTTACATTTCATGGTGTTCTTTTCATAAATTCTCTTGGCATTCTTTCAGAATTCCTAGAATTTTACAGTTTCCTCAGATGGTTTGGATAAAGGTTTGTCTGCAAGTTCCTTGAAAGGACAAATCTCTGCTCTTTCTGTTTTATTTCACAGAAAGATTGCTAAACTTCCTGATATTCATTGTTTTGTGCAGGGCTTTGGTCCGTATCAAGCCTGACATTAAATCAATCTCTCCTCCTTGGAATCTTAATTTAGTTTTGAAGGCTTTACAGGCTCCTCCGTTTGAGCCTATGCATTCTTTGGACATTAAACTACTTTCTTGGAAAGTGTTGTTTCTTTTGGCCATCTCTTTCTGAATTATCCGCTCTCTCTTGTGAATCTCCTTTTCTGATTTTTCATCAGGATAAGGCGGTTTTTGCGGACTTCATTTAAATTCTTACCTAATGTTGTGAATTCTGACAACATTAATAGAGAAATTGTTGTCCCTTCCTTGTGTCCTAATCCTACGAATTCTTTGGAGAGATCCTTACATTCTTTGGATGTGGTAAGAGCTTTGAAATATTATGTTGAAGCTACTAAAGATTTCAGGAAGACTACTAGTCTATTTGTTATATTTTCTGGTTCTAGGAAAGGTCAGAAGGCTTCTCCTGTTTCCTTGGCTTCGTGGTTAGAGTTTTTGATTCATCAAGCTTATTTGTACTCGGGTCAACCCCCGCCTCAGAAAATTACAGCTCATTCTACTAGATCAGTCTCTCCTTCGTGGGCTTTTAAGAATGAAGCTTCAGTTGATCAGATTTGCATAGCAGCAACTTGGTCTTCTTTGCATACATTTACTAAATTCTACCGTTTTGATGTATTTGCTTCTTCGGAAGCAGTTTTTGGTAGAAAAGTTCTTCAGGCAGCTGTTTCAGTTTGATTCTTCTGCTTATGATTTAAGTTTTTTCCTTTCATTTATGAGAATAAACTTATATTTTGAGTTGTGGATTGATTTTTTCAGCAGAAAATAGCTGTTTTATTTTTATCCCTCCCTCTCTAGTGACTCTTGCGTGGAGTTCCACATCTTGGGTATTGCTATCCCATACGTCACTAGCTCATGGACTCTTGCCAATTACATGAAACAAAACATAATTTATGCAAGAACTTACCTGATAAATTCATTTATTTCATATTGGCAAGAGTCCATGAGGTCCACCCTTTTTATGGTGGTTATGATTTTTTGGTATAAAGCACCAATTATTTCCAAATTTCCTTTGTTGATGCTTTTTACTCCTTTCTTTATCACACCACTACTTGGTTATTCATTAAACTGAATTGTGGGTGTGGTGAGTGGTGTATTTATAAGCATTTTGAGGTTTGGGAAACTTTGCCCCTCCTGGTAGGATTGTATATCCCATACGTCACTAGCTCATGGACTCTTGCCAATATGAAAGAAATTAATTTATCAGGTAAGTTCTTACATAAATTATTTTTTCGTGATTCAACAGGAAAATACAGTTTTAAAAAAGCTTCCAATTTACTTCTATTAGCAAATTTGCGGGTGGGGCATCACAGGAGGGGCGAGAGCTGGGTAGGAAGGGCAGGGTACCCTATGCTACAGAATCTTTTTTTGTTGAGGGAGGGTGAGGGATTGACCACTACGCTACAGATCGAGTGAGGGAGGGTCCATATTAACAATTGATGGGGGGGGGACCGCTACACTACAGATTTTTTTAAAATAAAAAACCACAAACTATGTACTGAGAGATAGCTGCCAGTACCTAAGATGGCGGCATCTAGTGAGTTGGGGGAGGGTTAGAGAGATGTTTGTGGGGAGTCAGGGAGGTGGGTGCCTACACTACAGAAATGTAATTTATTTAAAAAAAAATACTATCTCTAAACTGCATACTGACCTCCCATTACACAAGATAGTGGTGTACCAGTGAAGGGGGGGGGCGAGGGAGAAAAGATAGCTGTTTGAGAGGGATCATGTAGGGATCAGGGGGGGTGAGGGTGTCAGATGAGAGAGTCATTTCTATACTGCAGTTAAAAATTAACCTTACAAGTTTCCTAATTAACCCCTTTATTGCTAGGATTATCAGAAGTTTTGGCAAAATCACAGATTTCTGCTTATTTCTGAACAAAGGGAATCCTAGAGAAGTTTTTACAACCATTTTTGTTATGAATGCACAAGTGGTATGCAAATAATAGTGAGAAAACCCACATTTTTGTAAAAAGTTAATGATTTTTTAAATATGATAGCATTTAGCAGCTGAAAATAGTGGCATAAAATTTACCAAAATGGGCTTAGATCAATTACCTTGGCTCTATTTCTGTTTAAATGGAGTGATAGCAAAATGCTAAACATTCTCTGCTAGTTTTTCTCTAAAATTCCTGGTCCTGAAGGGTTAATGTCTGTTTAATAGCTGATCTAATCAAATGGAACATGCTTTTAGACTGACATTTTAAATGATGTTGAAATGACATTTGGCCTATTCTCAGAGCCAGAAGAGTAGTTCTGGTTTGTAGAATGTTTTTGGAACAAAGGTTTGCATAGAAGTCTAAAGGGAGAGATGAGGCCTAGATCTCTTTGGTGCTACAGCTGGTATATATCTGATGCTCAAAGAGGTGCTTAGAGTTATCATACCCATTTCACTTGGCATGCAGCGTCCAGGTAGAGACAACATACACAGGGTAGTGACCTCCAGCAGGAATGTACCATGGGAATGCTTGTGACATACAGTATGACAGGTAATACACAATTGAGTGATTTTGCTCCCTGTTTAATATCTACTTTTGGAAGTTGATCACATTTATTTTTCTGAGGATTTTACACTTGGTACTTATGTAACCCTGGCCTGAAGTGCTACTAGTGAGATGTCATTAAACATTAGAGGCCTGTGGGGGGAGTGTCCTGAACAGCAGCCAAGATGGCTGCTTTTCTCTATGGCTGATGACAGGAGCTGGGGAAATCCGCTATTTTTCCGCTCCTTAGATCTGTTTCCTAAGTGCAACAACTCTATTCTGTGAAGCCTAATAACTGTGGAGCAGTTTAATATTTATTTTATGACGAAACTCAGCCCGTAAGAACCTAAATAGATGAGGTGCGTAGCGGAGGCTAACGGCCTAGGGCTTTCATCTCACCCTCCCCATTTTCCTGCAGCAACAGGAGGAACAGCAGTACAAGCTGAACATTTTTTTACTTGCTTTCACCTTCGAGCGATCGGAGCATAACCCGATCTACGTACGGACTACCATGGAACACTCTAAACACATTATGGAAATTATATCTTAAAACTACAGGCCCTGTTTACCAAATTTGAAGCAGAGATGCTTCCACAGTATTAGAGCCTACTCAGGGAGATACCAGCAGAGGGACATACAAGAGAGAGATTTCCCGCACTATCCCATAAAACCAGAGACACATTTGGAGCAGCAGCGCCCTATTACTAATGATGAGACACTACCTCGGGCTAACTCCGCATTTATCCCATGTCAAGCTTCAGCTATGCTACCTCAGCTCCCAGCACAAACCACAAGGGATGCGGCTGACCCTTGAGAGCAGAGCTTAAATACTTTATGGGACCGGAGAGATGACACAGAGGTCTTATGTAGCAGAAGCTGCAACTTGACACTCCAGCTAACTATGATGTGGTGCGCAGCTGGGGACCTGGATTATACGATCAAGAACAAGCAGTTACCAACCAGAATTAAAATACTGGAGAAGAACCCCCCTGCTTTCCCCAGTTCTCTTGGTGGCAGCACATTACTTTATTTGGACTTAAGATGAAGAGAGCAGGTGTGGGGTAAGACTGCATATGTTATTTGCCCCAGAAAGTTCCTCAAAATCATTCTACTGGGACTTTTCAATATGCCTCTCTTCAAGATGGAGCCTTTTATGAAGACTTTATGGTCTGAAGCTTTAAGTTCACAGCTGTGTCCAAGCTCTAAAGTCTCAGGAGACTGCTATACATTGTCCATATTCTTTTTCACTCTACCCCATCTTCGTTTGTTGTTTAAGCTATGAGTCTGGTGTAAACTAATTGGTTTGTTTGTGCCCTGCCAGGGGAAGCACTGCTGTGCTCATGTTAGAAAAGAAGCCTTGCATCAGCTCACTTGGATTGTACATATTAATATGTTTAATTAAGGCCGCATTATTATTTGCCTATAAGCACAGTGCACTAGTTTTGTTTCATCTGTGTTTCTATATTACAGTAGGACCTGTTAAGCGACAGTTTCATTGTATATATTTTAACGCTGTTAATTTAATTCCGCTCATAGAGCAGCTTTCTAATATGTCTGTAAACATTTTCATTAATACCTGCTCATTGCTGTCCTATTCAGCGCAGTGCCTGTATGGGGTAGCAGTTAGTCTACATGTCAGCACAGTGCACTAATACCTTCTCATTTGTAGACATGTGCGATTCGGTACGGTTCGATTCGGAAATTCTGAAAATTCGGCAAATTCGGAGATTCGGATCGAAACGAATCTCCAAATTAAAATAGTGCTGAATCTACCGAATAAATCTGAATAACTTCGGATTTATTCGGATTTATTCGGATTTATTTGGTAGATTCGGATGGCCATGGATTACACTAGTATTGTACAGTATATTAGGTTATATCACTCTGCTATGGGTTACACCTAATGTACAGTACATAATACTAGTCTAATCCCACCAAACACTTACCGAAATTCCGAATTTCCGAACCGAACCGAACCGCATCGAACCGAATCCAGCCGAATTTATTTGAATCCGAATGAATCCGAAACAAATTTGAACCGAATTTATTTGAATCCGAATGAATCCGAAACAAATCTGAACCGAATTGATTCAAATTTCTCCGAATTCGAATCGTTCCGAACCGAAATTCGAAAAAATCTGAATCGATCCGAACCGAACCGAATTTTTTTCGCCATGCACATGTCTACTTTGTGTCTTATATAGTGCACTTTACTGGATCTGTTTAGAGTAGTGTTTATTATATGCCTGTAAACACTGTTCATTAACATCTGCTCACTGTTGTATTGTACATTACTATCTCTAGCTAAGGCAGCTTTCTGTTTACATATCAGCACAGTCTGATAACCCTGTTCAACAACATATGCTTTACTATGTATGTTTAGGGCAGTTTTACTGACATGTACCGTTCACTAGCATCTGCTCACATTGGTATTATTTAATTTGTGGTCTAAACTGAGCTAATAAGTTCTATTAGCACTGCTCTCATATTTGGGATGTATATTTATGCAAAGTCCAAACTTCCCATAGCTTTGTAACAAGCACGGTGGTCAGAGCTGAAGCTTCCATGTTTGCAAGAGATATGTTTGTTCTGTAGTATCTAAAATAGATGATCAATAGTAACCTAAACAGAGTTATACTACAGTGTTAGATTTCCTTTTTATTTTTATTTTTGTCATTAGATGGTAGTACAGATCCTCTCACTGTTCATAAATATATCATGTGGTTAGCTAGATCAGTCAGCAAAGTTGATCTTTGTTGAGTATATCAATCAGCCCCCACCTTCTTTTTTCTTTTGCTTTTTGCTTGTTTCCCCTCAGTTTCCCTCTATGTTTGCTTGTCCATAAATAGACATTAGTCATGATAGGGAGAGCTCATATTGTACCTAAGGTTTAGTTTTCTATTTGGGACTGATATACATATAATTCCAGATAACCAAAGACTGGGAATGTACTAGGGCCCATAAGTATACCCTACCCATAATCCTTCATATATGTGTTTTCTACCATCTAATTATTATTTCATAAGTTGTCAGGGGTCCATGAGTGGCCCAATTTGTAGCAAATTGAAGGTATATGTAAAAAAGGAAAAAATCAGAGGTTTCATATAAATTTTCAAGTCAGAACTTAGATAATTTTAAATTATGCTTCCTTATGTACTTGACCATACTTATGTATCTACATTTTGTATATGTTGTATGCAATGTTCTTTTCTTTATTATGTATGACTAAGAATCGCAATAAAAAAAATAAAAAAAAACATTAGAGACCTGTATATGAGCTGGTCACTAAAATGGAGCTACTGCGTGAGAAATGGTGCCACTACTGTTTGTTAAGCGTCTATCTTATAGTGACCTTCAAGATACAAAGGACGGAATGAGAACAGCTTGAACATCACGCACCTTTACACCTGCAGCGAAGCACCGTTGTGTAAATTATAGACTTAGATCTTCATGAGGGCTTACTGGCACATACGCTCCTATGAAAGTATAGATGTTAACTTTAAGAGGAGCTTGACCTTGCTTTTTTATTCTAGAGAAATAAATTAAAAAAATACATTTAATAATAATAAAAAAATTATATATATATATATATATATATATATATATATATATATATATATATATACACATTAGGAGGCGCTTAGAGAGAGCAATTTTCCCCTGCAACTAAAGAGTTAAATCTATTGGGTCAGTTTTACAGCTGCTCCCTATTAAAGGGACATGAAACCCCAACATTTTTCTTTCGTGATTTAGAAATAGCATGCCATTTTAAACAACTTTCTAATTCACTACTATTATCTAATTTGCTTCATTCTCTTGATATTATTTGCCAAAAAGCATATCTAGATAGGCTCCGTTTCCTGCTGATTGGTTGCTGCACATAGATGCCTCGTGTGATTGGCTCACCCATGTAAATTGCTATTTCTTCAACAAATGATATCTAAAGAATTAAGCAAATTAGATAACAGAAGTAAATTGGAAGGTTGTTTAAATTGTATTATATACCTGAATCATTAAATAATTTTGTTGGGTTTAGTGTCCCTTTAAGTTAGCTCAGGCCTTTATAAGCAGCTATCTAGGAATAGTATGTGTCTCAGGGAGCAGGCTGTTTTCCAGTGTGAAAGAGAGGCTGGAGGACCAGTTAGCATGGCTGACTGCCTGTAAAGAGACAGACCGGTGAGACAAACTTGTTTTAATTTGTTTTGCATTTTACTTATGCCATTTCTATGAAGTACTAAACTGGGTTCAGGTTAGCTGACCAGTTTATCATTAGTAAGGGAATTATATGTATAGTTAGGCTCCTGTCAGGAGTAGGCTTTTTATTTGTGTGCTTTGTTTTGCTGACTTCTTTGAAGTTGCTGTATTTAAAGAGACAGTGCACCTGTTATGTTAAAATACTTTTTTTTCTCTGAATAAAACTGTTTGAAAATACAGTTACCACGCCATTGAGACTGTTCGTCCAGTGAACTTACCACAAGGTGGTGGCAGTGGTGGGATTTGTGAATGGTGTCAACTTTTGTGTAGTGGAATCCTTAAAGTAACAGTACCCGCCAAACATGGAGGATATAGTAAAAGCTCTGCTACACGCTACCACAGTACAGCAAGAAACAAACCGACAGTCTGCATCCTCTCTAGCAGCTCAGCAGGAGAGTAACTGGCTTATGGCTATGCAAATTGGGGCTTTGAGTGAGGCTCAAAAAAGGGACCATGAAATGCTGAAAGAAATTGCAGACTGTATTGTTACCCAGGGACTGCCGGCACAAACAGGAGCTGTAAGCAGAATAAGGCTAGCAGCTGCCTACAGAAAATGACGCCAGAGGACGATGTAGAGGCCTATCTGTTGGCTTTTGAATGCACAGCCACCCGTGAGACCTGGCTACCTGAGCAATGGGCAGGAATAATTGCTCCCTTCCTCCTTGGTGAGGCCCCAAATGCTTATTATGACCTAGAAGAAGAGGCTGCTGCTGATTACACCAAACTAAAGGCTGCAATCCTAGCCCAAATGGGTGTGACAACTACAGTCCGAGCCCAACGTTTCTATAATTGGCGTTTCAATGAGGGAAAGGCTCCACAATCACAGATGTTTGATCTGATTCATCTGGCACGAAAGTGGCTCTGACCATGGGAGCAAAGTCCTGCACAGATCATGGAATCCCTAGTAATTGGCCTCCATAACTGGGTTGGACAAGGAAACCCTACTACATATGATGCCATGGTGGTGCAAGGGAAAAGATACTTATCTGCCAAGGACCTAGAGAAAGCATCTGTTGTGCCAGCCAAGGCTGGATCAGACACTTTCAAGACTAAGTCACTTAGTAACATTCAGAGGCCTAGTATCAGAAAGGCAGAGTCTGAAATCAGGTCTGGGATAGAAACACATCCCTTGAATGCAGAGAGAAACTATGCATTTGTAAAGGAAGAGCGTTTAGAAAAAAATGCAATTACCTGTTTTGAGTGTGGTGAAAAGGGGCAAATCAGAGCAATATGCTAAATATGTCAGATGCTGATGCCGATGCATTGTGGACTATGGTAAAACCCTTTAGACTTTTGTGGACAGATATGCCTAGCAGGCATGGTTGAAGGTGTACCTACTTTCAAAGTTTCAGTCGGTTTAAAAAATAAAGACACCTTGGTGTCAGGAGACTTGGTTGAGCCTTCTCAACTGAGAAAACATAAAACAATGGGGGTATTGTGTATCAATGGGTGCACTTAACAATACCCCACAGCTAAAATAGAGGTTTTTATTATGGGTAGAGAAGTAAAAATCTCAGTAGTGGTTGTACCTAGGTTGCCATATCCATTAGTCATAGGACTGAGTTCTATTCCCTAATTCATTCTCAATTGTCCTCAAAACAGGAAAAAACAAAAAGTGATTCAGAGGACAAAAGCACACATGAAATGTTTCCCTTCACCCATCCTGAGTTGTTTGTAACCCATCCAAAAAGAGTTAAAACCAAAAGGGAACGCCGGCATTGCCGGTATAAATTTAATGAAGCTTTATCTGAAGTTTTGTTAAATGAAAGGGGAAAACGTTCTAGCAAAGGTGTGGCAACCCAGTGTAATGAGTCAGAGATATTAGAAGAATATCAACAACCTGTAACTGATAAAGAAAGGGTGACTAATGAGAGTGACCTCTGTATTTTGGATATTTCTAACGTTAGCTTTGGGCGTGACCAGGCAAATGATTCATTTTTACAAAATGCAACGAATTGAGTGATAGAAATAAATGGAGTACTAGTGGAGGGTCAAACAAAGAGTTCATATCCATATTTTATCCTCAAGAATTGACCTTCTATACAGAGTAACCTCAGAAGAAGGTCAGGAGATTGAGCAGCTTGTAGTACCGTCATCTTATACTAGGAAGGTATTATCTTTTGCCTATTCGCATCTTTTGGGGGGACACTTGGGGGTAGAAAAAAACACAGGAAAGGGTCCTAAGGAGATTTTTTTGGCCTAGGGTGTATGAGGAAATAAAGCGGTATTGTGCCTCTTGTCCAGAATGTCAGTTGTCATCCCAAAAGCCAAAACTAAGGCCCCCACTTATACCTCTCCCAATTGTTGATGTTCCCTTTGAAAGGATTGGCATGGGCCTTGTAGGTCCTTTGGAGAAATCAGCTCGAGGTCACCAGTATATTTTGGTTATTCTAGACTATGACACTCGATATCCAGAAGCCATACCCCTACGTAAAGCTACTGCTAAGAATATAGCTAAAGAGTTGGTACAAGTGTTTTCATGGGTGGAAATTCCGAAAAAAATACTCACTGACCAAAGGACACGTTTTGTCTCATAGCTCCTGAGGGAGCTATGTCAATTGTTTAAGATACAGGCTTTAAAAACTTCAGTATACCATCCTCAGAAAGATGGGTTAGTAGAAAGATTTAACCACACCCTTAAGTCCATGTTGAGGAAGGTTGTTAGAAGGGATGGTAAGGATTGGGACATATTTCTTCCCTATTTGTTGTTTGCAGTCCGTGAGATTCCTCAAAGTTCAACAGGCTTCTCCCCATTTGAACTTTTGTATGACAGGCATCCTAGGGGTATGTTAGACATTCTTAAATAAACTTGAGAAGAACAAGGGGTCCCAGGAAACAATGTGCTGCAGCACATTGAGCAGATACAGGAACTCATGTCTCATGTTGTTCCCCTTGTCCGCCAGCATATGGAGAAAGCTCAAGGAAAAAAACTTAACTATGATCAGAGTGCTACACAGAGAAAGTTTCAGGCAGGGGATCAAGTAATGGTTTTAGTCCCAACAGCTGAGGGTAAGCTTCTGGCTGGTTGGCAGGGTCCCTATGAAATTATAGAAAAATTAAGCCCTGTGAATTACAAAGTTAGATAGCCTGAGTGCCGTAGGAAAGAACAAATCTTCCATATTAATCTTTTAAAATCATGGAGAGACAGAAAGGCTTGTATAGCTGTAATGGAAAACACAAGAGTTGACTCCATGCACTTAGAACCTTCGGTAGGAATTTCCCCAGAGCTCACACCAGAACAAGTAGAGGAAGCTAAGGAAATGGTAGAAAGGAATAGAGATGTCTTTTCACCTATGCCAGGTAGAACTAGTGGAATAACCTATGACATAATCACAGAGCCTGGGATAACCCTTAAGATAAAATCATATAGAATACCTAAAGCCAGAAGGGAAGCTGTAAAGGCAGAAAGTTAGAGAAATGCTTGTGCTTGGGGTGATTGAGGAGTCTCACAGTAACTGGTCTAGCCTAATTGTGTTAGTACCCAAACCTAATGGCTCTATTAGGTTCTGCAACGATTTCAGAAAGCTAAATTAGATATAAAAGTTTGATTCCTACCCTATGCCGCGGGTAGATGAGCTTGTAGAAATACTAGCCCAGGCCAGATTTCTCTCAACTTTGGACCTCACTAAAGGTTATTGGCAGGTACCGTTATCTGAGCACTCTAGAGAGAAAATGGCCTTTGCTACTCCATATGGCTTGTTTCACTATAAGGTGATGCCTTTGGTTTGCATGGAGCTCCAGCAACATTTCAACAGTTGATGGATAAGTTACTCAGACCTCATGCACAATATGCTGCTGCATATTTGGATGACGTCATAATACACAGTCCAGATTGGGATTCTCATCTACAAAAAGTAGAGGCTATAATTGAAACCCTTAGAAAGGCTGGGTTAACAGCCAATCCTTCGAAGTGTACCATTGGTTTGGCTGAGGCTAAATACTTAGGTTATATTGTTAGTAGGGGAGTTGTGAAACCCCAAGTAGACAAGATAGGAGCGATACAGAGATGGCGTAGGCCACTCAGGAAAAAACAGGTTTGAGCTTTCCTAGGAATTGTCGGTTATTACAGACAATTTATTCCTCACTTTGCAACAAGGGCTGCTCCTCTCACTGATCTTACTAAAGCAAAAAGTCCTGATACAGTGAGATGGAACAGCAAGGCTGAGGAATCTTTTGCAGGATCTTCGCTCCGCACTTTGTCAACAACCTATTCTCATGGCTCCAGATTTTAACAAATAATTCTTTTTGCAAACTGATGCCTCTGAGGTTGGGTTGGGGGCTGTACTCTCACAATACATAGACAAAGAGGAACATCCAGTAGGAAACTTTTTCCCCTTGAGCAGCACTATTCTACAATAGAAAATGAATGTTTAGCAATCAAGTGGGCTACTGAAACTCTTAGGTATTATTTAATGGGCAGGTGCTTTACCCTGATAACGGACCATGCCCCGTTGAGGTGGATGCACAACAATAAGGGCCATCATTCAAGGTTCACAAGGTGGTTCTTGCCTCTCCAGTCTTTCAGTTTTGTGGTTGAAACACCGGGCTGGCCTGTTACAATGGTAATGCTGGACGCACTATCCATGGTGCATGTGCTTACAGCTATGGCCGCTTCACCCCACAGTGTTCAGCTGGGGAGGGGGATATGTGACAGGGTGAGGCAAGGTGTGTACATTAGCAGGCACTTGGAGAGAGCAATTTCCCCCTGCAACTAAAGAGTTAAATCTCTTGGGTCAGTTTCACAGCTGCTCCCTATTAAGTTAGCTCAGGCCTTTATAAGCAGCTATCTAGGAATAGTATGTGTCTCAGGGAGCAGGCTGTTTTCCAGTGTGAAAGAGAGGCTGGAGACCAGTTAGCATGGCTGACTGCCTGTAAAGAGACAGACCGGTGAGACAAACTTGTTTTAATTTGTTTTGTATTTTACTTATGCCATTTCTATGAAGTACTAAACTGGGTTCAGGTTAGCTGACCAGTTTATCATTAGTAAGGGAATTATATGTATAGTTAGGCTCCTGACAGGAGTAGGCTTTTTATTGTGTGCTTTGTTTTGCTGACTGCTTTGAAGTTGCTGTATTAAAGAGACAGTGCACCTGTTATGTTAAAAGACTTTTTTTTTCTCTAAATAAAACTGTTTGAAAATACAGTTACCACGCCATTGAGACTGTTCTTCCAGTGAACTTACCACAATATATACTGCCAAGCAACACAGAGTAGCGCTTACTTACGGTATGCTGCCTTGGAGAAATCAGCCGCCTTAACGCTCATACAGTGCCGATAACACAATCTCAGTCCCCAGATGATGACATCACTTGCCCGCCGGTGCTAGTACAAACGCTCCATCAATTTTCAAATTTAAAAGCAGAACAATATCCAATACTGCACCCGGTTCCAGGTAATCACAGGACACAGAACTTCATAAAAGCAAATCCTTTAATGGCCTAATCCAGAAGAAAAATACACTCTACAAATAAGTAAGCAGGTCAAATATAAAAAAAATTAAAGTGACAATACCTATATAAAACATTTTTACCTATTTTTATGTGGCAACTATATATTTTTTGAATGTGACTAGAAGATCGTTATTAACACTATAATCCATTATTTAATTAAATGTACTTGAATTCAGTGACTTATACTACTTTCAGTTTAAACAATAAATCTTCACACAAACAATTTAACATCCCATTCTGAATTTAGACCTTTTGGCATTTTTGTGTCCAGTTGGAATAGCCAAAAGACCTCATGCTGTCTTAAGACTTCTTCTCTATTGCCCCCTCTGGGGTGTTTGGGAACCACTTGGATACAATGGAATGCCAAAAGTGAACTATGCAAATTATGTTCCCTTTTAAAACATAACGATATGGGGGTTGTTGATTCAGGATCCTCAATTGCTCTCAAATGCTCCAGGAAATTATTCTTAAGGGGCCTAGTAGTTAAACCTACATACTACCTATAGCACCCCCTACAGGTCAAAATATATATTACATAACACGTATTACAGGTCGAATATTGTTTTATTTTGTATACCTTCCCTGTCACCTGAGATGTAAATTCCTAACCAAATATAGCATATGAGCACGATTTACACCTACTACTATTGGATTTGAAAAAAAACTGACTTCAATGACAGCCAATTTTATTTTTTACATCCAGGCACCATGGAAGGTGACAATATATTACCCAATGCCTTTGCCTTCCTAGATACAAAATTACAGCCTTCATTATTTTATGTCACTGAGTTTATCATCTGTCTCCAAAATAGTTAATGTAGTACGTATAATGTTACAGAGTTTATGATATTCATTGCTGTAAGTCAGAGATAAATTTAGGTTTCATTTCAATTGAATTTGACTTTTGTTTTGAATTAAATAAGGACGCTCAATCCAAAACATCTACTTGACTCTTAACTGTTTCTAAATTTTCTTTTCTATATCCTCTCTCAATTAATCTGTCTGTTAGTTTTTTAGCATGATATTCCTATTTAATCGGATTGGTAGTGGTACAATTGCGTTTTACTCGCATATACTGGCTTTTTGGCATAGCATTCACTGTATGTCTGGGATGACATGATTTAGCATTCAAAATAGTGTTGCCCACTATTTCTTTGTTGTACAGCTCAACTTCTATACAGTGTTTAATATTATTAGAAGTCAAGTTAATATCCAAACATAAAATACACTCCCTACTATGTGTGAAAGTAAAATTCTAAGTTCAGATCATTATCCTGTAAATATTCAAAAAATAGTTTAAATCTCTTCTTCAGGTCCTTTCCATTAAAATAATAAATTGTCAATATAGCGACCAAAAAATATAGAATGTTCTCCTGGAAGGGTTTAATATCTCCAAAGACACGGAAAAAAACTCCCACCAACCCAAATACAGATTGGCATAGGAGGGGGGCTAATATTGCTCCATAGCCGTTCTGCGTCTCTGGAGGTAGAAATCGCACCTCAAACATAAATAAATTATGTGTCAAAAACATAGTCAGTGGACCTCATGATAAATCTCCTTCACTTCTTCACTATACGTGGAGTGATTATTCAAAAATAATATGATAGCCTTTATTCCCCTTATCATGAGGAATTGATGTATAAAGGGAGACAAACATCTATGGATATGAATGAAAACCCTTCCGTCCACTTCAGTACCTAAATTTGCCTGATCACATCACTGTGTCCCCTTATGTAACTCATCAAATTTCCAACTATTGGTTGACCGAAAGGCATCAATTATTTCTGAGAGTGGTTCACTCCAAAAACCAATCCCACTACAATCGGACGCCCCGGTGGCTTGTGCAAAACTTTTATGTAATTTCGGCCAAAAAAAATGAAATATTACCAAAAAAAAAAATCTACATTCTTTTGGGTTATGACACCAAGTCTTGAATGCCTAATAAACTATAATGGGTTAACTCTTTCTGATACTGGGAGATTGGATTAGTGGATAATTTGATAAATACCTCTGTATCCGATAATTGTCTGACTGCTTCAGCAAAGTAGTTACTACAATTGAGGACTACTATTTTTCCTCCCTTATCTGATCCTCAAATCACTATCTCTTTATTACACTGTAACTGTTGAACTGCAAGATATTCCTGTTTTATAAAGGATCTCCCTTATGGTAATTTCAGTTAATACTTTCATGTAGCTCTTTTAGTTTCAATTCTACTGTTTTCTGAAATATTCCTATTGCACTTGATCTAGTCTGTACAGGATAAAAATCAGATTTACCTCTCATTTTAATATTATCTAACTTGAATATTGCATACTCCTCATTAGGAGCCAGACTCTCTCTCTAGAGCCAATAGATCTAGTTCAGCACATGTATCCAAAAAGTCACCTTTTGTACCTATGTCAGTTATTACAGAACTTTCCACAGACTGTCTCCCATCACTGTTAACCCCCCTTAAACTGTTTTTTAAAAACCAAAATTCTAACAAATATGTTGATATCAACAATGGTTTGAAAGAGGTCAAAGTGCGCGTAGGAGGAGAGAAGTTTAAACCCAGAGAAAGAACACAAATCTGGTTTTCAGTCAATTGATGAGAAAGATAAATTAATTACTTACTTTTATTTAAACATATCTCTTTGACTGATTCGTCTTTTTTCTCTGTAGAATACCTGAATAAAACCTGTCTGTATTCCTGTCTGATATTGATTTATATTTATTTATATATCTACTTTTTTATGCATAAAATCTTATAATAGAATTTAATAATAATCATTAAAACACCATATCTAAATAGAGAACGTCCATAAGTGAATGATTAGGACCCATTGGGGCCTATTTATTATGTATGTCTGTGCGACATGATCCGATCAGCGGATCATGTCCCGACAGACATCACTGAATGCGGAGAGCAACCACGCTCTCCGCATTCAGCATTGCCACCAGCAGCTCTTGTGAACTGCTGGTGCAACGCCACCCCCTGCAGATTCGCAGCCAATCAGCCGCTAGCAAGGGTGTCAATCAATACGATCAGGTTGAATTGCGTCTATGTTTGTCCGCCTCCTCAGAGCAGGCGGACAGGTTAATGGAGCAGCGGTCTTTTGACTGGTGTTTCTGGCGAGCCTGAAGGCTCGCCAGAAACACAGGCTTCAAGTTCCATACAGAGCTTGATAGATAGGCCCCAATTATCTGTTGATCAAAGAAATAGTCTAATCAAAATTAAACTTTCATGATTCAGAGTATAGAGCATGCAATTTTTAAGCAACTTTCTAATTTACGCCTATTATTATTTTTTCTTCGTTCTCTTGGTATCTTTATTTGAATGTAAGCTTAGGAGCCGGCCCATTTTTGGTTCAGAACCTGGGTTGCGCTTGCTGATTGGTGACTACTTTAGTGCAACCCAGGTGATGAACCAAAAATGGGCAGGCTACTATGCTTACATTCTTGCTTTTTCAAATAAAGATATCAAAGGAACAAAGTAAATTTGATAATAGGAGTAAATTAGAAATTGCTTGAAATTGCCTGCACTATCTGAATCTTGAAAGTTTAATTCTGACTAGACCATTCCTTTAAATCTTTGAAACAAGTTAGATCTTATTGCCCTGTTCTATGCTTCTTTTGTTAATGAGGATTTAATAAAGTTTCCTTTATTAAAGGGACACTTAAGTCCAAATAAACTTTAAAGATTCAGACAGAGCAAGCTTTTCTAAGTAACTTTCCAATTTACTTCCATTTTCAAATTTTGCAGTCTTTTTATATTCACACTTTTTGGGGAACAAGATCCTACTGTCACACCGCTCCGCTTCCTTTCCTGTGGCCGTTGCCACAGACGCAGTCGGCTCTTTCCGGTTTCTGGGGTGGTTGCTATGGAAGCGGCGGTGCTCTGAGCACACTTGCTGCAACGTCATCCCTCTGAGCCTCCTTGAAATCTTCCTTGGTGTGAACCTGGGGCTATGTAAGTACCTCTGTTCCCTACTTACATTGCCCAAGTATAGGTGTTACTTTTCGTGCTCCTGGGTGCTGTGTACTTTATAACTGGATTGCTATTACGTTACTGAACTCTGCCTGTCTGACTACTCTGCTTGCTTAACCCCTGGGGTGCTGGATTTCTATACTAGTACCGAAGTCTGCCTGCCTGACCATTCTATTGGTTTACCCCTAAACTGTTATATTACTGGATTTCCTTTTGTTGCTGACTCCTGCCTGTTCCTGGTCCTTCTATTGGTTTATCCCTGGACTGGATTTCCTTCCTGTTGCCGTTAAGGACTACCCTGCCTACTGTGAGTACTGCTTCCCTCATTTTACAAACTTTCTCTGCTCTGGGATATTTCCTATCATTACACTTGACGGATAAGAAGACTACTGGCCAAGTTTGGTCTGATAGAGGAATATTCCACGAGCATTACACCTACTGAGCATGTGCACAAGCTCACAGGGTATACATATACTAGTCTGTGATTGGCTGATGTCTGTCACATGATACAGAGGCCCAGAGAATGGTAGAAAAAAATTAATTTGTCAGAAAAAAAAATCTACTGCTTATTTGAAATTCAGAGTAGGTGTTATTGCATTGTCTATTTATTATTCACTTGTTAATTATTTAATTCTACTGTATTTAGTGTCCTTTAATTAACTGCTGATTTCATTTTTTTGTGCCTAAATCTTCAGTCATAAAGATCCATAGCCAAGACGAGAGATGGATGCAGTTTTTTAGCTGCCAAACATAAAATAGCAGAGGAAGTACCATAAATACATAAAAAAGAAGAAAAAATGAGCTAATGTCTATAATATAGCAAACAGGAATAGATATGGAAGCTGTAACGCTCGTGGGATACTCCTCAATCAGACCAAACTCGGACAGTAGTCTTATTATCCCTGCGATGAGCCGGAATGATAGAGAATATCCCAGAGCAGAGAAAGTTAAAGGGCCACTAATACCCCAAATGTTTAAACACTTTAAAGTGCTGCAGCATAGCTGTAAAAAGCTGAATAGAAAATATCACCTGAACATCTCTATGTAAAAAAGAAAGATAATTTTACCTCAAAAGTTCCTCAGTAGCCACCTCCCATTGTAAAGGATTTCTAAAACAGCATTTTAGTGTGTCTGTCCTGGGACAGCTGAAAGGATTGAACATCGTGAACTCTCATATTATTTCACCAATCAGGTAAAGGAAGCTTACTATGAAATCTCATGAGAGTTGGGGGGTGGAGCTAACCGCCATGGAGAACAGTCGCAGCTGAACAGAGCTCCTGACTTATGGGCCAAAATAACCTAAAATACCTTACAGCTATGAGTCTACAACATCATCCCAAAGCCTACAGACACTTAGGGGTACACGGAGCGTCGAAGACAACCATCTACTGAAGATGCGTGCAAGGCTTTCACCTTATGCCTTTGCCATGTGGTAGACGCAGCCATTCTATCTACAGACCCTTACGCATGGAGATTGCCTAATGATAGAGAATTCCTGGGTTCTCAAAGCCGCTGTTATCCCTCATCTCTATAGGCGCATTCACCTCCTCACTCCTCTAACGGACGTTAAATAAGCTTTTGCCACAGCGGGGAGTACAAGATGGACGTTGGATACATCCTAAGGGAATTGGCTCGCATGCTGGCAAGTCACCGCGAAGCTTTTCACAAGACCCTAAACGCTGCGCTAGGTAAGAGTGACTTTTGCACAACTCAGCTTACTCAGTCAAACCCCAGGCAGATAGAGTATGTAGAGGATGGCGCTCTGGGACTCAGATGTCGGCTCGATGATATCTCGTACAGTACAGCTCCATCTTGTAACGAAGAAGTAAGAGATCTACATCTGCAGCCCGATGCCCGTGTCACCCAGATAGACTTAATAGATTCACAGATCTCCGACGACTACAAGCAAGTCGGGATGGCTCCCACACTGATACCTACAAGTAGCTTTCAAGACAAAGGCGCTTCTCACCACCCGGTCAGTCGGGTCATTGACCCTACGAGGCTGTTAACAAACATAGTGCAGCATACTGACAGTGAACACCCAGGTTTGCGATCTAGCATGATGGGGAAAATAGACTTTGTGGCTGTGCACTGGGACCCCGGGGGACACATTAATCACTGCAGATATTTCTATTGCCAGATCTGCAGCACAGCTTTCTCCCTAGCTTTGCGTTCTGGAGTTGGGTAAAATGTTCTCTCTTATAACATACCGGTCCATTGCTTTGTTTTGCACACAGGCTGCAAGCCAATTAGAGGGACCATGGACACATACAGAGAACTATCCCAGTGTATTTCACTAACTTTTGGGGTTGGCCAGTTTTGGGGTTCAAATGTTATCCTTTGCTATCATAACCCAGTTGATTGTTTCATACTGTTTGCTGTTGATGTGTGGCATGTTTTTACCATCACATGTATTGCCTTTCATAACACTATTCTGAGTATGTTTACTTTTCTCTTCTATACTCATATAAGTTTAAATTGTTCTGACATGTTGCGAAATTGGTAGCTGCCCATCTATTGTACATATGGGAAGGAGGTAATTAAATTTGACACAATAGCTTATTGTTGGATATAGGGCCCATATCCAACTAACATGATTGCTAAGACATACTATTGCCATAAAAGCAGATTTATGCCCCTATCCCCATACTCCAATAGAAGCAATGTTGCTACAACCGTACTTTTTATACTAAACAGGTGAAGATACTATATGTATGTAACTATATCTCCCTAATATCAAGCAGCATCTTAGAATGATCTACACACCCTTCCCCTTCCTCACTAAGTTTAACTTATCATTTTGCACCCCTATCAGACTAACTCTCAGAACAAAAAAAAAAATGGAAAAAATAAATAAATAAATAAATAAATAAAAAGATAAATAAATAAATAAAAAGAATTTCAGCATGTTTTAATCTCGCTTCACAGTGGCAACAACTCTGATCCCTCCAAAGTTTAAAGTTTAATGATGTCTATATTTAGTGTACATAGGCTAACCAATTGTCTATTGTGCAGCATCCCTAGTAGTACTTTTTTCACCCTAGATGTAAAAGAATTACCATAAACTACTTAATCTCTTAGTATTTACTCTTAATCCCAGGCTACTGACTTTACCTACTCTATTTAGATCAGCAGGACTGATCAATAACACTAGCTAGTTGAGTCTATAATCTCTATGCACACCCTGTCTCCCTTACAGTTTCACTTGTCCTCCTCCTCAACATAGTAATACTATATAATTGATGCCCTACCCCTTGAAAGTCTCCTTTGGCATATACTCCATTAATTGTATTTATCTTACCACCTCCCCCCCCTACTACTCCATAATATGTCTCCTAGGTCTAGGAGAATTAAAAAAGCGGTTTCTCTTGCCTATACCGCACCTTCCATCACCCCCTTAGTATCCCTTCTACTCCTTATTGCACCATAATACGGAACCCACCTATTTTGATCAGACTAGTGAGTCTGCTTGAATTGTACCTGCTGAGTTTCTTAGCCCTTCAACATATATCAGGGACCTTGTTAAGACCAGATATATAGCAGTTAATACCTTGATGTGTGGGTCAGAAGGCTCTCATATGGTTCCTACTTATTATTATTAGGGGGGTTTTGGTTTTGATTTTGTTATAGCACATTTAATATATTCCATTCTACATTTTAAATGTTATAAAACCGAGGTATAATGATGAGATCCAAAGATGGCCTTTTCGGCCTATATTCGCCTTCCTTTACCTTAATGCTCTTAGAAGGTCTCTTAGTGCTGGGCATCCTCTATATACAATGTCTGCATGGTATGTAACCTGTTGTTCTTTTTTTTCTAATTTCTTATGTGTTTATTTTGCTACTCCAGGAACATTGAAGCCTTTATCGTATGTATCATGTAGTGCAAACATTTATTTACATAATTGATGTATGCCTTTCAAAATACCTCAATAAAAATTATTTAAAAAAAAAAAAAAAAAAAAGAAATCTCATGAGAGTTAAGTCAAATCTCATGAGATCACAGTAAGAGTTCATGACCTCAGCACTGATGATGCTGATTGGCTGCTGTTCATTTCTTCATTTTTTTTATTTTTACCTGCAGCTGGGAGCAGGTGAAGTATAACTTTTTACACAGAACTTACTCTGCTGAGCTGAGGAGATTGTGAGGTAAAATATCTTCCTTTTTTACATAGAGATGCTCAGGTGATATTTTCCTGTCAGCTTTTTATAGTTATACTGCATCAGTTTCAAGTGATTTAGCATATGAGTATTATGTCCCTTTAATGAGATGAGGAAGGCGGCACTCACCAGAGGCAAGACAGTCCCCAGCGGCAACAGCAGAGCAGTCCAAGGATGAACCACTAGAATAGTCAGACAGGCAGTGTCTGGCAACAGCAAAGCAGTCCAAGGATAAACCATTAGAATGGTCAGGCAGGCAGGGTTTGGCAACAGTAAAGCAGTCCAAGAATAAACCACTAGAATAGTCAGGCAGGACGGGTTTGGCAACAGTAAAGCAATCCAAGGGCACACCACTAGAATAGTCAGGCAGGCAGTGTTTGGCAACAGTAAAGCAATCCAAGAGCACACCACTAGAATGGTCAGGCAGGCAGGGTTTGGCAACAGTAGAACAGTCCAGCAGAGTAAGGGTTAAGGCAGGTAGAGTAGTCAGACAGGCAGGTTCAGCAACAGCAATTAATCCAGCAGTTTAAGGGTTAAGGCAGGTAGAGTAGTCAGGCAGGTAGGTTCAGTAACGATATGAGGCACAAGAAAGAACAATCTGTCACACCCAGGAGCACACAAAGTAACACCTTTACTTGGGCAGTGACAGATCGTTCTTCAAAGATTTAAATAGGGGCAGATTCGCGCCACTGAGGTCCGCCCAGCATCCGGAGCGTGCGGCGATAACGTCAGCGCCACACGCATCCAGAGCCAAAACTGCCCCTGACTACGAGCAGGGAAGGAGACGCCGCACCCCTAGCAATGGCTAGAGCGCACGGTGTGACAGAAGCTATGTAAACTGCTCTTTGGTAGGTAAACTAGCTGTTGAATGACCTAATTTAAGTATGTGGTGGTGAAGTCATTTGTGGGTGGCCACTAAGGCTTAATTTTTTACTTTTAATCTATGCCACATTCTGCAGGGAACTGCTAGTTCTAGTGAGGCATGAAAACTATTGTTGCAACAGGATGGGGCAATGGAGGAACTTGGTAGGCACTCTGGGCTTTTGCTTGGGGTTTGATAGCCTCAGAATGAATTAAAAACAAATTGCTAAGTCATTAAATAAAATTAACATATCAAATTTGACTTTCACATGATCATAAAGTGTTTTTTTTGTTCCAAAAATGTATCTGAAAAGGTTGTTGGTTAGAATGTGAATGCATGGAGTTGTGGGCATCTGTTCTAATGATATTTAAAGGGATATGAAACCTAAAACATTTTTTTTGTGATTCTGACAGAGCATACAATTTTAAAAACTTTTTTTAATTTACAAATTTGCTTCCTTACATAGTAACATAGTAACATAGTAGATGAGGTTGAAACAAGACCGAAGATCATCAAGTTCAACCTATACAAATCTAAAATACTTACAAGCTCCAGTTAATCTTAAATAATCCCACTAAAAGGTGACCAATTTAATACTAGCAATCATATCTATGAATTTTGTTTATAGACAGAAATGTATCCAAACAATTTTTAAATGTATCTAGGGTATTGGCAATTACTACCTCCTTTGGTAATGAGTTCCACAATTTTATTGCTCTTACAGTGAAAAAAACTTTTCCGTTGCAGGATATTAAATCTCCTTTCCTCCAACCTTAAAGGGACATAATACTCATATGCTAAATCACTTGAAACTGATGCAGTATAACTGTAAAGAGCTGACAGGAAAACATCACCTGAGCATCTCTATGTAAGAAAGGAAGATATTTTACCTCACAATCTCCTCAGCTCAGCAGAGTAAGTTCTTTGTAAAAAGTTATACTTCACCTGCTCCCAGCTGCAGGTAAAAAAAAAAAAATGAAGAAATGAACAGCAGCCAATCAGCATCAGCAGTGCTGAGGTCATGAACTCTTACTGTGATCTCATGAGATTTGACTTAACTCTCATGAGATTTCATAGTAAGCTTCCTTTACCTGATTGGTGAAATAATATGAGAGTTCACAAGGCTCATCCCCTAAGCTGTCCCAGGACAGACACACTAAAATGCTGCTTAGAAATCCTTTACAATGGGATGTGGCTACTGAGGAACTTTTGAGGTAAAATTTATTTTTTTACATAGAGATGTTCAGGTGATATTTTCTAGTCAGCTTTTTACAGCTATGCTGCATCACTTTCAAGTGTTTAAACATTTGGGTATTATGGCCCTTTAAATTGTGACCTCTTGTCACAAACAATTTTCTTGGAATAAACAGAGCTTCTGCCATCTCTGTATATGGGCCTTGAATATATTTATATAAAGTAATCATGTCACCTCTCAAGCACCTCTTTTCTAAAGAAAACAGACCCAGTTTAGCTAACCTCTCCTCATAGCTTAAATTATCCAATCCCCTTATTAGCTGTGTCGCCCTTCTCTGAACTTTTTCTAGTTCTGCAATATCTTTTTTTGCGATTGGTGCCCAGAACTGAACTCCATACTCAAGGTGAGGTCTTACCAGGGCTTTATATAGTGACAGAATTATGCTTTCCTCCCTTGAATCAATGCCTCTTTTAATACATGCTAGTATCTTATTAGCCTTTGAAGCCGCTGCCCTACATAATGTTCACCCATCTTTAGCTTGTTATCTATTACTACTCCCAAATCCCTTTCCTCCTCTGTTTGTCGCATTTAAATAATATGTTGCCTGCTTATTTTTACTTCCACAATGTTGAACCTTGCATTTTCCCGTATTAAATCTCATTTTCATTTACCTGCCCATACTTCTAATTTTTGCAGGTCCCTTTGCAACGAAAGTTCATCCTGCTCTGACCTAATGACCTTACTTAACTTAGTATCATCTGCAAAAATAGAGATGTCGCTATTTAATCCTTGCTCCAAGTCATTTATAAAAGTATTAAAAAGAACAGGGCCCAGTACTGATCCCTGGGGGACTCCACTGATTACCTTTTTTGTCCAATCTGAGTATGATCCATTTACTACTACTCATTGCTCCCTATCTTTTATCCAGTTATTTATCCATGAGCTAACATTTTCAGCTATTCCCAGTCCCTTACTATTGTGAATTAATCTCTCATGTGGCACTGTATCAAACACCTTTGCAAAATCTAAGTATATCACATCAACTGCTTCCTCTTTATCTATATTTTTACTTCCTTCCTCATAGAATATAATTAGATTAGTTTGACATGATCTATTTCTCCTAAAACCATGCTGATTAGTACTCATAATCTTGTTTACACAAATATGCTGATCAATATAATCCCTCATAATCCCTTCAAATATCTTCCCTACTATTGATGTCAGACTAACTGATCTATAGCTTCGTGGATCATCCCTGCTTCCCTTTTTGAAGAGTGGCACCACATCAGCTTTACGCCAATCCTGGGGTACCACACCTGAGGAAAATGAGTCTTGAAAAATTAAGAGTAGAGGTTTGTCTATAACAGTTCCCTTAACACCCTTGGGTGTATTCCATCTAGGCCTGGAGTTTTATTTACCTTAATATTATCCAATTTTTTTCTGATATCCTCAATACATAACCCAGTTAATGGTATGGGCTGGCATGTTCTATTTTGTTTCGAAGTATCATTTAATGGTTCCTCTCTTGTGTATACTGAAGAAAAAAATGGTTTAGTTCCTCAGCCTTCTCCCTGTCACTGTTAATCATGTTACCCTCCACGCATTTTAATGTACCTATATTGTCTTTCTTAGATTTTTTGCTATTTATGTACTAAAGAACCTTTTAGGGTTAGACTTAGAATCCTTTGCAATTAATTTTTAATTTTCAATTTTGGCTAATTTGATTGCTTTTTTGCATGCTTTGTTACATTCCTTATAAATATGGAATGTTGAGTCTGTACCTTTTTCTTTGAATAATTTAAATGCCCTACGTTTTTTCCTAATTTCTCTTAACACATTTTTATTTAGCCACATTGGCTTGGATTTTTTATTTTTATAACCATATGGTATTTGTTGATATGTATATTTATTTAACAAAGTTTTAAATGTTATCCATTTATCCTATGTATTTTTATTAGAGAATACTTTGTCCCAATTTATGTTATTTAATGATTTCCTTAAATCGTTGAATTTTGCTTTCTTAAAATTAAAAGTCTTGGTTAAACCTTTAAGACACTGCTTATGAAAAGAGATTTCAAATGTTACCATGTTATGATCACTGTTACCCAAATGTTCTTTGACTTCTATGTTTGATATTATATCTGTATTATTATTTGCAATGATATTCTTTGTGGAAGAGATACATAAGTAGGTGTCTGAAACACCATATGGCAGGAAATAGTGCTGCCATCTAATGCTCTTGCTAATGGATAACATTCTTGAAAAACTGCTGCCATACAGTAGCGGTCTTGAAATGGGCAGGCTCCTAAGCTTATATCCATGCTTTTCAACCATAGATACCAAAGAACAAAGAACAATTAATAATATAAGTAAATTAGAAAGTTGTTTTTAAAAGTGCATGTGCTATTTGAATCATGAAAGAAATATTGTTGGGGTTTAATAACTCTTTAAGAGCTGATTTGACCCAGTGAAAAATCTGGATTTATATCAAAAGCTGATAACTATCTACAGGCACATCAGGTGTAGATAAATTATTTTGTGTTCCATAAACTTGGCTGCCAAGTGCAGTTAATCAAATGCTGCACTTGGGATTTTTTTTTAACAATTTGGAACTGGACACAAGTGGGGAGAAAATGCCAAAGGGAACCAAAAATAAATACCTGAGAAAATGTCTGATTAGATATATGCAGTGTATCTAAATCACCACAAGATGGCAATGACATCATTACAAGTAAGATTTATATTTTATGATTTGGCAGTTTGTTAATAATGCTGATCTTAGTGAATGCCATTGAAGAACTCATTTGAAATAAACTTCACTTATATACTTTAAAGGAGTATAGGGAATTTCTTGTGCAATGTTAAATTTCTTGTGCAATGTTAAATGCGGACAGCATATTCTGTCGGCATTTAGAGATGTAGGGCAGACATGATTCGCTATAGCGAATCATGTCCGAATGGAGTTTAATAAATTGACCCCATAGGATCCAGTTCTAAAAAGATCCTTGGTCTAGTGAGATTTTATAAGAATTCTCATCAGCCCTTCTATTTCCCTTATAAGAATTCTCATCAGCCCTTCTATTTCCCATATAAGAATTGTCATCAGCCCTTCTATTTCCCATTTAAGAATTCTCATCAGCCCTTCTATTTCCCTTATAAGAATTGTCATCAGCCCTTCTATTTCCCATATAAGAATTCTCATCAGCCCTTCTATTTCCCTTATAAGAATTGTCATCAGCCCTTCTATTTCCCATATAAGAATTCTCATCAGCCCTTCTATTTCCCTTATAAAAATTCTCATCAGCCCTTCTATTTTCCTTATAAGAATTCTAATCAGCCCTTCTATTTCCCTTATAAGAATTCTCATCAGCCCTTCTATTTCCCATATAAGAATTCTCATCAGCCCTTCTATTTCCCATTTAAGAATTCTCATCAGCCCTTCTATTTCCCTTATAAGAATTGTCATCAGCCCTTCTATTTCCCATATAAGAATTCTCATCAGCACTTCTATTTCCCTTATAAGAATTGTCATCAGCCCTTCTATTTCCCATATAAGAATTGTCATCAGCCCTTCTATTTCCCTTATAAAAATTCTCATCAGCCCTTCTATTTTCCTTATAAGAATTCTAATCAGCCCTTCTATTTCCCTTATAAGAATTCTCATCAGCCCTTCTATTTCCCTTATAAGAATTCTCATCAGCCCTTCTATTTCCCTTATAAGAATTCTCATCAGACCTTCTATTTCCCTGGTGGAATGATATAAAGCCACTTTTTACCCTGAAAACAGGGTGTCTCACTAAGGGGCGTATACTGCATTTTCGTATGGGAAGGAGATGTAGACATTACAAAAGTGCACAATAAATGTCATAATTTTAAAATCTTACAAAACTAATAATCGAACCATTTACACAAAACTATGCAGGGAAGAATAGTTTTGTTTAAAGGGACATAAAACCCAACATTTTTCTTCCCTGGTCCTTATAAGACATACAATTTTAAACAACTTTTCAATAAACTTCTATTATCAAATTTTCTTCATTTTCTTGTTATCCTTTCTTGAAAAGCAGGGATGTAGCTCAGGAGTGTGCACGTGTCTGCAGCACTATGTGGCAGCAGTTTTGCAACAATGTTATACATTAGCAAGAGGACCAGATGGCAACACTATTTCCTGTCATGTAGTGCTTCAGGCATGTGCTACCTACCTATGTATCTCTTCAGTAAAGAATAACATTTGAACAAAGCAAATTTGATAATAGAAGTAAAGTGGAAACTTTTTTTAAAATCGTATGTTCTGAATCACAAAAGAAAAGTTTTGTATTCTTTATCTGAATAATTAATTTTTTGGGGGCTTTCATGTCCCTTTAAAGGGCCATAATACCCTAATGTTGAAACACTTGAAAATGATGCAGCATAGCTGTAAAAAGCTGACTAGAAAATATCACCTGAACATCTCTATATAAAAAAGAAAGATATTTTACCTCACAAATTCCTCAGTAGCCACATCCCATTGTAAATGACTTCTAAGCAGCAAATCAGTATGCCTGTCCTGGGACAACTAAGGGATTGAGCCTCATGCACTCTCATCTTATTTCCCTATTCAGTTTAAGGAAGTTTACTATGAAATCTCATGAGATCACAGTAAAAGAGTTCATGACCTCAGCACTGTTGATGCTGATTGGCTGCTGTTCATTTCTTCATTTTTTATTTTTTTTTACCTGCAGCTGGACAGCAGCTAAATTATAACTTCTTACACAGAACTTACTCTAATAAACTGAGGAAATTGTGAGGTAAAATATCTTCCTTTTTTACATAGAGATGCTCAGGTGATATTTTCCTGTCAGCTTTTTACAGTCATACTGCATCAGTTTCAAGTGGTTTAGCATATGTGTATTATGTTACTTTAAGGTGCATCAAAATTCATAACTAAATTGTTAACCAAAAATCGTATTTTATCAAAAACGTAAAATAAATCTATTAACTATACACAGTGTAAATTGTAATTGAAGTACACTGGATGTGCAAAAAAAGCAAGAAATTCGTACTTAAAAGTAGAAAATACAAAGCGTAATATTTTTTTCGTAAAATGGGCTGAGCATGAGAGTTCCATAGGCGTATACAAAATTTTATCTCACATCCCAGTGTAATTCTCTAAACATTTTTGCATTAGAATGTATGGTGAGTTTTCAGCAAAATACTCAAAACACTGCATACAAAAACTGCAGCGAATGTAAGGTACAGTGCACCGAAAACAGCGTAATTTGATTTGTATTAAGCGTAATATTCATGTTTTAAAACAAGCTGGGTTCCCCCTCTGTACTTTACCCTCCATTGTGAACTTTTACTTAGCAGAGAGCTCTTATTATTTCTTTGGGATAGAGCTCACCACTTGAAGGGACAGCCCCTTTTTTTATCGAATTTCATGAGGGCTGCCCCTGCGAGTGTTAGTGTGGAAAACCAAAACTTAACCAGCAAATTGTTTAGAATTAGGCCTAAGTATAGTGATTTAACCCCGATATTGCTAATAACTAGAACACATCTACTGCAGGAATACCCTATTTATTGCCAGTACCCACAAAGTGCATGGATTTAACTATCATAATGCCAGTTGCCGGGATTTAACTCCATGTTTCTAAGAAAACATACAGAGCAGGTGTTTAATCCCCATATATACAGAGTGCAGTGAGTTAAGATTTATGTTACTAATAATAATTGGTGTGTAAACTAAATAAATAATGTGATGGTTTGTGATAGTTTACCCCTCATATTACCAGTGGCCCACACAGTGCAGTGATTTAACTACATATTACCAACATTTACACAAAGCAATCATTTAAGCACTTTTGCCAGTAAAACAAATATGAGGGGTTCAAATATTTCTGCCAGTGGCACATACTTCCTCTGATGTCAGGCTCCAGCCATTCTTCAGTGCCAGGGGTAAAGTGACATAGGTACTTATTTACCTGTTTCAAGAACAGGCATTAATTTACTGGCTAATGGAAAGTAGTGCAGGAATGTATTGGATGGAATATAGAGGTAAGAGATCAAAATTCACTACCCCCAAAATCTGCTTTCCTAAGCACAGGACATGTGTGTCAAGGCAAAAATACACCATGTATGAATCAAAGTAATTGTAGCTATAAAACACAAATAAGTGTCATAGCAAAGATGGATAGTTTTTTGGCAAAAAACTTTATATAGCTGATTGTTGAAGGTAACACACTCACATGATATCATATACCAGTTTAGTCTATGACTGGTCAATTGAACATATGATCTAGGAAGGAAGATGCACTACAGGGGACCTTTGCAATAAATTTGCTACTTACTTTTTTTTCCCTTTAATTTATATAGTTGCGCGTGATAGAGACAATACGCGTTTCAACAAAAAAACAGTAGAATCCCAATAGAAAAGCTGTTGAGCAAGGTATATCTGTACGTCAGCAGCACAGTTTGTAGCATGATTTCAGAATATTGTGTCACCATGAAACCACCATTGCTAACAGATGTAACTAATATATGCCCACACCATGATGCTCAGTCTTAGCCCTGTACGGTGCTCCTAGATACATGCTAGTTTGTATCTGTTAAAAAGTAACTTCCATGCAGCATGTTCCAGCACATACTTCAAAACGAGAGAAATCTCAATGTATTTTTTCCTGGTAAAGCATTTTATAAATAAAATAAATTCATAAATGTGACTATCACTAAGACCTGATAAAAAGATTTGTCTTTCAACATGATACAATGACACTGGTTGTCATGGATATTCCCTCCATAAACCACTACAGACAAACACAATGGCAGGATAGACTCTGAGGATGAGAAGCCAAGGGAGAGCAGCACACCGGCTCACAGCTCTCATCTCCAATTTAAACTGATAAATATGTGTAACCTACCTTGACAAAATAACATTTACAGTAAACATTAATTAATGAAAGGCAAAGGTGGATGGTACAAGTGATTCAATACAACACTGAGCAAAACAAGGTGCAAAAGATTCCATTAGGCCAGAGAAGACTTTACTAAAATATTTCATGTTAAAAGCAGTGAGTGCAATTTATGTGTTAGCCAGTGTATTCAAAGAAAGCATAAATCTTTTATACAAACCAAAAAAAGGTAATGCCTTTAAAACCAATATCTTATTGTGGTCATATCTTTTTTTGGTGTATCTTTGGCATAATCTTGTTGCAACAGCTGCGCTACAAAATGCAGTTTTTCCCGCCGTTCTGTGTTATGTATTGAAGCATTCCGTGACCATGTTTGCACAATTATTTTTCCTGGGTGCACTTTATTGTTTGCTGCTGTTGTCTTTTAGATCTGCTTTTTTGACCATTCTTTGCTTGCTGTTCCTGTACCTTCTATTGCAGTGTGTCACTGGTTTGTTTCCATGAAATTTGTCCACTCTCTTGTCTAATCTGTGTTGTTGTTTGGACTGATCTATTGCTGACCCGCCTATGTCTCCTCTGGGAAGTCATGCCCTACACTTAATCCAGCATGCAGAGTTTGGGCTCCATTTATCAAGCTGCGTATGCAGCTTTAAAGTGCCTTTGGTGCTTTATTGGTGCCATTGGCCTAGTGTAAGCAAAATGTGATTTATTTGAGTTAAAACCATACTAAAAAAAAATGGATTAATTCACCAATAGCTTTTGTAGTTCTCAAATTTTCACATAAACCTACTTGTGCTACATTGGTTGAAATAGCCAAGTTAGAGAAAGATCTGCTTGGTGGATATTCTCAGAAGTCAATATGGTTGTGACATAATGTTTTACAACAAACTTTCTCAGCTCAAGTTGGCCATCCTCAAAGCATTGATTTTTAAAAGACTTAAAGTGAATGTCTACTTTCATGATAATGTGTTCGGTTTTTAAAGAAACTATTAAAAACAGGGGCACTTTCATTCATGAATGTTTACATTGCACCGGAATTTACAAATACTTACCTTCTTCTCCTGAAATGCCGGATCGCCGATCCCCCACATGCAGGTCCTCTGTACTTCGTCAGCAATGACGAAACTGGCTTCGTCCAATCACGGCTTCCCCCCAGGAGCGTCCATCTGGTGAGGCCTCACCATGATTGGAGGAAGCCGGTTTCGTCATTGCTGTGTAAGTACAGCAGGAAGAAGCAGGGGGATCAGCGATCCAGCGTTTCAGGAGAAGAAGGTAAGTATTTGAAAAATCCGGTAAACTTTCATGAATCAAAAAGTCACCCTGTTTTTAATAGTTTATTTAAAAACTGGGCACTTTATCATGAAAGTTGACATTCACTTTAAGAACGACTTGTCATATCAAAATAACTCGGTTTTTAAAGAAACTATTAAAAACAGGGGCACTTTCATTCATGAATGTTTACATTGCACCGGAATTTACAAATACTTACCTTCTTCTCCTGAAATGCCGGATCGCCGATCCCCCACATGCAGGTCCTCTGTACTTCGTCAGCAATGACGAAACTGGCTTCGTCCAATCACGGCTTCCCCCCAGGAGCGTCCATCTGGTGAGGCCTCACCATGATTGGAGGAAGCCGGTTTCGTCATTGCTGTGTAAGTACAGCAGGAAGAAGCAGGGGGATCAGCGATCCAGCGTTTCAGGAGAAGAAGGTAAGTATTTGAAAAATCCGGTAAACTTTCATGAATCAAAAAGTCACCCTGTTTTTAATAGTTTATTTAAAAACTGGGCATTTTATCATGAAAGTTGACATTCACTTTAAGAACGACTTGTCATATCAAAATAACTAAATAATAAAAAAAAAATTTTTTTTAAATAATAAAAAAAATAATAAAAAAAATAAAGTTGGGGATTTCAAATCACTCGATCTTCATCTACCAACTTGCTATAATTAGAACTCATGAACTAAACTATAGCAAACCTCAGGTGTAATGATAGAATATACAGATATCAGTTATTATTAGGGCAATTTGGACAGGTAGAAGAAAATAAATAGACAATGCAATGCAAACAGACCCCCTGCAATTGTTAAAGATATTGAAGCCGATTTATGATGGCGCGAATGGGACTATATCGTCCTGTTTCCGCGCAAGCCTTCAGGCTCACCCGAAACCGCAGTTAAGAAGCAGCGGTGTTAAGACCGCTGCTCCTTAACTGTATCCGCCGCCTCTAAGCAGCGTACAGCAATCAAACTGCTCCTATACAATCGGGTTGATTGATAATTGTGCTATCGGCCGATAGGCCGCAAATTTGCAGGGGGCGGCATTGCACAAGTGCATGCTGTCCGCATTCAGCAATGTCTGTTGGACATGATATGCTGCAGTGTATCATGTCGGACAGACATTAGTAAATCGGCCTCATTATTGTATTTATTTTAATAAATGTATTACATTAAAATATGGCGCATTCAAAATACAATAGTATAATTTTAATTAAAATGTAAATATTAAATTACACATTATATACAAATCACATTAAATATTTAAACATAAATTAAAATTCAAAAGAATTGACATTGCAGCCTATAATTTACTAAAATTAAATGAAAAATATACTATTAATAATAATCAGATAGATTACGAGTTTGTCGTTATGAGTGAAAAAGCATAGTTATGGCCCATAACAATGCTTTTTCCCTAACACCGCTATTACAAGTCTTGTCAGAATAGCTGTACCGCACACTATTTTGGCCGTCACGCAACGTCAGTACCGCACTTTAAGAAAAGTCCTTTTTCAATGGGACTTCCATAGCGCCGGTATTACAAGTTTTGCTGTGAGGCCAAAAAGTGAGTAGTAGAGCCTAAAATAACAAGATCCGTACCGCCATCTAAAGTCAGTAGTTATGAGTTTTATGTTACAAAGCTGTAACATAAAACTCATAACTAAACTGTCACAAAGTGCACTAACACCTATAAACTACCTATTAACCCCTAAAACGAGGCCCTCCCGCATTGCAAACACTATAATAAAATTATTAATCCCTAATCTGCCATTCCGGACATCTTAAAAAATGTTTTAACCCTATTCCGCTGCTTCCCGACATTGTTGCCACTATAATAAACCTATTAACCCCTAAACCGCCGCCCTCCTGCATCGCAAACACTATTCAAATATTATTATCCCCTAATCTGCCTTCCGCCCACACCGCCGCTATAATAAACCTATTAACCCCTAAACCTAATCCTAACGTAACCCTAACACCCCCTAACTTAAATATAATTAAAACAAATCTAAATAAAACTTACAGTTATTACCTAAATAATTCCTATTTAAAGCTAAATACTCACCTGTAATATAAAACCTAAGCTAGCTACAATATAACTAATATAATTTATTTTAACTAGGTAGACTAGTTAGTAAATAGTTATTAACTATTTATTAACTACCTAGCTAAAATAAATACAAACTTACCTGTAAAATAAAAACTTGCCTTACACTAAAACCTAACCTAACAATAAAATAAAATAAATTAAATTAATACAATACAATTATCTAAATTCCAAAAAAACAAAACACTAAATTACACAAAATAAAAACTGAAATTATCAAAAATAAAAAAGAATTACTCCTAATCTAATAGCCCTATCAAAATAAAAAAAAACCTAGCCTACACTAAACTGCCAATGACCCTTAAAAGGGCCTTTTGTGGGGCATTGCCCCAAAGAAATCAGCTCTTTTACCTGTAAAAAACAAATACAGACACCCCCCAACAGTAAAACCCACCACCCACACAACCAAACCCCCCAAATAAAAAAATATCTAAATAAACCTAAGCTCCCCATTACCCTGAAAAGGGCATTTGAATGGGCATTGCCCTTATAAGGGAATTTAGCCATTTTACTGCCCAAACCCTAATCTTAAAATAAAACCCACCCAATAAACCCTTAAAAAAACGGGGGGGCGTGTCCGTGCTGCGTTCTGAACAGGACGCATTTTCTGTAGGCTCTAAAAGATCTCTCAATAATCCGCTGATTATTGGTGGCTAACAGCAAGAATCAAAGCATATTACTTGATAACTCCATGGATCAGGCATCCAGGATCAGAAATCCTTTTATTTTGCTGTTTATATGACAGTGGAGACTCAGATCGGAGAAAGGCCTTAGGCGGCGTCCTGCTGATAGGTACCCACCTCCCCCCCGGGAAGAGCAGGGTTATCAGTGCTGCTAGAGAAGTCTAGCTTACTGAATCTCTTCAACATCTATAGTTTACGGGACAGAAAACCTTTTACAACACCACAGGAGATAAATACTAGGAAGAACTGTGTGGAAGCTCATTTTTACTCTCCCACACTAACTATGATTGATATGATAGAACCGGAGATAAAGCATTGCCTTACAGCATCTATGGAAAGACTGGAGAAAATCTTTGAACTGCTAATGGTTAAGGCGCCATACGACTATCTGGTGAATAAAATCTGCTCTGATAGCGCGCCGGAAGATCAAATAGAGAGAACCTCTGACTTCAACAGCCAAAATGGAACCTACCTAATGGAATCCGCTATACCCAACGCATTTAATTGCAAAACACGCACAGAATATAAATGCATAACACCTAGCTACGGAATACTACAGCCAATAATGGATCTGACTCACAGTCCAGATTGCAAGTTCATTACAGTAGCGAGCCGAGATCTCTCTCAAATTGTAGCCCACCATTCGACATTTGCTCTACCTTATACGATAACACCCGCTAGACGGCTGAGATGGCCGCAACAAGAATATATAAGTCAAAGTTGTGTTGTGCCTCTGGGGGAGTCAGGCGTGGGCTTACAACCGGAGGGTTGCATGGAGTTACAGCACGGCATAGTGACAGATACCGCTAAACAGCTGTATACCCTGGTCAAAGGTATCGAATGTATAAGGGGAGATGGAACGGATAATCTTTGCACAAATATGGGACTTGCGGTCTCACAGCAGGCTCCGATGGTGCTAGAAAAACTCTCTGAGCTGCTTTTGGATTGCTGGCATAATGTTTCTACTGGGATCAGACGCTGGAAATATACAACTGACTCTTATGTGGACATTAATAACTTTCAAGCGAGCGATCGCTATCCAAGAACAGGAGAGGGGTAGGCTGCAGATGCCCCTTTCAGACGTTACAAATCTGATCTGTATGGTCCTACAGGGATACAATAGATATTGTTGTTAAGTCTATAGATAGTTTAATCTGCACATTTTAAAGATCTATGTTAGTATTCACTGTATTCTAAAGGGGGTTGGCGGGATGGTACATTAGAGCAGACAGCATGGCTCCACATATAAGTTAAAACATGCAACATGTGTTGGGAGGTTCTGGAATGTGTTTACTATACCCTTTCTAGCGTTCGAGTTATAATGTGTTGTGTGGGTGTTAGCATATATACTCCCCTTTGTTGTACAGTTAGAACCCTTTTACACAATTTTAAAGAATATTATTATTGGAATTTTCTTTGTCGCTCGCTACTTTACAACAAATAACCTAGAATTAAGAGAGCGATCATTGAGGGATCCCCCCCCTCCGCGTGGCTTGCGGCCGGGGCCCGTGGTGGGTGGACGGTTCTAAATACTTATTAGGGCAACAACTGTAGACTATAAACCCTTCTGTCCACATGGTTGAATATATGTTTTTATTAGCAGTGTGGACGGCATAATACCAATTGAGCCCATATGCCTGGGAAGGATAACTCCTTAGAAACCGCCTGAAGACCATATCACTGTATTATGGCGGCAGAGTATAAGATATAGCTCCAAGTTTATATGCCCGCTTAGCTTAATTACCCCACAGATCTCTTCAACCTAAAAATACAAGGTGTTACATACAATTCGCTAATTCCCAGTTAAAATTTTAATCTTCAGTAGCTCTCCTTTGAAATTCAAATCCTTTCCCTATATGCTTTTATTATATATTACGGGTGAGTGGGCCATAGGCCTATGGGAGACCTACGCAGTTATAAATTAAGCCATCTCATTTCAATCACACGGCTTCAGTTCCCTATCTTTTCTCCCTCTAGTTCTTCTTGATGTTTGTATTTTGTTTTGTTTTGCTTATTTGTTTTTTCTTTTTTTTAACTCCCATCAATACTTTTATCAGTCCTATCATTAAGACTCAAGAGTGGTCTGCAGTGTTAACAATGGGACCAATTGAGTGATACACTGATTTAAAAAAAAAAAAAATGTGATCTAGGTTGTCAAATTTATGATGAATATATATATGTATATATCATGTTTTTTCAGAATATGAACAATATGCTGTATTAGTGATAATTTGCTTGACATCCTTTTTGATGTATAACTGGTACATGCATTTTATGAAGTGTATTTGCATACATCTTAAATAAAGCTCTTTTGAAAATTAAAAAAAAAAAAAAAAAAAAAAAAAAAAAAAACGAACACTAACCCCGACGATCCACTTACAGTTTTCGAAGACCGGACATCCATCCTCATCCAGGCGGAAGAAGTCTTCATCCAAGTGGGCAGAGGTCCTCCTCGAAGCCGGCAGAAGTCTTCATCCAAGCTGGAAGAAGTCTTCATCCAGACGGCATCTTCTATCTTCATCCATCCGCTATCTTCTATCTTCATGCATCTGGTGCGGATCGGGTCCATCTTCAAGGCATCAGGCGCGGAGCATCCTCTTCTTCCGGTGGTCAACGAAGAATGAAGTTTCCCTTTAAGGTACGTCATCCAAGATGGCGTCCCTTACATTCCAATTGGCTGATAGAATTCTTTCAGCCAATAGGAATTAAAGGGTAAAAAATCCTATTGACTGTTGCAATCAGCTAATAGGATTGAGCTTTCATCCTATTGACTGATCCAATCAGCCAATAGAATGCAAGCTCAATCCTATTGGCTGACTGGATCAGCCAATAGGATGAAAGCTCAATCCTATTGGCTGATTGCAACAGCCAATATGATTTTTTACCCTTTAATTCCTATTGGCTGAAAGAATTCTATCAGCCAATCAGAATGTAAGGGACACCATCTTGGAAGACATACCTTAAAGGGAAACGTCATTTTTCGGTGACCATCAGAAGAAGAGGATGCTCCACGCCGGATGTCTTGAAGATGGACCCGCTCCACGCCGGATGGATGAAGATAGAAGATGCCATCTGGATGAAGACTTCTGCCCGCTTGGATGAAGACTTCTGCCGGCTTAGAGGAGGACTTCTGCCCGCTTGGATGAGGATGGATGTCCGGTCTTCGAAAACTGTAAGTGGATCGTTGGGGTTAGTGTTAGGTTTTTTAAGGGTTTATTGGGTTGTTTTTATTTGTATCTTAGGGTTTGGGCAGTAAAAGAGCTAAATGCCCTTTTAAGGGCAATGCCCATCCAAATGCCCTTTTCAGGGCAATGGGGAACTTAGGTTTATTTAGATTTTTATTTGGGGGGTTTGGTTGTGTAAGTGGTGGGTTTTACTGTTGGGGGTTGTTTGTATTTTTTTTACAGGTAAAAAAGCTGATTTCTTTGGGGCAATTACCCACAAAAGGCCCTTTTAAGGGCCATTGGTAGTTTAGTGTAGTCTAGGTTTTTTTTTATTTTGGCGGGGCTTTTTTATTTTAATAGGGCTATTAGATTAGGAGTAATTCATTTTTATTTTTTAAATTTTCATTTTTTATTTTGTGTAATTTAGTGTTTATTTTTTTGTTATTTAGATAAATGTATTTTATTATTTTAATTTATTTTATTTTATTGTAATGTTAGGTTTTAGTGTAAGGCAGGTTAGGTTTTATTTTACATGTAAATTTTGTATTTATTTTAACTAGGTAGCTAGTAAATTGTTAATAACTATTTACTAACTAGTCTACCTAGGTAAAATAAATACTTACCTGTGAAATAAAAATAAAACCTAAGATAGCTACAATATAACTATTAGTTATATTGTAGCTAGCTTAGGTTTAATCTTACAGGTAAGTATTTAGTTTTAAATAGGAATTATTTAGGTAATAATTGTAAGTTTTATTTAGATTTATTTTAATTTTATTTAAGTTAGGGGGTGTTAGGGTTAGGTTTAGGGGTTAATAGGTTTATTATAGCGACAGTGTGGGCGGACGGCAGATTAGGGGTTAATAATCTTTAAATAGTGTTTGTGATGCGGGAGGGTGGCGGTTTAGGGGTTAATAACTGTAATGTAAGTGGCGGCAATGTTAGGGGCAGCAGATTAGGGGTTAATAGTTTTATTTATGTGGTGGCTATGTTAAGGGCGGCAGATTAGTGGTTAATAGTTTTATGTAGGTGGCGGTGATGTCGGGGGGGGGGGGGCAGATTAGGGGTGTTTAGACGTGGGGTTTATGTTAGGGTGTTAGGTTTAAAGGTAATTTTTTCTTTCCCCATAGACATCAATGGGGCTGCGTTACAGAGCTTTTGTTTCCGCGATCGCAGGTGTTAGGCTTTTTTTTTGCCGGCTCTCCCCATTGATGTCTATGGGGAAATCGGGCATGAGCACGTCAAAGCAGCGCTTTTTGCAAAACTGTAATAGCAGCGCTATGAAAGGTGAGCGATGAAAATAACGTACAAGTAATTAGCGAGCAGCCATAGCGCAAAACTCGTAATCTGGCTGAGTAATAATAATATGAAATAAATAATATTTGCATTCCAGTTGTGTGCTTGGTGTTAAATCAGTTTACAATTCAGTTTTAATACAATTTTACACAGTTTTAAGTAATTTGAAACAATACACATTTACGCAAGTCAGAAAGAAAGGCAGTTAAACTCAACTTGTTTCAAAGTCGGGCAAAACTTGTTTTATTTATTTTACATTGAAAATTTATGTTGATAGATCAGCTTTTGGCCAACTTGATATGACCGAATGTAATTGAATTTAACTGATATAATTTCCAAATAATTTTTTTAAACAAGTAATTTGGAAATATGTAGCGTTGTGATCTCCCTATTTCCTGCAGTCAATTAGTCATTTGGGCCAATACCTAAGACTTTTCTTTTCAAATATACAAAAATCAAGCTAAAAACACAAGATGATAATAACTATTAAAATCAATACAAGTTTCAGATCAGCATAACCTGTTATCTCCATGTAATATGTATTCTGACTTAGAAAATGTTTTTATACCTTGCACACAAAAAGAAAAGCATACATTTAAAGTTTTAAATCTCCATAGCTACTGTTTATTTTTTTGCCAAATAAAGCAAGGAATGCACAAGCTGACAGGGTATACGTATACTATCCTGTGATTGGCTGATGTCTGTCACATGATACAGGGGGCAGGAAAATGGGAGAAAAATAAATGTCAGAAAAAAATCTAGAGTAGGTGTTAAATCTTCTGCTCAAATTAGCCCTCTGAGGAGAAAATAAGACAAATATAGATTAAATGTGGGGGCGGAGCCAACTCTGGAGCTGAACGGTCGCACACTACAACAGCTCTGACTATATTATACATAAAAAATAATCTTTTCAACAGTTCAAGGCCACATATTCCATCAATAATAACAATTTGTAAGCTCAGACGATCTACACAGATTAATTTAAAGAGAGGAAAGATAGATAGATAGATAGATAGATGGTGCCTCTCTGCCCTGGAGTCTATCTTGCTGTGAAGAATCTCAGAGAGTGGCCATCTTCTGGCCCACGTGGACACCAGCAGGCTGAACTAGACCGGCTAACTGATACCCTACAGCCTTTGACAGAGGTACATGATGTCTAATCAAACCATGGAAACTGAAGCATATATTGTAAAGGAGATCAGCAAATTTGTAGAGGACTGCTGCGCTATGTTCAAGTACACATTTAAAATGGCTTCCCAGCCGGCTGAAGCAAAATTTGCGCCTCCAAAAGCAGCAACCTAAATGAATGGTCTGGACGCCGGAGCCCGGAAATTCTAAGTCAGAGAACTTGACTACCCCATACGCGACCTCTGGAGCCTCAGATAAAGCAATCTCTACTTTTCAACCTAAAACCCCGACTGCAGGGATACTTACAGCAAAGCAATGTCCTCAGCCAGCGAGAGGGTTGCTTTTTAGGAGACATTTTCTGCCGGGGTCCTGCAGGTGGCAGGGAGGTCGATCCAGGGTGCTCCCTTGGTGTGAAAAAGTTTGGAAAGAGAGAGACATGGCCCCCGCGGCATTGCTTGGGACACATTGCTCAGAAGCAATACAGGAGAGACTAGAGATTCGATGCTCCACTGCTCAGAGGCACTATGCACGGTTGTGGGTGCAGTGCAAACAGCAAATGAGCTATAACACAATGTTGGCCCAGGTGGATATACTTCATAGGTCAAATGAATAACGGCTTATCCCTAAGATGTTATATTTGGTCTTTACTGATATTGAGAAACTTGTATTTAGTGAACTCTGCTCTTCAGTATAGACATTTAACATGAGGGGTGTTAGATAAGTATGTACTCGTAAATATAGCTATGTTTATGGTTCTAGATGTTTAATTAATATGGCTCATACTTCTGGAGCATATTGTTTTTTTCTATAGCATTTTATTAGAACAACCTATAATTTACACTCTTCATAATGATTGACATAATACGCTTGATATTTGTGCATATGGTATACTAACTGGATAATGTTCTTCTGTTTTTGTTCATATTACTTGGATAAGCTGTGTTCTTTCTACTTAGTATTTGTCCCTATATATCTGACTAGGTCACCCACAACTTCGTTTTTCTATTGAGAAAATTACATCTACAATTACAACCTAATAATTGAATGTATTCTCACATATACAGCATATACCCATGATTTTATGTTACCTACTCGTATGTTGTAATGTTTGCCTTAATTAGGACTCCTCCATTTAGGCTTGTATTGCATTTTAATTAAATAAAGTCTAGATATTAATATTATTTAACCCACCCTACTAAAGTAGAAGGTTTACAATACAGAGATATTTTAAAATGGAATTTTGATGTAAATTGCTGAAGTCTCTTTACTGAATAGTAAGAATGGTAACAGACTGTTTATACCGTATAGGCATAAACATATGGTCCGCCTTGCTGTGGGGCATAGGGCCCGTGCCCGCAGGGAGGGGGAGCCTAACATGTTATTGTAGACAGCATTCTTAGCAGATTTGCATAATAGAGTCCTAGACTTCTAGTGTTAGTGGTAGTTACGGAATGGTACCCAGCTATATGTTAGACTTCAAGTTAAGCATCTAAGATATAATCTGTTTTACCCTGTTCATAGGCACTCATATATCAAGTCCTGGGTTACGTAATTGCTTATAAGATGGATCACAACTGCTGTGCTTTTACTATTTGGGGATTGTTTGACTAGTCTTTATTGCGGCAGTTATATGAGAATGACATAGGGGTCCATTTATAAATGTGCAGACGGACATGATTTGATATAGCGGATCATGTCCGCTGCACATCAATAAATGCCAACAGCATAGGCTGTTGGCATTTATCATTGCACCAGCAGTTCTTGTGCACTGCTAGTGCAGTACCACCCCCCTGCAGATTTGCTTCCAATCGGCTGCTAGCTGGGGTTGTCAATCAGCCCGATCGGATTCGATCGGGTGGATTGCTGTCTGCCACCTCAGAGGCGGCGGATGAGTTAAGGAGCAGTGGTCTTAGGAGTGGGTCGGAGGCAGCATCCGCTGGTTCTTAAATAGACCCCTAATAGACCCCTAAGTGTGTGAACTACAAAACCAATAATATGTGATAACATAATTTATGTAAGAACTTACCTGATAAATTAATTTCTTTCATATTGGCAAGAGTCCATGAGCTAGTGACGTATGGGATATACAATACTACCAGGAGGGGCAAAGTTTCCCAAACCTCAAAATGCCTATAAATACACCCCTCACCACACCCTCAATTCAGTTTAACGAATAGCCAAGTAGTGGGGTGATAAAGAAAGTAAAAAGCATCAACAAAGGAATTTGGAAATAATCATGTTTTATACAAAAAATCATAACCACCATAAAAAAGGGGTGGGCCTCATGGACTCTTGCCAATATGAAAGAAATGAATTTATCAGGTAAGTTCTTACATAAATTATGTTTTCTTTCATGTAATTGGCAAGAGTCCATGAGCTAGTGACGTATGGGATAGCAAATGCAATACCCAAGATGTGAAACTTCACACAAGAGTCACTAGAGAGGGAGGGATAAAAATAAAAACAGCCATTTTTTGCTGAAAAAAATTAATCCTCAACCCAAATATAAGTTTATTCTCATAAATGAAAAGAAAAACTTAAAACATAAGCAGAAGAATCAAACTGAAACAGCTGCCTGAAGAACTTTTCTACCAAAAACTGCTTCCGAAGAAGCAAATACATAAAAACGGTAGAATTTAGTAAATGTATGCAAAGAAGACCAAGTTGCTGCTTTGCAAATCTGATCAACTGAAGCTTCATTCTTAAAAGCCAACGAAGTGGAGACTGATCTAGTAGAATGAGCTGTAATTTTCTGAGGCGGGTCTTGATGAATCAAAAGCTTTAACCACGAAGCCAAGAAAACAGCAAAAGCCTTCTGACCTTTCCTAGAACCAGAAAATATAACAAATAGACTAGAAGTCTTCCTGAAATCTTTAGTAGCTTCAACATAAAATGTCAAAGCTCTTACTACATATAAAGAATGTAAGGATCTCTCCAAAGAATTCTTAGGATTAGGACACAAAGAAGGGACAACAATTTCTCTATTAATGTTGTTGGAATTCACAACCTTAGGTAAGAATTTAAATGAAGTCTGCAAAACCGCCTTATCCTGATGAAAAATCAGAAAAGGAGATTCACAAGAGAGAGCGGATAATTCAGAAACTCTTAAAGCAGAAGAGTTGGCCAAAAGAAACAACACTTTCCAAGAAAGTAGTTTAATGTCCAAAGAATGCATAGGCTCAAACGGAGGAGCCTGTAAAGCCTTAAAAACTAAATTAAGACTCCAAGGAGGAGAGAATAATCTAATGACAGGCTTTATATGAACCAAAGCCTGCACAAAACAATGAATATCAGGAAGTTTAGCAATCTTTCTGTGAAATAACATGGAAAGAGCAGAGATTTGTCCTTTCAAGGAACTTGCAGACACACCTTTATCCAAACTATCCTGAAGAAACTGTAAAATTCTAGGAATTCTAAAAGAATGCCAAGAAAATTTATGAGAAGAACACCATGAAATGTAAGTCTTACAAACTCGATAATAAATCTTTCTAGAAACAGATTTACGAGCCTGCAACATAGTAGTAATCACTGAGTCAGAGAAACCTCTATGACTAAGCACTAAGCATTCAATTTCCATACCTTCAAATGTAATGATTTGAGATCCTGATGGAAAAACAGACCTTGAGATAGAAGGTCTGGCATTAGAGGAAGTGGCCAAGGTTGGCAACTGGACATCCGAACAAGATCCGCATACCAAAACCTGTAAGGCCATGCTGGAGCTACCAGCAGCACAAACGATTGCTCAATGATGACTTTGGAGATCACTCTTGGAAGAAGAACTAGAGGCGGGAAAATATAAGCAGGTTGATAACACCAAGGAAGTGGCAATGCATCCACTGGACCTGGACAGGTACCTGGGAAGCTTTTTGTTTAGATGAGATGCCATCAGATCTATTTCTGGAAGCCCCCACATCTGAACAATTTGTGAAAACACACCTGGGTGGAGAGACCATTCTCCCAGATGTAAAGTCTGATGACTGAGGTAATCCGCTTCCCAATTGTCTATACTTGGGATATGAACTACAGAAATTAGACAGGAGCTGAATTCCGCCCAAAAAAGTATCCGAGATACTTCTTTCATAGCTTGAGGACTGTGAGTCCAACCCTGATGATTGACATATGCCACAGTTGTGATATTGTCTGTCTGAAAACAAATGAACAGTTCTCTCTTCAACAGAGGCCAACACTGAAGAGCACTGAGAATCACACTGAGTTCCAAAATATTGATTGGTAATCTCGCCTCTTGAGATTTCCAAACCCCTTGTGCTGTCAGAGATCCCCAAACAGCTCCCCAACCTGAAAGACTCGCATCTGTTGTGATCACAGTCCAGGTTGGATGGACGAAAGAGGCCCCTAAAATTACATGATGGGGATCTAACCACCAATTCAGTGAAAGTCGAACATTGGGATTTAAGGATATTAATTGTGATATCCTTGTATAAACCCTGCACCATTGGTTCAGCATAAAAAGCTGGAGAGTTCTTATATGAAAACGAGCAAAGGGGATTGCGTCTGATGCTGCAGTCATGAGACCTAGAACTTCCATGCACATAGCTACTGAAGGGAATGACTGAGACTGAAGGTTTCGACAGACTGCAACCAATTTCAAACGTCTCTTGCCTGTTAGAGATAAAGTCATGGACACTGAATCTATCTGAAAACCTAAAAAAGTTACCCTTGTCTGAGGAATCAAAGAACTTTTTGGTAAATTGTTCCTCCAACCATGTCTTCGAAGAAACAACACTAGTTGATTCGTGTGAGATTCTGCAGAACGTAAAGACTGAGCGAGTACCAAGATATCATCCAAATAAGGAAATACCGCAATACCCCGCTCTCTGATTACAGAGAGTAGGGCACCTAGAACCTTTGAAAAGATTCTTGGAGCTGTCGCTAGGCCAAAAGGAAGAGCAACAAATTGGTAATGCTTGTTTAGAAAAGAGAATCTCAGGAACTGATAGTTATCTGGATGAATCGGAATATGAAGATATGCATCCTGTAAGTCTATTGTGGACATATAATGCCCTTGCTGAACAAAAGGCAGAATAGTCCTTATAGTCACCATTTTGAAAGCTGGTACTCTTACATATCGATTCAAAATCTTTAGATCCAAAACTGGTCTGAATTAATTTTCTTTCTTTGGGACAATGAATAGATTTGAATAAAACCCCAGACCCTGGGGGGGGGCGGAGCTTAGCCACGCAGGCGGATGGCTAGGTTTTGAATCGGCTCCTAAATCCCCAAGCAGCATACGTTCCAATTTAGGCACTTTTTCCCTCTAAATCACTCCTACTTGTAGGGGAGCACTTCCCTCATCACCCGGTCAGTTATTTGAAGGGCGAGAAGTTTGACTCTGACCGCTCCGGAGCTTTCTACTTGGAGCGAGTGAGTGAACCTGCGTCATCACTAGAGGCCCGAAGCCTGTGCCGCATGGTTTCTGTGCCCTAAGTCCTGAACCTTGCTCATCGGAACCCCTGCACCATCACCGGAGGCGTTTGTGTGTGGAGTACAAAGCATCTAGCTATTATTTGCCGCTGTGACTCCTGCTGGAGGGACCCCCTACTGACTCCAGTAAGTGGCACTCTTATACAAAAGCCCCTCCGGGCCCCCCTGTCTATCACCGGGGACCTACTGACCTGAGACCTTGGTCTGCCCTGTGGATGGGCTCCTGTCCTGCCGCTTGAGCCCCCAATAAAACCCTGCATTCCACCTACTTATACAGACTGACTTGGCCTGCAATACATCTCAGCGCTAGAGTGCGCCAACTTTACAGGGAGCCCTGAGAAACCCCATGCTTAACACCTCTCCAACTCCTCCAGACGGTCATCGGGCAAACTCCCTCCTGTCCATCCGACTGAGTTTTACCTGGCCCTCACGGTGTCCTTTAGGGCTACTGCGAACCACTTAGGTGTCTAAACAGCCACGTGGGCCTTCCTCAAAGCCACACGGCCTGCACATGTCTCTATATTCTTAACATATCACTCTGGCCAGATAGTAATGCTGTGCAAACGTCAGGCTAAAACAGACAAAGTCACCCCAGCACGCACCGTTACCAGCTACCTGAAACAAATTGACACTCTGCTCTGACTCATCTAGTAGCACGGAACAAGATTTATGCACCTTACCACTAAACCTGCAGACCCCTGATCTCCCAACCATGCAACCTATAACTAAGGAAGACCTGCAACTCCTCTCATCTAAAGAGGACATCAAAAATGCCGTAAGAGAGATGAGAAACCTCTTTAATGAACTGAAAAAAGACATTAACTCCTTAGACAGCAGAGTCACACATTCAGAGACAAAACATGCCGAGACAACCACCTCTATCCTGCAATTGCAGCACACTGTACAACAGCAATCAGATGCCATACTAACGTTATCTGACAAAGTTGAAGACCTCGATAATAGAGGTCGCCGCAACAATTTGAGGATCAGGGGGGTCTCTGAAACCATTCACCCTCCGGCAATTGAAGGCTACCTGCAAAGCCTATTTCGTACATTGAAAGATACCCCATCAGCTCCTGATATCCCTCTAGAATGTGCACACAGGGCACTATGGGCCAAACCACCCCCTAAGTCGCCCCCCAGGGACATTATCGTCCAATTTTTGAATTTTAGGGACAAGGAGGAAATTCTTAAATGGGCTCGTACCAAACAACCGGTGCAGTATGCTGGAGAGGCACTACAAATTTTCTCAGACCTGTCCCCGGTCACCCTTCAAAAAAGGAGGGACCTCTCACATATTACTGAGAGACTGAAAGCACACAACATTCCCTACAGATGGGGCTTCCCTGTATCTTTGACGGCCACTTGGCGCAACAAATCAGCAACTTTTCGCCCAGGCTCTGACCCTCAGGATTTCTTTGCAAGTCTTTCCATTGAAGATGGCACCCCACAGCACCTCCCAAGTAACGGTGCCACACATTCACCTACCTGAGGAGATGCCGCTCTCCTGATGGACACCTCTCCTTCTCCCTTTTTCTTTTGGAGAACAGAACCTACATCCTAACATTTGGAACCTTGTATCCTTTCTGAAAGTCCTTAGCAACTGCCCTCTGTATAGTGGCTCTTCTTGGGGCCTGAGTGAACTGGCAGTGAGATTGATCACAGACCTAGACTATCCGCATTTTCCCTGTGACAACTTTTAGGATATCCATAGCCCTAACAGATTCTATAACTCCCTCTCAGTGATCAACACTCTATGAGACATTTAGTACCCTATTTTTAGTCTGATACCTGTTTTAGTTACTTAGTTTTAGGATGCGGCCCACACTTAGGCCTCCATCCCCCATTTACAGGCTATTTTTATAACTACTGTATACCCCCAAGGATACGTTTAGCACCTTTACAAGTGCCTTTACATGTTCTCATAGATGTATTACGTTACATATTCTGTTTGAACTTATTGTTTCCGTTTGTCGTTCTTATAAATGTTTTAGAAGGTGAATAATTACCTCTTTCGTGCTCCCCTCCCCCCCATACTCTCCCCCCTTCTCCCCTCCTTCCCCTTCCTCCCCCTTCCTCCCCCTCCCCCCTCCCCTCCCCCTCCTCTTTCCCCCTTTCCTTGTCCCCCCCTTTTTTTTCTTTTCTTTTTTTCCCTCTCTCCCCTTCCCCCTGCAGGATGGCCCATAAAGTAAGCAAATTTGGCTCCCATGGCTTGAACTTCACCACCATCAATGCCAAAGGCCTTAACGACCCAGGTAAGAGATCTATAGCCTTCCGAGAACTAGATAAGCTACATAGTCATGTCCTTTTTATACAGGAGACCCACTTCCATAGAGGCCACGAGCCTCGGTGGTTTAATAAACAATACCCGACAGCGATCTTTGCCTCGGGTTTGTCTAAAAGGTGTGGTGTTGGTATACTGATTCACCACTCTGTCCCTCTAAAAATTACACATACAGTTAAAGACCCAGACGGCAGATTTCTGCTAATTAATGGATTGCTCTATGAACATCCAATTACGCTGGCCACAATTTAAAGCCCAAATACCGACCAACATCGTTTTATGTCCAGAGTCTCTAAGCTGATTCTGGACCAGGCGTGTGGTCCGGTGTTTCTCTCCGGAGACCTTAATATACCTCTTGACGCCCGAGTGGACACATCCGGAGGCGTATCAAGTGTCTCCAAAAAAATACTCAAATCTGTAAAGATGAACATTATGAATCTTGGACTTCATGATGTTTGGAGATTCCACCATCCCACTGGTCGCGATTACACATATTACTCCCCTCCCCATAACAAATACTCACGTATTGATTACTTCCTTTTTGACTCCACAGCACTAGACATGGTAGATTACTGCGAGATTGGTTCCATTACCTGGTCCGACCACGCTCCTCTAACTTGCAGTATCCTATTGCCTGATTTGCCCCCTTCAACTTATATATGGAGACTTGATGACCACTTACTAGAAAGACAAGACGTGAAGGACGGTATTCAAAAATCTTTAAACGACTATCTATCACATAATACACCCTCACACACTTCTATCTCTTGCTTCTGGTAGGCCCATAAGTGTATTATTCTCAGAGAATTTCTTAAACACAAGGCCCGCTTAGTCAAACAACACAGGTTAAAACAGACACAACTTCTGGACAAAGTAGCGAAGCTAGAAGCTTTACACAAAAATGACCCTTTAGATAGGGTCACAGGCAATCTGTTAAGGGAAACTAGATCTGCCCTTGCACAACACCAACTTGAGACCTACCAGCGCAAGATCCTTTCCATGAAACAACAATATTACGAGGGGGGTAATAAACCTGGCAAACTATTAGCCAGGAGCATTCGCATTCGCAGACAACAGCTTAAATCCCACATACACTTATTGAGAAAGAGGACGGTACAATAGTACGAGGTGCCAAGCAAATAGCGGCCTCCTTCCACTCCTACTACTCGAGACTATATAACATATCATCTACAGATACTGACCATGCACAGAGTCCTTCTACACTAGCTCGACTTAACAAGATAGACGTCTATTTATCTTCTATAAACCTTCCGCAGCTTGACTCAGTCAGTAGGGAATCTCTAGACATGCCTATCACCATGGAAGAGCTGTCCCAAGCGTTGACAGACCTTCCAGCAGGAAAATGCCCCGGCCCAGACGGACTCACACCGAAATACTTTCGGGTTTTCCTTAAAACACTCGGCCCCCACATGTTAAAATTATTTAACAGTTTGATAAGTGATCCGCAGTTACCCAGTTCCTCCCTCGAGGCGCACATCACTGTTATCCCTAAACAGGGTAAGCCCCCCACCACCCCAGCCAATTACCGCCTGATATCTCTCCTAAATTCGGATGTCAAAGTTTTCGCTAAGATTTTGGCTAGGAGGCTTAACAAATATCTCCCCTTTTTAATTTCTTCCGACCAGGTGGGTTTTGTCCCCGGGAGGGAGGCACGCGACAATACTAGCAAAGTGATCCAACTTATTTCGCATGCCCAGGTTTCGGGGGAACGTCTAGCACTTTTCTTGACCGACGCGGAGAAGGCCTTCGACCGTGTCGATTGGCTTTTTCTGCGTCGGGTCTTGAAGGCTATGAACTTTGGCGACCCTTTTATTAATATGGCTATATTCTTCCCTGAATGCCAGAGTTCGGACCAATAACACTCTATCTGACACCTTCACCATCTCGAATGGCACCCGACAGGGTTGCCCCCTGTCCCCCCTCCTCTTCGCCCTTTCCATAGAGGCATTGGCCCAAAAAGTTTGTGACAACCCCAAAATTAGCGGGATCCAGTTGGGTGACACAGACTACAAACAGACTTACGCAGACGACATTCTTTACACACTCACTAATATTGACTCTTTAATCCCAGAATTGTTAGTCGAATTATCACAGTATGGAGAACTCTCCAATTTCTATCTCAACCTAACCAAATCAGAAATCCTGAACATTAACGCCCCCCCCCGGAACAAATTCAGAGCCTTGCCCATAAGTATCACATACGCATATCTACCTCCAAATTGAAATACCTGGGTATTTTTCTATCTGCCCATCCCTCAGATATTTTTAAAAATAATTTCCTTCCTCTACGCAGTGAAATAGCGAAAGACCTATCCTCCTGGTCAAATAAAATGTTATCTTGGCTGGGTAAAGTCAGTCTAATCAAAATGAACGTCCTACCCCGTATTTTGTACCTGCTCCAAACTGTCCCCATAACCTTACCGAAAGACTATCTCCTTCAACTTCAACGACTTCTGGAACAGTTTATTTGTGCTGGGGTGAAACCGAGGATACCCAGGAAAACGCTATATCTCCCTCGAGAGAGGGGTGGTCTGGGATTCCCAGATCTTGCCACATACCGACGGGCAATTCTTCTACAGAAACTGGTTGAACTGTCGCACAACACAACCCAAAAACAATGGGTCAGACTTGACGGACAAATTTTTAACTTGCACAACGTCGGTACCCTAGCCTGGGTTCCTCCTTCTAGACGCCCTGACTTGATACAGAAATACCATCTTACCTTCTCTATACTTCACGAATGGGACAGACTTTTAGCCACTTCCACCCACATCTCCTCGACATATTCCCCGCTGCTCCCTATAATAGAGAATCCCAATATCCCATATTATGTCTTGGGGACCCGCATGAGTTCACATTACAGTCTCCGAGAGGGCACATTACACCATGCATTACACGCAGGCAGACTTCGTTCCCAATCTGACATGTCTGAGCGATACGGAGCCTTATTCTCGTCCTGGCTCCGATATCACCAACTTTCGCACTTTCTCACTCATCATAAACACAGGGACAGGTTTATGAGAGACCTTACACCTTTTGAAACCCTCTGCACCCTTGCGGTACCCCCCAAACGACTGATCTCAAAGATATATAAACTGTTATTACTGCCGCCCGATACACAACTCCCCTCCTACACTACAATTTGGGCCAAAGACCTTAACAACACTTATGATATGGAGGACTGGTTACGCTCATTTGCTCTCACCAGGCGCTCCTCTGTCTCGGCAGCTGTCCTAGCCAGATGGTATCATACCCCAGATAGACTGCACAGGTATTTTCCATCAGCCAGCCCCCTGTGTTGGAGGGGCTGTCTTGCAGGGCCCGAATTTTGATTCCGGATTCTCCTGAGATTTTGCTTTTGCTTCGCCTTCCCAAAACCAAAGATGTGTTCACTATGACCCTCCTCCTGATCATGATCACGGGGGCTAAGAGATTGATTCCCAGGAAATGGAAGTCTACACAGGCCCCTTCCCTTGACGAGTGGTTCTCCTCAGTAGATGACCTATTAAATTTGGAGAGACTCATTATTTTAAAACTAACGAACTTGCTTCTCATGACATGATTTTGGCGGCCTGGAGGGAAACCCCCCTGTAGAGTGTCATCTTGCAATGTCATTCCATCCCCCCCCCCCTTTTTTCCCCTCATTGTGTCCTCCTTCCTCCCCCCTTCCTCTAGGATGTACCCTCCCCCCTTCTTCCCCTCCCCCCTGCTATTATTTTCTTTTTCTCTCTGACTCTTTATTTCTTTTTCTTCTACGAGTAATCTTTTGATAATATGTTATATGTACAAGTTTGTAAACTATCTGTAAATGTTCTCAAAAAAAATCTCCAGGCTTTCTACATACTTGGAGATCTTGGGATCTATTTCCTGTGGGGGTCCCTTGACCCTTCAAAAGTGCGAACTATGCAGACTTTGCTTCTTGTTTCTGACTTCGGTCACAGAGTGTTGAAAAATAATCTATTTTGCTCATTCCGTTTGCTAACGGTAATCAGCTTCATAATTTGTGACTTTATTGTAATTTTTCTCTGCATATGCTTCAATAAAGCTTGTTTAAAAAAAAAAACCCCAAAAAAAACCCCCAGACCCTGTTCCTGAAACGGAACTGGCATGATTACCCCTGATAACTCCAGGTCTGAAACTCACTTCAGGAAAGTCTGAGCCTTTACTGGGTTTACCGGAATGCGTGAGAGAAAAAAATCTTCTCACAGGCGGACTTACTCTGAATCCTATTCTGTACGCCTGAGAGACAATACTCTAAATCCAATGCTTTTGGATTGAATTGATCCAAACTTCTTTGAAAAATTTTTATCGGCCCCCTACCAGCTGAGCTGGAATGAGGGCCGCACCTTCATGCGGACTTGGGGGCTGGTTTTGATCTCTTAAATGGATTAGATTTATTCCAATTTGAAGAAGGCTTCCAATTGAAAGCAGATTCCTTGGGGGAAGGATTAGGTTTCTGTTCCTTATTTTGTCGAAAGGAACTAAAATGGTTAGAAGCTTTAGATTTACCCTTAGGTTTTTTATCCTGAGGCAAAAAAACTTCCTTCCCCCCAGTAACAGTTGAAATTATTGAATCCAACTGAGAACCAAATAATTTATTACCTTGGAAAGAAAGAGATAGCAATCTGGACTTAGAAGTCATATCAGCATTCCAAGATTTGAGCCACAAAGCTTTTCTAGCTAAAATAGCTAAAGACATAGATTTAACATCAATTTTGATAATATCAAAAATGGCATCACAAATGAAATTATTAGCATGTTGAATCAACTTAACAATGCTAGACAAATCCTGATCCGATACTTGTTGCGCTAAAGTATCCAACCAAACAGTTGAAGCAGCTGCAACATCAGCCAAAGAATTTGCAGGCATAAGAAGATGACCTGAATATAAATAAGCTTTCCTTAGATAAGATTCAAGTTTCCTATCTAAAGGATCTTTAAAAGAAGTACTATATTCCGTAGGAATAGTAGTACATTTAGCAAGAGTAGAGATAGCCCCATCAACCTTGGGGATCTTTTCCCAAAACTCCAATCTAACTTCTGGCAAAGGATACAACTTTTTAAACCTTGAAGAGGGAATAAAAGAAGTACCATGCTTATTCCATTCCTTAGAAATCATATCAGAAATAGCATCAGGAACTGGAAAAAACTCTGGAATACCCACAGGAGGTTTATAAACAGAATTTAAACGTTTACTAGTTTTAATATCAAGAGAACTAATTGCCTCCATATCCAATTTAATCAACACTTCTTTTAACAAAGAATGAATATACTCCAATTTAAATAAATAAGAGGATTTGTCAGTGTCAATATCTTTTATGTTTATTAGAAGGTGGAATGGCAGACAAAGCCTTCTGAATAGAATCAGAAATAAATTATTTTAAATTTACAGGTATATCTTGTGCATTAGATGTTGAGGGAACAGCAACAAGTAATGAACTACTACTGATGGATACATTCTCTGCATATAAAAGTTTATCATGACAACTATTACAAACCACAGCTGGAGGTATAACCTCCACAAGTTTACAACAAATGCACTTAGCTTTGGTACAACTGTTATCAGGCCGCAGGGTTCCAACAGCGATTTCTGAGACAGGATCCGATTGAGACATCTTTCAAATGTAATAGAAAAAAACAACATATAAAGCAAAATGATCAATTGCCTTATATGGCAGTTTCAGGAATGGGAAAAAATGCAAACAGCATAGCCATCTGACATAGAAAAAGGCAGGAGGCAAAAAAGAATGGGGTCTTAAATAATGAAAATATTTGACTCCAAGTATGACGCACAACAAACAGAAAAAATATTTTTAGCACCCAACGCCGGAAATTACGTATTTGCGTCAACGAACGTAACTTTGCGCCAAAAAAAATCTCGCGCCAAGAATGACGCAATAAACTTTAGCATTTTGCTCCCTTGTGAGCCTAATTCTGCCCGCGAATTTAAAAATGACAGTCAATTGAAAAAAGACTACACCCCAGGTAAGAAATAAATTTTCCATAAAAAATGCATTTCCCAGATATGAAACTGACAGTCTGCAAAAGGAAATATACTGAAACCTGAATCATGGCAAATGTAAGTACAATACATATATTTAAAACTTTATATAAATACATAAAGAGCCAAACCATAGCTGAGAGTGTCTTAAGTAATAAAACATACTTACCTGAAGACACCCATCCACATATCGCAGATAGCCAAACCAGTACTGAAACGGTTATCAGTAGAGGTAATGGAATATGAGAGTATATCGTCGATCTGAAAAGGGAGGTAGGAGATGAATCTCTACGACCGATAACAGAGAACCTATGAAATAGATCCCCCTGAGGAAAACCATTGCATTCAATAGGTGATACTCCCTTCACATCCCTCTGACATTCACTGTACTCTGAGAGGAATCGGGCTTCAAAATGCTGAGAAGCGAATATCAACGTAGAAATCTTAGCACAAACTTACTTCACCACCTCCATAGGAGTTTGTAAAACTGAATTGTGGGTGTGGTGAGGGGTGTATTTATAGGCATTTTGAGGTTTGGGAAACTTTGCCCCTCCTGGTAGGCTTGTATATCCCATACGTCACTACGACTCTTGCCAATTACATGAAAGAAAATATCTTCAAGATAGAAAAAATGCCCAAAATAATCTTATAGAAACCTCAGAGAGGGCATGACATTGTGAACTGATTTATAGAATTAATTTACCAAATAAATTAAAAATTACAGCCATGAATATACACTATCTTGCTATATAATTAAAAAATGAATCTGTATTTCAGGATGAATAAACATAATGCATCTTAAAAAGAAAACTATTCAAATATAAAAAGCTGATTTAAATTTTTTTAATTTTTTTTATTTTTTAAAAGAATAATTGAATTTTACGTCTATTATCAAATTGTCCACAGAAGTTATATATGCACACTTTCTGAGGCACTGGCTCCTAGTAAACATGTGCAAGAGTAAGTGCATACCTCTATGATTCTGTGATTTGCTGATGATTGTCACATGATACAGGGGGCAGGGAAATTAAAGGAATTTTCAAATATGTCAGAGAAAAAAATTGAATGCTCATTTAAAAATGAGATTAAGTGTTATTTTATTGTCTGTTTATTCTGAATTTGTTGATTATGCAGTTCTATTGTATTTAATAATTCTTTAACAATAGCTGTAAAGCTTTAGGTGAATGTAAATTAAGTATAGTAAATAGAAATAAAATTGTATCTAATATGTTATTATATATGTCTTCTTTTATTGATGATTCATTTAAAAGAGAAGAAATCAAAACTATTTTAAATTGCATTTTTCTGTTATCTATAGTACACTAATATATTTAACTATTACTACTGTTTTTTCCATCCTGGCTGACGGATCAATGCAGGTGTTTTAAATCAATAACTTTAATAAAAAAATATCCTTACTTGACCTACAGGATCTATTGTTGTATATATAGCGATATTATTATGTGTGTGTGAAACTCATTGTTCATTTGATTTCACCTTTAATAGATATCATTCATTTGAATCTTTATAATTGTTTGACTTTTATCAGTGTATGAATTGTATACCAATACTACAGTTTGTTTTAGTGGCATTCATATCTAAAACATTGGTTCTTTATTGGGGAATAATATTTCTCTAGAAAGAGATTGGAATTATGTTTTTGTTTTTTAACCCATATTTTAGCAATAAAATCATTAAGATAATGAAAAATACATTTTATGTTGAGATTTGACTTTGGTATACATGAGTTTTATGAGTCTGGAAAGATTCTGTAGATATTTTACAGACTCTGAGTTAAAATATCTCTATTTAAACCACCCAGGGTCCTGTTATCTTGCCATTAAAAAGTAGAGATAGATCATAACATAATTGAGGAAAACTACCATATGGGATTAATTTAACAACTGCTGAATTTAAGTAGAAATTTAGTCTGGTTTAGAGGGTCAGCATGAAAAAATCAAATCCCTATTTAAAACTAAAATTGTTCATTACCATATCACAAACTGAATGCAAATATTCAGAGTAAAATGACAGTGCTATATCAACCATACTGCAAAATGTTATTATAACGGCTTATGAGTAATACAATATTATATTTACAGTTAAAGTCACTATTCTCTAGATCATTTAACCAACTAACGGTTTAATTGAAAAAGAAACAGCTCTGCTTTATTTTACTTTTTTCCTTATACTTTAAGATGCTTACTGTCTAGCTATAATTATGTATTTAATTTGAAATGTTGTGGTATTTTCAAATGATATCCCATTTTATTACTGTTAAAAATAAATATTAGTTTAATCAAACTGTCTTCTTGGAGTCACTTACATTCATATACATCATTTTAGTTTTAAAAATAATTGAATACAGTAATTAAGAAGTCAGAATTAAGAATGAAAAATAAAAAAGCTACATGTAATATATATATATATATATATATATATATATATATATATATATATATATATATATATATATATATAAACCATATTAACATATTTATGAAACAGCTTCAATTGGAAAGCATGACTAGGTCTATTTTACTCATTCTGTCATATTTATTTCACATTTGGAATTATTTAATATTTGTGATTCTTTAATACTTTTCTATGGTCTTGGTTTTCTTAATTTGTCTCTCTGATATAAAATACATGATAACTTTTTCATGATAAAACACATTATAGTAATTAAGAGTGCTATGTAAATTGAGATTTTTTACTAGAACAGGCTTTATCCCATATGATACAAGAATCACGATCCACCAATTTAAAAATAATGAAGTCCATATGCTGTATTTAAATCAACATGGTAAGAAGCTGAACATAAAACCATCCCATTTAATCTCACTGGAAGCTAACAGTACATTTGCAGTTATGTCTAAAAAGGGTATTTTTAAAATGTATATCTTTTTGATATTAATTAAGAGAAGTTACAGCTCTTATATACATTAATTTTCCTCACTTTAAGAGGCTTGTCCCTGGTGGGCAAAAAAAGCTGTATGGGTTGTTCCTCTTACCAAAAGAGCAATGGATACTTCAGTATCAGTACATTTTAAAAGCACTATCAACATTTTTTCATGTGTAAGAAAAATTTCTGCCATTAATGTCCCTTTAATATTTCAACAACGTAAAGATATAATTCAATTAAACTCTTATAGAAAATATTGTTTTGAAAGTTAAAAACATGCAGTAAAGGAAATTTATATTTTCTATCATATTTTTTATTTTTTTATGAATGTAATAATATATACAGGATTTTTCTATTTCACTTTATTTGAAACTTACATAACTACTACTGATTTTTTAAAATTATTTTTATTATTAAAATGAAATATATATAGGAGCTTAGATTTTCTTTTCTTTCTTTTTCCTAGGTTTGTATAATTAATCATTAATATAGCTAGCATATGCTATATTTATGTATACTATTTCTTAATGATTGCTAGGTAGGAAAATAGGAACAAACTAGCTAAAATCAACTGCAAAATACAGGGCAACAGCAATACAACCCTACTTTTTTTTATTAAAGTAACTATTTTAGCCTTATATCTAGAAATACTGACACAAAGCAGAATATAATGTTACTGCCATAGCTATATATATCAAAAAAAGTAATAAAGCACACGATGGCTGAATATAGGTTTCATGTGAAACACTTCATGAAAACTACCAATAATTAATGCAAATATATATTTAGCTACTGGGAGGCATTTTGGGCAGCAAAACTTTTATTTTTGTTTTTATTAGAATTTGTGTAGAGTAATAGATGATTTATACTTTCAAAAATGTATGAAAGTTAACTATAATCAGTTGTTTTTATATATATATATATATATATATATATATATATATATATACACATATATATATATATATATAGGGATTTAAAGAACAAGAGTTCATTGGGTGATGTCTACTGCCTCTTGCCCTCCCTTGAGATACTCATGAAGATATATACAAGTTAGTTTGTGTAACTGATTCTTATTTTGCTTCTTGGTAAGGTTTTACAAAATCCAGATGCAGGTATTTAGTAAAGCTGTATACTCCCACTAAGTCTGTGTAATCATGCATTAAGCTTAGTTTATTTTGCTTCAATTTAACAGATTTTTTTTAGTGTTAAAGCTTTTGCACATGCTCAATTCACATGTTAAAAATAAAGTTTGTTTTGTTTCATAGGATTTGATTTAAAAATAATATTAAAATTCTGTACACTAAATTTATGCTCAAACTAAATACAATCATCATGATGTTCAGTTATGATTGCATGTAAATGTTTTTACGTTAAAAAGTGAAATCACAAACTTGCTCTAAATTCTAATTATATTAGCATTTAAACACCTTAGCATGTGAACACTAAAAGTGAATTAATTAGCTGTCATGTTTTATGGTTGTTTTGGCGTCTAATCTTTTGCTTTTAAGTAGATCTATAAATTTCCTTGTGAAAAATCCCTTGCCTGTTTTATAGTTGTTTTTTTGTGATTTATTTTTTACTTGATTTTCCTGTTGTATAGTTTACTAATGTGAGTGATTTTAAGAATTCAAATGACATTTGAGCTGCCATACAATGTGAAAATTGTGCTTGTCCTATGCTCCCTAAAAAGCCAAAAATGCCATTATGTAGCATGTAGAAGAAACTTGGGACAAAGAATTAGTTTTTTTGGCCTCCCTGGGATAAACACAATTTTTACACAAACAGAGTTGTGAGAGTTCAGTGTGACACAATTATGTTTGTAGGTATTAGTCTTAAATAAAAGAAGAACACATACCATTTGTAAATTAGGAATTATTTAAAAAAAAAAAAACATATTTAAGTTGTTGTGATGTGTTTACAAACAAATGCTAAATATTTATATACTTTTTATGGAAATGCCTCTTAATTTTTCATACTTATTGGGTAGTTCACATGTTGCTCTCAGTTCAATTTAAAAATCTTTATTGTCATAAAAAGTACAAAAGTACATATGTTTTTTTTCTGTTTATGTTGACCTTTTTAAATCTGCAAAGCTGTTTTCTATGATGCTGGCTAATCCTTGGACAATGAGAGTCTTAACCCTTCCTATGCCTTTCTAGATGGGCATGGCTCTCTAAGAATGAAAGAGCTACCAAGCTTGCAGAGTTGCAGTTTGTAACAGCAAGTACAATGTTATGTTTGCTTTAAAATACAAGTCTGGTTCTACCTCTGTGTCAATTCAAATGTTTCACATGCAAAAGCTTTAATTAAAATTCTTTCTCATATATATATATATATATATATATATATATATATATATATATATATATATATATATACATATATATATACATACATATATATATATATATATTTCACATGCAAAAGCTTTAATTAAAATTCTTTCTCATATATATATATATATATATATATATACATATATATATATACATATATATATATATATATATATATATATATATATATATATATATATATATATATATATATATATATATACATATAAATGAAACAAAAAAACAACAAAAAACGTTTCTGCTTCTCTCCTCCCCAGACTTTGACATGAGGAATTTAGTGACAGTTTACTGTTGAGATTCCTAGTGTGACAGGCAGGTATAAAAGCATCTTTCTCATCCCCTGCCTTTCAGGACTCTGCTTGCACATTGAATCTGGGTAATTAGCAAACCAGAAGCTTTATGAATGCAGCATTATTTATATATCTCGTTTCATTCATCCACATACACTGACAGCACGTCATCTTGTGAATTTCTTTTCACTTTGGTCTTTTAAAATATATATATAAATAAATGAGTCCAACAAACTAATAGGTGAGGATTAGATATAGCCAGAGGCAGATGCAGCTGTCTTTTATACACAGACTTGTGAGGGTCTTATTTTGCCTTATCAAAATCTCACTGAATAATTCTTTATGAATCCCATATATCTAGAGGGATATATAATAACATGAATTCTATATAAATATATTCAAAAATAAATATGCATATATGTATATAAATATACACATAGCATGTGGCTTATGCTATGATGGTGTTAAAATTATAAATAGATGTCATGATAGTTTATGGATTTTTAAATAATAATGAAATCTGTATCTACTTCTCTATTGATATTACAAAAGCCCTAGAATGCTTGGTGCAATCGAGTCCATTTGACCAACGGTATTGCCGCGATTTCATTCAATACTGTATTTTCATCATAGTTATGTGTGATCTATCACACCAGAATGATCAGATTCTAGTTCTTAAAGAATGGTGAAAGAGTTCAATTGAAATAATTATATATGAAAATATAAAAAGTTTATTTTGATTATGAAGCTCCCAAGAAATGCAATTTAAGGCCTGATTGAGCACTGGCTGATAAGATGATATTTTATTGGGGGACAAACATAATTTTTTCTTTCTCGGTAGGATCACTTGTTTTACACCCAAAATATATATATATATATATATATATATATATATATATATTATACTACATTTTAAAATACCCTCTTTTAGATACAACAAAGGCACAACAAATGACTGATTTCTGATTTCCAGTTGTTAACACGGTTTGTTAAGTTAGTGACTCAGTGATGCTGATTTGTTCATCTAGAACAGTCTTTTAGGGTCTTTTGGAGTTTGCCATCTGCAATGTTCCAATCCATTAGAATAGCTGTTTAAAGTAAGTTATTCCAACCAAGTTATGTATGCAAAAATGCAGACCATCTTAATTTTCTACATTTGCATTGAGTAAAACCTCAGACAACGTAGATTCTTCTGGCTTTTTTTTGGACCATCAGAAAGCAAACAATAAGCAAGCAGAGCAAAAATGTATTCAGTATTATTTCCCAAAACCTTGTGTACTTGGTTACCAATTCTTTATCAAGCTCTATTCCTATGTAAATAAATCTTTCTTTTTTATAAGTTCATAAAATTAACTTTAATCATGACAGAACATTATGAATATTTATAAATGTGATTTGGTCACAATTTTAAGAGTTTAATAAAATCAGGAAATAACTATGTTTGGGGATATGTGAAATGAACACAAGCAAGATGAACAGGCCCAAATAAAGTGTGAAAATGCAGTGCAGGAACCTATAACTGATTTGCTTGCTGTTTAAGAGGATGCATGCATGGTTTTAATGTTATACCTAGGCCAAAATTGGTTTCACTAGGTAAATTAGAAAGTTTAAAAAAGAAATTAAATCATTTACTCGAAAATAGTTTTTGACGGATTGGAATATCACTGATGAAGGTGAAAAAGACTCTGATACATTTTTTTAGTAAGATGCCATTGAAAACTAGGAGGAAACACAGTTTTATTATAGATTGATATGGATTTAAATCTGAAAACAGCTTGTACACTGTAGAAAATCAATTTGAAGAGGTCTTCTATTAGATTGCAATATACTCCTTGGTCAGTTGTTGATCTGTTCAGACTGGTATTAGACAACCACAAATATTTTGAAGAAAAAAAAAATGAAGCGTGAGCTGAAAAAAGCAAATAGAAAAATCATCTGTTTAAATATATCCTATACATGGTTTAGAAAAACATTCCCCTTTTCCACACCTCAAGTGGCTGCTGAGTTTGCATGTTACTTACTAAGGTACATCTTAAAAGTGCTTCCTTTACAATGTTACATATTGAGCCCCTGTTAGCACCCAGGTGGATAGACCGGTGGGAAGATTTACTATGTATATCTATCTATCTATCTATCTATCTATCTATCTATCTATCTATCTATCTATCTGTCTGTCTAGCATCTATCTGTCATTTTAAACATTTAATTGTACTTTATTTTTAATTAGTTAATGTGTAATTCGATATTACTGCATTGCAAATGTTAGAATTGAAATTTGAATCCAGAATTATTATATTTTGATTTAATTTTCTGACTGTGGCCTCTATTTGTTAAAGTCTGGCGGGCCTGATCCGACAGTGCGGATCAGGTCCGCCAGACCTCGCTGAATACGGAGAGCAATACGCTCTCCGTATTCAGCATTGCACCAGCAGCTCACAAGAGCTGCTGGTGCAACGCCGACCCCTGCTGACTCGCAGCCAATCGGCCGCCAGCAGGGAGCTGTCAATCAACCCAATCGTACTCTATCGGGTTGATTTGCGGCGATGTCTGTCTTTAGACCGCTGCTTCATAACAGGGCCTCAAGCTCCATTCGGAGCTTGATAGATAGGCCCCTTTATCTATATCTGGCTGCATTAATGATGACTATGCCACCGGCATTTTAGAAAATAGAAGCTATTTCCATTGATTTAAGACAGTTTGTTTACATGTGGTGTAATTTCATACCTCTGTGAACAGACACTTGTGTAATAAAGGTGTGACCAATCAACTCAAGTCAAATCTAAAGATGGGAGCAAACCACAAATCAAGCCGTGTAACTTTACCTTTGACTTAGGGAAAAAAATGTAGATTTTGCAATATGATATAATTTAACCACACAACACACATAATGGGACCTTATAAAAACACATTATGAGCCACACAATAAATTGGAGTTATTTTAATAAAGACGTAACTAAGACACAAAGCAGCAACATGAGAGCCAGATACGAGAATTCATCATTTTTTTAATGGGTAAGAGAGATAGAGACATTATATTAAACACACTGCTAAACCATCAAACTTCTGATATTGACAGCCTTTTTATATAGTTGTTGTTGTTTTAAGTTAAACATGTCAGTAATCGACTTGTGCGTATATTTCCAAAAAATAAACTGCAACCATGGTTGTGCATGCAAAATCCACTGTGTGGCAGTATTGCCCTTTTTTCTGTGAGTGAAGGACAGGATAATAGATTTTGTTCAATAATCTCAAGCCCACAATTGCTTTCTGGCAATCTATGTGATTTCCAGTACAAAATTATTCTTTTGCAATTCACGTAAACCATGTGCTTAAGGAAAGTAGTTTGAAATGGTTAATGCAAGGTGCTAAAATGGAAATGTTTAATGCTAGTAACATTTTATAACTACTGTTAACATTTTACCATTTCGATGTAAAGCTAAACATATTCACCCTTAAGAAAAAAACATCGAAAATATATAAATGCATAAGTACTAGAGAATACATACAAAGCAAAAATGCTATTGATAAAATGACACTCAACCAAGTTAAATAAGCAACATGTTTTTTTAAACTGTTTAGGGAAACAACTTAAAATAAATATTTAAATTCTTTATTTTTGTACAGCACATTATCAGTGTTAGATAAAAAGCTACTTAAATAGTAGTTCTATATTATGAGATGTATGTGAAAGAGCATTGATCACAGGCTGTCTATTTTGAATGATTTAAAAAAGATTTTGGAATTGCTGTTAGTTGATTACATGGAATTTCACATTATAATCCAGAGAAAAGGTAACTATTAATGGCTAGCGCACAAAATATTTCATGGAACAGGCCTCAAAATATTAACAAATTATTTTATAGGCTAATTTGACATGCCTAAAACTGGTTAAAAAATATACTGATGAATTTCACTTGTGATTTGTGGCATAACAAAGCAGAAATAAAAATCTATATTACAGGCTACTCCTAATCTTCTTATTTTCCTTTTAATAACACATTGCATGGGTTTTGCAGACTGATATCCAGACCATTTTAATACCAATCCCCCTATATACGATTCTTTTTATTCATGACAATAACTACTATCTGCTGCGCTTCAGCTTTGTATTTTTATATATTTTTTTCTTTTTATTATTGGATTTTTTTGGTTATCTTGGTGCGCGAGGGTTCATTTGCTTCCTCCTTTCACAAGTGCAGCCTGCAAGACAGTGTATTTGAGATAACTCTCATTGCGCCAGTGTTTTAACTCTGACACTGTCATTAATCATTCCTTAAAGCCACACTTCAAGTTTCGTTAATCGGGACAGGTTTGCTCTCCATTCTAGAACAATTGCTTTTTCATGATGTAATGTAAAATTGGAAGCGAATGCTGTAGTCAGCCGTTGCTTCTGCATCCCCTATCTGTCTCATCATTAAGGTATTTATCCTTCTTGGGCTTGTGCAGGGAGCATCTCCTGCCGTCCCCGGAGAACAGACTTGTAACCACGGATCAGATTTGTTACCCAGGCTTTTGGCTTTTGATTGTCCTCTTATAAGTTCAGGATTAAAGTGGAATTTCCCACAGGGCTATGAAGGATTTGCTAGCGTTTAACTGTTTAACCTGCCTCTTTGTAAATGAGAATACCCTGGTCAAGCTTTTTTCTACAGGGAAAACCTTGTGCTTAGTGCCGAATGCTAAATTCCACCGAAGGCAGGTACAGTTTATTCCTATGAAATTCTCAGCAGATAACAAATCATTTGCTTTTTCCAGATGAGTACTAATCTTAGATCATAAAAAACACTATAGGTGTCTGGGATTAATTCAATGAAATATAGACAGAATCTTTATTATTACTACTACCAGTAGTAATACAAGTATTTGTCTGTAACTTGTGGCAAATTGCCTTTATATGTTAACCTGCCACCCATTCTGTGCCTGACAACCCCAAGCAATAAATTTTCCCATCGCCACCAAAGCATGATTTTTTTTATATCTATATATAAAATATTACAAATTTGTGAACACTTGGAATTTTAATAAAGATTTTTATGCATACTATTGTTTGAATAAAAATGTTAGGATAAATGACGAGCATGCTTCTTTTCTGATAAATTAGTATATTTTTTAATTAATCTAAGAGAAGATAGTTTATGCTGCTATTAATTGCCTCTGTAAACAGCAAATTTCTTATTTTTATATTTCATATAGCCACCAAATTAGCAACAAACTGGAGAAAATATATTTTACTACACAATTATAACATAATGAAATTAACCATGACATAATTATAAAAGTAATGAATTAAAAAATTAAATATATACATATATATATGTGTGTGTGTATATATGCATATATATATGTGTGTGTGTATAGTATAATGTAATATTCTAAAAGTAATTAACTATGTTTAAAATAAGACAGGGAGGCAGTTTTGTATAAGAAAGCTATAGTACATAGGTACATTTTTATATAATTTCTTGCATATGAAAGAGAAACATGTCTTGCGGGAATTAATCTTTATCAATCAGAAAATAATTCACTTAAATGGTCATTTAGCTTACACCATATAATAATTTAATAGAATAATTTGACAACACCAAGTGACATAATTTAGTTTATTGAAGCAGTTGCACTGTCATATCATTGTATATCGGTTTTATTTACCATACAGAAAGCGCTCAAGCACTTGGGTTGAATTGGTATTAATGAAGAGCAGGAACAGACTTCCCTTTCAGAATGGCACCTTGTATTAAACAATTCAGTTCATTAAGGGGCTATTCAGATCTGTTGGAAATCTTCAGTTAAAATCAATACACAGTAGAAAAAAAAGTAATTAATTTTTTTTCAAATATTTTTTTTTTTTTAACATTTCACCTGCCACTGTAATTTGCAAATATTTACACAATGTTCTGGATAATCTGTTATTTTATTTGATTTAAAAATAATTAAATCTACAAGAACAGTTTGCTTATATATAGATATTGGAATACTGTTTTCTTGTTCAGTTGATGAAGGCAGCTGTGTGTCTCCTACTGTAAGCAGATGTATCCGTATGTCTTTGTAGAACTTAAATGAATCCCAGTTGTTTGTGGAATCCTTGAATCAGCAGACACTTGGTGTCAATGCTGTGCATTTTAGTATTTAGTGGACATAATTATATTATTACTTGTATAACTTAAAACCTCAATAATTGAGAATCTTTTTAATAAAGCTATTTTTTAAACGTGGTGTCTGTTTAATTGATAGACGTATTAGAGCTAAAATAATTCAGGTTCAATATGAGATATCCTTTTGCAAATTATATCATTCAGAGTGTTATTAAATTTCACACATTACTCCACTACAAAGTTTTTAACCACTGTTTTATATATTGAATTACATTAACAGAATAATTCCATAATAACCATTGTGTACAAATACAGACTACACATTGTAAAATAGGAAAGGATACATAAAATTCTAAGGCTAGTATGCACCACATTATCAGTTTCTGCAGATCCTTTATTTATGGTACCACAATATATACCATAACATACAATTATTTATATTTATTAGTATTGCGTCATAAAATTTAGAACCCTAATATAGGAAAGATAGGTATTACTCAGAACTGCATTTTTAGTTCTTAATATCCATCAAGTATTGCATTCGCAAACCTACTACAAAAGTAGCTAGAAACAAGATACGTATTTCTAATGAATGTGCAAAGATACCAACTATTAATCAAAATTGAACCTGTGCGAAACTGATGTATCTCATTTATCAGAGAAGGAAAAGAAGAAATGAATGGGTGTTTTTTCTTTTGTTTTGTTCAACTGATTTACACCTAGATTTTCAGATTGGTGACTAATTCTTAGAACCCATGGCAAACACAGCACAACGTGTTTTCTAGGGCTTGTTTCAGTGTAATGTGTTTGTGTCCCCACTGATAGTCAACAGATGATCATGTGATGTGGATATCTAATACTTGATTATGGTTTGCGAAGCCGTGTCTGCTTTGTAGCAATACTAGATAATACTTAGTAAATATAACTGGATATTTATATTAAGAAAAAGACAAGGAGGAAATGCAGATCATTCGGCTGGAAAACTTAACAAAGAACTGTTGCACTCAATAATGTCAGCTTCTGCTGGCAAAGAAGTCTGTTCCTAACCAGAAGATCTTGCAATCAAAAGTGAGGGACAATTGATACAAATAACTGATGCACACACATTAACTATTTAAAGACAAGATAGTAAGCTCTTTGGAGCAAGACTTTTTTCCTTCTGTGTCAATTTGTATTGTCAAATCTCTTGCTAATATTTATATCTGTAGTGTATAATTATATATCAGAGGGGTGTGTTGAATTTCCCTTGCCCAGGTAGGCTTCAAAATATGGTGTCGCTTTAAAAGAAAAATAAAATAATTATGCTAGTTAACTAAATTAACACAGATATCTTGTAAATACCCTGCAAATATATTTTCATTAAAACAAACATATATTCTCCAAAAGCATTATAAATTGTACATTAAACTGTTTACAGTGAAGTGTACTATTCAGTTACTGTGTAAATGAACCTTTGTTTTATTATTTTATTGCATGCAGGTGTATATCAATCTGTATAAAAAAATAAACCCTGAATAGACAGGGGCACAAATTTGTCCTTACCTGGAGGTAAGGTAATATACAGCTGAGCTGTGCTTCATAAGCAGTGGACACATGTTATGAAAATGATGTGCATCACAGACTAATGCAAGACTTATTTTATGGTGCATATATTAAACAATTATGATGAAGAGTTTTCATTAACAAATAATCCATAATAAAAACCTTTAGCCCACTGTAAACATGTGCTTAGCATGTCATTTGTTAATATGAACATCCACTTTGGCAAAAGTGTTACCAGCCCACCCTCTGTATATGAGCTCAGTAGAGAGGAAATCATTATGCCATTTGGTAATTACTCAGGTTTATTCTGCTAACACATTTAGGGCCAGATTACAAGTGGAGTGGCTTTTATTGCTCCTGCTCACGTGCTAACTGCGCTAGAAGTAAGCTTTTTTGCGTGTCGGGAAGAACTTGTATTACAAGTTGAAAACAAAAGGTTTTCGCTCGCGCACTAACCTGATGTTCTCTTTTGTATACCCCGTAGAAGTCAATGGAGCATGAAAGTGGAAAAAAACCTAACACCCTACTCGCACACAAACCTGATTGCATATTCTCAAGTGTTCTAACCTGACATGAAAATATGAATATTTCACATAAAAATTTTCTTTACATAGCAGAATGTGTTCTATTTATTCATAAATGCATATTTCTACATATATCTGATGGTATTTTGGTACAATATATTTCTATACCTATATAGATGATTATATATAGGTATAGCTATATTCAGATATATATATATATATATATATATATATATATATATATATATATGAATTTCCATTAAAAAAGAACACATTCTGCTAGTTGCAGAACAAATATTTACAGTAAATAAAAGGTGAATATTGCATAAATATGTTTTTACATGTTTTCATCTACTTAACTGCAAAGGACTCCAATGTACTTATAAACAGTATCACACAAAAGTGAGTACACCCCTCACATTTTTGTAAATATTTTATTATATATTTTCATGTGACAACACTGAAGAAATTACACTTTGCTACAATGTAAAGTAGTGAGTGTACAACCTGTATAACAGTGAAAATTTGCTGTCCCCTCAAAATAACTAGACACACAGCCATTAATGTCTAAACCGTTAGCAACAAAACTGAGTACACCCCTAAGTGGAAATGTCCAAATTGGGCCCAAAGTGTCAATATTTTGTGTGGCCACCATTATTTCCCATCACTGCCTTAACCCTCTTGGGCATGGAGTTCACCAGAGCTTCACAGGTTGCCACTGGAGTCCTCTTCCACTCCTCCATGTTAGAGACCTTGAGCTCCCCCACTTTCCGCTTGAGGATGCCCCACAGATGCTCAATAGGGTTTAGGTCTGGAGACATGCTTGGCCAGTCCATCACCTTTACCCTCAGCTTCTTTAGCAAGGCAGTAGTTGTCTTGGAGGTGTGTTTGGGGTCGTTATCATGTTGGAATACTGCCCTGCGGCCCAGTCTCCAAAGGGAGGGGATCATGCTGTGCTTCAGTATGTTACAGTACATGTTGGCATTCATGGTTCCCTCAATGAACTGTAACTCCCCAGTGCCGGCAGCATTATTGCAGGCCCAAACCATGACACTCCCACCACCATGCTTGACTGTAGACAAGGCACACATGTCTTTGTATTCCTCACCTGGTTGCCGCCACACACGCTTGACACCATCTGAACCAAATAAGTTTATCTTAGTCTCATCGGATCACAGGGCATGGTCCCAGTAATCCATGTCCTTAGTCTGCTTGTCTTCAGCAAACTGCTGGCTTTCTTGTGCATCATCTTTAGAAGAAGCTTCCTTCTGAGATGACCAATTTGATGCAGTGTGCGGTGTATGGTCTGAGCACTGACAGGCTGACCCCCCCACACCTTTAACCTCTGCAGCAATGCTGGCAGTACTAATATGTCTATTTCCCCAAGACAACCTCTGGATATGACGCTGAGCATGTACACTCAACTTCTTTGGTCGATCATGGCGAGGCCTGTTCTGAGTGAAACCTGTCCTGTGAAACCGCTGTATGGTCTTGCCCACCGTGCTGCAGCTCAGTTTCAGGGTCTTGGCAATCTTCTTATAGCCAAGGCCATCATTTTGTAGACCAACAAAAAAAATTTCAGGTCCTCAGAGAGTTCTTTGCCATGAGGTGCCATGTTGAACTTCCAGTGACCAGTATTAGGGAATGTGAGAGCGATAACACCAAATTTAACACACCTGCTCCCCATTCACATCTGAGACCTTGTAACACTAACGATTCACATAAAACCGGGGAGGGAAAATGGCTAATTGGGCCCAATTTGGACATTTCCACTTAGGGGTGTACTCACTTTTATTGCCAACGGTTTAAACATTAATGGCTGTGTGTTAAGTTATTTTGAGGGGACAGCAAATTTACACTGTTATACAGGCTGTGCACTCACTACTTTACATTGTAGCAAAGTGTCATTACTTCAGTGTTGTCACATGAAAAGATATAATAAAATATTTACAAAAATGTGAGGGGTGTACTCACTTTTGTGGGATACTGTATGTCTATATATGTATACATATATATTTATCTGTTTATATGTGTATATATGTCTGTAAATACATATATAGACATATAAATACATAAATACATATGTACACACACACACACACACATATACATATATATCTATACATACATACATACATACATATGTACACACACACACACACACACACACACATATATATATATATATATATATATATATATATATATATATATACATACATACATACATATGTATGCATCTCTATGTTAAGGCCCTTTTCCTGCCTTTTTTTTTCTTACACCTGAAATCTCATCTCTTTGAGCCCTTATAACTTTTATGTGAAATTTTTAAAAAAAACTTTTATTAGATACTGTTATTATGAGTGTAACTGTACTTTGTTATGTATTTTTGATGTGTTTTGCAACACTTTTTCTTCACAAAACAATTAACCAGAGCTCTGAGGATGCAGTAATCATTCTACCATAAAGCGTGATTGAGCTTACACGTTCTCATTTACTTTCAACTTGTAATACGAGCGCTACATCTGGCGTGCACAAACAGCCGTGATAAACCTGATATTGCTTACACGTAACTGTTAGTGCGCCACTTGTAGTCTGGCCCTTATTTTTTTAAGTTTATTGACATTGTTTACACCAGATACCTGCACTATGGCCTTATTTTGATGTCCTTTTAAGCACAGATCTGCAGCGATAATTTATTGTCTTATCTGAATTCTTGGTGTTCAGTATGTATGTAACCTGAACACCTTACATAGAAAGCCCCTTACAAAATACTTTGTAAAATATGCTGGAAAGTTCATCGTCAGTCCTCAAAGAGATACGAATGAGCATCTTCCCTATATATTCTATAGAGTGCTTGAGCACCAGTATTGTGCAATGTAGTATTATACTCCCCTTAGTATTTCCCTTCACAATGTTATACAATACACATATATTTTATAGTATTAGAAAGTACAGAGGTACCAAATAATGCAGGGAATAAATATTTTACATGCAGTAAGAACATAAAATCAATCAGAAATTGATGTCTGGTTGGCTTACAATTAAAAGCTGTTTGTTCTCGAAATATCCTTTAACAATAATAATTCTCAAAAATGATTGAATTAAGGTCAAAAGGATATAGTGCACAGCTCTTGAGCTGCAAAAAAACATCCCAACACATGATGCAATTGTTGGGTTGAATTCAACTGAATATTTTAATTTATTATGGCAATTGTTTTGTGTTATTTCTGTTCAGTTTTATAATTAACCCTTTTAAAAATATGTAAACAGTGAACAAAAAATATCCCATTATTAGGATTCCCTAAGGTAAGTTCAATTCTCTACATTAAAAATGGAGTACTGGGTAGGTGTCACATTAAATTTAAGCCTTTAGATAAATTTCTCTCTGTACTGTCACTTTGCTAGTATGCAACAATAGTCACATTGGCCAAAAATCAATTTATAAGTCTGACTTTTCAAATGTTTTTCTCCTTCAATTGGAAAAAGAAAAAATGTGGCTGAAATGTATGTTAGCCCCGCATTGACAATTAAAAGGATACTAACCCCACATTTTTTCTTTCATGATTCAGATAGAGCATGCAATTTTAAGCAACTTTCTAATTTACTCCTATTATCAATTTTTCTTTGTTCTCATGTTATCTTGATTTGAAAAAGCAGTAATAAAAGGTTAGGAGCCAGCCCATTTTTAGTTCAGCACCTTGGTAGAGCTTGCTGATTGGTTTGCTACATTTAGCCACAAATCAGCAAGTGCTACCCAGGTGCTGAACAAAAAATGGTCCGGCTCTAAAGCTTACAGTACTGCTTTTTCAAATCAAGATAACATGAGAACAAAGAAAAAATGATAATAGGAGTAAATTAGAAAGGTGCTTAAAATCTCATGCATTATCTGAATAATGAAAGAAAAAAATTGGGTTTAGTATCCCTTTAATATTAGTTCAAATAAAATGATTCATACATTTTTGAGATTCAATTTTGCAAAGAGAAATAAATAAAGAGCCTGTTTTGATTGTGCAACAGGGCAAGGATTTAACTATAATTGCAAGAGTGATAAAAAATATTTGTTTTCTATTTCTTTCTATTCATTTTTAATAGATTCTATGTTTTAAAAAAATGGTGACTAGAGGCGATGATCGTATTCATTACTTATTATTATTATAATTAATATTATTATTAACTTCTAATGTTCCTACAATGAACTAAACTTTTTTTCCTCTCTACTTTATCCAGTTGTTTTACCATTTTGGGTATTGCAAAAACCTTATGTTTATTGAATCTTAGCATCTCATCTGAAAGTTAAAGGGACACGAAACCCACATTTTTTCTTTTGTGGTTTAGAAAGAACATGCAATTCTAAACAACTTTCTAATTTACTTCTATTATCAAATGTGCTTCATTCTCTTGATATCCTTTGCTGAAAAGCATATCTAGATAAGCTCAGTAGCTGCTGATTGGTTGCTGCACTTAGATGCCTTGTGTGATTGGCTCACCCATGTGCATTGCTATTTCTTCAACAAAAGATATTTCAATAATGAAGCAAATTATATAATAGAAGTAAATTGGAACGTTGTTTAGAATTGTATTCTCTACCTGAATTATGAAAGAAAATTTGGGGGTTTAGTGTCCCTTTAAAGTGAAAGGTACAGCAGTGCAAATAAAAATAAAGGTAAATATTGTGATGCAAGAAGCGTTGCTGTGTAGTGGTGACTTTAAGGTTGAAGCACAATACAACCACAGTGAATGAATACTATGGAATATATTGTTTCTAGCTAATTTTCTTATCTGTTTAAAATCCTCAAATATAATATGTCCCATGGCCTTAATCTTTGTTGGGAATAACCACATATCTTCCCTTGCATGTGTGAATTCTCTTATATGCTACCGCTTCTGTAGAACATCGTTTTTCACGCATCTAAATAAAAGCTCTTATTTAAGAATCACCAGCAATAAAAGAAAATACACTGAATCATTTCAAGTGCACACAAATCATTTAATGTAATAAATGGAGCAGCTCTAATGATGTCCTGAGGAAGGGATTTCACACAGAAACCATAGAAGTGAAATGAAAGCTGGGAGTTAACATGAGGCGCTGATTCCATGCAGAGTCCACATCTCTACACTGCGCTACACAATGAGTATACTACAGTGCATTTCAAAAGAATCCATGTGGTTTATTATCAAAGCTGGTTAGAAATTAGTGATGTAAATCACTATGAGAAGCATTTATACAAAGATATTTTGATTAGGCATTGGAAGATTCCTGGAGTCAGAGACCCACAGACCTTTTTTGCATCCAAACTTTCTGAAATATTCCCAAAACACATATAATTTCTACTAAAAGTTTTTGGTTGGTTTCCTACATTTTTTCTGGTTCCCATATTTGAAACATATTATTCAACCTCTGATTTTGATCTCATGTTCGGTGTCATACGAGCAAAACTGGATGTCAGTTTGACAGAAAGGAAAGCAAGAGTCTAGGCCTTCCTGGTGTTCGACATACAGGAAAATGGGATAAAATGTTAGAAGACAAACTAAGAAATTAGAATCGATTTACAATGTTATTTAATGTGACCACACTGCATCAACTAAATCATACAGCAAGTTATTAAGTGTCACATTAAGTACAGACGGTAAGCTCTTCTTACACTGCACAAGATAAAAGTAAAAAAGATACTGTCTGATGGCGCTTATCAGTTGTTTGGTGTATGTAGTTCTTGCGGCAAAAATGTAATATTACTTTGCCCTGTCTACTTCATATAACACAACTTCACCCAAACTTGGTAATATATCAGTCATCAGGCATAATGACAGTCTATAGGGGTCAAAACTACAGATGCTTTTAATAAAGATATAAATCTGCTCAGAAAAACAAATCCCTGGCACAGGGAGTGGTAAAGGAAGAGAACTGGAAACAGGAAGCAGAAGTACAAAAAACTATATTGAATCATTTAAAAATGGCAAAGAATCTTCATACATTTTAAACCTCTCAAATTGGATTTCTTACTCCAAGGTCCTCAACTATAGGCTTAAAAACCCACCGTTTGCTCAGACAGACCTTCATTTATAAACCAGCAATCACATAAAAAGTATTTAAGAATAAATAGCATTTTTCAGTGTTAAAGCACTAATTTTTGCACACAGTATATTGGCATTGTTTACTAATCTAAGGGATAATTTTGTATAAATAAAAAAAACAAATACAGAACCAACATCATTTTAAGTTGAATTATGGAAAGAAAATGATATCTAAAAATGCATTGGTGCGTAACATACTGTTACACTGTCAGATGGCTCTGCATTTAATTGCCTTTCATTAGCAGGGGAAAGTGATGCCAATTTATTTAAATATCTGAAATGCAGACTATCTGGGCAATCTTGCTCTTCCATAAAGGGTCATTTGTGCACTTGTGGATCTGGTAGTGCGGCTACCTCTCTTAATGCTATATTTACCCCGTCTATATACAGTATGTATCTATCCAGCTGACCCGCTGGTCAACAACAACTCACTTTAATCAGGCTCCAGAGATAATAAACCTGCTATTACCATTACTGTTTAAATAGAAGAAGCAAAAAAAAAAAAAAAGAAAAGAAAAAGACAAAAGAAAAGCTATTCTAACAGACAATGGTGTTAAAGGGACATAAAACCCAACATTTTTCTTTCATGATTCAGATAAAACATAGACCTTAACAGTTTACTTCTATTATCAAATTGTCTTCATTTTCTTGTTATCCTATGTTGAAATGCAGGAAGGTAAGTTTGGGAGCGTGCACTATACAGGGAATGCAGAATTATTAGGCAAGTTGTATTTTTGAGGATTAATTTTATTATTGAACAACAACCATGTTCTCAATGAACCCAAAAAACTCATTAATATCAAAGCTGAATAGTTTTGGAAGTAGTTTTTAGTTTGTTTTTAGTTATAGCTATTTTAGGGGGATATCTGTGTGTGCAGGTGACTATTACTGTGCATAATTATTAGGCAACTTAACAAAAAACAAATATATACCCATTTCAATTATTTATTTTTACCAGTGAAACCAATATAACATCTCAACATTCACAAATATACATTTCTGACATTCAAAAACAAAACAAAAACAAATCAGTGACCAATATAGCCACCTTTCTTTGCAAGGACACTCAAAAGCCTGCCATCCATGGATTCTGTCAGTGTTTTGATCTGTTCACCATCAACATTGCGTGCAGCAGCAACCACAGCCTCCCAGACACTGTTCAGAGAGGTGTACTGTTTTCCCTCCTTGTAAATCTCACATTTGATGATGGACCACAGGTTCTCAATGGGGTTCAGATCAGGTGAACAAGGAGGCCATGTCATTAGATTTTCTTCTTTTATACCCTTTCTTGCCAGCCATGCTGTGGAGTACTTGGACGCGTGTGATGGAGCATTGGCCTGCATCAAAATCATGTTTTTTTTGAAGGATGCAGACTTCTTCCTGTACCACTGCTTGAAGAAGGTGTCTTCCAGAAACTGGCAGTAGGACTGGGAGTTGAGCTTGACTCCATCCTCAACCCGAAAAGGCCCCACAAGCTCATCTTTGATGATACCAGCCCAAACCAGTACTCCACCTCCACCTTGCTGGCGTCTGAGTCGGACTGGAGCTCTCTGCCCTTTACCAATCCAGCCACGGGCCCATCCATCTGGCCCATCAAGACTCACTCTCATTTCATCAGTCCATAAAACCTTAGAAAAATCAGTCTTGAGATATTTCTTGGTCCAGTCTTGACGTTTCAGCTTGTGTGTCTTGTTCAGTGGTGGTCGTCTTTCAGCCTTTCTTACCTTGGCCATGTCTCTGAGTATTGCACACCTTGTGCTTTTGGGCACTCCAGTGATGTTGCAGCTCTGAAATATGGCCAAACTGGTGGCAAATGGCATCTTGGCAGCTGCACGCTTGACATTTCTCAGTTCATGGGCAGTTATTTTGCACCTTGGTTTATCCACACGCTTCTTGCGACCCTGTTGACTATTTTGAATGAAACGCTTGATTGTTCGATGATCACGCTTCAGAAGCTTTGCAATTTTAAGAGTGCTGCATCCCTCTGCAAGATATCTCACTATTTTTGACTTTTCTGAGCCTGTCAAGTCCTTCTCTTGACTTATTTTGCCAAAGGAAAGGAAGTTGCCTAATAATTATGCACACCTGATATAGGGTGTTGATGTCATTAGACCACACCCCTTCTCATTACAGAGATGCACATCACCTAATATAATTAATTGGTAGTAGGCTTTCAAGCCTATACAGCTTGGAGTAAGACAACATGCATAAAGAGGATGATGTGGTCAAAATACTCATTTGCCTAATAATTCTGCACTCCCTGTATGGCAGCAGTTTTGCAACTAGATGGCAGCACTATTTCCTTTCATGTAGTACTCCAGACATGTGCACGCTTCCTATCTAGATATCTCTTCAACAAAGAATAACAAAGAACAAAGCAAATTTGATAATAGAAGTAATTTGGAAACTTTTTTTAAAAATGTATTCTCTATCTGAATTATAAAAGAAATAAATTGAGTTTCAGGTCCCTTTAAGGACCCTGACCAAAAAGGCTTAAAATCAAGTAGTTAAACTGTTACAATAAACTTTCCCTAAGGTGGTTTCCCTGCACTCACATTGCATTTCTAGTAACTCTTCTAGAATGCTCAGGTGGTTGTAGGATTTCAAACAATAGCCAGTAGACCCTAACAATTCATTCTCTAAAGGTACATTAAGCTCAAAGTTTAATTTGTATCATTTGTAAATGTTTAATTATGGGTAGAAAAAATGCCTACTATCTTTATTTATATAAATACAGTAGCTAAATCAAAAAATGCATAATAAAAAGGGCAATACAGTAACACTGAATTTCAAATGAGCAGTAGATTTGTTTTCTGACATATTTCAAAGTAACTTCCCCCTGTATCATGTGACAGACATTAGCCAATCACAAGTGCATATAACATATACACTGTAAACGCTTGCACATGCTCGATAGGTTCTGGTGTCTCCGAAAGTTTTCATATAAAAAGACTGTGCACATTTTTATAATAGAAGCAAACTGAGAAGTTTTTTAAAATTGCATGCTCTATTTCAACCATGAAAGTTTAATTCTGACTTAAGTGTCCCTTTAAAGCAGGGGTATCAAACTCAAGGGGCCGAATTATCAATGTGCGAGCGGATATGATCCACTGTAGCGGATTATGTCCGCTGCACATCGATAAATGCAGACAGCATACACTGTCGGGAATTTATCATTGAACAAGCATTTCACTAGAAATGCTTGTGCAATGCCGCCCCCTGCACACGGCCGCTAGAAGGGGGTGTCAATGAACCTGATCGTATTCGATCGGGCTGCTTGCTGTCCGCCGCCTCAGAGGTGGCGGATGAGTTAAGGAGCAGCGGTCATAAGACCGCTGCTTTTTAACTCCTGTTAAATAAATCAGCTCCAAAGTTTCTGGGGGGCACTGGCCTAGTATTTTTCTCCCACGGGGGCAGCTGGAACTGAGTAAGTGCTCCGGAACTGGATATACTTGGAACTGGAAGTGACATTTAGCAAAGTAGTAGTGCAGGTGGGAATTTTAGCCCACAATAGACATACACAGTTGTCTATATTTATCTTATGAGTGCCAAGTGAAGTGATCATCTTGTAACTGTATAGTAACGTAAAAAGTAACATTTATCCAACGCAGTGCGTGGTGGGAGTCTACACTTGATGCTTGTCGTTATGTTTATCTTGTGAGTACCAAATTTGGAGCATAAACTAGTTACACCTCTTAGAACCCTCAAAAACAATTGACAGCCCAAATTAATGGTTTACCTATTAAATGGGAGGGCCAGATGAAACTATCTTGAGGGCCGCATATGGCCCCGGGGCCGGTACTTTGAGACCACTGCTTTAAAATCTTAAAATTTTGTTTTTATTCACTGCCCCAGTGATTCTAGGGTGCATCCTGTATGATCCTGAACTCCAATCCTACAATATACTACACAATAACTGATCAGAGCAGTATTTAATTTACATTGTTCTGTAATTGGCTACAACAAAGAAGATAGAATAAACTTCTGAAGAGGTGTATCACTGTACAGCAAAACAATGCATATTTTACTATAAAATAACATTTTCGAAATGCTTTTAGAACATAGAAGTCAATTCCAATATTTCGATCCTGTTTACTGGTGTTTGTTTTGCATTTTTTTCAACAACAAAATTGACACATCAAAGTCAACACACAAAGGGCTCCATGTGCTAAGCCGCATAAGCTGCTCCGGAGCCCTTGCTGGGCAGGTTCGCACATGTGAGCTTACTTTACGCTATGTTTTTAGAGCACTGCTTCTTACACTCTTCACCACCACTGATGTGGCAAAGAGAAACCATTCTCTCACGTGATTGGTCATGCAAGAGAAGGGGCGGGCATTACATGCTCATTGAGCGTATAATGATACATACGGGCAGCGGATGAAAAGGATCCACTACCCATATGCTGTGAAGGCAAGCAGACAACTTCTCAAGTTGAGAAGCTTGTGTGCTCGCCGTTTATTACATGGAGCTCAAAGGATGTTGATAAAATGCAAAACTGGCTTGTTTGCCAATCTTCCAAGATAGGAATAATTATTTTATCTTGTGAATGTGCAATAGACTCTGAAATAGTCTTCTACACCATTTTAGATGTATATATCAATACAGGGTCTAGATTTGTTAAAACTAAATTCAGTACTGGACAGGGCAGCCATTTACAAATAATATGCCTTTACATTTCAGTCTATGGGGATGTGTGTTCCCAGTAAATATGCTTATATACATATATATTTATGTGTTAATATGATAAACACATAGTAACACATAAATATATATGTATATAAGCATATACTGTACATACTGTATATATTTACAATCTGCTGCCCATAGCTGCGTGACTTACCCTCTTCGCTGCGCTAGGTTCTGTGCTGTGTCTCACAGCATCAGAACAAGGCTCCCATTAAAGGGACATTAAACACTAAATACCTGCTAGATAGAATGATGCATTCAAAGAAAAGATTAGTCCATGACTAACATGTAGATGTATTTTTTAAAGTTTCATTAGTTGTTTAAAAAAGCGACAAAATAAGTGTAAAGTTTTAGTGTCTATAAAACACTGGGAGCTGCCATGTTGTAACTTGTGTTACCTTCTCTGCTGTGGCCAATTAGGGTCAGTTATAAATAGGTCACTAGCGTGTGCAGCCAATGGTTGTGCTGGATTTAACAGTGTTCTGCACTTCCATTTCTAACAGGAACTGTCATGCATCTAAGCTCTGTCCCTTTAAGGCATACGTTATGAGCCCTATATATGGCCCCTCCTATCAACATACACTGCTAGGTAATGAAGTTCTGTTGTATACTTCCTACTTCCGTTTCTAGCCATGTTTGGTGTACGCCTACTCTCCTACTACCCGAGCTCCTCGCTACTCTCCTGCCTATATCCTTTGGAGACCCCTGCAAGCCCTCGGTCTCTCTCACGCTGGACAAGGCCTGGAGTTCTCTCCTCCCAACCAGCTAACTGCTGAGTTAGTCTCTCTGCTCTCACAGCTCCTGAGTGCAACCGCTGACGTCATCCTGCCTTCTCTGTACTACAGCTCCGGACGCTCTCCTCGCAGCCCAGCTGCTTGCAACATATGGTAACCCTGTATCACAATAGTCATCATTCTCTTGTATTCATTTCAACATTACTACTGTCCGCTTGCAAATAACCTCCCTTCCGCCTCATGCCTCTGCCTATTGCCATCTCCTGTCTGACTGGGCTGTGTTGATGTTTGTCTGTTGCTACCTGCAAAAAAAACCCATTTGTGTGCTGATGTTAACACTTACTCTCTACAAACAATCCTCTTGTATATAATCATATGAACAGCCTCTGTCTGCAAACCACCTACTTGAATATACTTATAACGTATCTGTTGCTTTGAGCTGTATATCAACCTGTATCTATATATACCGTATTGCTCCGAGTATAGGCCGCTCCTGATTATAAGCCGCACCCTTAAAGTTTGGTGCCATTTTAAAGAAATTTAATTTTTTACTTTTTTTTTTTACCTTAAGTAGATTATAAAAATGATTCTTTATTCCGTGGTACGTTAAAAACCCATTGCTAAAGGAAAGAAGGTCAATCCTTTTGATAAAAAAAAAAAGATGTATTTATTTTATGTGGGTGATCTCAGAACTCTCATTAACATATCTTACTTTTCATGCCTTAAATTAGCAACATCTTTATAATCAGTAAAATGCTTTTTAAATTACACTTTAAGTGAACTGAAATAGATTAATCACATCAATGTCCCATGAGCCCCTTGGCTGTCAAAGAGTGACGTAAAAAACTTTGTTTAGCAATACACTGTAGCTTTATTTGAAAGCTAAACAATTATGCTATGTTTAAAAAAGCTATGGGGACTTGACTTTATTTGGGGACTACAAGGAATCCCCTCTACTGACTGGAGGCTCTCTCCCTTTGACGTCTCCTGTTCTGTTTTCCTCGTTACCTGCTAGCTGAAACTCTTAGACGGCTTGGCAATCAAATATACCTTCACAGGGCTTGTACCACTGTAAACTCCTAGCTTTACATCCATATCTGCTTCTGACTTCTCCGTTACCTGCTAGCTGAGACGGAGTTGCCTGCCTAACTAAGGACACACACCCAAATGAGATCGCGGGATTGGTTCTTCATCCAAGAAACGTCACAGCTCCCTTCGCTGGTTGGACCGCATATGACCATGCCTCCACTCGCCTCAGTCCAATCAACAGATGGAGCTGTGACGTTTCCCAGATGAAGAACCAATCCCGCAATCTTATTGGGGGTGTGTCCTTAGTTAGACAGGCAACCCCATTCTAGCTAGCAGGTAAAGGAGAAGTCAGAAGCAGACGGGGATGTAAAGCCAGGAGTTTACAGCAGTACAAGCCCTGTGAAGGTGTATTCGATGCCAAGCTGTTTAAGAGTTTCAGCCACAATCGTTGTACTGGGGTGAGTTATGATCCACGTTTCTCTTGGAACAAATGCTAGCAGGCTTTATATTGCTGGCGAACTTTAGTTACCGGGAACTTTGTCTTAACTCACTCAGCCTCCTTACCTACCTACCGGTGCCTAACCCCAGCCTGTTCTACTTACGGTATACCGGTATTTGTGCAACATCCCGAGTATAGGCCGCACCCCTAGTTTAAAGACTTGCATTAGGGGAAAAAATGCGGCCTATACTCGGGACAATACGGTATATCTATATGAACTTTCACTCTGCCACCTAACTTCCTGTATATATATATATATATATATATATATATGAACTATAGCTCTGCAAACTAATCACCTCTGTACATTTATGAACTCTTGCTACCTGCAAACTACCCACCTGTGTGCATAGATGAATTTTTGCTTCCTGCAATATACCCACCTGCGTGTATACATATGAACTGTAGCTCCTTGCAAAATAGAACTGTCGCATCTACTACCAGCAGTGTCCCTAGACAGTTTTCATTGCTATCATATTACCTATTTGTGTACATATAATTGCTTACTTCTTGCCAAGATTAAAATGACTATATCGTCATCCCTCAGTCTATGAGCATAACCGAATTCTGATATTTACATCCAGAGAATTCAGGTCTGGTGTGAGACTGTGTGGCTTCTGTAAGCTCAGATTGGTTATCAAGCTCTTGACACAAGTGGGTATTCACTTCTACTTGCTATAAGTGGTAGAAGCCTCACAGGAACTGAAAAGCTTACAATTTCAGAATGGAATTACAGGAAAAGAGGACAAAATAAATAATGAAAGTATATTGCAGAGTTGTTTTATTATATACAATTTATAATTTTATATTACCATCTCAAAGTGTTTAATGTCCCTTTAAAGCTTATGGAAGCACGCTCTATTGAGTACATAGCTTCATACAAATACAAACGCATTGCGCTACACTTCAATTACCAGCACACAATTGTGTGCACTGTTATAACGAGTAGAGCACAAATATTGTGCTCACGTAAGCGCAATTTTATGCTCCACTCGTAATCTGGCCCTAAATAGTTTGATCCTAGAAACCTTAAGGAGCTGCTATCAATGTGTTTTGCCTCTATCAAGAGCCTTTATGAAGACTATTTACAAATGTATATGTATTTAATAGACAAATACGTGATATTTTTTACAGCTCTGTCTGCAGGAAATGCGAGTAAATGAAAATCATGATTGCAACATATAGAAATAGAGTTTAGCAATCAGGCTTTTAATTGTAGCTTATTGTTAACCAAAATCTTTTGCACAAGTTTTTACAGTAAACAGAAGTGCCAATTTTTTTTTTATTTTTTTTAAAGAAAGGTGATTTACAGTATCTAGAACCTGGTGTTGCCATTTTCTTACAGTAATAGAAATTTGGCACAGACAAACCTTGTTCTGTACAATGAAGTTTGGAACTTTTGGGGATACTTTAAACCTTGTTACCTAGCCGTTTCTTGATTTACAGTGTGAGAACTGTTAAAATATCATTTTGGAAGATGAGATAAGTTGCATGGATATTTTTGATTAAAGGTGAAAATGTCACCAAAACCGAAAAAAAAATAGGTTTTTGTTAATGAATTTAATATGAATTAAAAAAAATACTTTTAACATCATTGAGCAAAGAAGCCCAGCATTATCATCATGTCTATATACAAGTGACATTTATGTTTAACACTCTATCCAATGGCAAAACACACACACACGGACTCCATTAACCCTATAAATTTGGGACTTTAGTGATTGACAAGCATTATAGGCAGTTCAGAGTGCCACTGAAGATAAATGGAGATCAAGGTCTAGATTAAGAGTGGAACGCTAATTTAACATTCACCCGTAAACAGGCAAATTTGTTAATTTGCGGACACATGTCAAAGACAACTTTGCACTCTGATAATTAACCAGAAGTCAGACCTCTGGTCAATTTAAAAAAATGTCCCCCAATTGCCCACAAAATAAAGAGTATTGTTCTTTTTTAATTATAAAATATATGTAGCATTTTTTTTTAAATATAACTGCACAAAGCAATTTTAAGGGGTTAACGTGTGCGGATGTGAGGTGTTTGTAAAACAAACACATTGAAAAGTGCCTTTACATTGTGGTCTATGGGGAACTGTGTGTTCTCTATAAATATATTTGTATATGCTTATATACATATATATTTATGTGTTAATATGTGTATATACACAAAAAAAAATATGTATTATATAAGCATATACATATATATTAAAAAATGTTATGTCCATTGCTGCGTGACGTACCCCCTGCTCTGCGTTAGGTTCTCTGCTGTGACTATCGGCATGAGAACGAGGCCCCCATTGGAGCCTAATGAAAGCGTGCTCTTGTGAGCGCAAAGCTTCCATGCAATGCAAACGTGAGGTTGTGTTCGAATTGCGCTTCACTTCAAATACCAGCGCACATTTGCATGCACTGATATTACAAGAAGAGCGCAATTATCTCGCTCATAAAAACGCAATTTAGTGCTCCACTCGTAATCTGGCCCCAAATGTTTTGTGAATGGTAGTTCTCATTTTTTTCCCCACTGTAAAAAAAAAAAAAAGGAATCATTGTAATCGACCACATAATAAACATACAAATAGACATTAATGATAAGACCCAGTAAAACATATCATGAAACAGTGTAAAGGAAAATAATTATCCCCAGGGTGAGGCACATCATATGAAAACCACTAATACATTAAATTAAAGGGATATAATTGGGAGTATTTTATTGTTTTTAATGTATTATTTAAGTATGTAAATAAAAAAACAAACCACACAAGAAACTTGTATTAAAATAATTGTAATTCACTCAATTAAAATGTGCATATTTGTATTGCCACAGAATTTCAGACATTCTAAGCAACACCCATTTTCAGCTCTTTTTCACCTCTTTGCATCCCTGAAGAGTCTGACCAATCTAACATGGCATTTAAATTAAATTTGTCATATCCATTGTCTAGGAGAATATTGAACATAGACAAATATTTACCTGCACAGCTTAGTGCTACCCACCAAAGCTGATGATTTCTTACCTGATATGTCTAGAACTCACATGACCAGGTGTTTGTCCCTATATCTTACAAGAGCATCCAGCACATTTTTACCCACTAGAAGCAAAATAAAGAGGAATGGTAGTTAATTTAAGAGACAAAGTTTGTAAAAAAGGGACACCTTTTTAATAAACTGATCTGCAAAAACACTTAAAAATCAATGATTACTGTAGACATATTGCTTTTGACTCTCAGTATAATGTGTTTTAAATTCAGGGCTTGATAAATCCATAGACACAGGTGGCACAACTCTTAGAATTTTACTCCTGACTTCAAATTTGTTTTGGATTACTCAACATATATTTGTAAAAGCTCCCTTGTTTGCCTCCTTAAAATTCTTGTTAACACCTAGATGAATAATTCATATTAATATTATTTTTTACACAGAAGTAATCCCATAAGAGAAATACATTATTATGATAGAAATTTCCAAAGTTCTTTTATATTATCTAAATCTCCAATAAGCTGTACAATGATGATAGTGTCTTATAAAAACTTCATAAATACACACTGACATAAAAAGAGTTAGAACTCTTCTTAGCGGAGCTATCTGTATAGACAAAATATATACCTAAAGGCAATGGAACCACATAGAGAACGGTTTGGAATCTCTTATAAAGTGCTATGCTCAGATCTTACCAAACTGCTCTTGTTTATCTCCAGGGAATTCATGTTACTATAATTATAATTGTGTATACCTAGTGGAGAAAAAAAAAATAACATGTTTCATGTGATTGCTATACAACATTCTGTTGCTGATAATATCCATTTATTTTTGTAAAATATCAAATATTGGTCTACATTGGAATAACAATTGCGGAAGAAGAACAAGAAAGGGATTCATCATTTGTGTTGAATATGAAATAGGGTATTTTAAAATATATTACACATTTAAAATACATAAATGAGTGCCCCTGTCTATGAAAGCTTGCCCCTGTGGACCAGTAGAGCTGAAGAGGTAACATAGTAACATAGTAGATGAGGTTGAAAAAAGACAAAACACCATCAAGTTCAACCTATACAAAGCCTACCTGATTTACAACAAAGGACATAAATTAATAAAACTAGAAAGTTGACTCATTTAACACAAAAAATAATATCCCTGAATTCTGTAATTAGCCAAAACTTTCTCTAAGTAATTTTTAAATGAATCTAAAGTATTGGCATTCACTACCTACTTAGGCAAGTAGTTCCACAAAATGATTCTTATAGGGAAAAAAGTTTACATTGCTGGAGATTAAATCTCTTTTCCTTCAGCCTTAAATTGTGACTTCTTTTTGCAAACAATTGCCTTGGACTAATACAGTGCTTCCAATATTTCTGTATATGGGCCTTTAATATATTTGTAGAAAGTAATGATATCACCTCTCAAGTGCCTTTTTTTCTAGAGTAAACAGACCTAATTTAGCTAACCTAGCTTTATAGTTTATATCCAGAGAAAAGGAAATTATAGGCGCTAAAGGGCTGTACCCAGCTTAACTTAGTGAATTCCCCTCCAAGAATACAATGTGGCAAAAGCAATGTGAAAAATAAAGTTAAGCGCTCGAAGCATGGGTGTGTCTAAGTGATGTATAATTAAACGTAAAATAAAGTGTCCAATCTGCAAGCAATAATTGATGTTATATAGGTAGTGTTTAGAAGATTTATATATATATATATATATATATATATATATATATATATATATATATATATATATATATATCAGAACAGAGACAGAGGCATAAGTTTGGAATCAAAAGGAAAATTCCAAGTGGCAATTTATTATACTAGTAAAACAGAGGTGTCTAGATTTTTAAAACGATACAATGTAAAATAAAGGGACGTCTCCCTTAAATAATGTATAGATACATATAAAATAAGCATAAAAAACAATATGAAAAGTACTTGCACTTTATCGAAAAGAGTAACGATGTCCCAAGATATTGGCTTGCCAAATGGCAAGAAAGTAACTGTTCAGTTGCAGGCCTTAATTGCCTGGTTTGTGTGGTTGGTGTTACTGATGGAAAGAAAGGAGCGCCTTTTTGTGTAGAGATGATGTGACGTCAAGTTACTGTGGCAACCCCTATTCCTAAATCTGTAAGGAAGTCCTGGGGGATTAGAAGATAATCTTTGCGCTCACAAAAATTGATAGCTTGGTTGTCGTTAGGAACGACTAGCAGGATCTTGAAATGTAGAAATTGGTCTTTGCGGTCGCTAGTGGCGACTGGGTTATCCTTTGTTGAAGGACTTGGCGGTCGCAAATAGCAACTGAGAAATTCTTTAGTTGAAGGTCAGGTGGTCGTTAGGAATGACTAGCAGGATCTTGAAATGTAGAAGTTGGTCTTTGCGGTCGCTAGTGGCGACTGGGTTATCCTTTGTTGAAGGACAGTCTCCTCGCGCTCCGTGACAGCTGAGAGCAACACTAACCAGATCTTCCAACGCCTGTATCTATACATTATTTAAGGGAGACAGTTTATTTTACGTTTAATTATACATCACTTAGACACACCAGTGCTTCGAGCGCTTAACTTTATTTTTCACATTGTTATAGTTTATATCCACCATTCCACTTTTTAGTTTTGTGGTCTTTTCCTCAACTTTTTCTAATTCTGCAACGTCCTTTTTTCAAATTGGTCTTTATCAGTCAGTGAGAAAGTTACCCTTGAAAACTAGTTTGGCACAATCATGTATGTTACGTTAGTTTATCAATGTAAGCAATAAGGACGTGCATTCAGCAGTTTCGTTCACTACCAAATGTGGAAGTAAGAGGTTGTTTGCAATATTCTGCTCTTTTCTAGATTTGCACAGATCTTAGTGTATTTCACTTGCACAAGAAAATATTCGGCTCCGAAAAGAACTGAATACCCCAAGCAGCCTTTTACTTCCACATTCAGCAGTGAAAAAACTGATGAATGCACATCTCTAATAAGCTGTTTAATATTGTTTTGCATTCATAAGCACAATAGAGTGTGTTTTAGTTTAATATCCCTTTTAAAAATCTATTATAAAAAATATTTTTAATTTCAATAACATATAGTTGAGCAAGACCATTCTGAGTGAATACTGACAAACCCCAATCTCTCAGGGGCCGATTTATCAAAGTGTCAACCGAAAATTTGCTGGAATTCCACATCGTAATTGTTGCGAGATTGATCCGACAAAATTATCAAAGCCTCAAGATCGGCAAATGTTGAATTATTTTTTTTACACCTTATCTAATAGCCCTATCAAAATGAAAAAGCCCCCCAAAATAAAAAACTCTAGCCTACAATAAACTACCAATGGCCCTTAAAAGGACCTTTTGTGGGGCATTGCCCCAAAGATATCAGCTTTTTTACCTTGCAAAAAAAAATGCAAACACACCCCCAACAGTAAAACCCACCACCACCACCACCACCATAACCTAAGCTACCCATTGCCCTGAAAATGGCATTTGTATGGGCAGTGTCCTTAAAAGGGCATTTAGCTCTTTTACTGCCCAGACCCTAATCTAAAAATAAAACCCACCCAAAAAACCCTTAACCTAACACTAACCCCCGACGATCAATTTACAGTTTTTGAAGTCCCGCTTGAAGGATCCATCCAGCCGGCGAAGTCATCATCCAGGCGGCAAGAAGTCTTCATCCAGGTGGCCTCTTCTATCTTCATCCAGCCAGCGCAGAGTAGGTCCATCCTGAAGACATGCAGCGCGGAGCATCCTCTTCATACGGTCTCTGCCGTACATTGATTCTTCAATGCAAGTGACGCAATCCAAGATGTCGTCCCTTGCATTCCTATTGGCTGAAAGATTTCAATCAGCCAATAGGAATTAGAGCTGCTAAAATCCTATTGGCTGTTCCAATCAGCCAATAGGATTGAGCTCTCATCCTATTGGCTGTTCCAATCAGCCAATAGGATTGAGCTCTCATTCTATTGGCTGATTGGAACAGCCAATATGATGAGATCTCAATCCTATTGGCTGATTTAGACAGCCAATAGGATTTTAGCAGCTCTAATTCCTTTAGGCTGATTGAAATCTTTCAGCCAATAGGAATGCAAGGGACGGCATCTTGGATTGCGTCACTTGCATTGAAGAATCAGTGTACGGCAGAGACCATATGAAGAGGATGCTCCGTGCCAGATCTCTTCAGGATGAATGAAGATAGAAGAGGCCACCTGGATGAAGACGTCTTGCTATCTGGATGATGACTTCGCCAGCTAGATGGATCCTTCAAGCGGGACTTTAAGAACTGTAAGGGGATCGTTGGGGGTTAGTGTTAGATTTTTTAAAGTTTTTTTTGGGTGGGTTTTACTTTTAGATTTGAGTCTGGGCAGTAAAAGAGCTAATGCCCTTACAAATGCCCTTTTCTGGGCAATGGGTAGCTTAGGTTATTTTAGATTGTTTTTTTATTTGGGGGTGTTGGTTGGGTGGTGGGTTATACTGTTGGGTGGGTGTTTGTATTTTTTTGCCAGGTAAAAGAGCTGATATCTTTGGGGCAATGCCCCACAAATGCCCTTTTCAGGGCAATGGGTAGCTTAAGTTATTTTAGATAGTTTTTTTATGGGGGGGGGTTGGTTGGATGGTGGGTTTTACGGTTGGGGGATGTTTGGTAGTTTATTGTAGGCTATGGATTTTTTTTTTATTTTGGGGGGCTTTTTTATTTTGATAGGGCTATTAGATTAGGTGTAAAAAAAATTATTTTTGATAATTTGGTTTGTTATTTTTTGTAAGTTAGTGTTTGTTTTTTTGTAACTTAGTTTTTTTTGTAATTTAGGACTTTGTATTAATGTTTAATTGTATATTTAAATAATTTTAGTAGTGTTAGGTTTTTTTTAATATGTAATTTAGTTTATTTATTTGGTAGTTTAATTTAATTGTAGTATAATAGGGTAGGTTAATTAATAGTTTAAAATTAGTTTATTTTAATTCTACAGGTAAGTTTTAATTTATTTGACGATAGGGATGTTGTAATTTTAATTTAACGTTAAGGGGTTGTTATGTTTAGGTGTTAATAGCTTAATTTAGTTTTTTGCGATGTGGGGGGCTGACGGTTTAGGGGTTAATAGGTTTAGTTAATGGTGGTGATGTGGGAGGCCAGAAGTTTAGGGGTTAATACGTTTATTTAGTGGTGGCGGTTGCGAGGAGCAGCGGGATAGGAGTAAATAACTTTATTTAGGTTGCAGCAATGTCGGGGAGCGGCTGGATAGGGGTTCTTAACTTTATTTAGGTTGCGGTGATGTCGGGGAGTGGCGGGATAGGGGTTCAACATTTTAGTATAGTGGCGGCGTTTAGTGAAATGGTATAAATAAAGTTGGGAAAAAGCCGAATAGACACAATATCGATGACTGTTAGTTAACAACAGTTCGATGCTCATCGCCCCGTACTTGGTGCACGTGTTTTTGACGGCTTTTTTATAAATAAGGAGAGCGTATTGAGATCCGCGGCCGCAATGTTTGGCGATGTTAGGCGAGCGTATTAATGCCGGCGACTGCAACATAGTTGACACTTTGATAAATATGCCCCTCAGACTTAACATAGACAAATGTTTGTAATTCTCAATACTCTTTGCTATACTTTTATTGAAGGATAATAAAGCATCCACATAGCTACCTCCAATTATATGTCTTGTAACAGTGTAAAAATCTATAATTGTGGTTTTGCTTATTAGCTAAAAGAAATAGAAATCCAGATGTTATAGTTAAGTAGAGGGCCAACACAACTGGAAACTAAAGTTGGACGTGTTATCAGACTGAAGTTGCTGTAAAAAGTCCTGCAAATTATAGTTTGCACCCTTTGTTTTCTCTCTGAACTATTGAGCTCTTAAATGTTCACAATTACACTAAGAGCTCCATATTCCTGTTAATCTGTCAAAGGCATTTTTGGGTAAAACACTGAATTTCTTGTCTTTTATTTTTAACTGTATCTGTGTAACCTTGGACTGCTGTAATACACTTTGCGCCGTGTCTAGTATATCCCCAGAGAGGAAATGGTTAAAACACAAGTGGAATGACATCTCTGCTAATGCAGGGTTGTATAATTTCCCCTTAACTGCAGGTCGCACTAAGTTCTCTCTCTTCCCTCTCTTGCGTGTGTTCCATGAAAAAGCTGATAATTCTTAGACTAGCAATGCAAAAGGTGGCAGAAGCAAAATACCACTATTTTTCCTGAAGCGTTTATTGCACTTAAGTAAATATCTTATTTGCAAGAAATTGTGCAGCTTTCCTAATGGCTTATTTATGTTTCAAGAACTGTGAAGCTCCCAGATACAACAGCTTATGCTTTATTATATGTCCGTGTATATACCTTAACCCAAAATCTCCACAAGCAGATGAAAATACCTACATAGTGGATTGTGCGTCTCAAAAGAAGAGGCATTTTACTCTGCACAGCAAACTAGCAATAATGCAAAAGTTGCCTTTTGAATTAAAGTGATGGTAAATTTCAGACAATAGGGCCTAGATTTGGAGTTTGGCGGTAGCCGTGAAAACCAGCGTTAGAGGCTCCTAACGCTGGTTTTAGGCTAACTCCGGTATTTGGAGTCACTCAAAAAAGGGTCTAACGCTCACTTTTCAGCCGCGACTTTTCCATACCGCAGATCCCCTTACGTAAATTGCGTATCCTATCTTTTCAATGGGATTTTTCTAACTCCGGTATTTAGAGTCGTGGCTGAAGTGAGCGTTAGAAATCTAACGACAAAACTCCAGCCGCAGAAAAAAGTCAGTAGTTAAGAGCTTTCTGGGCTAACGCCGGTTCATAAAGCTCTTAACTACTGTACTCTAAAGTACACTAACACCCATAAACTACCTATGCACCCCTAAACCGAGGTCCCCCCACATCGCCGCCACTCGATTAAATTTTTTTAACCCCTAATCTGCCGACCGCCACCTACGTTATACTTATGTACCCCTAATCTGCTGCCCCTAACACCGCCGACCCCTGTATTATATTTATTAACCCCTAATCTGCCCCCCACAACATCGCCGCCAGCTACCTACAATAATTAACCCCTAATCTGCCGACCGCAAAGCGCCGCCACCTACATTATAGCTATGTACCCCTAATCTGCTGCCCCTAACACCGCCGACCCCTATATTATATTTATTAACCCCTAATATGCCCCCCTCAACGTTGCCTCCACCTGCCTACACTTATTAACCCCTAATCTGCCGACCGGACCGCACCGCTACTATAATAAAGTTATTAACCCCTAATCCGCCTCACTAACCCTATAATAAATAGTATTAACCCCTAATCTGCCCTCCCTAACATCGCCGACACCTAACTTCAATTATTAACCCCTAATCTGCCGACTGGAGCTCACCGCTATTCTAATAAATGTATTAACCCCTAAAGCTAAGTCTAACCCTAATACTAACACCCCCCCTAAATTAAATATAATTTTAATCTAACGAAATTAATTAACTCTTATTAAATAAATTATTCCTATTTAAAGCTAAATACTTACCTGTAAAATAAATCCTAATATAGCTACAATATAAATTATAATTACATTGTAGCTATTTTAGGATTAATATTTATTTTACAGGCAACTTTGTAATTATTTTAACCAGGTACAATAGCTATTAAATAGTTAAGAACTATTTAATAGCTACCTAGTTAAAATAATTACAAAATTACCTGTAAAATAAATCCTAACCTAAGTTACAATTAAACCTAACACTATACTATCATTAAATTAATTAAATAAAATACCTACAATTACCTACAATTAAACCTAACACTACACTATCAATAAATTAATTAAATACAATATCTACAAATAACTACAATGAAATAAACTAACTAAAGTACAAAAAATAAAAAAAAACTAAGTTACAAAAAATAAAAAAATATCTACAAATATAAGAAAAATATTACAACAATTTTAAACTAATTACACCTACTCTAAGCCCCCTAATAAAATAACAAAGACCCCCAAAATAAAAAAATGCCCTACCCTATTCTAAATTAATAAAGTTCAAAGCTCTTTTACCTTACCAGCCCTGAACAGGGCCCTTTGCGGGGCATGCCCCAAGAAGTTCAGCTCTTTTGCCTGTAAAAAAAACCCATACAATACCCCCCCAACATTACAACCCACCACCCACATACCCCTAATCTAACCCAAACCCCCCTTAAATAAACCTAACACTAAGCCCCTGAAGATCATCCTACCTTGTCTTCACCCCACCAGGTATCACCGATCCGTCCTGGCTCCAAAATCTTCATCCAACCCAAGCGGGGGCTGGCGATCCATCATCTGGTGGCTGAAGAGGTCCAGAAGAGGCTCCAAAGTCTTCATCCTATCCGGGAAGAAGAGGCGATCCGGACCAGCAACCATCTTGATCCAAGCGGCATCTTCTATCTTCATCCGATGACGACCGGCTCCATCCTGAAGACCTCCACCACGGACCCATCTTCATCCGGCGACGTCCAACTGAAGAATGACGGTTCCTATCAGCCAATCGGAATTCGAGGGACGCCATCTTGGATGACGTCCCTCGAATTCCGATTGGCTGATAGGATTCTATCAGCCAATCGGAATTAAGGTAGGAATATTCTGATTGGCTGATGGAATCAGCCAATCAGAATCAAGTTCAATCCGATTGGCTGATCCAATCAGCCAATCAGATTGAGCTTGCATTCTATTGGCTGTTCCGATCAGCCAATAGAATGCGAGCTCAATCTGATTGACTGATTGGATCAGCCAATCGGATTGAACTTGATTCTGATTGGCTGATTCCATCAGCCAATCAGAATATTCCTACCTTAATTCCGATTGGCTGATAGAATCCTATCAGCCAATCGGAATTCGAGGGACGCCATCTTGGATGACGTCCCTTAAAGGAACCGTCATTCTTCAGTTGGACGTCGCCGGAAGAAGATGGGTCCGCGGTGGAGGTCTTCAGGATGGAGCCGGTCGTCATCGGATGAAGATAGAAGATGCCGCTTGGATCAAGATGGTTGCCGGTCCGGATCGCCTCTTCTTCGCCGCTTGGGTTGGATGAAGATTTTGGAGCCAGGAAGGATCGGTGATACCTGGTGAGGTGAAGACAAGGTAGGATGATCTTCAGGGGCTTAGTGTTAGGTTTATTTAAGGGGGGTTTGGGTTAGATTAGGGGTATGTGGGTGGTGGGTTGTAATGTTGGGGGGGGTATTGTATGTATTTTTTTTACAGGCAAAAGAGCTGAACTTCTTGGGGCATGCCCCGCAAAGGGCCCTGTTCAGGGCTGGTAAGGTAAAAGAGCTTTGAACTTTATTAATTTAGAATAGGGTAGGGCATTTTTTATTTTGGGGGTCTTTGTTATTTTATTAGGGGGCTTAGAGTAGATGTAATTAGTTTAAAATTGTTGTAATATTTTTCTTATGTTTGTAGATATTTTTTTATTTTTTGTAACTTAGTTCTTTTTTATTTTTTGTACTTTAGTTAGTTTATTTCATTGTAGTTATTTGTAGATATTGTATTTAATTAATTTATTGATAGTGTAGTGTTAGGTTTAATTGTAGGTAATTGTAGGTATTTTATTTAATTAATTTAATGATAGTATAGTGTTAGGTTTAATTGTAACTTAGGTTAGGATTTATTTTACAGGTAATGTTGTAATTATTTTAACTAGGTAACTATTAAATAGTTCTTAACTATTTAATAGCTATTGTACCTGGTTAAAATAAATACAAAGTTACCTGTAAAATAAATATTAATCCTAAAATAGCTACAATGTAATTATAATTTATATTGTAGCTATATTAGGATTTATTTTACAGGTAAGTATTTAGCTTTAAATAGGAATAATTTATTTAATAAGAGTTAATTAATTTCGTTAGATTAAAATTATATTTAACTTAGGGGGGTGTTAGTGTTAGGGTTAGACTTAGCTTTAGGGGTTAATACATTTATTAGAATAGTGGTGAGCTCCGGTCGGCAGATTAGGGGTTAATAATTGAAGTTAGGTGTCGGCGATGTTAGGGAGGGCAGATTAGGGGTTAATACTATTTATTATAGGGTTAGTGAGGTGGATTAGGGGTTAATAAGTTTATTATAGTAGCGGTGCGGTCCGGTCGGCAGATTAGGGGTTAATAAGTGTAGGCAGGTGGAGGCGACGTTGTGGGGAGCAGATTAGGGGTTAATAAATATAATATAGGGGTCGGCGGTGTTAGGGGCAGCAGATTAGGGGTACATAGGGATAATGTAAGTAGCGGCGGTTTACGGAGCGGCAGATTAGGGGTTAAAAAAAATATGCAGGGGTCAGCGATAGCGGGGGCGGCAGAATAGGGGTTAATAAGTGTAAGGTTAGGGGTGTTTAGACTCGGGGTACATGTTAGAGTGTTAGGTGCAGACGTAGGAAGTGTTTACGCATAGCAAACAATGGGGCTGCGTTAAGAGCTGAACGCGGCTTTTTTGCAGGTGTTAGGTTTTTTTTCAGCTCAAACAGCCCCATTTTTTCCTATGGGGGAATCGTGCACAAGCACGTTTTTGAGGCTGGCCGCGTCCATAAGCAACTCTGGTATCGAGAGTTGAAGTTGCGTTAAAAATGCTCTACGCTCCTTTTTTGGAGCCTAACTCAGCCTTTATGTGGACTCTCAATACCAGAGATATTTTTATGGTGCGGCCAGAAAAAAGCCGGCGTTAGCTACGCGGGTCCTTACCGACAAAACTCCAAATCTAGGCCTAAGAATGTTACAATGAAAAATATATTGCTTTATAAGGAAAAAACATTTAATTATTTTTTTAAAGTGTATATAAATATTTTAGAATAAAAGGTTTATAATCCTAATTGGTATTGTCTGTTCCTCTGTCCCCCCCCCCCTTCATTTCCTCTTTTGGCTGGGCTGTTATGTATAGATCAGTTCCACCGACTCTCTACATAGGCTTTCTATAGGCTTTAAAGGGGCTGGGCTTCAATATTGTCATATGACACACATGTTGATTGGATGTTCACTGGAAATGTCATTAGCAAAAAAAGAGTTCATCCAAGTGGGCTGCATAACATTGCAATAGAAGTATTACTGTATGAACTAATTTAACTCTTTTGCAGATGGATTAAAAAAATAAAAAAAAGGTACACATATACTTTTTAATGGAAAAGATTAGATATATGGCATTTGATTGGTTAAAGTTTACCATCACTTAAATAATGAGTTGTATTGAAGCATATACTATGGGCAGAGATAGGGCAGAGTGACGTGTTTCAAGAAGAAGAAATAAACATTAGAAATGTTCTAATAATTAGTTGACACAATTGTATTTTAAGTGCACAAATAATATTTGAGATCAGAAAATTATTTAGGGCCAGATTACGAGTGAAGCGCAAACGTTTACGCCCGAGAAATAAGAGGTATATCGCAAGGGTTGCCGCTCATCTGGCTTATCGCTTGTATAATGAGTTGAAAGTACACGCAATCACGATTTACAATAGAATTATTACCGTGACTTCAGAGTTCTGGTTAAATGTTTTGCATCACAGAACACATCACAAATACATTACAATGTATACGTTGATTTTGCTTTAGACTTGATAAAGGAAGGAACTCTTCCGAAAGCTTGTCAATTTATAAATGTATAGTTAGTCCAATAACAAAAGTATCATTGCTCAATGCAATACTCTTGTTATTTTGATATATATATATATATATATATATATGTGCGTGTGTACATATGCAATTATGTATTTATATATGTAAATCTATACATATATATAATCATGTGTATAGGTATAGATATATATGTTGCTAAAATATCATCAAATATATATATATATATATATATATATATAGTATTTATGAAAAAATAGAACATATTCTGTTATGTAAAGAACATTGGAATATGAAGAATTCATATTTTCATCTCAAGTTAGTGCAAATGAGAATATGCGATCGGGTTTGCGTGAGTGTATGGTGTTTTATGTTCCATTTTTTCCCCCTATTGACTTCTATGGGGGAATACGTGAAATCGCACGCAATATTCTAACTTCTGATTTTTGTGCTTGTTGGGTTAGCACGAGAGCGAAAACAACTCATAAAACAAGCTCAACCCGACGAACGCAAACATCTTAATTCTAGAGCAGTTCATTTGCGCTCCACTTGTAATCTGGCTCTTAATAACACTGTTTTGGTGGGTGGTTTCTCTGAACTTTTTGTACATTATTGTAATACGCTTCATAACAATTTCAACATAAAGTACAAAATAAGCCCAAGCTATCTTTTAATAAAGAGCAATGGACTATTCAAGGAAACATTCTGAATTTAAATTGTGTGCACTCACAAGCACCATTTCAATTTCTTGTCTTCAGATGATTTAAAATAAAGTCATTTTTTATTTCTGGGTTAAGATTTCTTGTAACCTTCATGAAACCAGTGAGGGGTATTATGGAAAAATGCTTTATGTTAGCCTGCAAGCAGGAGGTTGAGTGTGCTTTACAGTGTTTAGTCAGAAAATATGTTCCTACCACACGGATGAGAGTGAGGAGCTTACCTATCTTAAGCGGTCTTTCTCTTCCCCTGAAAGTTTAGGCAATGGAATATTTCACTAGGATTTTGTAACAGTAAGGGATTTGAAATGTTCTAAGTGCTACACCAATTACTATATAGAATTTATGAGAGAAAGGGGAGGATGAGAAAAGGAGGAGAGGAGAGAAAGAGATAAAAAGAGGGAGAAATAGAGGGAGAGCAAAAGAGAGAGAGAATGAGAGAGAGAATCTGTCTATAATATATAGGTCCTTAGAGTGAGAAGAAAGGAAGGGAAGCATTTGTTAGGTGGAAAGCGATAAAGATGTCTGAATTGTAGGCTCTACCCAAGGATTTTGTAAAATTAAGGGGTTTGAACTTTACTAAGTGCTACACCAAATACTACATATAATTTACAACAGAGAAAGGAGACCGAGAGAGAGAGAGGGATGAACAAGAGGTAAGAGAAAGAAAAAGACAGAGACTGTCAATAGTATGTAGGTCCTAAGAGATAAAAGAAAATGAAGCATTTGATAGGTGGGAAAGGATTAAGATGTTTGTAGTGCATGTAAAATACTATGTGAGTTGTAGAAAATGGACATGCTTTCTGATCTGTACAGGACAGGGCCGCAGGGGATGTCTCAAAGAGCTGTATGCTGCGTGGTGTTAGCAACCACTGCGTTAGTGTCTCCTCGGCTTATATTGAAGAGTGTTATTTCCCAGGAAGCAAAATATTCCAACACAATGCTAGACCAAATTATAAGTCGCTTTGTTAATACCGGAGGTTCAATTATGATTTATATTTTAACAACCTTGTCACCTGCACAAATGTAAAATGCTTCTTCTTTATCACGTTTCTGCCATATTGAAAATAATGCCTTTTGTCACATTATTTTTCTTCTTTATGGTGACCTTAGAGAAGCTTAACCCTTTGATTAAAATAAAAGCTGTGCTAAGGTCACACAAGATTTCTCTTTTGCAGTCTCCTGCCCTTTGATCTCCGAGCTATGAAGAAATGATCAGCCGATGCTAAGTCCTCCCATGTGATCTGTGTTTTTGGAAATTTGTAGAAATTATGCCTAATCCTATTAAGTGTCCCAGAGCTGAACCTGCTTTAAATATCGGTAGTCTTTTTTGTTATCATGAGGTGAATAATAGGAAAAAACTCAAAGCCGTTTCTCACCAAGTTGTGGGAATGTGGCCAGTTCATCAGAATTCGAATAATCCTCTCTGATGTGTTCCACCTTTAACAAAAATAATAAAATAAAAATAAATGCATTTTTTGGGGATATAAAGCTACACCAATTTAATAGATGTAAAACAATATATAATAATATGACAACTGTGTATTTCTATGCAACTGAAATATATATGGACAACATAACTGTTAACTTTTATTTAGATAAAACCTGGAAAATGTACAATTTTTACCTCTTCTACCTACTTGCACTGAATTCTCTGGCAGGGAAGGGACAGAAAGCCTCTGTCTTCACCCAAATTCCTAATGACAGTGCGTATCAGTCCTCTGTAGATTCTTGTCTTTCTGGTGCCAATCTTGTCTGCTTGCCTCTGACATTTTTGTCAATGAAAGGGTGGATTTCCTGGCTGATTAACAAGAGAGAGAAAAACAGAATGTGGCTTCCTTTTGCCTTGGGATTTGTTGCCATGTAGACAGTATATTTTAGAATGAGGTTTAACCCTTTTATTACTGAGGTCACTAAAAAAGGCATGTAACAATATCTTAGAACAAGTAAAATACTCTTGCGCTTCACTCGGGTTTATTATGGTATACTTATTACATAAACATACATAATTATTACTAGGAATATAATTACACAACATATATTTTATTTATTAGGCTAAATTTTAAATGTGTTGTCTAAAACCCCCCAGAAGAAATTAGTTTATAAATATCTAGACACACTAAGGCTATATTTACTATCACATCAGTAGTTAAACGAGTGTGCAGGTCTTCTGCAAGGAAACCGGCAACCAGAAGTGACTGGCTACTTCCTGTGTCAAACTGTAGGTCTAAGTGACAATACTTTAAAGTTTGTTGAAACTGATAGCAATGCAGTATAAATGCATTTTAGAGAGTTGTATATAAAAGGATTGTGCATTGACATTTTGTTTCCTTCCTCCGAGATGGAAAAAAAAGTTAAAGTTTTAAAAATGAACGCAAAAATAAGTAATGTTTAAAAATGTACCTAAAAATGAGAAAAAGTTCAACAATTTCAAACTATATAATTTGCTGAAAATAGGGTTATAAACTAACTTTAGTGAGCTGCAAAATTAATCTTGACATTCAGGCAAAATGCAGAATTTCTCCAGTAATCATCCTAGTGGGTAGCGGTTGCTAAAAGTTTAAAACTGCAATTTTTTTCCCCATTTTTTTCTTAACCAGAGAAAGGTCATTTTGTGCTAAAGTGTCAAATAAATTATTTAGACTACTGAATTAGAAAAGTGAGGATGTGACAGCTGAATTTTTTATTCACATTAGCCCAGCCTGCGCCTCTCTGCACACCCCCTCCGCATCGCTCCACATCTCCATTAGTCACTGCTGCATTAGAATAAAATTAAACCTCAGCATTTGAATGGTGAATGTCTTTAGGTCCTATAGTGGTCAGCAAGTATCGTCAGCAGTCTAAAACTTCTAAAGAATCCTTAAATAAAGTTACTATTACTTAATTCATTGCTACCATTGATTCACTACCACAGAGAATTTAAAAATAATTAGAACATTTTATGTAAAGCCTATTAAATATGATACTTTATTATATTTAATTATTCTTTATGACAGATAGCATCTATATTATGTAATCTCTAATCAGAGGAGTCATTTGATATAATGAATTAATTAATTATGAGTAATAAATTGCTTTTTGGGATAGCAATAATTTTGATATGCTTTTTCCAGGGCAAATTTGTTTTATATTGATTAATGCACTCATTCCTGCCTTTTAAATCATTTAAATATTGCAAATATTGTCCACAACAGAGGGCAAACATGTAGTTACTAGAGGTTCTGTGCTAGAATCCGGAGCCAAAACTTTTTTTTTTCTGGTAAGAGAATTAGGGAACATAGTGCAGAGGTGTGTGCATGTATACAGGGGCATATTTTGACCTAGGCCTGTTCGGCAGAACATTTTGATGGGCAGTTCTATGGCATGATCTCTTCCCACTCCTATGTTGGGCCAGATTACAAGTGGTGCGCTAAATATTTTTTCCGCTTGAGCGCTAATACCACTAAAAGTTAACTTTTTAAAACTAACTTATTCATTGTCTAACATATTTTACAAAGTGTTTTAAAGAGACTTTGAATCTGTATATGTTTCACATTAGGGCACAAAATTATGAGTGAATATTGTTTTTTTCCCTGACTTGAATCACAAAATTGTATAAAGTTCCAAGTGCTAGATGAGCAGTCTCAATAAAATCACTAATCACATAATGCGTATACAGGTACAAAACCCTTTATCCAAAATGATTGGGAATATTTGTATATTTGCATCTATAACATGTGACACTTTGGAGAGGGATAATACCAAGTGTGAAGAACGTCTTATGTCATTCAGGCAATAATTACACGCCATAATACAGTTTATACTTGCAAACTATAGGTGGTTTTCTATCATTTTTAATACTTTTCTGTACATAGTACCATCAGAAAGATAGAACATTACTGTGACCAGAAAGGTAATAGTTATTGTTTTACATAAATGTAAAGTAGCATTTGAATTTTAGAACACAGATAACAAACATACAAAAATATTAATGAAAAAATCTGGATTTAGAAATAATTCTGTTCTTTAGAATTTGGTGCTTTGCACCTGAATATTATTTTACCTAAAAAACTATTTGTTTGTACCATTAAAGTGCAAAAAGAAATGCTTGAATGCGTTTTTATTACCGCATTGTTGCGTGCATTTAACTATTGTATTGATTCTGGTCCTGTGTATTTGCAGTATATTGGCTCCCATTCCGTGTTTTTCAAGTTCTGAGTGATTATAATCCAAGTTATAACACCAAGTTTAGATTGGATCCAAGTAGATAGCAGGAAAAGCCACCATACAATGCATGGCGGTCACAATCCTCGCAAACATTATTTTGCACTTTATTCTGGCAACAAAATAGACACATGTTCAATAAGCTCTGAAACAGACACCATTGTATATATAAATATGATCTAGGTTCATTAAACCCTATTTTCAGCACTAGTGTATAGACAGATACGTAATATCTTATACAGCATGCAAGATCTGCAAGAAATGTGAGAAACTGGAAACTACACACTAATTTTCATTTTTCTTACACTGGAAAGAAAAAAAAAGGAAAGATTGAACTCATAAATTCAGCTCTTGAGCAGCAATGCGCACACAGAGTGAGCCCATGACAAGAGGCATATGTATGTAGCCATCAAAGATCAGCTTGCTTCCAGTAGTGCATTACTGCCTCAGAGCCTACCTAAGTATGGTTTTCAACAAAGGTTACCAAGAGAACAGAATACATTTTATTATAGAAATAAATTAAAAAGTATTTTAATAGTGCATGCTTAAATTTGACTTTCATGTCCCTTTAAATGTCTTTTTTGAACAGTTGTCTGAAAATGCAAATTTCAAGCTTTTTTACCACCCTAAAAACATTTGAATAGATGCCTTTTGATTGTGCAACTATTGGTAAAACTTTGTGTGCTTATATAGATTTAAGTAACAAAGATTACACCTACCTAAACTACAAGTCAAATTACCCAGCAAATTGTACTAGAATAAAATCCATTGAAAGGAATGGTAGTTCTTATAAGGATTACCATGTTAGCCTACAATTTTAAATAATCTAGATTCTAACTAACACAAAGTAAATGACCCTATTAAGTTATACAAAGGCTGGGATTATGGAAGTAGATAACTTGCACGTGCATCTGCTTTAGTAATGTTTGGATATTATAAGAATAGATTGTGTAAACAATAATAGAACAACCATAAATGTAAAAAAAATATATTGGTTGCTAGCATAGGATTACAATTTTGTTGCTAAAACCAACTACAAATCAGTTTTCCTACTTGTTAAATATAGCTGATGATTTAAATCGGTATTTCAATTCCTTCCCTACCTAATTGATAAGTATCACAGTATCTGGCTTTCCTAATTAAAAGGATGAAAAAGAGCAGTAACAGACCTAAAACAACATTTTTGCATTTTTGGCCAGGGACACATAAGTAAGCAGTCCTCAATAAGCCAATAACAAATTAACACAACTTCACAAATTGATACATTCCTAACCATACAGAATGTTCATAACATGTTCTGAACTTTAACTGATTTATCTTCTTAAATGAAACTTTAATAAATTAAAACCAATTTAAAAAGCACAACTTTTCATAAATGAAATGATAGCTGGATCTACAAATAAGTTGGGTTAAGTCACAAACGAGCTGATTCTTATGTCACCAATCCACTTATCATATGTGGACCTTTTTTTTTTGTAACACTTTCATCCAGCCACAACTAAAAGGTGTGTATTTAGTCTGAAATAAAGACACCAATGCTTTCCTTTATCAACAGGTTTATGACCACTCTAGCAATCTACCCTTATGGGGATATATTGCCTGTAGACACAAGTATCACTTCCCTAAATTTGAGATAGGGATACTACCCAGAAGATCTAGCAAATTAATTAGCTTGGCCTCCTTTTCACCAACACTAGATGGACTATTCTTTCTAGAGACAAAGGCCTATACACATATTCAAATGTATTCAAATTCTGATTAAAATTTGTTGAAATAAATGTGTCATCCCTAAATATCTGCTACATCTTTTAGAAGATGAATAAAATACAGATAACCTATATTTTAAGATGATTTTAAATACATTTTTTGGATAATATACTTTTTCTTTCTTCAAAAATCTAGAAAACATTTAAAGCTCCTAAACGTATTTCATATCTGATGTTAGCACACTCTACAGATGGTTATAGATGTGGGTCAGAATATTTGAAGTGACAGATATAGTAAACAGCAGAAAATTAAAAAATGACCAAGACACTTGGGTATACATACCCTTTAATGTGCATAAGGACTAGAAAAAGACCATGAGCAATTTAGGATCCATGTCTTCATTTAGTGGAAAAATCTTAGCTGTTGGCTGAAATGCCCAAGAATGTAAAAACATCCAGATTTTGAGTTACTGGTCTAAAGACATTAAGACCTTTTTTTCTGATAGCACAACCGTCCTTCATAAATAGAACCTGTATTTATGATGTGCCTGTGGTGGTCAACTGTAGCAGCTGTATTTTTTTAATAATGTTAATAGGAGACTCTAACTGCAAATTAATGTTTTTTTTCTTTTCGTTATAGCCTTTAGTTTCATTTTCTACTTGCTTTTTAAAGGTTATCACATGTGAATTGCTTTTGTTAACTCTTCTAAATTATAACAGGGAGATGCCCCTAATTATCGCCTATGGAAGCCAGCTCTTAGCTCTGGAGAATCAAATTATGATCTGTTTCAGTTTATGAAAGTGTGGCCTACAAATATACACCCTCTTTAATAATACTTACATCCAAAAAATCAATGCTATCATAATATATGTGTTTTCTTTTTCTATACATAAATCAATTTGTTTTAAATAGTCTAATAGATATTTATTTCAGTTTGCATATCCTATTCATCTTCAAATCCTGTTTGTTATTGTTGTTTTACATAATTCTATTTAGTGTATGGAGCACATTGTGTATAATATTAACTCAAGGTAAATTTGATGCATTTTTTTCTATTATACAATAGAGTAGCTTCACTGTTTGATGGTTGACATGTAATTGATGAATTATACATTAAAAACAAAACAAACGGCTGTTAATTTTGAGCTGAACCTCCGTGTGGAATAGAATGAAATAGAGAAACTCTTGCTGTCTACTGGGATCTGAAAAAAAGGTATAAGTCTTTCAGGTGCAAATTATATTGCAAGTACTTTATTGCAAGATATTGTTTACTATACTCCTTCATGAAGAAATAATAAAAGATATTATCACTTTTCAGTATGTTTGCCTTATCTTTCATTTTGATATTAAACACAATTAGTTGCTTTAAAAATGTGACCATAGGAAAATGTAGTACTATTAAATACATATAGCATAATATATGACTTTAGCTATATAATCCAAAATAAACTGTGCTATTTAATACAAAGGGATGTAGCATGAAAAATATGTGTAACAGAGAAACTCACTGTTCAAAACCACGTTACAGCTTTAGCGTACATATGGTGTCACATACATATTACTTTACTAGACGCATTCATTGAAGAAGGAAATATACGTGTTTGCAATCTTCCACACTTCCATGCGCGTATTTTGGCTGGAATTGCTATTTAAAAGCCCTATAGAAGTGACATGGACGCAAGTTTACAACTAGTGTGGTTTCTGGAGAACCTCATTGTGAACCAAGGAAAAACTAGAGCCAAACCAAAAACACATATATTTTATTCTACATTTGTTTTATGGTACTGTAGCATTAAAGGGAACAATATTTCTTTATATCCATAATATATTTGTGGTAAAATAATTAATAAATAGATTACAAACTTTCATGGTTTGAAGGCAAAAATAACTTTATATGACGTTCAAGTGAAATGAAACTCTATTATATGATTTTTACACAAAGCTAAAAACTTGCTCATATGACAAACTAATTTTATATAATGTAAAACAAAATAATACAGAACAAAACAAAGACTTCAGTTTTAACTATAGGGATGAAGTCACTAAAATAAATTCAAGATAACAAAATGCTCCAATCAGTGTGATAATAAATGTTCCCAAATTAATGTATTATTTTGCAAACAATTCATATAGGAAGAAAGGAATTATGTACAGCATGAAAAATGATGAATTATTACCAAATGCAACACACAAGATGCAGATAGGTTGATTATATATATTAAGAGAAACATTTGCCTAAAATATATTTTTTAGCATTTGCTATAATTCAGATTTTACATTAATTTTTACCTTTCAGGCATCCATGTTTAAGGAAATGTTATTGTTTAAAAAGATAGATTTTCCCTTTATTTACCATTCCCCAGTTTTACATAACCAACACTGTTATAGAAATATACTTTTTACCTCTGTAATTACCTTGTATCTAAGCTTCTGCTGACTGCCTCCTTATCTCAGTTCTTTTGACAGACTTGCATTTCAGGCAATTAGTGCTGACTTAAATAACTCCACGTGCATGAGCACAATGCAATTTAAATGAAACACATGCACTTAACGCCCTCTAGCTGTGAAAAACTGGCAAATGCATTTAGTTAAGAGGCGGCCTTCAAGGGCTTAGAAATTAGCATATGAGCCTACCTAGGTTTAGCTTTTAACAGAAAATACCAAGAGAATAAAGCAAATTTGATGATTAAAGTAAAAGAGAAAGTTATTTAAAATTGTATACCCTATATGAATCATGAAAGTTTAATTTGGACTTTACTACCTCTTTAATGTAAGATTTATTTACAAATGATTCTAAGGAGAATTGCTTATAAAGAGCTCCTTGTGCACGTTGACCATTTTTAACTCAGATATGTTTAATAGAGTCTTATTACAAGGGTTTCTTAAAAGAACATGAAACCCCAAATTCATATGGAGCATACAGTTTTAAACAACTTGTCAATTTACTTCCATTTTTTTATTTATTTTGTTTTTTTGGAACCTTTGTTGAAATGCATACCTATGTATGCTCAGGAGCAGCAAAGCACTGCTGGGAGCTAGCTGCTTGTTGGTGGGTGTACATCTATATGCTTCTTGTCATTGGTTCAAACAATGTTTTCAGCTAGCTCCATGTAGTGCATTACTACTTCTTCAAAAAAGGATACCAAGAGAATGCAGCAGATTTGATAATAGAAGTAAATTGGAAAGTTGTTCAAAATGGTTTGTTCTAGCTGAGTCATTAAATAAAAAATTGGACTTTCATGTCCCTTTAAGGCCTAAGAGCCCTAATATGACCCTACAGTACTTTTTATCTTGACCATATCAACTGGTTATTTCACTGTTTATATTTGACTTCACTATTAATCCAAATTAAATGTGTTGTGAATCTGGGTATACAAATTTTGTCTCAATTAATAACATTTGTTCACCACTGTTTCCCATGTGAATACTAATATTACAATTTTGAATATCCCAGTGGTAGACTGGATGATAAACTATAGCATAAGCAATGTAATTGTGCTGAGTAGATAGATGGCTGGATCGATAATAGATTGATGATCGATAGATAGACAGACAGAAAGACAGATAGTCAGACAGATAGATGAATAGATAGATATACAAATAATGCAAATCAAGTAGCTGCCTTAAAAAAAGCCTAATGCAAAAGTAATTTCATATTAACATTCACACAGGGATACAGTATTTGACACAGTATATATACCTATATATAACTATGTGTGTGTATAATAAATATATATATATATAGTATATATAAGAATACATGTTACATATTTATGTGTGTATTTATATTCCACTTCATCACTACTATAACAATGGGTTTGGATGTTGGGTTTTCCATCTGTATTTCCTTTTCTCTTTTTAACTGTTTTATGCTCTGAGCTAATGTAACATAGGCCCTAAAATAGTTAATAGTGTGCGCTAGACGCACAAGAGTTAAAGCTTCTATATTGCAAATGGAGAATGGAATACTAGGTGCTGCTCCATTAAAGATCTATGCTATTAAGTGGTGCATCAGCCTGATCATTTCTTTTTCTGTGATTGGCATCTCCCACCTACCAATCATTACCAAGGCATACTTTGCTGTTAAATATCCTGGAAGAATCAACTGCTGCCACTTCAAGGTCGCCTGAAAAGCATGGTTTAAAGAGCTCTAAATATGTATATTTACAGGATCACGCCTAAATGATCAGCGCAGAAGATCAGGCAGCAGAGAAAAGAAATGTTCCCCTCTTTCATACAGTTCACACATCGATGCAACAGATAAAATTGGTTTTGTACTCAGACAGTGAATACAGCATTTGAAAATTGATCTATACAGTTCTGTAGAGATAAAAACCTCTTTAAATGCCTCCTATATGCCGTAGTGCAGCAAGAAAAAAATTAGATTTGATACATAAGTATCTAGCAAGTCCCTGTAGGGGATATAAAGAAGTCAGGTCATGTTCTGCATAACGTATGTTTAGGAATGGCTTTCTCAATGCATAGCCCAAGCGTATACATTGTATCTTCAAAAATTAAAAATGTATTTTTTTGGAGGAACATACTATACAGTATGTACATATATATGATTAAATGACAATAATGTATTTAACAATGATATTTTGACATATATATTAAAGGGAGAGTCCATATTATTTTTATAAAATAATTAAAATATTTATTCCATAAATACGTGTAATATTAGTTATCGATACCTGCGTTTACAATAAAGTGCCCCTTGTAATCTAGCACAAATTGTATTGGGTTTTTAATGGTAACTTGATGCTTTAGTGTAATAACCAGCTCTCTGGCAGACAGTATGATTAAAACTAATACCGATTGGTAGTGTTACTATGAAGACCTCTGCTAAGCCATTAATTGATGCTATAGCCTAATGAAGTAAATTATAAAAAATATGAATATACATGGTAGAAGAAAAGGCTAAAACTAAGACTGTAAAAGACTAAAGTGTCCAAAAGCAACTGCGTACTTTGTAACCAACTTGGCCCCCTTTATATTTTTCCTTGTATAAAATAGTTTATTCGTTTTAGAATGCTTTATTTAATTATTTACCCAATAGGTTTAAATGTAGGGCTTAAAATGCAATTTTTACTTTCTTATGCTTATATTTTCAAGGATAGTAGCCAAGGCTTTGCTAACGGTATTTTTTACAACCAAAAATCTAATGGCTATGTACACTGTTTTGGGAGTCACTTTTTAACAACTTAGCTGCCAACAATTCAGTCTCAACCAGAATAATAAATAGCCATTAGTGGGTCAGAGGGACTGCGTCACTGGGATATCAGGGCAGGGAAAAATAAAAAAGTTCCTGAGGAATAGATGAGATAACAACAGCACTGACCTAACTGTAACCAAGTCAGCAAACTCCACCCATAGCAAAGCTTTTAGTGAAGGACACTGATTCCAAATTCAAGTATGATGAGGATGAGGTGGTTCAACAATATACCTCCTAAGGACTCTGATTGTCTGTTTTCTGCATGTATATGAGTATCAGCTAAGGCCAAAAATTATAGTCTGTGAAAAGATAAGAAACCATGGCCCAGATTCCAATATCATTATTAATAGCTTCCATAAATCATTTTCCATTCATTTCAAAAAACATTTTTTAAATACTGTTAGTAGACTTTTGTGTACTTTTAATTGAGCATTCTATTCCAACTGCTATACTATTAATTGATGGTATTATTATTGTACTTTCTGCATTTTCAAATGAATGGATGGCCTCTACAAAAACAGCACACACATGCAGTGGGGGGCTACATCAGCCTTATGCAGGCCACCTTGTTACTTCTCCATTTTCTATATAGGTGCAGCAGCCATGCCCAGCACTGTCACCACTCTCTTCATATCATTTGCATAGAAAAGCAGCACCCTCAGGAACAGAATGTAAAACTGTTGGAGCTGTCACTTATCTGATTTGAGTTGTCATTTGTGCTTAAGCTAGCATAATGAGGGCTATGGAGTGTAATCATTTGATCTGTGGTCTTACATGGACATATAGCCAGATAGTTTTATCTCTATTGATGTTTAAAAAATACTAATCTATATATAGTTTGATATTTAAGTATTCAGTTTTATTATTACTATTTGTTACTATAGAGTAGTACATTTAAAGAGAGTGGGCACAAAAATATATCTTGCACTGGGAATTTCTCATTAGTTCCACCATTGCTTGGTTGAAAAGGACACATCACATGATGAAACATATGTCAGGTGGGTGAACATTGGTATTTCTAGCTGTGGAGTTTTCTGGATGAACAACAATTCATACGGCTCTGTGACAAACAATGTAAATCCATTTTTAGTTTTATTTCTAAAGGCTTTGAAAGGTTGGGAGCTCTGAAAATGTATTGGTCATTTTGTTAAGATTGCACTTTAAATGCACGTGAAAGTAATTTTGTTTTTTTTACATATTTTTGATGAATACTTTCACTCCAATAAGTTTGCTACCTGTCCAGGATTTAGGGCTGGCGTTTTGTAATAGGCAGGATAGGCAGCCGCCTTATGCGTACCAGCAGGGGGGCGCTAAGAGCGGTGTCGACAGTCAGCTGCCTAAAAAAAATGCATTTTTTTTTAAATTCCTGAGCAGCTGATCTGCATCTGAGATGGGAGACCTGCAGAGCACAGCCCTCATGGTCACGGTTATTTATAGGACAAAGACTCCATCCACTGCGTGACAGGCAGCAGGCTGCAGGCAGCTCAGTCACGAGTGGAGTCACGAGCCCGCAGACGAGTCAACCAGTCAAGGTCCACAGTGTCGACCGTCAGTACAGCCAGGTAGAAAAATCTTGAATGGCCAGGCTGGTGATGGGGGTGCCAGGGTTAGGGGGGTGGGTGGGCACTACATTGTCTGTCACTTCTGTTGTCTGTCTGTGGATTGACCCGTACAATTTGGGTTTTCATTTGTTTGTCCGGGTTTGAGTCAGGCCTGGACTTTCAAGAAAATGATAGAACAAAATCCAAGATGTCTGTATCCTTTAGCAGAAGAAGGTGCCTGCCTGCCATAACAGTGTAATTGGGTGAAGATGATGGTAAGTGCAATGCCATCCTAAGTCCTATACAAAAAAAAATCAATAAATGATCTTTCTAAACAAAGATAAGTATTAACAGCACAACTATATGGGTGGATGTTGTTATTAGTGTGGCTAGAGGTAGCATGGGTAGTCTAGATTATAATACCCCAATTAACATGATAAATTAAAATAATACATTAATATATCAAAAACTTAATATATCAAAAAAGATAAAAATTTGATATTGAAACGGTACCTAAAAATAGAATTACCAGTTCAAAATACACCAAAAGCAACACTGCCTGCACTGCTAACTTGAACAATAAAAAATTAAAAATGTAAACATTACAATATTTAGTATTGAAAGTCTTGTAATTTGCAGTTACAGAATAGCAGCATACATCAAACCTATAATCAAACGAGCAATATGTTTACCGACTTCAGCTTAAGGGAACTGAATAGTCCTTAAAGGGACAGCCTAGTCAAAACTAAACTTTCATGGCTCAGATAGGGCATGCAATTTTAAACAACTTTCCAATTGACTTTTATCATTATATTTGCTTTGTTTCCTTGGTGGCATTTTTTGAAAAGCTAAACCTAGGTAGTCTCAAACTGATTTCTTAACCATTGAAAATCACCTCTTAGCTCAGAGCATTTTGAACGTTTTTCACAGTTTGATAGTACTAGTTCATGTGTGTCATATAGTTAACACTGTGCTTGCTCTCGTGGAGTTATTTAGGAGTCTGCACTGACTGGCTAAACTGCATGTCTGTCAAAAGCACTGAGATAAGGGGGCAGTCTTGCAGAGGCTTAAATACAAGGTAATCACAAAGGTAATACAAATATTAATATAACTGTGTTGGTTATACAAAACTGAGGAATGGGTAATAAAGGGATTATCTATCTTTTTAAACAATAAAAATTCTGGTGTAGACTGTCCCTTTAAAGTCCAGGTATTCACAATAGTGCCTTTAGTTTGCAAAGTTCCAGGGTCCTCCTAATCTCCTTTATCTGTGGGGTGCTGTTACACTCAGAGGTGTGTCATTTAACACTCTCAAAAGAAAAATCCTGTAGCAGCAAGACAAAAGAGGAAAAGTGCAACCCAACATCAAGGTAGAAGATTTAACTTTATTATGCACACTGCATACGGTTAAAAACACTTAAAAGATAGATATATAAACAGGCATATATCCCAATCAGGGAAAAAGAGAAGACCTCAGTCCGGTTCACTTGTTTCCAATATGTGGATACCGGTGTCAATCTTCGTTGTAGATTTGTTTCACCAGGTGCAAACCAAGCTCCGGGGCGTTATGCAGTGTGCATAATAAAGTTGAAACTTCTACCTTGATGTGGGTTTGTGCTTTTCCTCTTTTGTCTTGCTACAAAATTACCTTTCTATGTACTTTTTATTACTCAGACTTATCATAAACCTTTTACACAGATGATGTGTACAAAGTGTTGCTAAGGTTTTCCTTTAAAGTTCATTCAGAAGTTACACCTTTTATAACAAGACTTTTAGGCTTTATGCTGAGTTCATACTCTCTATCCTATTAGATCTGCCAAACGTTATGAAGATGTATGCTGCAGTTTTGGCTATAATGTTGACTGAATATAACCCAGTTGGCATATGTAATACATATAAAATGTTTTTAATAACTTGAAAAATAATTAATGTATTTACTCCAAAATTTCAAATCTTGCAATGCCTCCAGTCCAAGCTTAAAGTTTAATTATTATTCAAGAGTTTTAAGCACACAACATTTAGTATAGAATGCTTCATCAGACCTAAACTATGGCCAATTGCCATTCAGCCACAGTGAGAATGGTCCCTGTTGCTGGATGTCTGGATCCTTCACCTTGGTTGGGGGTTTAGGAGAATTCTTGTGGTATTTATCTGGATGACTTGTCTCCTTTATGGAAAATTGCACTAATAACATACTTAATAGAACCCTATTTTCTATGTGTCATTTATTTGACATGTAATTAAAGTGTTTTAGACTATGGTCACATTCTTTCTGTGTTTAAAAATGAATGAAACTATATAACACTCAATAAATAGTGTGTATAAATAATAATAATAATCATAATAATAATATCATGAGTTTAATTTGACTTGCTTTTTCTTCCATTGATAAACAATCAACACAAATGTCCCACAGGAAGAGATATTGTTTTCCAATAAAGGGCACTACTTCTTCATATATATAAAAGAGTTGCCATTTCAAAGCAGAGCCTATAAGAATCAACTCCTTGTTAACAAGTATTTATTTAGTGCATAAAACTGCATATCAATCAATAAAAAAAATATGTATTTTAAAGCAGATCGTTATTTAAACAAATGTTTGAAAAAAATTGCAGACAAAATATTAGTATTTATGCAAGTAGCTAATAGATACCTTATATATTCAAACATAATAGAAGCAACAATCAGTGTTGAATTGAAATTTGGAGCAATTTCTTCCCAGGATTTGATAATCCTGATAATATCTGTATATTTGAATACAATATACACAATGGATTGAGGCTGCATTTTAATCTCTTAAATTGTATTTCAATTAAGTCTTCCTTGGTAGAATATTAAAACAAAGAAAATGATATAGATGAATAAGTTAAAGCTGTTTCATGGTACGAATACAACCTGACACCCAGCTCTTCACAATCTGCATTAGAAAAACATTATTACATCTTTCTGCAATTCAACCACCAGCCCAAAACTGTTCAAAGACAAAAAAAAAAAACCTTTTGTGCCTTATGGTTTAGTTTAACATCAGTTGTAATCAAGAGCTCTCCAGCTAAACACAGCTATATTCTTCTAATAGCCACATCTTTTCATACAGTCATTGACTAGAGAGGAGTGCAGTGAAAGCCCTTCAATGTTAAGGCATTAGAGGCTCTTCAGCATCAATCAGAGAGCCACAACCAGTAAATGGCTGCTTGCATTTACATGAAATACTCAGCCCACATTCAGTTTTGCTTTTCCCTTTTCCTAACCATCACTTTTAGAAGGAAGCTACAATCATCTCCGTTAGAGAAGGCCGTTTGGGGACGTGATGTACCTTTTAATGTCAGGCCTCCTGCAGACTGCTAGTTCTGTAATGAGGCAGCAGGCTGTGATACGCTGTCAAAGGTCTCCTTGTGTGTCGCTGCCTCACTGTTATGTTCTATTTATCTTAGCACATATGAAAAGTAATTCATTAACCATAACAAAACAGCCACACAAAAACAGGGGAAAATAAGCATATGGTATTTTTATGTAGGGTTGTAGTTGGGTCAAAGAATATGAGAAACAAACAATTTGAAGTTTACTATAACATTTAATTATGGAAGAAGTTGGAGTGTTTAAGACTATTTGCATGGAACAACTTGAATGCGCATCTATGTTAATGTAAGCTACCACTGACTGAATTACACAAGATTCTGAAAGGCATTATGTGTTGTTTAAAAATGTGGTATTGAGTGTTTTAGTAACTAATACAAATATTTTAATATTTTAGGGTAGTTACTTTATAAGATAATATCTATTGCAAACACTACTGAGCAATATTTATGAACTCATAGACATTTAACTGCAACCAAAATCTGCATCTAAAGGCAGCTGTGATATAAGGCACCTGATTATCAGCTAATGGGCCAGGGCACGAGAGAAGCGATAGTTTGTGCTCACACTCGAGCGTTAAAACTGCTAGAAGTAATTTTTTTGCACTCAGAGATTTGTGCCCATATTTTGAGTTGAAAGTAAAAAGTTTGCGCTCTCACGTTCGCAAACTTGCAGTAACAAACAGACTTTGAGAAGTTGTAAAATCGTATTCACCTTTAGATTTCTATGGAGCAGAAAATTTTGAAAAAAAACACCCACAAGTCACGCAAACAAGATCACAGTTTTTTAAAAGTGCAATAAAAATATAAAATTGCATAGTTCATAATCCAATGTTCTGCACATAACAGAATATGTTCTATTTATTCTTAAAGAGATATTTAAATATATATCTGATGGATTTTTGCACAATCTATCTATGGCCCTTATTTTTGTTCATCACTATGTCACTGTACATTTGTGCCCATCAGGTGTTTGGCTGCTGTTGCGACGTCTCGCACGCATCACCATGGCAACCGGAGGTATTTGTTTACCCGGTGTTTGCCATGGATACCTGTGACACAGACATTTCCACGCAGCGCGGTATGACGTGATGACGTTATAACGCGCGTGCTGGGAATCAGCTGTTTTCGGATGTCCAGGTGAGTTTGATATGCGCGGGAGGGAGCGGCACAACTATGCAAGCTGATTGGCTATCACTGTGTGTAGGGTAGGTATTTATGGTGGTGTTTGAAGGTTCACATTATCCGGTCTGTATACCATTGAGAAAGGCTCACGACAGAGCCGAAACGTCTGGTTTCTCTTTTGTTGAATAAATCGGATTTTTGCAAAATTTCCTGTGTGCCGGCTGTTCTTGGATCGCATTCAACAATGGAGGCCGTCCGTTGGACCCAGTTCTACTATACTGTGTGTATTTGCCCTGCCGAGCACCTGGTTGATGCTTATTTGGTGAGTGCCGTTTCCCACAAATGATTTATACCTATCTATATATATATATAGATGATTAAATATAGGCATAGATATATACAGATACATATAGGAATATCTATTTAAAAATACAAAGAAAATATTCTGCTATGCATAGAACATTGGAATGTGTCATGTTTACAGTAAATAAACAGTATAACACTTTATACAATAGCACTCCACTTGTAATCTAGCCCAACATAATTAATAAACAGTGGGGGAAAAAAGAAAACGAAAATAATTAAAAAATTATGTTGAAAAACATGAGTAAAATCTTATGTAAGTAGAGTATACAATAAAAAGTAAAAGAAGAAAAATATAGAACCGATATATACTAAAACACCTGAAAAAATCCAAAACAAACATACTGAGTAAAGAGAGAAAACAGGGAAATGAAACTAATATACTCAGCCACAAGAAAAAGTACTCTAAACCAACTAAAATAATTTACATAGGAAGTAGCTTTCACCACATGGACAATAACCATATTTTTCTAGTCACCACACCCTAACCACAATTGGTCACCTATAAATATCTTCACTCCCCTGAAGAGCGGCGACCAAAGATCCCTCCTTCCATCCAAAGGGGTAAATGTATTAAATGGTGAATCATGTCCGCTCAACATCGCTAAATGCATTTTATCATTGCACAAGCATTTCTAGTGAAATGCTTGTGCAATGCCCCTCCCTGCTCACTGGCAGCCAATCGGCCACTAGCAGCGGCTGTCAATCATCTCGATCGTATCAGATCGGGATGATTTCAATCCATCACCTAAAAGGTCTTATGACCGCTGCTTCTTAACTTCCGTTTCAGGCAAGCCTGAAACAATGGCCTCTATAGCAGCATCCACTGCTTAATAAATGGAGCCCAAAATCTTTATACACAGTTACACCTGAGAAGACTAAACTTTTTTTTTAATTTACCAATCTGAAGCCATCTTGGTTAGAACATGAAAGTTTTTTTCATTACTTTTTTGGAGGATTCTTTATTTCTTTATTCAGATATTAAGGGCATATTCAAAGTTGCAGCTCTTTTTATTCTTGATTTTGTGCTCATTATTTTGAATAATTTGTGAATTTAACTTAGCTTATTCACATTTCTCAGAATATTTGGACTGGATATATTAAAAAAATTAAATGAGTTGAAGAGTTATTTACACAACATTTTGTGCTAAATATGTTTATTTTTTATATTAAGTGGCTCTGTGTAGAATTTTAAAATACAATGTTCTTAAAATCATTAATTAGGATACATTTTCTAATTAATTTGTTAGTAAATACTGTCTGCCAAAAATAAATTTCATATTCCGTCTTCATATTTAATAACATTGATTCATTAGATCTGAAGGATGGTTGCTCATCAAATGTCACCCTTGATCTTGTGTTTAAATGTGTAAGAAAAATGAGTATGTAGAAAACCATTGAAAACCTTTTCTCATGTGATAATGTTTGTTTACAGAGAATATTGGCTAAACGTTTGTCTATTTCATCATTCACAGGAAAGTTTTCAGCATATTTCTTCCTTATGTATTGGGAAACAGAACACAATAAACATTCTCAAAAATGATTGTAGACGCTATGAAATGTGTCCAAATGTCATATGTGTCAAGAAGCCTGTATAATTAAAGGGTCATAAAAGTGCTATTAATGTGTAACAGGATTTTATTATTGCACTATTGCTTGAACATAATGGTGTTTAACTCCAGAAAATGGACTAAACACATAGGGCTAGATTTACTAACTGCCGGACGCACATGGGCGGAAAGTTTTGCCATAGGCTTATCTGCAATTTGCTACCCACATTTATTATTGCGCACTTCACTTCCTGTGCAAGTTGACCCCTGCTCACGTGCGGCCAATCATGTGCGAGCAAGGGCTGTCAGTCTCCCCAGTTGGAAAAGTCTGGGAGGATTGAAATATACCACTTTACAGTTGATTTATAGGTTAAGGAGCACTGGTCTGATGAGCGAGTCTGCAGCTGGAGGTGCTCCGAAGCTACATTTTCAGCTTCTTAAATGGAGCCCCTAGGGCCCCATTTATGAAGCTGCGTATGTAACTTTGGGGCTTCAACATCGGGGCTAGTTAAAGGTAAATTATATAGGTGTATAGTGTACAAATGGGAAGTACATACTACGGAGATAGATCAAAACTGCTATATTATTATTCATCTTTTCTTCTTTGTATTTCATAAACAATGTTTTTTATTTTTACTGACTGTGGACTAGATTACAAGAGGCATGCTAACATTGAAATATCATGCCTGCACCAACTTGCACGCATATTACAATTTGCGAATAAACGCAACACAAAAGCATAAACTAAATTGCACTCATTGGGTTAGCGTGACTGAAGTCCTCGCATAAATGTTTAGGGCTAAATAAAAAGTTGCACCAAACACAACATAAATACATTAAAACTAAGTGCTATACTCATATATACACAATCTAACAAAAATATTCATATAAATATCAAAACAAAAAGTTATTTGGGTAAACGGTATATGGTATATGAAAAGGTATTTAAATGGAAAAGGTTATAATGTATATATACATACATATACATGTCTAAATATGTGTATATATGTGTATACATGTGTATGTATGTTTATATGTGTATATATGTAATATATGTATACACATACATTTATACACACATATACACACATGTATACACATATATACATACAAAACATGGAAATGGCATGCACTCTCAAAGCTTACTGGGTATACATCCTATGATCCTACAAAACTCACATCCCTGGGTGCTCACCAGCACTCACACACAGCTGCACAGATTTCAGAGACTCAGGCAGCTAACCCAGACAAGCCTTGGTGCAAAGCCCTTAGGGAAAATCACAAATCAAAATTATTAACAAAATTCATAGAAAGTTTGGCACTCTCTTGCAAGCACATAGCTAGATTAAAAGCAAAATGGAAGAGTGAGTTACAGCATTTGGCCAAATGGTGATAGGCCCAGGACCACGTCAAGATCTCTTCATGCCAGAGTCCTTATTCTACAGCCATGCAATGAATGCCTTCAACCAAACACACTAAGATAAAAACAAGGGTGATACAGGCCCTTTGCAAAATTCAAAGCCCTGGGCGGTTACCAGCACTCACAGACAGCTGCAAAGCTTTCAGGGACTCAGTTAACTTCAGACAAGCCTGGGTGCAAAGCCCATAGGAAATATATATATATTGATATATAAGATATATGAGATCCTCCATTCTGACCCTACTGGTTCCTATTCTCTGATCTTGAGCAATATGATAGAGACTGCTAAAAACAATGTCATTGTCACAAAAAAGTAGCAGAGAGTCTCCTCCCTGAACATCCTGTAACCCCAATATTGCATTATTTTCCCAAGCTGCACAAGCACCCTACTCGCACCCCTGGACGCCCCCTTGTGGCGGCATAGAATCACTAAATGAGAAAGTTTTAGATTTGGTTGACAGTTTTTTGCAACCTATTGTGACAAATCTGTATGGTTATCTAAAGGATACTACCTCATTTATTAAACAAATAGAAGCCATACAATGGAGTGACACCTACAGATTTGTTACAATAGATGTTTCTTCTCTGTACACCACCATTCCGCACACAGAAGGCCTGAAAGCACTTGATCACTTTTTGAATCTACATTCACAATATGACACTTGTACCACTCGATTTTTGGACACAATGGTGGCATATCTACTTACTCACAGTTTATTTCTGTTTGACGACCGGCATTATCTCCAGAAATGTGGCACAGCTATGGGTGCCAAATTCGCACCTTCCTATGCAAATCTCTACATGGAATTTTGGGAGCTGTGCCACGTTTTTGGAGAAAATAACAAAAAAAACAACATTAAATACTAAGGGTGATATATTGATGTTTTGGTACTGGTGTGGAAGGGAGATGAGCAGTCCATCCACTAGTTCCATCAATATATCAATTGCAATAATTTAAATCTTTCTTTTACACTGGAACAAAATACATCCCGCATCGATTTTCTGGATGTCACTGTAAAATCTACGTCTTCTTCCATCGAAGTTGAACTTTTTCGTAAAGTCACAGCTGGTAACACTATATTACATTCCACATCTTGTCACTCACAGCACACTATCAAATCCATACCATATGGTCAATTTATTTGCACAAAAAGAAACTGTACCACAGATAGTTCATATCAAACACCCTTGATTGAAACCAGTAAGAGATTACAGGCCAGAGGATATGATACACAACTATTGGAACAGTCTGCTTTAAAGGCTAATTTGAAAATGAGAAATGAATTATTGAAACAAAAAACAAATTCAATGATAAGAAACCTGTTTTTATCACCACTTATAGCCAGGACTATTCCAAGATTTGTAGTATCATACGTGAATGTCTTCCTATTCTAAAAGGAGACAACAAATTAAAACAGGACTTTTCCAATGGCTGTCATTTTTCCACTCTTCGGAATGTTGTCCCCTTCTATGCTGCCTAATAGCCAACAACGTACTTGGCTACCTAGCAGAGTTGGTTGTTACAAATGTCATGGTAACATTTGTAAAACATACATTATATTAAAGTAGGCGACAAATTCACCTCATCAGTTATGGGCATAGAATATGACATTAGACACAACATCAATTGTAATACAACACACATTATATACCTATTGACATGCAAAAGGTGCAACAAACAATACGTTGGATGCACTAAACATGCCCTTAGAGATAGGGTATTACAGCACCTCAGGGACATTAAAAACCCTGAGAGCAATACACCTATAGCAAAGCATTTCCGATACGAGCATGACTCTAGGGATGCATTGTTACAAGTACCAGGAATAGACCACATACCCAAACACAAAAGGGGGGGGGGGGAGACAGGGAGCGCCTTCTAGATCAGAAGGAAGTATTGTGGATTTTCAAAATGCAATGCAAAAACCCAGCGGGGTTTAACTCCATACTGGATGTTAACCTATTTTATTACATTTTGATTACAAATGTCATATAATTTACTATGTGAAATATAAGTGCTTTTAAAAATCCACGTTAAGATACCACATCCAAGGTACACAATTATGTATGTAATAATATTAATTATATTTGAATCTGAAGCCTTTTGATAATAAAAATGTTCATCAACATTTAATAATTACATTCAGGTGTTTGTAACACAATTAGGGCTATAAATATCTGCAGTCTGTGTTCTGAGCTATGCCAGTGAACAAGGGCCAGGGGAGAGCCAGAAACATGTTTGGCTTTCAGTCCTAACCTGCATTTTTGGATGTTTTTCTATTGCTTTTATGGCTTCTTTGATTTTTAAATAAGCTTAATAAATTATCTTTTTTACTTTTTACCTTTTCAAGTTTCTGTGATTTTTCTGAGGTAAAGGTGCGGTGCAATCTATGGATGGTATATATATATATATATATATATATATATATATATATATATATATATATATATATACACATACATACACTTTGGAGCCCTTTCCACTCAAATACCCGGAAAAAAAGAAAAATAATTTTAAATACATTTCTTTACATAGGGGAAAATGTTCTATGTATTTTGAAGTAGATATTCCTATTTACTGTATATATCTGTATATACCTATATATATATATATATATATATATATATATATATATATATATATATATATATATATATATATATATATATATAAAATAAATAGAACATTTTCTTCTGAGGATTGTAAAATATTATTTTTGGAATGTAAAATATTCATTACTACCTTTGGATTAGCACAGTTAGACTAATGCATGTCGGGTTAGTGCGCAAGAGATTAAAGTCTATAGCGAGAAGATGTTGATGTGAATGCAATTTCCGAAGCCCTAAAAAAAGCATGTGTCGGCTTTCGCACGATTGCAAACATTTTACTTTCAACTTGTAATACTCACCCTAACCAGGGCACGTTAAAAGTTTTCTTCTGGTGGTGATTGTGTGCAAGTGAAAGCACTAAACTTGTAATCTGGTCATCTCTGTGTATGTATTCTCTGCCCCTTCCATTTCTTCTTCTTTAGTGTAGTGGCATAGAGAGCAGTGCCACTTGTAGACTTTAATGCACACTCCTGATATTGGAGACAATGAGCAGAGCCTCTATGCAGCCACTCCAAACAAGTTGCAGTGATGAGAGAGTGTGATTTCCCTTTTTAAATGAACAGGAAAAACATGTAATAGATAAATTAGTATATGGATAAAAAAAATGTTAGTTACAAGGGCAAAGAAAAAAAATATTGACTTGACTTATTCTATTAGCACTGCCGTTAGGATCCAGTTGACTTTAATGTTCACTTTTAAATAGTGATTGAAGTAAAGTTTAGAATCCCTGTTTATAGGAACATAATAGGGAATCTCCTTTCGTCAATACTTTGTATCTGTATGTGAATACATTCACAATAATATAGCCCAGCTCTCTCTGAAAAAAATGTGGGCATTAGAGCACATGAGTAGCTCTGCTAGGATAATTAGCCTATAGAAGTAAATGAGCCGTGTGGCAAGAGGAACGATTAGCTGATACAAAATACATCTAAATAAACCACTTTTTTGCATTAAAATGGACAATAAATATACATTATTATTATTATACTTTATTTATGAAGCGCCATCATATTCCGCAGTGCTGTCCATAGATACAGTTCATTTAAATAAAACAATAATATAAAACTTCTAAGAGACAGGACAAAATTTACAAACACATACAGGAGGAATTGAGGGCCCTATTCCCGTGGGAACTTACAATTTAGAAGGGTAGGAGGTTGTGAAACAGGAGGTGAGGACTGCAAGATTGAGAAAGATTTAATGCAGAGTTAGATGAGGGAAATGTAAAAAAAAGGTAAGAGAAATATTATTGAGTTGGGTGGTAGGCTTCTCTGAACAGAAAAGTCTTCAGAGAGCATTTAAAGGAAGAAAGATTAGGGCAAAGCCTGACAGCACAAGGGAGAGTGTTCCAGAGGGTAGGTGCTGCACGACAGAAGTCCTGTAGTCTAGCATGAGAAGAGGTTTAGTCGCAGATGCAAGGAGCAGGTCATTGTTGGATCTTAGCAGGCGGGCTGGAGTATACTTGTTGATTAGAGTGGAGAGGTAGAGGGGAGCGGTGATGGTGAGCACTTTGTATGCAATCGTGAGAATTTTGAATTTTATTCTGCTGTGTATGGGGAGCCAATGAAGGGACTCGCAGAGAGGTGCAGCAGATACAGAGCGACAGGAAAGGTGGATCAGCCTGGCAGAGGCATTTAGGATGGATTGAAGGGGGGAAAGGCGGGAAAGAGGAAGGCCAGTAAGTAGGTTATTGCAGTAGTCAAGTCGGGAAATAACAAGGGAGTGGATTATTTGCTTTGTGGTGCTAGCGCACAAAAAAGGTTGAATCTTGGAAATGTTGCGTAGATATATGCATATATATAACAATAGAGAGACAAAGATTTAAAATATATTGTGCAGCAACACCATGTTTACCATCACTTTAAGTTGCTGCAGTCCAGTTTGATCGGGATGATTGACAGTCCCTGCTCATGCACAATTGGCCATTTCAGAGCAGCAATCCACTACATGGAGCTAGTCAAACATACCTGGTGAATGTATGTATGTATTGAGTATTTGTAAAGCGCGGCTTTTTATCAAATTTGGAAGGATGAAAGGCTGAGTGGACCTAGCCGGGGATCGAACCTGCAACCCTTGGGTTGCTACAGAGCTCAGCCACAGTGCCTTAGCATGCTGAGCTATCTGTCCGGTGAATCAATGACAAAACAAAAATTTGTGTGGCCTCCAATCACCAGCTAGCTCTCAGTAGTGCATTGCTGTAACTGGGCATATGTACATATGCTTTTAGCAAAGGGTACCAAGAAAATAAAATACATTTGATAACAGAAGTGAATTTAAATGTGTCATGCTCTATCTGATTTATGCAAGTTTAATTTTGACTTTTCTGTGTCTTTAATAAAGGACAATACTTGTTCCTCTAAATTGTAAGTAATAGAATATAAATAACAAATGACATATATTAGCTTTTAATAATTTTCCCATTATGCTGATAAAAGTATCAGTAAATTATTCTTTGCAAAAGTATTAAAAAAAAAATATGAAAAAATAATTCTGCTAATTTTACATGAAATAATAGATGGTTGTGTAAAAATTATGAAGCTGATACAAAAGAAAAATGAAATACTAAACTTTTTTATGTTAGTCTTACTTATTGAAAGACTGATAAGCATTTGTCCCTTTTTCCCTCTCTGTCTGGTCTTTGAGGCATCTGTAGAATAATAAATAATGAACTGTGGCATTGACTGGTGGGTTTCAAGCTGTGTCGCAATGAAATGAAGTTTGAAGAGTTGAGATAAGGGATATATCCACAGACCGGTGGGAGATCTTTAATCTCAGAAGTTAGGGGACCTCGGTTCGGAGTTAGCGTTTGATCTCTCTTGAAAATAGATTTTAGCAGAAGTAGCTAGAGTCAAGCTAAACAGACATGAAAGAGTCATACGTCCCTTGTTCTACTGCCTAATATTCTCTAAAACAGGTGACACAAGCTTTAGCTTTCATTTTGAAATAGACAGTTGGGAGCTTGAGGCCAAGAGAAATGTGACCAGATGGCTTCTATGTTCGCGGAGACATTCCCAAAACTCTACGTTTGGTTTGTGTTGTAACTGTGTCATTTTACTTTCTTCATGATAACGTGTCCCAGTAGTGTTTTCTAGCACTTTTTAAAGATTATTATTTATTACATAGATATGTTTGGTATATTTTACAGTGGTAGAACAAACCCCTTCTTCAAATTAAACAACTATCTTTTTGTCTATCATCTATATTTTTGTCTATCTGTCTTTCTATCTATGATGTTTGAGTTACAAATTGGGGAGGGGGATATAGCATTAGGCATACAAGCCTCAGTAGTACAATAACTAATTTTCTAACTCTGCATAAGCATCAATAAAATTGCTCAAGATTTCATGTAATTCACTCATTTTCCTTAAATGTCAAAATACACTTCTTTCCAAACACTGACAGGCTGCATAAAATAATAAAAAAAATCTCTCTCTATTTTTGGAACATGCATTGAGATTTCTCATTTTGCATTATCACATTTTACTTCTGTTCTTGAACAAAATGCTTCAGCTAAAAACATAATCTGTATCTGATTTGCAGTATCATACCTAAGAGACACAGGTAAAATATTACAGAAAGCTATGGAGAAAACAAGGTCTGTCCCCAATTCTGCAGCTGCCCTCTGCTCTGATTCAGTGAAAAGCGCTAACCTCCTAAACAGATTCACTTGTTATCTTTAATATGTGTTAAAGCATAGTGGCCTAAAGTCACTAACAGCCTGTTGCAAACTCACCAGGTCATATGTTATTCTAAGGAGCTCAGTCACTAACGCCTAGATTTAGAGTTTTGCGGCCAAAGGGGTGCGTTAGCTACTAGTGTTTTTTTTCCCCCGCACCTTTTAAATAACGCTGGTATTGAGAGTTCTCTCAAGGGCTGCGTTAGGCTCCAAAAAGTGAGCGTACAGGCATATTTACCGCCACTTCAACTCTCAATACCAGCGTTGCTTACGGTAGCAGCTAGCTGGAAAAACGTGATTGTGCACGATTCCCCCATAGGAAACAAAGGGGCAGTTTGGGATGAAAAAAACCCTAACACCTGCAAAAAAGCAGCGTTAAGCTCCCAACGCAGCCCCATTGTTTCCTATGGGGAAACACTTTATAAGTCTGCACCCGTGACCTAACACCCTAACATGTACCCCGAGTCTAAACACCCCTAACCTTACACTTATTAACCCCTAATCTGCTGCCCCCACTATTGCTGACCCCTGCATTTTATTATTAACCCCTAATCTGCCGCTCCGTACACCGCCGCAACCTACATTATCCCTATGTACCACTAATCTGCTGCCCCTAACATCGCCGACACCTATATTATATTTATTAACCCCTAATCTGCCCCCCAACGTCGCCGCTACCTAACTACACTTATTAACCCCTATTCTGCCGACTGGACCTCGCCGCCACTATAATAAATGTATTAACCCCTAAACCGCCGCACTCCTGCCTTGCAAACCCTATAATAAATTGTATTAACCCCTAATCTGCCCTCCCTAACATCGGCGACACCTAACCCCTGACCTCGCCGCTACTCTAATAAATTTATTAACCCCTAAAGCTAAGTCTAACCCTAACCCTGACACCCCCCTAAGTTAAATATAATTTTATTCTAACGAAATAAATTAAATATTATTAACTAAAGTATTCCTATTTAAAACTATATACTTACCTGTAAAATAAACCCTAACATAGCTACAATATAACGAATAATTATATTGTAGCTATTTTAGGATTTATATTTATTTTACAGGCAACTTTGTATTTATTTTAACTAGGTACAATAGCTATTAAATAGTTATTAACTATTTAATAGCTACCTAGTTAAAATAATTACAAAATTACCTGTAAAATAAATCCTAACCTAAGTTACAATTAAACCTAACACTACACTATCAATAAATAAATTAAATCAATTAACTACAAGTACCTACAATTAAATAAACTAAACTACATTAGAAAAAAACCAAACGCTAAATTACAAAAAATAAAAAAAAGATTACAAGAATTTTAAGCTAATTATACCTACTCTAAGCCCCCTAATAAAATAACAAAGCCCCCCAAAATAAACAAATTCCCTACCCTAATCAAAATTAAAATAGGTAACAGCTCTATTATCTTACCAGCCCTTAAAGGGCTTTTTTGCGTGGCATGCCCCAAAGAAATCAGCTCTTTTGCCTGTAAAAAAAACACAATACCACCCCCCAACATTACAACCCACCACCCACATACCCCTACTCTAACCCAAACCCCCCTTAAATAAACCTAACACTACCCCCCTGAAGATCTCCCTACCTTGAGTCGTCTTCACTCTGCCGAGCAGCGATGGACCAAAAGAAGACATCCGGAGCAGCAGAAGTCTTCATCCTATCTGGGCAGAAGAGGACATCCGCACCGGCAAACATCTTCATCCAAGCGGCATCTTCTATCTTCATCCATCCGACGAGGAGAGGCTCCATCTTCAAGACCTCTGGCGCGGAACATCCTCTTCTCCCGACGACTAGACGACGAATGAAGGTTCCTTTAAGTGACGTCATCCAAGATAGCATCCCTCGAATTCCGATTGGCTGATAGGATTCTATCAGCCAATCGAAATTAAGGTAGGGAAAATCTGATTTGCTGATTGAATCAGCCAATCAGATTCAAGTTCAATCAGATTGGCTGATCCAATCAGCCAATCAGATTGAGCTCGCATTCTATTGGCTGATCGGATCGGAAAGACCCCCTCTGAGGAAGCGTTGGTGAAACGCGCGTCAGGGGTCCGACAGGGGCAGCTTAGCCTCTCCTGTTCATTTTTAATTGCTGGCTCTTGTTGATATAAATAATTTGTTGTATTAACCTTATAACAGATATCACAGCCTCTGATCCATATAAACTATACCTGTAATATTAAATCAGCCCTCGGATTGTAAGGGCTTAGCTTATTCTCTAGCTCTTTGGACTGAGGACTGAGGACTGTGCAATAATAATAGAGGATTCTCTCATAGTACTTTATCATTGTTATGTAATCTACAGAGCTTCAGTGTTTTTAACTTTTTCTGCCTTGCTACTGTATGTGTGTATGTTCCTAGTTGGTAATAATAAAGTGTTAATATATGAATGATACGGAACATATTTGTTTAAAAATAAGCTTTCATAATCTCTTCTAGTAGAGTTATTTGGTATTAGACCACTGTGGTAACTAGTTACTGTTCTTAAACTGGATTGTATCCTTTAATACAATTAGTTTAACTAGTTGTTTCTTAGCTTTAGGGGTTAATACATTTATTAGAGTAGCGGCGAGGTCCGGTCGGCAGATTAGGGGTTAATACTGGAAGTTAGGTGTCGCCGATGTTAGGGAGGGCAGATTAGGGGTTAATACAATTTATTATAGGGTTTGCTATTAATTTCCTATGTTCCTTACTAGATCTTTTTATTTAAAAAAAAAAATAAAGAAATAAAAAAAGATATATTTATATTTATAGTCCAATCATAGAAGGCACTCACTGGGTCCTGAAGTATAACAACCTTTTTTTTATACAAACGTGACATTTTGGGGTTACCCCCATCCTCAAACTAAACAATATTACAATACACTCAGCACCTTTTAAGTTATCCCCTGTCCCATTTCTTTCCCATCGCTGCTGACGGCGTTCTGGAAACTCCCATCACGTGGTATACCACATCCTGTGACCGCCGACGAAATCTTGTCAGTTGTCAGAGTAACAGGATGCTGCCACACTACGAATAGAAAAAAGTTGTGTGATCTTAAAAACAAAAACAATCCACACTCCTTGGTAATTGGCTAGTTATATACTCTATTTTCAATTCACATTAACTATTCTTATGACTTATTATCAAATGTCATTACTCAATGTTAAAGGGATACTAAACCCAAAATTTTTCCATCATGATTCAGATAGAGCATGAAATTTTTTTTTTATATCTTTTATTTATTTCCAACATGTAGACAAAATAAACAGAAAATAGAAATTCTAATAATACACAGTGTTACATTAAACATTTGGTATACCACTTTTACATGAAACACATACTCTAAAAATAAAATTCTCAATATTATAATCATATGATAAGCTAATTTTTAAATGAAATATGTGCATACCTATTCTATTTCAAGACATGCTTCGAACCGTATTTTATAAAGATAATACTTGTCATATACAGTTTCAGTGACCATGTTGTTGGATTTTTATATTTTTAACAACTAAGCTAAAAAAAAAATTTGTCTAAAGAAAAATAGTACAAACCAAAACCAGTTTAAACAAAACATATCAAAGCAAAAGCGGGGGGAAAACAAAACAACAAAAAAAAAATAAAATAAAAAATAAATAAATTAATTAATAAAAAAACAAAAAAACAAAAAAAAAAAAACCATAAAGTAAAGGGGGAGCCTGTCTCTCCTTCTTCTCTCCTCCCTCCCTATTACCAGGCATTTAACTGCACCATCTCTGAGTTTCTAAATGGAAAGATCAAATGCTCTACTTCGTTGTCTGAAAAACTTTTGATAAATACTGACCACTTCTTGAAAAATACCTTAATATCTTCCTTGTTGTTTAGATTTGTATCTCTCTGTTCTAACATGCATTGTTTTTTAAGATAATTTTAGAGCATGAAATTTTAAACAACTTTCTAATTTACTCCTACTATCAATTTTTCTTCATTCTCCTGGTATCTTTATTTGAATGTAAGCTTAAGAGCCGGCCCATTTTTGGTTCAGACCCTGGGTAGCACTTGCTGATTGGTGGCTACATTGGCTACACCAATCAGCAAGCACTACCTAGGGCCATCTCCTAATCTTAAATTCCTGCTTTTCATCTAAAGATACCAAGAGAAGTATACAAAATTGATAAAAGTAGTAAATTAGAAAGTTGCCTAAAATTGTGTGCTCTATCTGAATCATGAAAGAAAAAAAATTGGGTTTAATATCCCTTGAATATAAGAACAAGGAAGGGTTTTTACTAGATGCTGAAGAATGAAATACAGCTTAGATATCACTTACTTATCTACTACTCTTTACTAAGCTAGTTTAATACAATAATATTGGATTCATTTTACTTTATAAAAAGCATTGCCAATCTACATGCATATCTAATTCATTTGGTACAACTGTACCTAAACCAAAAATCCATTTGGCCTCTCGTTGAAGTAACAATCTACCCCTATCACCACTCTGAATGAGGGGTGGAACATGATAAATGATCATATATTTTAAATATGCAACTCTAAGTTTTGCCTCTGAGAAATGGCAAATCAAAGGTTGATCTGATGTTCCCTTCTCAATAGCTACACAAATTGCTATTCTGTGGTTTGCAATTTGTGCTCTTAGGTCATCTATCATTTTTTCCTTTATAGAACAAACCACATATGCAGTGTAATGGATACATCACATATTTAGTGGTACAGGTAACCCTATGCTTCAAAAAATACTTTTTGTTTTTGTAGGGATGGCAGAACATTTTTCCAACTGACAACTCATAACAGGTTGTGCATCCCAATCATCTGTAACAGCCAGCCCTTGGTTTAACCCGTGTGGAGGGACTATAGCAGTCTCTTGGATCAGACTCTAATAACTGGTCCCTTAATGATCGAGCCCTCTGAAAACCTGTTCTAGGGGCTCGGGAATCCTGAAAAGGTAGATGGTTATCCATTTTAATTATTTTCCAGTGTTTACTGAGTACAGGTGTTATGTTGGCATTGTTCTGTGTGAATGTAAACGTCATTGTGAGACAGTCGTCTTCCCAGAACTGAATCCTGTGTATCCTCTCAGTTTTTTTCTACATTCTTTTAAGAGTTCTTTCTTATAACCACGTGCCACGAAGTGCTGCTCCATTTCATCCAATTGTGCATTTCTATTATTGGCAGACATGGTTAATGTTGTAAATGACTATTGTAGCTGAAAATACAGTGTAGTCATTGTTAATGGTGTAAATGACTATTGTAGCTGGAAACTACTGATTTTGTATGGAATATCTACCTAGGCGTACATAGGCCCATTATCAGCAACCACCTGTCCTGTGTTCCAATGGCACGTTGTGTTTGCTAATCCAAGTTTATTATTTAAAAAGGTTAATGGATCATTAGAAAACCCTTTTGCAATTATGTTAGCACAGCTGAAAACTGTTGTGCTGATTAAATAAGCAATAAAACTGACCTTCATTAGACTAGTTGAGTATCTGGAGCATTAGTAATAATTATGGGTTCAATTACAGGCTCAAGATGACCAGAAACCAAGAAAACTTTCTTCTTAAACTCATCAGTCTATTCTTGTCCTGAGAAATGAAGGCTATTCCATGTGAGAAATTGCCAAGAAACTGAAGATCTCGTACAACACTGTGTACTACTCCCTTAACAGGAGGAGTGGGAGGCCCCGGTGCACAAATGAGCATGACGACAAATACATTAGAGTGTCTAGTTCTGAAACAGCAGAGGTCCTCAACTGGCAGCTTCATTAAATAGTACCTACAAACATCACTCTGAACGTCAACAGTAAAGAGGCGACTCCAGGATGCTGGCATTCTAGACAGAGTTACAAAGAAAAAGCCATATCTCAGACTGGCCAATAAAAATAAAATATTAAGATGGGCAAAATAACACATGCATTGGACAGAGGAAGATTGGAAACAAGTGTTATGGACAGTTTGAGGGGTTCGGATCACAAAGAACATTAGTGAGACACAGACCAAATTAAAAGATGCTGGAGGAGTACTTAACACCATCTGTCAAGCATGGTAGAGGCAATGTGATGGTCCAGCGGGGGCTTGGGTGGTGGTAAAGTGGGAGATTTATACAGGGTAAAAGGGACCTTGAAGAAGGAAGGCTATCATTTAATTTTGCAATATCTTGCCCTACCATGTGGACGGCACTTGATTGAAGCCAATTTCCTCCTACAACATGACAATGATTCAAAGTACAGCTCCAAACTATGCAAGAACATTTAAGGGAAGAAGCAGTCAGAAGGTATTCTGTCTTTAATGGAGTGGCAAGCACAGTCGCAAGATCTGAGGAAGGGGTGAACCCCCTGAAACGTCACAGAATAAATCTGTTTGCTGTGCTTAAACCCAGAGAGTGCAATTTATTCTGAAGGATTATAAATATAATAAGCATGGGGTAAAATCCCTTCAGATTACCTCAGCAAATTGACAACTAGAATGCCAAAGGTCTGCAAGGCTGTAATTGCTGCACATGGATGATTCTTTGGTGAAAAGCAAAGTTTGAAGGACACAGTTATTATTTACTTAAAAATCATTATTTCTAACCCTGTCAATGACTATATTTAGTATTCAAACTCATGTCATGAATGTTTTCATGGAAATGTCTAAGGCCTAGATTTGGAGTTCGGCGGTAGCCGTCAAAACCAGCGTTAGAGGCTCCTAACGCTGGTTTTGGCCGCCCGCTGGTATTTGGAGTCAGTGATTAAAGGGTCTAACGCTCACTTTTCAGCCGCGACTTTTCCATACCGCAGATCCCCCTACGCCATTTGCGTAGCCTATCTTTTCAATGGGATCTTTCTAACGCTGGTATTTAGAGTCGTTCCGATCAGCCAATAGAATGCGAGCTCAATCTGATTGGCTGATTGGATCAGCCAATCGGATTGAACTTGATTCTGATTGGCTGATTCCATCAGCCAATCAGAAAATTCCTACCTTAATTCCGATTGGCTGATAGAATCCTATCAGCCAATCGGAATTCGAGGGACGCCATCTTGGATGACGTCCCTTAAAGGAACCGTCATTCGTCGGGAGACAACGGAAGAAGAGGATGGATCCGCGTCGCCTGCTTCAAGATGGACCCGCTCCGCACCGGATGGAAGAAGATTGAAGATGCCGCTTGGAGAAGATGTTTGCCGGTCCGGATGTCCTCTTCTTGCCGGATAGGAGGAAGACTTTAGAGCCTCTTCTGGACCTCTTCAGCACCGGATGATGGATCGCCAACCCCCGCTTGGGTTGGATGAAGATGTTGGAGCCAGGACGGATCGGTGAACCTGGTATGGTGAAGACAAGGTAGGAAGATCTTCAGGGGCTTAGTGTTAGGTTTATTTAAGGGGGGTTTGGGTTAGATTAGGGGTATGTGGGTGGTGGGTTGTAATGTTGGGGGGGGTATGGTATGTTTTTTTTTACAGGCAAAAGAGCTGAAATCCTTGGGGCATGCCCCGCAAAGGGCCCTGTTCAGGGCTGGTAAGGTAAAAGAGCTTGTAACTTTTTTAATTTAGAATAGGGTAGGGCATTTTTTATTTTGGGGGGCTTTGTTATTTTATTAGGGGGCTTAGAGTAGGTGTAATTAGTTTAAAATTGTTGTAAGATTTTTCTTATGTTTGTAAATATTTTATTATTTTTTGTAACTTAGTTCTTTTTTATTTTTTGTACTTTAGCTAGTTTATTTAATTGTATTTATTTGTAGCAATTGTGTTTAATTAATTTATTGATAGTGTAGTGTTAGGTTAATTGTAGGTAATTGTAGGTAGTTTATTTAATTATTTTATTGATAGGGTAGTGTTAGGTTTAATTATATCTTAGGTTAGGATTTATTTTACAGATAAATTTGTTATTATTTTAACTAGGTAACTATTAAATAGTTCTTAACTATTTAATAGCTATTGTACCTGGTTAAAATAATTACAAAGTTGCCTGTAAAATAAATATTAATCCTAAAATAGCTATAATATAATTATAATTTATATTGTAGCTATATTAGGATTTATTTTACAGGTAAGTATTTAGCTTTAAATAGGAATCATTTATTTAATAAGAGTTAATTAATTTCGTTAGATTTAAATTATATTTAACTTAGGGGGGTGTTAGTGTTAGGGTTAGACTTAGCTTTAGGGGTTAATCAATTTATTAGAATAGCGGTGAGCTCCGGTCGTCAGATTAGGGGTTAATAATTGAAGTTAGGTGTTGGCGATGTTAGGGAGGGCAGATTAGGGGTTAATACTATTTATGATAGGGTTAGTGAGGCGGGTTAGGGGTTAATAACTTTATTATAGTAGCGCTCAGGTCCGCTCGGCAGATTAGGGGTTAATAAGTGTAGGCAGGTGTCGGCGACGTTGAGGGGGGCAGATTAGGGGTTAATAAATATAATATAGGGGTCGGCGGTGTTAGGGGTAGCAGATTAGGGGTACATAGGGATAACGTAGGTTGCGGCGGTTTACGGAGCGGCAGATTAGGGGTTAAAAAAAATATGCAGGGGTCAGCGATAGCGGGGGCGGCAGATTAGGGGTTAATAAGTGTAAGGTTAGGGGTGTTTAGACTCGGGGTACATGTTAGGGTGTTAGGTGCAGACGTAGGAAGTGTTTCCCCATAGGAAACAATGGGGCTGCGTTAGGAGCTGAACGCTGCTTTTTTGCAGGTGTTAGGTTTTTTTTCAGCTCAAACAGCCCCATTGTTTCCTATGGGAGAATCGTGCACGAGCACGTTTTTGAGGCCGGCCGCGTCCGTAAGCAACTCTGGTATCGAGAGTTGCATTTGCGGTAAAAAATGCTCTACGCTCCTTTTTTGGAGCCTAACGCAGCATTTGATTAAACTCTCGATACCAGAGTTAAATTTATGGTGCGGCCAGAAAAAAGCCCGCGGAGCGCTAACAGCCCTTTTACCGCCGAACTCCAAATCTAGGCCTAAGTGACCCCAAATTTGGCTGGGAAGGGCTCAAAAGTGTGTATATATATATATATATATATATATATATATATATATACATATATATATATGTGTATATACAGTATGTGTTTATAGGTGTATATATGTATGCATTTGGGCACACACATATTTATACATATATACATGTATTCATACACTCATTCACATATTTATGCTCTATTAGCTTAATACAGTTAAATCAAAATATCTTATTTTTATTTATATAAGATAATCCAGTGTATGCATACTGCTTAGGTCTTATTGAAATAAAATGATACTACTTAGGACACTTGTGCTACTTAGGACACAGAGTACACCCTGGGCATAAGATACAAAAAACACAGTTTTGGGAGTGCTTAGTCCTGCTTTGGAGTATTTCTATATACAGTATATCTATGTAATATAAAGTTGTGTGCTAATGCTAGCGCTGTCCAGTGATATTGCTTATCGCGTCCACTCTATCATTAGCCAGCCACTTGTAATCTGGCCCATGATGTGCAGGAGACTTAATATAATATTTTCATGAATTCCCCAAAATAAAAGTTGAAATAATAATGTAATCCCTTGATATATAGATGTACATGGCCTTTATTGCAAGAACCTAATTTCAGAAGCACTACTTTTCAATAAACTAAAGTTAGTAGCTTAGAAAATGTCTTATTCATAGCTGGTTCCTGGTAATGCCTAGTCCTGTGTCCAATAAATCACTTTACAGAGATATTTAAAATAAGCATGTCCCTCTTTCATCAGGCATTTCAAATCAGAGCAAAGTCCGCTGTACAATTCTCAAACACAACTGAGCTAACAGAGATGAATTACCAGAGTTTATATAATTTATATTACAAATTCATAGACCTGGCAAAAAGGGATTAGTACTTTTATTTCAGGGACAGGAGATGATCCTGTCATTACTGCTCAATATTTTTATCGCCCCCTAAACCTGTGGAAATTCCTGGGTGACAAGATGTTGAGGACATATCAGAGCTTCACAGCTGTGGGTATTATCTGCAGGCGCTTCTCTCTGCTCGCAATGTGCAGACTGCAGTCCTATCAAAACTGGATTAGCCTGTCAGTCAGGGGCTCTGATGTACATTGTATTATGATTTTTTGAAAATGTCACTGAGATCAGAGTAATTTCTTAGCTAATTGCATCTTGTCTGGTCTTAATACCTTACATTTAATGGTTTCATTACTTTGCCCGACAATCAAACCCGCTAGATCAGGATTTTGGCTTCTTCCACTGCGTTACATACAGGGGTAATATAAGCTGTGTATGAGAGAGGTATCATACTTCCCTTAAATATATATGATTGTCCACAATGTCAACCATCATACATAGTTACCTAATTCAAATAATGAACATATAAATATAAAATATGTTTAAGCTCCACAGATATTTATATTATTCATTGTTATTTAAGCTAGTTTATTAATGAACATACAAATCTTAAAAGCACCAGTAGCAAAAGTACAAAAAAAGATTCTACAATAAGCCATAGCACAGCTGTCTTTCTTGGGAGTTATAAGTCAGTGGTCAGAGTATTTACCAACACAACATTATGCAGGTAATATTCAATTATTGGTGGATGAAATATTTAAGAAATTTTATTTTTTCTTTCCTATTAGAAAGTTTACATGTGAAGTCATTGTTTAGATAGCTACATACAGTAGAATTATCATAATGACTAGCTGTAGATTAGTATCAAGTCCTAATTATTTTCAATGAAAACATTTTGTGTTCACATTGCAGTATTAGGACATGAGACTAGATACTATTTATTTTTTTCAAAAGTAGGTAAATGAATACGCAAACAACTAGGGTTAGATTTTTTAGTACTATTTAATCTCCATAGAATAAATTATGTTATATTCATGCAGTGACCGAATGTCAGAACAAAGTCAGCCAGGAAAGGGTTAGTTTTCTTTATTTAAAATAAATAAAAAACTGCTTATGTTTTTAATAATGAAGCACAATATTTAAGGAGCAGCTAGATTTCAGGGAAATTAAATATCGTTTGTTTAGACTCATATCTCTCCCAGTGGCTTTAGTTATTCATACTGTAATGGTTGAAATTGTTTCTCTAATCCCAAACGCATACCTTATGCTTAATACTGTATTATTTCTCGCTCCCTGTCTTGTGTTATGGAAATAGATTAAAACAGATATTAACCTTTAAGGAACTGTCAGTCATTCTCTGAGCTCCTATCTTATGCTTTCTTGTCTCCTGAGACACGGAGATCGACATGAAAATATTTGTGTTTCGATATTACCCATTTATCCAGGAGAGATTCATTTTAGATGAACATTGTGTCTCTGTATGCACATTATGTGGTAATGTGTTGTGCATACACCATGTGCTAAGAATACAAGACCAGAGTGATTGCATAGTTAATTAACTCTTACAATGTGTAATTTTGGAGTCATGGCTAGAGTTTTTCATCACTAAATAAGCCACTAAAATGTTCTATGCATTCCATCATCAAATTATGACTGCAATAAATAGATGAACTTAACTCATTAGGAGGCAAAGCAGTTGAAATAATTAATTGATGGAAATAAATGAGTTTACCTTACATATATCATGCATGTTTATTTTACTCTGAAGGCGCTCCATCACATTAATTGACACACTGTGGTACACTACTTTTCTGATGAAATAATTAATTAAAAGATAAAACAGAAGCAATACCCATGACCATATTTCTACTTAGGGCAAAATAGGCAGCTGCATAGGGGTGACTTTTCTAAAATGGGGTCATGAGATAAAACACTGCACTCAGTTCCCTATTATTTTACAGTGTGCATTCCCAGTATAGTCAATGAGAAAATCTTATTAAGGATACATTTTTAAAAGGACATGACACCCAAAGACTGAATAGCTTGAAAGAGATGTAGCATATCTGTAGAAAGCTTACTGGACAATTTATTATGAGGATATGTTTGTTTGCTTTTAAAAAAGGAAGATATTTTTACCTCAGATTTTCCTCAGTAGCCACATTCTATTGTAAATGGACATTAAGCATCCAATTAGGATACTTATCATGGGACTTGCAAGAGAGCATGCATCAGACATGTGCAAGCATAGTCACTTTATTTATTTCCCTCCACAATTTAAGAGATTATGGTGAACTCAGCACTGAGGATGCTGATTAGATGAGTAGTTGAAGGATAACTGTTAACAGTGCATTTCCTTTGGTGATCTGAAGAAAATTTTGAGGTAATTTTTTTATTTAAGCAGAGATGTGAAGGATAAATTAGGGTTTGTAAACTGTATGCAGCTCTAATGCTAGATATAAATAAATACTCAAAAAATATGAACACCAAAATAAATACCACTGGAATTTTAATACAGTCAAAATACTTTAATGAAGAAAACATGAGAGGGTGCTAAAAAAGCATAGTCAAAATAAAACATTTAGAGCCAGATTACAAGTAGAGATTTATCAAGCAGCGGATGCTGCTTTCTATGCCCATGGTTTCGTAAGACTGCTGGTCCTTAACTTCTCTGCAACCTTTTAGGTGCGGACTGAAATCATGCCGATCCTATCGGGATGATTGACACCCCCTGCTAGCGGCCGATTGGCCACCGGTGATCAGGGGGGGGCATTGCACAAGCATTTCACTAGAAATACTTGTGCAATGATAAAATGTCAGCATTTAGCGATGTCGAGTGGACATGATTCGCTATAGCGAATCATGTCCACTCTGCATTTGATTAATTGACCACTAAATGTGCCCTGGAATTACAAGTTGTCAGCAATGTGAACGCGAGCTTGCTTTCACATTGCTGAGAAGCATTGCACTCACAAAAGCTTGCTTTGAATCAGCCAATAGAATGAAAGCTGCTTAAATCCTATTGGCTGATTTAAATAGCCAATAGGATTTTAGCAGCCCTAATTCCTATTGGCTGATTCAAATTTTTCAGCCAATAGGAATGCAATGGTACCCCCAGTATAAAAGGGGTACCTTGCATTTCAATCCTCAGTGTGCGGCGGACGATTGCATGAAGAGGATCTTTACGTCGGATCGATGGACCTCTGTCTGGACCTCCGCCTTGAACCTCCGCCTGGACCTCCGACTTGGACCTCTGCCTTGGACCTTCGCCTGGACCTCTGCCTCGGTGCATCGCTGCTCCACCTCCGCAGGGATAAAGAAGATGCCGGTCCTGCGATGGATGAAGATGTAGCCGCCTGGATATCCGGACTTCAGAAACTGTAAGTGGATCTTCGGGGGTTAGTGTTAGGATTTTTTTTAACTTTTTGGGGTGATTTTTTTTAGTTTAGGGTTTGGGCTTTTCTTAAAAGAGCTAAATACCCCTTCCAGGGCAATGCAAAAGAGCTAAATGCCCTTTTAAGGGCAATGCCCATACAAATGCCCTTTTCAGGGCAATGGGTAGCTTAGGTTTTTTTTAGAGATAGTTTTTTTTATTTTGGGGGGTTGGTTGGGTGATCGGTTTTACTGTTGGGGGTCTTTGTATTTTTTTTACAGGTAAAAGAGCTGTTTAACTTAGGGCGATGCCCTAAAAAAAACCATTTTAAGGGCTATTGGTAGTTTAGGTTTTTTTTATTTTGGGTGGGCTCATTTATTTTTATAGGGCTATTAGATTAGATGTAATTCTTTTTTTATTTTTGATAAATTCGTTTTTTTTTGTAATTTAGTATTTTTTATTTTTTGTAATTAGATACGGCTAGATTTAGAGTTTTGTCGGTAACGACCCGAAAACCTAACGCCGGCTTTTTTCTGGCCGCACCATAAAAATAACTCTAGTATTGAGAGTCCACATAAAGGCTGCGTTAGGCTCCAAAAAAGGAGCGTAGAGCATATTTAACGCAGCTTCAGCTCTCGATACCAGAGTTGCTTACGCAAGCGGCCAGCCTCAAAAACGTGCTCATGCACGATTCCCCCATAGAAAACAATGGGGCTGTTTGAGCTGAAAAAAAACCTAACACCTGCAAAAAAGCCGCGTTCAGCTCCTAACGCAGCCCCATTGTTTGCTATGGGGAAACACTTCCTACGTCTGCACCTAACACTCTATCATGTACCCCGAGTCTAAACACCCCTAACCTTATACTTATTATCCCCTAATCTGCCGCCCCCGCTATCGCTGACCCCTGCATATTATTTTTAACCCCTAATCTGCTGCTCCGTAAACCGCCGCTACTTACATTATCCATATGTACCCCTAATCTGCTGCCCTAACATCGCCGACCCCTATATTATATTTATTAACCCCTAATCTGCCCCCCACAACGTCGCCTCCACCTGCCTACACTTATTAACCCCTAATCTGCCGAGCGGACCTGAGCGCTACTATAATAAAGTTATTAACCCCTAATCCGCCTCACTAACCCTATAATAAATAGTATTAACCCCTAATCTGCCCTCCCTAACATCGCCGACACCTAACTTCAATTATTAACCCCTAATCTGCCGACTGGAGCTCACCGCTATTCTAATAAATGTATTAACCCCTAAAGCTAAGTCTAACCCTAACACTAACACCCCCCTAAGTTAAATATAATTTACATCTAACGAAATTAATTATCTCTTATTAAATAAATTATTCCTATTTAAAGCTAAATACTTACCTGTAAAATAAATCCTAATATAGCTACACTATAAATTATAATTATATTATAGCTATTTTAGGATTAATATTTATTTTACAGGTAACTTTGTAATTATTTTAACCAGGTACAATAGCTATTAAATAGTTAAGAACTATTTAATAGTTACCTAGTTAAAATAATAACAAAATTACCTGTAAAATAAATCCTAACCTAAGTTACAATTAAACCTAACACTACACTATCATTAAATTAATTAAATAAAATATCTACAATTACCTACAATTAAACCTAACACTACACTATCAATACATTAATTAAATACAATATCTACAAATAACTACAATGAAATAAACTAACTAAAGTACAAAAAATAAAAAAGAACTAAGTTACAAAAAATAAAAAAATATTTACAAACATAAGAAAAATATTACAACAATTTTAAACTAATTACACCTACTCTAAGCCCCCTAATAAAATAACAAACCCCCCCAAAATAAAAAAATGCCCTACCCTATTCTAAATTACTAAAGTTCAAAGCTCTTTTACCTTACCAGCCCTTAACAGGGCCCTTTGCGGGGCATGCCCCAAGAAGTTCAGCTCTTTTGCCTTTAAAAAAAAACACATACAACCCCCCCCCCAACATTACAACCCACCACCCACATACCCCTAATCTAACCCAAACCCCCCTTAAATAAACCTAACACTAAGCCCCTGAAGATCATCCTACCTTGTCTTCACCTCACCGGGTATCACACTGATCCGTCCTGGCTCCGATATCTTCATCCAACCCAAGCGGGGGCTAGACATCCACTGAAGAAGTCCAGAAGAGGGTCCAAAGTCTTCATCCTATCCGGGAAGAAGAGTAGATCCGGACCGGCAACCATCATCTTCCAAGCGGCATCTTCTATCTTCATCCGATGAGGACCGGCTCCATCCTGAAGACCTCCACCGCGGACCCATCTTCATCCGGCGACGTCCAACTGAAGAATGACGGTTCCTTTAAGGGACGTCATCCAAGATGGCGTCCCTCGAATTCCGATTGGCTGATAGGATTCTATCAGCCAATCGGAATTAAGGTAGGAATATTCTGATTGGCTGATGGAATCAGCCAATCAGAATCAAGTTCAATCCGATTGGCTGATCCAATCAGCCAATCAGATTGAGCTCGCATTCTATTGGCTGATTGGAACAGCCAATAGAATGCGAGCTCAATCTGATTGGCTGATTGGATCAGCCAATCGGATTGATCTTGATTCTGATTGGCTGATTTCATCAGCCAATCAGAATATTCCTACCTTAATTCCGATTGGCTGATAGAATCCTATCAGCCAATCGGAATTCGAGGGACGCCATCTTGGATGACGTCCCTTAAAGGAGCCGTCATTCTTCAGTTGGACGTCGCCGGATGAAGATGGGTCCGCGGTGGAGGTCTTCAGGATGGAGCCGGTCCTCATCGGATGAAGATAGAAGATGCCGCTTGGAAGATGATGGTTGCCGGTCCGGATCTACTCTTCTTCCCGGATAGGATGAAGACTTTGGACCCTCTTCTGGACTTCTTCAGTGGATGTCTAGCCCCCGCTTGGGTTGGATGAAGATATCGGAGCCAGGACGGATCGGTGTGATACCCGGTGAGGTGAAGACAAGGTAGGATGATCTTCAGGGGCTTAGTGTTAGGTTTATTTAAGGGGGGTTTGGGTTAGATTAGGGGTATGTGGGTGGTGGGTTGTATTGTTGGGGGGGTATTGTATGTTTTTTTTACAGGCAAAAGAGCTGAACTTCTTGGGGCATGCCCCGCAAAGGGCCCTGTTCAGGGCTGGTAAGGTAAAAGAGCTTTGAACTTTAATAATTTAGAATAGGGTAGGGCATTTTTTTATTTTGGGGGGCTTTGTTATTTTATTAGGGGGCTTAGAGTAGGTGTAATTAGTTTAAAATTGTTGTAATATTTTTCTTATGTTTGTAAATATTTTTTTATTTTTTGTAACTTAGTTCTTTTTTATTTTTTGTACTTTAGTTAGTTTATTTCATTGTAGTTATTTGTAGGTATTGTATTTAATTTATTTATTGATAGTATAGTATTAGGTTTAATTGTAGGTAATTGTAGGTATTTTATTTAATTAATTTATTGATAGTGTAGTTAGGTTTAATTGTAACTTAGGTTAGGATTTATTTTACAGGTAAATTTGTAATTATTTTAACTATTTTAGCTATTAAATAGTTCTTAACTATTTAATAGCTATTGTACCTGGTTAAAATAAATACAAAGTTACCTGTAAAATAAATATTAATCCTAAAATAGCTATAATATAATTATAATTTATATTGTAGCTATATTAGGATTTATTTTACAGGTAAGTATTTAGCTTTAAATAGGAATAATTTATTTAATAAGAGTTAATTAATTTCGTTAGATTAAAATTATATTTAAGTTAGGGGGTGTTAGTGTTAGGGTTAGACTTAGCTTTAGGGGTTAATACATTTATTAGAATAGCGGTGAGCTCCAGTCGGCAGATTAGGGGTTAATGTTTGAAGTTAGGTGTCGGCGATGTTAAGGAGGGCAGATTAGGGGTTAATACTATTTATTATAGGGTTAGTGAGGCGGATTAGGGGTTAATAACTTTATAATAATAGCGGTGCGGTCCGCTTGGCAGATTAGGGGTTAATAAGTGTAGGCAGGTGGAGGCGACGTTGAGGGGGCAGATTAGGGGTTAATAAATATAATATAGGGGTCGGCGGTGTTAGGGGCAGCAGATTAGGGGTACATAGCTATAATGTAGGTGGCGGCTCTTTGCGGTCGGCAGATTAGGGGTTAATTATTGTAGGTAGCTGGCGGCGACGTTGTGGGGGGCAGATTAGGGGTTAATAAATATAATATAGGGGTCGGCGGTGTTAGGGGCAGCAGATTAGGGGTACATAAGGATAACGTAGTTGGCGGTCGGCAGATTAGGGGTTAAATTTTTTTTATCGAGTTGCTGCGATGTGGGGGGACCTCGGTTTAGGGGTACATAGGTAGTTTATGGGTGTTAGTGTACTTTAGAGTACAGTAGTTAAGAGCTTTATAAACCGGCGTTAGCCCAGAAAGCTCTTAACTACTGACTTTTTTCCTGCGGCTGGAGTTTTGTCGTTAGAATTCTAACGCTCACTTCAGACACGACTCTAAATACCGGAGTTAGAAAAATCCCATTGAAAAGATAGGATACGCAATTTACGTAAGGGGATCTGCGGTATGGAAAAGTCGCGGCTGAAAAGTGAGCGTTAGACCCTTTTTTGAGTGACTCCAAATACCGGCGGTAGCCTAAAACGCCTCTAACTCTGGTTTTCACGGCTAACGCCAAACTCTAAATCTAGGCCTTAGTTTGTAATTTTTATAGTAGTGTTAGGATTTTTTTAATGTGTATTTTAGTTTTGTTTAATTGATAGTTAGTTTGATTTTATTTATTTTTTTAACTTAAAGGGACAGTCAACACCAGAATTGTTGTTGTTTAAAAAGAAAGATAATCCCTTTATTACCCATTCCCCAGTTTTGCACAACCAACACAGTTATATTAATATACTTTTTACCTCTGTAATTATCTTGTATCTAAGCTTCTGCTGACTGCCCCCTTATTTCAGTTCTTTTGACAGACATGCAGTTTAGCCAATCAGTGCTCAGTCCTAGGTCACTTTACGTGCATTAGCTCAATGTTATCTATATGAAACATGTGAACTAATGCCCTCTAGTGGTTAAAATGTATTCAGATTAGAGGCAGTCTTTAAGGTCTAAGAAATTAGCATATGAACCTCCTAGTTTTAGCTTTCAACTAAGAATACCAAGAAAACAAAGCAAATTTGGTGATAAAAGTAAATTGGGAAGTTGTTTAAATTGCATGCCCTATTTAAATCATGAAAGTTTTTTTTGGACTTGACTGTCCCTTTAATTCAAAAGCATACAATAACATTTGAAGTTTTACACAGTAGAAATGCGTCTTCAAAGACAAAATAATTTCAAAACAAGTTTGCAGAAAGTATTTTTCATTTTTTCTTCTGATGTCTGGAAAGTAATAATAGTACCAATACATATGCATAGAACTAATAATGGTTACGAAGGTATCTATCATTCCGTATTGAAAATTAATAAATGTCCTTTAGATTAAGGTGAGAGAGAGTGTACGTGTGTCCTGACCATGCCCTTTGGTTTGAGTTGTTTGGGATGTTGTAGGTCCTATATTTAAATATTCTTCCCATATCAAACATATGGAGTGATAGTCATCCAGTTGGTTAGTTTGTCCATGATGATATTTTTCTAACTTTAGTGTATGAGTGACCATAACTTTCCATGTAGTGATAGGTGGAAGGTCAGTTTTTTCCAACTTTTTTTCAAATTTCTTTGCAGTTGACCATAATTGTTAACAGTGTTAGTCTTAGTTTGCATGTTATTTTGGGAAAAAGGTTAAATAGGAAGGTCCAAATATTAAAGGGCAAGGAGTTGCTCAGTACTATTTCTATTTCTCTTTTGATTGACTCCCAATAGGCTTTGGCTGTTGGGCATTGCCACCAGATATCGGTTGGAGTCCCATTGTCATTACAGCCTCTCCAACATTCCGCGGGTGTATTAGGAAATAGTTGGGTCAGGCTTTGATCCGATCATCGCCGTGGCTCCTGGATCACTCTCTGATTCTAGCATCACGTTGTCTAGCAAAGTGACGCGGACTTCTGGTTTCCGGCTCAGCACGTCATTAGGCTTTTAAAAGCCTCTGCGGGACATCAATCTGGTGCCTGTTTGTAAAGTTCTTCTGCTTGGCTTCCTGGCTTGTATCCTTCTGCCTGATTTAAAGGGACTCTGACCAATTGTTTTGCCTGACCACTCTGCTGCCTAATCCTTCTACCTGATTTAAAGGGACACATACCAATTGCTTTGCCTGACCACTCTGCTGCCTAATCCTTCTGCCTGATTTAAAGGGACACTGACCAATTGCTTTGCCTGACCACTCTGCTGTCTAATCCTTCTGCCTGATTTCAAGGGACACTGACCAATTGCTTTGCCTGACCACTCTGCTACCTAATCCTTCTGCCTGATTTAAAGGGACTCTGACCTTTTCCTTTGCCAGACCACTCTGCTGCCTCATCCTTCTGCCTGATTTAAAGGGACACTTACATTGCTTTGCCAGACCTCTCTGCTGCCTCAGTCCTTCCTGATTTAAGGTACTTAGTCCACTGCTCCGTGAGTCACTCAGCTACTTTTCTCTGGCTTCAATACAACACTGATCCAGATACCTGCATCTGTGAGTACACTGTTTTCTTTCTCTGCTAAAATAACCTGTACTGTTTTGTTCCTGAGTGGGTCACATCCTGGTTTCCTCTCAGTGTGCAAGCGTGTTTTTATATTTTCACGCTAGCAGTTGGGTCTAATCCTGGACTGATTCTATTCGGCTGATAGTACAAATGGGCCATTTATGGACCCCGCTGAGCTTTCCATGGTCGTGGCCCACCAGGGACAATTACGGGGAGCCCATGCCACACATTTGCAATCCCTGGACTCCAAACTGGATCAGGTATTTGTTTTGCTGCAGAATCTGGCAGCTCCTCCACAATCTAATCCTACCTCACTGGCTACACCTCCTCCTGCACTTCCTTCAGCACTAACTCAGGAGCAAATAGGCCCCAGGATACCTCGTCCAGACAAATATGATGGTAACCCCGAAGATTGTAGTTTTTTTTTTATTCAATGCCGTCTTAATTTTTGCAATGGCCCGGCCCTCTTCCCTTCACCTTCTTTGAGGATAACTTTCACTTGGGTGTCCCCTTTGTTGGAAAAGAACGACCCGTTACTTCAGGATATAAATGCCTTCCTGACTGTGTTTTCTACCGTCTTTGACAAAACAGGAAGATCTTCGGCTGCAGAAGCCTCTCTCATAGATCTACGTCAGGGAGCTCAATCAGTGGCACAGTATGCTATTGAGTTTTGCACGCTTGCGGCTGAGACCTCTTGGAATCAGGGAGCTCTTAAAGTGGCTTTTTGTAAGCGTCTCACTGAACGTCTTAAGGATGAGTTGGTATATCAGGATCTCCCTGAATCTCTAGATGACCTAATCAATCTTTGTATCAGGCTTGATGCAAGGTACAGTGAACGACAGCAAAAGAGAGAGAGAACTCGTAAGCCCCTATCTCGCTCTACTTTCCGCTTGGCACCCCGTTTCTCTAATCCTGTGTCTCCTTCTTCAACCTCTACCGATCAGATAGAACCAATGGAAGTTGGTACCATAAAGTTAACAGAGTCTGAACGCCTGAGAAGATGCTCACTCGGCTTATGCTTATACTATGGCCTTAAGGGGCATTTGTTGAGGGAGTGTCCTACCAGACCAATAAAAGCCAGAGCTTAACTCTAGATCGAGGGGCTGAGTTAAGCCAGATCGAATTCTCCTCCCTCAACAACAAACTTTTTGTACCAGTGACTCTTCATCTAGGAGACCGTAAGATTCATACTCAAGGCCTCATTGATTCCGGTGCCGGAGGCATGTTCATTGATTCCTCCTTTGCAACCTCACACATGATACCTCTACATGCTAAGGGGCACTCTGTCAGGGTCTCCACTGTCAGCGGTGGTACGCTGGGTTCAGGACTCATACAGTTTTCTACCATGCAATTGTTGTTTTCTGTTGGGGTTCTCCACTTCGAGACTATTAGTCTGGATGTTATACCTACTCCCCGGTTTCCAATAATCTTGGGACTCCCCTGGCTTCGGTTGCACAACCCTACATTTTCTTGGACTCAAGGTGAACTCACTTCTTGATGTTCTACATGTCAAATCAACTGTTTACATACCCCCGTCAAACGTCCAGTCGCCATAGCAAGTACTACTGAAACCTCAAACTCCTTACCTATTTGTTATCAGGACTACCTTGATGTGTTCTCCAAAAAAGAGGCGGAACGTCTTCCTCCTCATTGTCCTTTTGATTGCCCCGTAGACCTGCTCCCTGGAGCTCCTTTACCCCGTGGCAAGACGTATCCTCTTTCTAGACCCGAAAACCTAGCCCTGGAAGAGTATATCAAAGCAAACCTTGCTAGAGGCTTTATAAGACCTTCTTCCTCTCCTGTAGGGGCTGGCTTCTTTTTTTATGGAAAAAAAAGGACGGAGGCCTTCGACCCTGTATTGACTTCAGGGGTCTAAATCAAATCACTGTCAAGAACAGTTATCCGTTACGCCTTATCCCCGAATTGTTCACTTATCTGCAAGGCTCCACTATATTCACCAAATTGGATCTTCGCGGAGCGTACAATCTCGTCCGCATGCACAAAGGTGATGAATGGAAGACAGCATTTAATACCCGCTTTGGGCACTACGAATATCTTGTCATGCCCTTTGGGCTTTGTAATGCCTCTGCTGTATTTCAACACTTTGTCAATGAAATATTCCGGGATTATTTGAACATCTTCGTAATCATCTACCTTGATGATATCCTCATCTTTTCACAGACCTATCAGGATCATGTAACCCATGTCAAGAAAGTACTTCAACGTCTTAGGGATAATCACCTTTTTGCCAAGATGGAAAAATGTTCTTTTCACCAGGACTCTATTCCCTTTCTGGGATATGTATTTTCCAAAACTGGCTTTGAAATGGATCCTACCAAACTCAATGCCATACTAAAGTGGCCTAGACCTGACTCCCTTAAAGCTCTCCAGCGCTTTCTAGGCTTTGCCAGATACTACAGGAAGTTCATCAAAGGTTTTGCCACTATAACAGCACCCCTTCATTGACAAAGAAAGGGCAAAACTACAAAGAATGGTCTCCAGATGCAGTTCAGGCTTTTGATTCTCTTAAAGAAGCTTTTACCTCAGCACCTATTCTTCGTCATCCTAATCCGGAACATCAATTCATTCTGGAAGTGGATGCTTCCTCAGTGGCAGCTGGAGCAGTCCTTTCTCAACGTATTCTAGAGACTGGTAAGGTTCATCCTGTCGGATTCTTCTCCAAGAAGTTCACCTCATCTGAATTAAATTATGATGTGGGAAACAAGGAACTACTGGCCATCAAAATGGCCTTAGACGAATGGAGACATTATTTAGAGGGGACCATTCAGCCCTTCTCAATCCTTACGGATCATAAAAATCTACTTTATCTCCAGACAGCTAAACGATTGAATTCCAGGCAAGCTCGATGGTCCTTGAATTTCTCCTGGTTCCATTATGTTTTATCCTATATCCCTGGCACGAAGAATATCAAAGCTGATGCTTTGTCAAGGCAGTTCCAAACCTCTAATGCTCCGGAATCTGGCAAGATTCTCCATCCTTTAGAGGTCTTAGCTCAAATATCGGCCTCTACTTTACAAGAATTACAAGCTGCTCAGGACAATCTTCCCTTCACTAACAAACCCCCCACTGGTCTGTTTTTTGTTCCTGAACATCTCCGATCTAAATTGTTATCATGGGCTCATGACAATCCCCTTTACGGACATCCAGGAATCAGTAACACTATTTGGAGCCTTAAGCAACATGTCTGGTGGCCCTCTTTGTCTCGGGATACCAAAGCATATGTTTCTGCCTGTGTAGTATGTGCCTCCAATAAGGTACCTCGGCAATTACCTTCTGGTTTACTCCAGTCTCTTCCTGTTCCTCATCTACCTTGGACTCATTTATCCATTGATTTCATTACTGGCCTCCCTCCTTCTGCAGGAAACAATACCATATGGGTTATAGTTGACAGATTCACCAAGTCAGCCCATTTTGTGCCGTTGTCAGGATTACCCTCTGCTAAAACCCTTTCTGAATTGTTTATTCAGCATATAGTGAGACTCCATGGTTTTCCTCTTGATATTGTCTCAGACAGGGGGGTTCAGTTTGTCTCCCGGATTTGGAAGTCTTTTTGTAAACAACTTGGTACAACCATCTCCTTGTCCACTTCTCAACATCCCCAATCCAATGGCCAAACGGAGAGGGTCAATCAGTGCTTGGAGACATACCTTAGGCATTATGCGGATCATCTTCATTCTAATTGGACCCACTACTTGCCTCTTGCTGAATTGGCTCATAATGCCCGATTCAATTCTTCTCTTCGGACTTCTCCCTTTAGAGCAGCTCATGGTTTTCAACCCAGAACTTTTCCACTTCATGCCTCTCCTACTGACATTCCTGCTGCTAACCTCTCTGTCCGTAGGCTTTCCAACTAATATAAATTCTATGCTGATCGTAAACGTAAGAAGGCTCCCAAGTATCATCCAGGAGACAAGGTTTGGGTTTCTACACGTTATCTTCATCTTAAGAAACCCTCTGTAAAGTTGGGACCACGTTATGTCGGTCCTTTCCAGATCCTGAGTCAAGTTTGCTCTACTGCTTATCGTCTTGCACTCCCTAGGACTCTAAAGGCTCATCCAGTTTTCCATGTCTCTATTTTGAAACCCGCCACCTTCAATAAATACTCCAGACCTAGGACTACTCCTCCTCCTTTATTGGTTCAAGGTCAACCAGAGTTTGAAGTTAGTCACATCATCGATTCCAAACTTTGTGGCAGAGTATTGTATTATCTCATCCACTGGAAAGGCTACCCCGTCACAGAGCGGTCTTGGGAACCGGCTCATCAAGTTCATGCTCCTACTTTGGTCAAGGCTTTTCATAGGGCTCATCCCTCCAAACCTGGTCCTCTCCCCCGGAGGGGTCATTGAGGAGGGGGTGCTGTCAGGCTTTGATCCTATGATTGCCGTGTCGCCGCGGCTCCCAGATCACTCTCTGATTCTAGCGTCAGGTTGCCTAGCAACGTGACGCGGACTTCCGGTTTCCAACTCAGCACGTCATTAGGCTTTTAAAAGCCTCAGCGGGACATCAATCCGGTGCCCGTTTGTAAAGTTCTTCTGCTTGGCTTGTACACTTCTGCCTGATTTAAAGGGACCAATTGCTTTGCCTGACCACTCTGCTGCCTAATCCATCGGCCTGATTTAAAGGGACACAGACCAATTGCTTTGCCTGACCACTCTGCTGCCTAATCCTTCTGCCTGATTTAAAGGGACACTGACCAATGTGTAGGCAATGTTGGGGTGTGGGGGAATAGAGGTTAATAACTTTAGTATAGTGGTGGCGATGACGGGGAGTGGCGGAATAGGGGTTAATAAATGTTATTAGTGGTGGCCATGTCGGGAGCGGCAGATTAGGGGTTAATAACTTTAATATAGTATTTGTGATGCAGGAGGGCGGTGGTTTAGGGGTTAATAGGTAGTTTATGGGTGTTTAGTGTACTTTGTAATGGTTTAGTTATGAGTTTTATGTAACAGTTTTGTTGCGTAAAACTCAGATTGCTGCTCTCAGATTGCGAAACGGATCTTGTCGTTATAGCATTTAGCCTCACCGCAAAACTCATAATGGCTGTGCTATGGAAGTCCCATGAAAAAAAAACGTCATTTTTAATTGTGCGGGACTGACGTTGCCTTACAGGCTAAAAGGCTTGTGGTACAGCTATACCGACAAGACTTGTAATGGGTGTGTTGCTGTTTTAATGCTGAAATGGCCATGTTTTCAGCGTTAAAACAGGAATGCAAAACTTGTAATCTAGGTGTCTATTTTTTAATAAAATATACGACACTTGTTCTTTTGGGCATTTTGTGGACATTTATAAAATGAACCAGAGATCTGATCTCTGGTTAAATTTATAAGTGCTAATTGCTACCGCAAGCTTGTGGTAGCAATAACCAGCCACTTATAATGCCTGGTTATTTATCGTGAGCATGCAAACAGGCAAATTTGCCCATTTACAGGTGCACAAATAAATTAGTGCTCCAGTTGTAATCTAGCCCTTATTCTTCACATAACATCAATTTAAATTAAAATGCCACAACAAGTAGACATGAAATCCAAATAAAAGTTCAAAAACAAAAGTCTCTCAAAAAATGGGACTTCTCCCAAATACCACCTTTAAGAAAAACAAAGAAAGGAGCTTGTAGAATCCAGTTAGTGTCAGGAAACTTGTGGGCCATCACGTTAGAAACTTACCCAGATAGTGTAAATATGTAAATCTTTTCTTCTTCTATGGCTCTATTAGGACAAGCGGTCTCTCAATATGAGGGATCTGCCCTCTCAGTCTCGGCCATTCCAAGTTAATTTCCTCTGTGTCTGTCCCAAGCATCTATATTCTCCAGAGAGATAGTTCAACTGACACAGGTTCCTACCAGGTCATGTTTGACAACGTCACAGCTGATCGTTCCACACCTTGTGCTAACTTGCACGCATAAAATCACAGTCTTATATCAATCACGGCTAAGATGAGTTACATGAGATCGAAACAACTGCACATGTAATAGAAACAGTTTGCTCAAATAAGCGTTTCACCCCACTATAGAGCTTTATAAAAAAAGCAACAAAAGTTACGGTCTCTGCATTCAATTAGCTAGGAGAGATATTTGTAGTTTAAAACATTACTTTATTCAATACAAACATTAAGAACATCAAGGGCACAGCCAACAGGTGCTGCAACTGACACGTTTCCTGCCTCACGGGCAATTCATCAGAGCTGTGAATCAAGCATATTGACAGCTGTTATATTCACAATAGGAAGCGCTCACAGTGACCAATCATAAGTTTCCAAAAGCAAACAAAGTATTTAACCCCTGCAGAGCCAATACCTATTAGTGACAGTGTTAACAAATACACATCTTGCAATATATTTATCTTTAACAATTTACACTAAACTTAAAATCATATAATTCATACATTGATAATGGGAAACCGTAATACATTAAGAATTCATATTAAAAGAGAGAACATTAATTCACACATTAACGGTTTCAGCATAGACACATCCAAATCCACGGTAATGTAAATATAGCCCAACAAGTATAAAATATAAGTTCCAGTTAATCATAATACCATTAACCACGGATAAACATTGTGCATATACAGACCCGCTCATGGTTTAAAATATTTCATAGTGGGCATACATAACTGATACTGTTATTTAAACCTTGCAGTATTATATGGTATATCATTGGAGCCATACCCAAGAATTACTGTCTACTGCGGAATAAAATACAATAAACTACAGTGTCATCTATTAAGTTAAAACAACTACAGCATCTACAGGTGAGTATATACACATTACTCAAATATCTGCAATTTGATTATCTTGGTAAACACAAGCCATAAACAAGCCCATCATTAACCATATATAACATGAGTGACAACCTTAACTTCTAACTATAAAAAGTTTAACATCACTGATTTTATTCATACCCTGAGGAAAACCCGTTTTTAAAGTATAGATAAAAAAAAATATTTTTCACTGAGGGCCAGATATCTATCACCACCTGTTCAATAACATGAAACTTGAAAAAACACAAATTACTATTATGTAATGCAAAATGTTTTGCAACAGGTATTTTGGGAACTTCTGCCTCTATAGATAACAGATGTTCAGTTATTCTGTCTTTCAAAAACGTCGGGGTGAGACCCACATATTGAAAATTACAAAACATGCACGTTATCATATAGACAACATAAGTAGAATTACAGTTTATCCTATGTTTGATTGTGTAAGTTATCCCTGTGTTGGTAGATTTAAAACTGCCTCCCACTAGGGCATAATCGCAACCTTTGCACGGTCTCCTTCCACACTTAAAGAAACCTGCCTTCATGGAAAGCCAATTGCCTTCATGATCACTATAAGAAGTGGTTTTAGAACTTTTGGCTACCTTGTCTCCTATGGTCTCAGACCTTCATAAGATAAAGTTACAATGAGCAGAGATAGTTTTCAGGTCATCGTCTCTTTCAAGTAAGGGTAACCTTTTCTTAATTATATTGCATACGTTATTATACTGCCTACTATACGTAGTAATGAAATTTATACCAGTATGCTCAGTATTTTTCTTTGCACTATCATTAAGAAGTATTTTTCTGTCAAACCCTGCAACCAGTTTTGAGATTTCTGTCAGTGTCTGACTATCATAACCCCTGTCAATTAGTCTCAATATCAGTTCTTTTGAATGTTTGTCATAGCTGTCCAGAGTGGTACAATTATGTCTAAGTCTTATATATTGTCCTTTCTGTATTCCTCTTTTAAGGTGTTGTGAATGTTGTGAATCTGCTCTCAGTATCGAGTTGCCAGTTATCGTTTTCCTATATACCTCAGAAATAACTTTATCATCTTTGTGACTCAGTAGTACATCTAGATAGGGCATATCAATTTCAGTACTAAATGTGAAACTTAAGTTGTCAGTATTATCATTGAGATGACTCATGAATGAATTAAATGTTACCATTGAACCATCCCAAACCAATAAAATATAATTTATGAATCTCGTGTAAAATGTAATGTTGGCTCTATAGATGTTTTGTTCACCAAAAATAACTCTTAATTCAAAGTCTGCAAAATATAAATTCGCATACGATGGGGCAAACTTTGCCCCCATCGCAGTCCGTCTTTGTTGTATGTAAAAATCACCATTGAAAACAAAATAATTATGATGTAACAAAAAATGATTGCCTCAAGGATAAAGGAGATAAGATCAGAATCATAACTTGAATACCTTTCCAACATTCTTCTCACTGCACTTATTCCAATAGTAAATCGTGTGGAATGCATGAATAGAGTGAGACTGCATCTATTGTTGCAAAGGTGAAAGTTTTTACCCACTTAACATTCTGTAATATTCTTAATAAGTGCTTTGTGTCTCTCAAGAAACCCGGTAAAGATTGAACAACAGGTTGAAGCTGCGCATCCACCCATTGCCCTAGTCTCTTCCCCAGGGACCCAATTGCCGAAATAATCGGTCTCCCTGGGGGATCAACCAGGGATTTATGTATTTTTGGAAGATACTTAAATACATGTGTTATTGGAGACTCAACATACAAAAATTCACTAATTTTACTAGATAATATCTGGTTTTCCACTCCTAAATTGAGTAAATGTTTCAACTCAGACTGAAATTTCAAAGTAGGGTTGAAGGTCATTTTTTTTATATGTATGAATATCACCTAACTGTCTGTAGACTTCTTTAAAATATTGTTCTTTATCTAAGATCACAATAGAACCCCCTTGTCTGCATTGACAATCACTAAATCAGAATTATTCTTTAATTTGTCAAGTACTTGGATCTCTTTTCTGTTTAAATTGTTACCATCATGTGTACTCATATTATTGACAGACTTAGTGCATCTCTCTGACAAAGATAAAAGATCTTGCTCCAAAATTGAGTGGGAAACTTCAATGACATCATTATGTGCATTAACAGGATACAAAGTACTAGTTTTAGTATATTTTATTATTTGCTGTTTACTAATGGCTCCAAGTTCACCAGAGCCACTCTGTAGTTCACACAATGACACAATGTCACAAAGTTCTTTAAAGTCACAATCCTCACTGAGAATCTGTGTTGTTTTGTGTTCAGTACAGAGGGAGTCAGTGACACCGAGATCTTTTAAATGATTTTTTAGGGTTATTTTTCTTACAAATGTATTAATGTCTAGGATTAGGTTTCAAATAAATTAAAGTCTCTGGAAGGAGAGAAACCTAGGTATTTAGAGAGAACAGTCTCTTCATAATGACTCAATGGTGATAATGACAGGTTAATAATCTTCAGTTGTGATTCTTCTTTTTCTTCCATTAAGTCCTGCGACTTGGATACCTGGGAACTTGATCCACTGTGGTGGCCTGTGTAACTGCCACTTTCAGTTCTTTCTCTTTTTCTTTTACTCCTTCCTTGTGGTTTATCCTGTTTTTTGGCCTTGCTCCCATCTCTTCACTTGAACGGTCCATCAATCTTACAGGAGTAGAAGTAGTTGGAATAACTTCCGTTACAGATGTAGCTGGGACTGGATCATTAACAGAAACTGTATCATTTATAGAAGCTGTGCTCTCAAAGCTTTTCTTTTATTAGTATTTTTCTTATCCTTCCTCTTGCCTTGTTTAGTATTTTTCATTCTCCTTTCAATAGTCTTTGCAGTCCCTTTCATATTTTTTATATATATTTTTTTATAACTCATCACTTTTCAAGTGTAGCATCAAGTTGTTTCTGAAAGTGCTCCATCCTGTCATCCTCTTTGAAATCTAATAGCTGTTGATCCAACTCTTCAATCTCTTTCAGAATTAATTCTCTTTGCTCTTTCTTGAATTTTACAAGTTTGTCCATAAGTATAAGTGAGCAATCTGATAATGACTGATTCCAATCAGTAATGAATTCAGGAAAATCTTTATGGAAAGCTGGAAACGTTTTCATCCTTAGGCCCCAAGGTATCTTTTTCTCATCCAGAAAATGTTCAAGAAATTCTATGTCCCACCAGAGTTTTAGTTCTTTCGTATGAACCTTCTCTTTATTCGTATACAGTGTCCCCAAATCAATTTTTATCAACATTCCCTGTGGCTGTGCTCTTAAATAATTTTTCACATCTTTCTCTCCTGCTTGTGTTATGTATTCTAGCCATTTTGGCCAATAAGTACAAACAGCCCAGGAAGAATATATGAACTCTCTGACACTCTACCTGTAGTCTAAAGTGGAGACTTTACATAAAGCATACAGTTCAACAAGAGCACATACACAGTAGGTCAGAGAATATAATACAAGTGTGCAATATGAATGATTGTATATGCACACAATTCCCATGAAATTCAACTCACTCTATAGCGGCTTCCAAAGGCGTAATGTTAAATGTGTGCAAAATTTCCCAGAGAAAGAACACTGGCTTACCACACACAAGCTGAAATTCCGTCTGGAGTCTCCAGTCTCACCTCCACTAATAGACAGCTCAGCTCACAGCATTGAAAGCGTGTTGTGCTCAATCCACACTGTGCGTGTAGCCTTGTTCTGATGCCAACAGTGAATCAGCCAACATTGGTTGAAGCAAATAAAGGGCTTTATACTTTATAGGGCCAATATATTTGAAAAATGAAATACTCTAATCCCTGGTTTCTCAACAGCCGGGCCGTGGCCCAGTACCGGGCCGTGATAGCCCTGCTGGTGGGCCCTGACCTGTCATGCCCCCACTGCACACTCTTACCCCGCTGCACACCAGGGGCAGACTGAGACCAATCAAGGCCACAGGAAAACTGTCTCACACTGACCCAAATGTATTCAAATGTATGCAAATGAACATGGTAGCCTCCATGCCCTAACCCCAACAGGCACATCAACCTCCAGAGCCAGGACCCCCAACAATAAGGGCCAGAGAAAAAGCCCCCAACCTCCAGGGCCAGACCTCACACTCCATGGCCCTCACAGCGACAGACCCCCAGCAGGACCCCCCACACTCCAGGGCCCCCACTAAACTGCTTAGTTACTGATATGGCAACTGAAAACTCCAGCTTAAGAAATGCACCAGGAGCCATGGAGATGTCATTTGTGGGGCCCCCTACTTGTTAGTCCCTTGGCCCAGGTTCTATTTGCCTGGCTGATCAGCCCGCCCCTGCTGCATACTATATATATATATATATATATATATATATATATATATATATATATATATATATATATATATATATATATAAAACTACCGGGCCCTGGACATGTCCAGCTAAAATTTACCGGGCCTTGAGGTCACTTTGGTTGAGAACCACTGCTTCTAATCCATTAGAGCATGTAATTTTAAGACTATCGAAAGGGGTTAAGCACACAGTAGAAGTACTGCTCGGGACCCACTGTGCACTCGTCGCTGATCAAATCAGCAGCGCTACTCGCACAACTCAGATGTGCAACTAGTGCTGCTGGTTGGATCAGTTGCGAGTTCCCCTCAGGACCAGCAGTGCACACAGGTCTCGAGTGACACCTCTTCCTTTGCAGGGGTTAAACACACAGTACTGCAAGATCGACAGTCTTAAAATGACATGCAATGGGTTAGAGAATGTAATTGTTTGACTTTAATGGCCTTTTAAAGAAGAACATTGTGTACAGGTAGCAATCTGCAATTCATTATTCACAATAATCAAGCAAATTATTTAAAGAATAGTATGTAAACAGCTTTATATCATCTTATCTTCTGGTGAAAATGCAAAACATATTACAAATACATCTTCCTTGCACTTCTGGCCCTTACACTGTTAATACTGTTATTAGGTGGTCTATGTGTCATTTTATTGACCTTGCCAGTGCACCTTATACTACTATTGCATTATCCCTGCATGACTAGATAGCTATAATCCAATGTTGGCTAAATGCAGTGTGAGACACATAATAGTTTCGCTTATTTTTGAGCATTTAATAACACTTATAGACAGTTATGTGATCAGGAAAAGTTACGACTCACTCTTTCCAGCACTGCTATTAAAATGACTAAATCTCAGGCGTTTAAAAACCTCAGAATAAAGTTATAAGGGGGAGAGATGTGATTTATGTTGGCAGAATTTCGCTTGGCCTTTGGTCCATTCACTGTTTCAATGATATAATTAGATTTTTTAAAGACCATTTTAAAAGCATTATTAGCATTTTTTAGAGAAGAGATAGAATGGCTGTTTTGTGGATTATTTAATTTTAAAAGTGGTAATAATACCTGACTGTGGCTTTTGATTTTCTTCATACATTATTAAGAAAAGGACTTTTTTATGAGTATGAAATGTTTAACGAGGTAATTTTCTTATAAGCCAATAAAAGGGGTTTATGCTCAAATTAATTCTTAGGGATCACTAATGTTTTTAATATTCAACTTTAACCAACTGTATGCCACAAGAGCCCCATCCTTTATTTCTTAATAAGACACTAAAAATAAATATTTGAAACAGAACTCCTAAGACCATTTGATTTTAAGATATTTTCCCCTGTTTCATACATTTTGGATTTTATACGGTTGATGTAAAGCAAACTAATTTACTGAAACTTTGCAATCATGGGTCAACTTAAGTTCAGAATGTTATTTTTCACAACAAAATAACACAGAATTATTTTACAGGTCCATTTTAGTTTTACTTTGGAAAAATATACTAATTTAACCAATATTTTGTGCACACTATTTCAAACAGAAAACTATCCAATTTGTAAGTGTATTTTACTTCTTCTTTTTTTTTTTTGATAAAATTATTTGTCTAAAATATGTTGCAGGATAGCTTGTAAGGAAACTTCTAAAATAAATTTGCAAAACATATTCATTTTAAACTTCAACATAATTAAGGAATTTGTATCATAGATTATAAAAATCTGTTTAGGAAATAAGTCACATGTAACTATTAAACCTGGAATTACTGTTTTATAGATGTTATCTCAATGTTTTATTCAAGAGATGACAGGTAAGAGACAGATAAAACCTAGGCTTTGAACCCCACTACACTCCACAAGGAGCAGTTGTAGCATGGATTTTACCATATTAAAGTATATTTTATTACCATCAAAACTTAATTTATTGTACAATATTATTGTTTAAAGGGACATTAAACACTTTGAGATGGTAATATAAAATGATAAATTGTATATATAAAACAACTCTGCAATATACTTTCATTATTTATTTTGTCCTCTTTGCCTGTAATTCCATTCTGAAATTGTTAGCTTTTCAGTTCCTGTTAGAAATGGAAGTGCAGAACACTGTTAAATCCAGCACAGCCATTGGCTGTACACTCTAATCACCTTTGTATAACTGTCCCTAATTGGCCACAGCAGAGAAGGTAACACAAGTTACAACATGGCAGCTCCCAGTGTTTTATAGACACTAAAACTTTACACTTATTTTGTCACTTTTTAAACAACTAATGACACTTTAAAAAATACATCTACGTGTTAGTCATGGACTAATGTTTTCTTTGAATGCATCATTCTATCTAGCATGTATTTAGTGTTTAATGTCCCTTTAAGGTACCGCTGTAACTGATGACAGAGAGAACTAAACTGTCACTCTTCTCGTCTAAATATAGCTATGGCAGGGTGGGAATTTCACACACTATTTTAGTGACTTGAAATATTTTTATGTTGATCTAACGAGAGTGGGAGCCAAAACTAGTTCACAAAACTATTTTGCCAACAGATGTAAGAGGTTGACCTATGAGCTTTGGAACATGTGTGTCCTGCTAACAAATAAAATACTGAATCATTTCCCTTTGAATCATTTATGGAGCGAAGGGTTGCGTGCTGCAAACTTTCTGCTTGAAGATAGTTTCCTGGACCACTGTGTTTTAATATTCTCATGTACAGAATCAATTTTGGAAACATCTAATTTTAAAAAATTCTCTGGGTCAAAGCTTAAACAATGCACCTTTCAGCTGGGATTCTGAGCTTGACCTTTCCAACTTGAATATTCCTTCATAGACTATCAAACAAGAACAGACCTACACCTGACATTATACTTTCTGTGTACTACATTGCTTGGCTGAACTTCATTCAATAGTCTAGATTCCTGACACAAATAGCAGCCAAATTACATTTTTCCTACTTAAAGGGACAGCAAACATTATTTCCCCTCGTAATAGCTTCAAAGCATTGCAGGATTTAATTGACCATGTCTCTTTTTTAGCACATCAAGCATTTTCTGTGGTATATTTTAGTATCCACGTTGCTTGCTTAAGGAGTGGTCCCCAGCTTTCTGTCCAGAGCCTTTTTCAAAAGCCAAACAGATGGTATATTGCCCTACCCATAGGCCATAAAGTTATATTATTGAAATATAATTCTTAAAATTTTAGCTTTGCTTTGTTTCAAAGCAAAACATTATCTTCTGCATTTGACTTTAGTGCAGTGAGTTACTCTGGCATTAGCTGTTATTTACTTGTTGGAGTGATATGGTAGTAGATAACAGACAAATTCTCTGGAAAGTACTGGTGCTTAGAAAAATAGGTCAAGGTTTTCATTTTCAGACATGTAGGTATTACTTTCAGATATATATATTGGGCATTGATTCATTAACTGCGAGGCTCTCTGAATACATAGATGGGTTTCTAAAATCGATGGTGATAGACCTGAAGTCCTATTTACGAGATACACGACAATTATTGCAGATGATACAAACTATCATTTGGAAACCAACATACAGATGGGCAACTCTGGATGTTTCAGCACTATACACATCGATACCCCATGGCGGTGGCATTGAAGCAGTTAAATATTTTTAAGGAAACATGATCAGTTTCCGGAATCACAGCAAGATTTCATATTAAAATCTATTAAATTTGTTCTGGAAAATAATTATTTTCTTTTTCAGAACAAATTTTACTTGCAAAAGAAGGGCACCGCCATGGGGACAAAATTTGCCCCAAATTTTGCAAACCTGTATGTTGGTTGTCTAGAGGAAAATATGATATATGAAAATAATGCATATAAGGATGATCACCAGGTATTTTGGAAGAGATACATAGATGATATCCTGATTATTTGGGATGGGGATCTTCAAAGTTGGTCTATGTTTACAGAAAAATTAAATCTGAATAATATGAACTTGAAATTCACAGAAAGTACAGATACAGATGAGATAAAGTTCTTGGATGTAACCTTATTTAGTATGAACATTGGAATAGGTATGAAAGGCTGCAGAAAAGAAACAGATACTAATGGTTTTCTGCATGCCCGAAGTGGTCACCATCCGAAATGGATTGAGAATGTGCCCTTCGGGCAATTCCAGAGAATCAGGAGAAACTGTAGTCGTTTGGAAGATTTTGAGAGTGAAGTTATAAGACTAAAAGGACGGTTTCAAGCAAAACACTTCAAATCAGAGACTGTAGAGAAAGCATATAATAAAGCCAAAGGTCAAAATAGAAATAATTTAGTTACAAACATTGGAAATAAAAACATATTAAGTTCTGGGTCTGAAGGTAAAGAAAAGGTCAATAAGAATAAGAAGAGATGTCTAAGCTTTGTTACTACCTTTAACACTGGTTATACTCAAATAAAAAACATTTTTAAAAAACATTGCGATTTACTTAGAAATGTTTTTTAAAAATGTTTTTTATTTGAGTATAACCAGTGTTAAAGGTAGTAACAAAGCTTAGACATCTCTTCTTCTTATTCTTATTGACCTTTTCTTTACCTTCAGACCTATAAATTAATATGTTTTTATTTCCAATGTTTGTAACTAAATTATTTCTAGAGTAGAGAGAAAAAAAATGTAGGTTTACCATCTCTAACAGATTTTTAAAAATATTTAGGAAAAACTGTGTTTGCTGCAGCCATACACATCATTCAAAGGATTTTAATAAAATTATTGGAGTGGATGATAAGGGTAGAACTTGTATTATGAAGGGAAAGTTAAATTGAAAGTCAGAATATTGTATATATGCTTGAGTGCAAGTGTAAAAATCCACTAAGGTATGTGGGTAGAATAAAATGCATCTTGAAAGTGAGATGTCTAGAGCACATTAAAAACATAGAGGCAGGCACCCTAATATCCCCACTAATAAGACACTTCAAGAATGTACATAATAGTGATACATCACAGTTCTATATTAAAGCGATAGAGCAGGTACAGGTGGGACCAAGGGGGGGGGGGGGGTAGCAGATTATTGGAACTAAGTAAAAGAGAGACCTTATGGATTCATGCCTTGAAGTGTTTGGATCCATGGGGTCTCAATAACAACATTGATCTGGCCGCTTTTCTTTGAGAAATACTAATTATTGATGTAAAGTAACACACAAACTTGTAACCAATAAGGTTGTTTTTTTGAAAACTGAAGTATTGGGATATATATAAAAACACAATGTATATTACAATGTTTGTTCTTTTATCCACATAGTTTTTACATTTTTAAGATACATTTTTAAGATTGTTTTTTAAATAGTGTATTTTATATTGTATTGTACTATATTGTATAATGGATAGGTACATACTGTTTAACAATGAAGAGTAAGTAACATTTATAATAGGTTGAAGCAACTATGTAATCCTAGTATAATATAATATATGTTAGCACACAATATGTGCATATATATAAGAAAGGGTTTCCTCCTTTTTGTTAACCTATGGTCGATTTGAAGGGTTAATGAATAGATCACCTGGGTTCTAAAATATAGACACAATTTTCTAATCTGGTATTTGATAGAGCTAGTGAATAGATGAGTGATATTGACTATTAATAAAATAATGGATACAGAAGGTTTTTAGAAATAAAAACGGATCTTGCCCTTAAACAATATAGTCAACACATAGGAAAAGAAAGTTTTTTGCCGTGAATAAACATGGTGAAAATATGACTAAATAGCAGTCAGAGATGCTAAAATAGTATAAATAGGAGGCTTAGGGGGGCGTTCCTTACCTCTGATAAAGCGACCTATCGCGTCACGAAACGTGTCAGGCCACACCCCCTCACTAGCCTAAACATAGACACTGGTGCTACTGCTATGACTAAATAGCAGTCAGAGATGCTAATATAGTATAAATAGGAGGCTTAGGGGGGACGTTCCTTACCTCTGATAAAGCGACCTATCGCGCCATGAAACGCGTCAGACCACACCCCCTCACTAGCCTAAACATAGACACTGGTGCTATGGCACAATTTCAAACATCTCCAGCTGTTTGGAGAGATTTTTTTTATTAGAATCGTTTGCATTTGGTTGCTTGTAAAGCAAATTTTAACATTATTTTAAATGTGCATTTTGAGTGTATATATATATATATATATATATATATATATATATACATATGAGAGACATTAAAGATTGTTCATATAAACTGGTTTATTAACATTTTCTGTAATCCCTCATCCCCTTTTTACTTCGTACAAGGATGTCACTAAAAGATCGTTTGCAAACAGGATTTTGCCCTCCCTTCTGAAACGGTTAATCTTCTGTTGGGGAGGTGATGACTATACCTGCAGGAAAAGAACGATTAGGTGCCTGAGGGAAAAGGAGCTGAGATCTACAGTGGCTATATGCCACACAGTGCTTTATCCATACCTCATAAGAGCTGAGGTTGTTACACGTGAGTGTTCATTTGGCTACACTGTTTTGAATCACTTTCAAGTTATCTGATATACTACACTAGGAAGGACATTTTTTTCTGTGCACTGTTCCCTCTTCTGTTTTATATATATATAGATAGATAGATAGATAGATAAATAGATAGAGATAGATATATATGTTGTCTACTTGTAAATATATTGTTATTCAAATAAAAATGTAGCATTGCTTAATGTGTTATACTCTTCTTATTTTGGTATATCTATACTGTATAATACACACAGAGAGAAGCAAACTCTTAGGAACGAACAATCAGCTGAATAACTTATTAGCTTGTTCTATGGCGATTTACCACCTGGGTGCAGGTTCTTTTTAGTCCAGTAATGCTTTTCACTTCCTGTAGCATATCAGTCTGGTCCCGCCTATTGCTGTCAGTCCAGCACCGAAATACCAGGCAATTCTTCTCTGAACAAGGAACATGGCTACCCAGCCTTTATTGGGCCAAATATATATATATATATATATATATATATATATATATATACACATCCATTCAATCTATGTAGGAATTAAATATACAAGTCAATAGCTTAGTGGCATATTAAAATTTGTATTAAACCCTCTCCACTGGAAACCAATGCTTTAATATTACCTTAAATAATTAACCACTGCTGTAATCCATCAACCATGATAGTAACCACTAATTTATTAATACCTAAACTCCAATAAATCCCCAATACAAATAATCCTTAATACTATTAACTAGTAGGTGAATACAACTTGTGGAAATATTTCCTCCTGACCTACTTCTTGAAGATTGAAAAGTTGTGATATGCTATGTGGCGCCCCTGTTTTATGTCTTTTTCTTAACAAATAATCCTTGGAATAAAAATATACAAATGTAGCAAGGTTAAAAATATGAAAGTAGACAAGCAATATTAAATATTGCAAATTTAATAAGATATGATGATACTAATAAAAGTGTGCACAAAAATAATCAATTGTAGGGACGTCTCCCTAATATAAATTATCGATACAATTGCAGTGGATAAAAGTACCTTATATAATAGACAGATAAGATCTAAAACAATCTATCGATCTGTATGCTTCCGATAAAACAAATACTATCATGTGATCGGAGTTCTCCGATGCCTGATAGGCTATTGAACTCACGTGATAGATGATTTGAATCCTATTCTCCGTTACAATGTATCTGAGGCCGTCAGAGCACTGATATTGTAGCAGACTATATTGCCATGAAAATAGTTGTGAGAGATATTTGGAACAAAATATCTGTGCTGGAATTCCAATGGTGGCTTATTCAGACCTTGTGTGTGATACACTATCCAAGTGGTGTTATTCACAACATTCAAGGATCAGCTCCAGAGTGGAAGACACCTTATATGTGTTTGTTTGTAGAATGTCTTAGCCTGTCTCCACCATATCCATTATGCACCCAGGAGAATCACAGGCGGTTTGCAATTTTTCCAGATTCGCTTAATGAATAGTACTGCAAAGTGAAGCTACTATGTATAAGTCAATTAAATCTACGCGTTTCAGGCTTATAAGGGCTTTATCAAGATACTTTATGACTGTTAAGTGTGCTTCATATATAGCCATACTTTATTGATTGGATGTGAATTTCCTTAGGTTCCTCCCTTTATTCTTAAAGGGACACTGAACCCAATTTTTTTCTTTCGTGATTCAGATAGAGCATGAAATTTTAAGCAACTTTCTAATTTACTCCAATTATCAAATTTTCTTCATTCTCTTGGTATCTTTATTTGAAATGCAAGAATGTAAGTTTAGATGCCGGCCCATTTTTGGTGAACAACCTGGGTTGTTCTTACTGATTCATGGATAAATTCATCCACCAATAAAGTGCTGTCCAGAGTTCTGAAGCCAAAAAAAGCTTAGATGCATTCTTTTTCAAATAAAGATAGCAAGAGAACGAATAATTTGATAATAGGAGTAAATTAGAAAGTTGCTTAAAATTGCATGCTCTATCTGAATCGTGAAAGAAAAATTTTGGGTTCAGTGTCCTTTTAATGTGGCATATACTGGTTAATTAAAATGTCCTTTATTATTCATGTTAAGACAAATAAAATTAATAAAACAAGACATAAGGTACAACATAAAATACTATAAACATGATTCATAAATATAGGTGAAACCTATCTATCAAAGATATCTCTACCTGCATTATAATGTGTGGATAATGAATACATATATATTTATCAAATATATTTTGCATATAATGTTTCAATCAATATGCAAGACAGATACAATATTATCGTAGTGTGTACATATATATATATCCTACTCTCCCTTTGCATTTTTAGCTTCTTAGCAACAATTTATTTCACAGAAATTTATAGAAACACATTTCCAAGAACAATAACATAGATGTCACATATGCTACTATGATGTTAATATTGTATTTCACATATAGTATCACCTAATACTTGTAATTTTGTAGTTCTGTCACACAGGGGCAGTTTGAGCACTACTGGCTGACGTGGGACTGTCTGCTGGCTATATTAGACACGGTATGGTAAGTGTAATGTACACTTGTTTTTTCACAGGAGTCTGAGGACTGGGGTTGTTCCCCGAAAACGTTAACTCTCTTATTAAAAACGTTTGTTTTCACGGCGAGTGCTCTCTTTGGATATTTATTTTATTATATATATATATATATATATATATATATATATATATATATATATATATATAGTGAGTCCCACTGTAATTCATGATACATAAAATCAACTAATAAAACATATGATAATAGAACACATAATATCACAGTTGATTTGGATAATAAGCTTATATAAAAAAAGGAAATGTCTAGTTCTGAGTTTAAACCTAGTAATTGAAGAGTCTGAAAATGATAAATAACTGCTGCTTCTTTTTTAAGAAGTTCACCCTCAAAATTACCCCCCCTCCAATTTTTTCTTAGTTTATAAATACTCCAAAATTTAAATACCGGAAAGATTACTGTTATGTATCTCCTTAAAATCTTGATATAATAGATTGTCGGTTTTCTCATTTTCTATTGCCGATATGTGTTCCCTCATTCTTTCTCATAGACTTCTATTGGTCTCCCCAAAATACTGCTTCTGACATAAACATTCTATTAAATATGTGACCCCCCCTGTCTTGGCATCTAATGGTATCGGTTATTTTTTGTGTTTCTCCTGTAACACTTGACTTAAAGGCACAGTAAACACAGTAGATTTGCATAATCAACAAATGCAAGATAACAAGACAATACAAAAGCATTTACTCTGAATTTTAAATGAGTAGTAGAATTTTTTATAACAAATTTCAAAGTTATGTATATTTCCACTCCCCCTGTACCATGTGATAGCAATTAGCTAATCACAAATGCATATACGTATAGTGTGAATTCTTGCACATGCTCAGTAGGAGCTGGTGACTCAAAAAGTTTGACCTGAATGTCCCTTTGTTTTTTTTCTTTTTGCTGCTATACTTGCATGATTTTCAAGAAAAACATGGGGAAAAGCCTTTTAATGGATTCCCAGTTAAGTCCATTTGTTTGGATGTATTTATGTTTTTGTTTCTAAATTGACTTGGGACTAATATTGATTTAAGATTGCTGCCCCTTCTATAAACTATTCTGGGGTAAGGTGTCACTTTATTGCCAATTATTGGGTCACTTTGCACAAATTGCCAGTGCTTTTTCATTATTCTCTTTAGAATCCTGAATTCATCATTATATTGAGTGATTAGTGGAACATCTATATATTCATCATTCGTTGGTTCTTTGCAATCTTTCTTTTTGTTTTTACATTCTAAAATTTAACTACGCTGTTTTTGTTTAATCACTTCTTTGGTATTTTTTAGAGACTCTTTTAGGTTTCCTCTTTTTTATGAATTTATGTTCAAGGATTTCTGCCTGTTCTAAATAGTCTGTTAGATTTGAGCAATTGCGAGTTAACCTCAAATATTGACTTTTAGGGATGTTATCTTTCCACCTCTTTAGATGGCAGCTATTTGCATGTATTAAATTATTGGCATCCACTTCCTTGATATGGGTTTTTGTTTCTAGATTACTATTTTTAACTTGTATATCTAACTCTAGAAAATAATGTTTTTCTTTGCTGATATTATATGTAAAGTGGAGACCTTTTGTGTTATTATTCATATCTTTAAGGAAAGAACGCAGAGATGTTTCACTTCCATTCCATACATTAATAAAATCGTTTATACATCGACAAAATAGCAAGAGGATTGTACTCAGCTTGTGTTGGGCTAAGAAATTCTCATAGCTGGGTGCGAACCTCATGCCCACGCCGTACCCTGCATTTGTTTGTAAAAATAATTATTGAAGGAAATTATTTTTTTATTTAGTATAAAGTCTATGCTCTGTATGATAAATTCTTTCTGATCTTTGTGCATTTCCTTATCCTTTTCCAAATAATATTCAATGGCTTCTTTTCCCAGAGTATGTTTTATACATGTGTATAACAAAGTTACATCACATGTAGCTAATAAAAAATTTCTTTCCAACTTATTGTTTGTAATATTTGCAGAATGTCTGTGGCATCTTTTGTGTAAGAAGGGAGTTTCTTGAGATAAGGTTGTAAGAATGTATCTATATACTCTGAGAGGTTAGAAGATAAATAGCCAATCCCTGAAATTATTGGCCTCCCAGGTGGATTATTTCTATCCTTGTGCACTTTGGGCAAAATATACAATATTGGTATTGTGGGGAATTTTGGACTCAAATAATTAAACTCTCTATTGTTTATTATACCCTTTTCTTTTGCTCCCACTAGGAGAGTTGTTAATCTGTTTTTACAGGATTGTGTGGGGTCTAATTTTAAAACGTTGTATGTTTCGGTATCATTGAGCAATCTATTGGCCTCTTTTAAATATTGTTCCGTGCTCATAATGACTATCCCTCCATCCTTATCTGCAGGTTTTATAACTATATATTTTTTTTCTGTAATTTGTTTAGTGCTCTTTTTTCTTTATGTGAAATGTTATAATAAGTTTTTTCTTTGTTTTATAGTTTTTTTATGTCCCTTTGGACTAGTGTTTCAAACATATCCAAGTTCCTACCCTTTTCATTTTTGGGATAGACTTTTGACTTCTCTCGTAAATCTGCGTGTTTAAATTTTAAATTTGTGTTACCCATATTGTTGCCCTGTTTAATTCCCCTTTCCATGGGACTTTTAAAAATTGACTTACACACACACACACACACACACACACACATATATATATATATATATATATATACACACACTGTATATATATATATATATATATATATATATATATATATATATATATATATATATATATATATGTGTATATAAATAAAAAAAAGAAAATCTGTATAAAAAAACAGATAACAACTAAAGGCATATTCAACCCAAGTAATATAACACTGACTAAGGTAGAGGAGAAAATATTAAATTTGGGTCTCTCTTCTGCACCAACAATGAAGATGAACAAATTTCAGACACATATAAATATAAGATAATTTGTTAGAAAATTGACTTTAAAGAAATATTTTCTTAAAAGTCCCATTTAAAAGGGAATTACACAGAGCACCAATATGGGTAAAACAAATATAGAACCAGTCTTAAAATTTAAACACGAATGAGGAAAAAGGAATGCTGAGACTTGAGGTAGATGAAATGAAGTTTTTATTCAGGAGCAGGCTTATCATCAGACACTTGGTAAGCTCCTATCTTACGCGTTTCGCGCATGGGCACATGCGCTTCATCAGAAATTTAAACACACAGATTTACGAGAGAAATCAAAATTCTATCCCAAAAATGAGAAGGGTAGGAACTTGGATATGTTTGAAACACTAGTCCAAAGGGACATAAAAAAACTATAAAACAAAGCAAAAAACCTTATTGTTACACTTCACATAAAGAAAAAATAGCACTAAACGAATTACAGAATAATAAAAATATAGTTATAAAACCTGCAGATAAAGGTGGTCATAAGGATAGTCATTATAAGCACGGAACAATATTTTAAAGAGGCCAATATATATCTCAATGATACCGACACATACAACATATTGAAATTAGACCACACACAATCCTGTAAAAACAGATTAACAACTCTCTTTGAGGGAGCAAAAGAAAAGGGTATAATAAACAATAGAGAGTTTAATTATTAAGTCCAAAATTCCCCTGAATACCACTATTCAATTTTTTGCCCAAAATGCACAAGGATAGAAATAATCCACCTGGGGCTCTTTATCTTGTAACCTCTCAGAGTATATAGATAAATTCTTACAACCTTATGTCAAGAAACGCCCTTCTTACACAAAAGATGCCACAGACATTCTACAAATATTACAAACAATAAGTTAGAAAGAAGAATATTTATTAGCTACATGTGGTGTAACTTCATTATACACATGTATAAAACATACTCTGGGAAAATAAGTTATTGAATATTATTTGGAAAAGGATAAGAAAATGTACAAAGATCAGAAATAATTTATTATACATAGCATAGACTTTATACTAAATAATAATTTTTTCTCCTTCAATAATTCTTTTTACAAACAATTGCAGGGTACGGCAATGGGCACGAAGTTCGCACCCAGCTATGAGAATTTCGTAGCTCAACACGAGCTGAGTGTGAACCTTGTGCTATTTCATCGATATATAGACGATTTGATTATTGTATGGAATGGCAGTGAAACATCTCTGCATTCTTTCCTTAAAGATATGAATAATAACACAAAAGGTCTCCTCTTTAAATATAATATCAGCAAAGAAAAAAATATTTTCTAGATTTAGATATACAAGTTAAAGATAGTAATCTAGAAACAAAAACCCATTTCAAGGAAGTGGACACCAATAATTTAATACATTCAGATATCTGCCATCTACAGAGATAAAAAGATAACATCCTTAAAAGTCAATATATGAGGTTAAGGCGCAATTGCTCAAATCTATCAGACTATTTAGAACAGGCAGAAATCCTTGAACATAAATTTTTAGCATAACAGTTAAACAGAGCCCTAAAGTTGCGCTATCTTAACGTGTGTTAACTTCAATTGCGCTTAAGCGATCGTGTATAGTTTCAACTTGTAATACACTATATCTGACACACGCAAACAGCTGCGATAAACCAAATATCGCTTGTGCCTAACTGTAAGATCACCACTCGTAATCTGGCTGTGAATGTTTTGAGACAAATGTGCCAGATTACATTTGGTGAGGTAACCGCGCTAATTTGAGCTGGTATTACAAGTTGAAAGCTATAATTTGGGCTCGAGCGCAATCAAAACTGTGCTAGAATAGCGTGACTTGAGACCTGAAGTGAACTGTAAGGGTTAACAAAAGTTGCACAAAACACTATACAGTAAAGTATTACACATATATAAATTTTATTAAAAATATATCATATTACTATTAATAAAAAGGATTTAAAAGAGTTAAAGGGGATATGGTATTTGGCAAAGTGTTTGATTAGGAAAGGATCCAATAAATGAACATAAATAGTATTTGTCCATATATGTGTATACATGTGTGTATATATACACTTTTGAGCCATAGGAAAACCTGAAATTCCATTGTTCTTCACATAAAAAAAAATGTCCTTTTTATTTTAAAATATAAATTTCTATATATATGTATATATATGTATATATATATATACATACATATATACACAACATGTGTGTGTGTGTATATATACAGTATATATATATATATATATATATATATATATATATATATATAAGTATACAGTATATTTCAAAATAAAAAGAAATGTTAAGAACATTTGCATGTAAAGTTTTCCTAACTCACTTTGGGTTTAGTACAGGTTGTCTAATGTGGTGTCGGGTTAGCACTAGGAATGGGTGAATGTATTACAACATTCAAAAAATGAAATTCATTTTAACACATTCATTCCTTTCAAATTTCAAATGTTTGTACAGCATTCTAACATTTGTTTAATAGTATTTCTAATGCTCTCTTTAAATGTAACATTCAAATTATGAAATATTCGAAATAGAAACATTCAAATTGATATATTTGTATCTATTATGTATCACTTTACTAAATTAACATTCAATTGTCCAAAACCACTAACCAGGACGCAATAAATTTTAACTTTGAGCGCAGTTGACGTGTGAATAAAAAAGTTATTTAGGGCGCCACATGTAATCTGGACTTATATAAATTACAGAGAATTTATGGTCCTGATCTAAAAAATTAGAGCATTTAATTTGTGCAGTGCTATGGGCCTTTTTCTTCAGTATTCCTCAATACACTTTATAAATTACATCCTTTATTGAACATGTAATATATGTGTCTCTCCTTCAGATATAGAAATGTATGATACTCCCCTTAAAATATATAGCTATCAAGTTAAATAGAGAATCTCATGAAGGATCTCTTAGCACTATGTTCTATTAACTGATGACATGAAACGTAATAAAAAACCTAACTGATTACAACAACAAAAAATTGTGTAGATTAGTGTTTATAGCTTGTTATTTATCTGCAAATGGAAACAAAAATTCAATAATAGACAGCATTTTTTTAATAACACAAAATGTAATTTCTATTTATAGGTTAAAGCCATTAATCAAACCAATTTGTAGAATTAAAACACGTCTCAAAATTTGTCTATGAAGTCTTTAAAGGACCACTAAATACAATTAAATTGCATAATCAACAAATACAGAATAAAGAGACAATGCAATATCACTTACTTTGAAATTCAAATAAGTAGCAGATTTTTTTTCTGGCAAATTTCAAAGTCAATTCCATTTTCCCTCCCCTTGTATTATGTGACAGCCATCAGTTAATCACAAATTGCATATACGTATATGCACATACTCATTAGGAGCTGCTGTCTCAAATATTGTGCATCTAAAAATAATTTGCACATTTTCGGCTAGATTACGAGTTTTGCGTTAAGATGAAAAAGCAGCGTTAACAGGTCCTAACACTGCTTTTTCGCTACCGCTGCTATTAAGAGTCTTGCAGGTTTAGGGGCACCGCACACTTCTTTGGGCTTACCGCAAACCGACTTACGTAAAGTTCGTAAAGTCTTTTTTCTATGGGACTTCCATATCGCTGGTATTACAAGTTTGTCCTGGGAGACCAAAGAGTGAGCGGTACACCCAATACCTCCAAAATTCCTAACGCATTCTAAAGTCAGTAGTTATGAGTTTTGCCCTACAACGCCGTAGCATAAAACTCATAACTAAAGTGCTAGAAAGTACACTAACACCCATAAACTACCTATTAACCCCTAAACCGAGGCCCTCCCGTATCGCAAACACTATAATAAAAATTTTAACCGCCACTCAAATAAACATATTAACCCCTAAACCGCCACACTCCCGCCTCGCAAATACTAGTTAAATATTATTAACCCCTAATCTGCCTCCCCTAACATTGCCGCCACCTACATTATATTTATTAACCTTTAATCTGCTGCCCTCAACATCGCCGCCACCTACATTATATTTATTAACCCCTAATCTGCTGCCCCCAATGTCGCCGAAACCAACCTACACTTATTAACCCCTAATCTGCCACCCCAAACGTTGCAGCCACTTCTCTAAATGTATTAACCCCTAAACCTAAGTCTAACCCTAACACCCCCTAACTTAAATATAACTAGGTAAAACCCACCACCCACACAACCAACCCCCCAAATAAAAGCCTAACTAAAAAAAACTCCCCATTGCCCTGAAAAAGGCATTTGGATGGGCATTGCCCTTAAAAAGGCATTTAGCTCTATTGCAGGCCCAAAGCCCTAACTTAAAAAATAAATCCACCCAATACACCCTTAAAAAATCCTAACACTAAGCCCCGAAGATTCACTTACCGGGAGAAGTCTTCATCCAAGCGGCAAGATGTCTTCAACGAACCCGGCAGAATTGGTCCTCCAAACGGGCAGAAGTGGTCCTCCAGATGGGCAGAAGCCTTCATCCAGATGGCATCTTCTATCTTCATCCTTCCGGGGCGGAGCGGGTTCATCTTCAAGACATCCGACACGGAGCATCCTCTTCATCCTATGGACTAGCAACGAATGAAGGTACCTTTAAATGACGTCATCCAAGATGGCGTCCCTTAGATTCCAATTGGCTGATAGAATTCTGACCCAGAACTTATGAAAAGTGAACTGGGTAATTCTTCTTACAAGCTCCTCTGATGATTGAAAACTGCCAGAGATCAGAACAAGCTTGAAGGCAAATATCCTTTGCCATCTCTTTGTTAGCTTGAGTCACGGGCTCCAATGTATCCATCAGCAGGAGCAAGAGACTTGGATTGGTCAAACAGTTTATTTGCACTTTTTTCACAGGGAAAAAACTCATTGATGAAGTATTTGAGATACTTTAAGTCGTCCTTCATAGTTTTCTTCTGCATTGGATGGATCGCCCATTTTTTGGTAATTCACCTCTATTTTACCTTCAACACTGGCCAAGCCCCTCTTACAATCTGGTCCTCTCTCACCCTCTGTAACTATACAGCCTCTGCCACATTATGTCCCTCATCTACTCTCCATCTCACTGGCAGAGCCCCAATATGAAGTTCAATCAATCCCAGTTCACTTTGATAACATTGAAAAGTCACTACCTCTGTCTATGCCTTTCTCTTTTATCCTCTCAATGGTGCTGCCCACAAGCATTTCACCAGAAATGTTTGTGCAATGATAATTTAGCAATAATTTAGTGAATCATGCCCGCTCGACAATTAATAAATCAACCCCAATATGTCTTTCGGCAGTGAGAGTTTAAGATGGACATACAATCTAGTGAAATACAAGTTATATTATTATCTGTGTGTATTTAGTTTTTGTTAGACATTGTCATGCCACATTCCATTTAAAACCAATGAAATCATATGGTACTTTCGTGTCTTTATCTTTTTCAATCTGATCTCACTTCCAAAATTAAGAGCACCTGTACATTTAGTTTGTTCCTGCTAGTTACAATTCATAAGCTTTTGGGTTCATATTCATGTGTACGTCAGCTAACTAATTGCTCATTTGAATAAGGAGTGAGATCCACGAAAACGTCACTTTATCTGATTAGTGTACAATAAAGTACTTGAAAAATCTATTGAGTGAGTGCCAGCTTTGAAATGTATATATACTGTATATATACAGTATATATATATATATATATATATATATTGTATATATATAATATTTATATATGTATTTATAAATATATATATTTATATATGTAGATAAATGAAGGACGTACTCGCCAGGTCTTAAGCAAACAGTATTTAATAATACAAAGTTAAGTGACGTTTTGGGGTGATTAGCCCCGTCCTCAGACCTTTACAAAACCATATATCTGACTCCTATAAATATATACAAACTTACTTACCCTCCACCAACACCTGCGACCAACCGGAAGAGCCCATGGCGTCCTGCTCGAACAACTGCGCAGGTCTGGCGGTTGCCATGGCAACCGGAAGTCGCGTCCTATTGGAAACAAATACAAAATGCGCAGACATTAACAAATCGTTATGTACATTATCTATGCATATTACAATATGTATGAAAATATATGAAAATATATTGCAGATATTTACAATGCTAGCAGATTATTATCATGGTATAAATGCAGGAGAACTAGTAATAGGGGAATATTCACCGCAACACATTATATTAAATGCAAAAAATACAAAAAATTACAAAAACATTTTTTTGTGATAAATACAATGAATAGAATAGTACCATACAATAAATTGGTCACTACATAGAAGAATCAAACTTGTTTAATAAGACTACTGTCTGACTTAGGTACCTAACTAAAAAGGCTAGCTAGAGGGGACTACAGAATATAAGCAGTATTAGAGGAAACAGTTCCAATCAAAATTTGCATTTAAACCTTTAGGAGCAAGGGTATTTAAAGCAAATATCCATTTAGACTCCTTCTGCAAAAGAAGCTTGGCTCTGTCTCCCCCTCTGTTTAGTCTAGGGACATGGTCAATGATAATATACCTAAGATCTGAAACCGTATAGCCAGTCAGGGCAAAGTGTCTGGCAACCGGCTGGTCGGATTCCTTTTTAGGGATTGCCCTGTGGACCATTAGGGCTAGATTACAAGTGGGACACTGTTTGTGCGTGAGCAATATCGGGTTTTTGTGGCCATTTATGCTCAAGTTAAATTCTGCCTGCTTTACAAGTTGAAAGTAAATGCGAACACTTGAACGCAATCGCAATTGACGCTAGAATAAATTCTGCAACTTCAGAGATCTGGTTAACTGGTTAAAAGTGTCAAAAAGCACATAAAAATACATTTAAAAGTACAGTTATACTCATAATAACACTATCTAATAAAAAATTCCAATATATAGTTATAAAGTCTCAAAGATATGAGATGTCAAGTGTTAGAAAAAAAACAGGCCAAAAGTGCTTTTACATAGGCATCCATAGGAACACATGTATAAATATATGTATGTATTAGGGATGTGTATTCAGATCTCTTTCGGATCGTTAGTGAGGATCCAAATGCAGAAGTAAGGAACCGCTCGTTCCCTTATGATATTTTCGTAGTTGGATTGATTCCTCTAAAAGATTCCCACTCTAAGATCTAGATCACAGATCTTAGAGTGGGGATCTTTTACAAGAATCAGTCCTGCTATGATAATATCCGAAGGGAACAAACAGTTCCTTACATCCACATTCGGATCCTCACTAAGGATACAAATGCACATCCCTAGTATGTATATAAATATATATGCATATATTTCTATACATATGTATTTATAGACATATATACACATTTAAATACAGATATACATATGTAAAGAAAAACATACATATATTAATATCTATGGGGGGAATATGAACCGGCATGCACAATTTTGCTCAGTCTTTTTTTCTGCGAGATGATTCCGACTGCGAGAGCACAAACGTTTTACTTCCGACCTGTAATATGTGCGCAACTAGACGTGCAATGGTAAAAAAGTTGAGAGCATATAAAGGACTCATGTGAGAGCACATTTACTCTCCACTTGTAACCTAGCCCTTAGGCCCCAATGATTGGAAGTGCTGCAAGGTGGTGAGATATTCAAAAGGGATCCAATGCAATGTCGAGAATGCCAGTGAAAAGTGCTGACATTACTCTTTAAAGGCAGCATCGCAGAAGGGCATTTTACTGTACATTGCAATGGGTGCAATGTTCCAGGCAGCATCAGCAATGACATAGGCGATGTAAAGTAAATGATCCCTTTTAAACATATAGCACTGAGTTTAACAACCATACCTATTTACCCCTAAACCACCATAACCAACCACCACAAATTAACCACACACTAATTAACCCCTAAACTGCCAATAGTCTACCTTATTAAACTTCCTAACCTATTAACCTCAATACTGCCAGTAGCCCACTGCAATAAACTTCCTAACCTATTAACCCCTATACCTCCAATAGCCAGCCACAATAAACTTCCTGAACTATTCATCCCTTGTAGTGGCCCTCCCCTAGGTGTCTCCCTTCCTCTGTCCAAACCCAGGGATGGCAACCGGATAGTGGGACCAGAGCTATCGCTGAGACCATTTGGCTGGTCTTAGTGGGATCCCACGCAGGTAGCGTCCCCTCTGCCCTGCATCTCTCTCCTGGCAGGTATCATTCTCTCTGCCGGTCTGCTTCTAGGCAGGAATAGATCACTCCTACCCCCCACACCTCTATCTAAAAACCCCTAAGTTACCAAAAATAATAAACACTTCATTTACAGAAAATAAAAAAACGAACATTACAGAAAATAAAAAACAACACAACCAAGTTATGCCTATTCTAAAACTAAAGACCCCCTTAAAAAAACACCCCAAAATAAAAAAAACAAAAACTAATACTAAACTAAACTATAGCCCTTAGAAGAGCTTTTTGTAGGGTATTGCCCTAAAGTGATACAGCTCTTTTTTTCTTGAACCCCCCCCCCCACAAACATATCTACAAAACAAGTAACCCCCACCCTCTCAAAAAATGTTTATCTAACAAAACCTACTCTAAGGATTGCCCTGAAAAAGGCGTTTGGCTGGGCATTACACTTAGAAGGGCATTTAGCTATTTTGCTGCCCAAAGGGCATTTGGTTGGGCATTGCCCTGAAAAAAGTCATTTGGCTGGTCATTGCCCATAGAAGGGCATTTAGCTCTTTTGCTGCCCAAGGAAAAATAAAATACAACCCTTTTCTTAAAAATAAAAAATCCCCCCTACAACCATTTTCTTAAAAATAAAACATCCCACCTAACAAAAAAGACTAGCACTAAACCCCAAAGAAGGTACTTAACAAACTTTAACTCAGTTCCAACGAGCTTGCCAACTAAGGTGCTCCTCTTCTATCATGGCAGTGGTGGTCTATCTTCTTCCTCCATTCCCTGGGGAAGTCCTCATCCATCTTCCACCCGATGCATCTTCTCATCTTCTTTTCTTCTCATATTCTGATCTTCTGTCCACTACGTCCTGCTGTCACCCACTGCACACTGAATTTTAGCCAAAAGAAAAAGCTTTCCGTCTATTGGCTGATTTAAATTTGGTTTAGAAAATCAGCCAATAGCAATTCAAGGGTACCCCTATATAAGAGGGGACATTGAATTCAAAATTCAGTGTGCAGTGGGTGACTGCATGAAGAGGACATTGTGGATGGAAGATCAGAAGATGAGAAGAAAAGAAGATAAGAAGACGCTTTGGGGGGAAAATAGATGAAAACTTCCCCAGCGGAGTGGAGGAAGAAGATGGATGAAGATGGATAAAGTGATCAAGAAAGAAGATGGACCCCTGCCGCTGGGTCAAGAAAGAAGATGGACTACCCCTGCCAGGATAGAAGAGGAGAACCACAGTTGGCGAGCATATAGGAGCCGGATTCAAGTTTAGTGAGAATCTTCTTTGGAGTTTAGTGCTAGGCTTTTTTTGGGTGTTTTTTATTCTTGGGCAGCAATAGCTAAATGCCATACTAGTGGCAATGCCCAACCAAAAGCCATTTTCAGGGCAATCATTAGAGTAGGTTTTGTTAGATAGCCTTTTTTTGGGGGGGGGGTTACTACTTATATTGTAGGTTGGTATTTTTTTTTTTTTTTTTTTCAAGGAAAAAGAGCTGTATCACTTTAAGGCAATGCCCTACAAAAAGCCCTTCTAAGGTCTATAGTTTAGTTTAGTTTTAGTATAGTTTTTTTTTATTTTGGTGTGTTGTTTTAAGAGGGACTTTAGTTTTAGAATAGGCGTAACTGTGGGTTTAGTTTTTTTATAGTGTCATTTTTTATTTTCTGTAATGTTAGTTTTTTTTATTTTCTGTAAGTTTAGTGTTTGTTATTTTTATGTGTTATGTAGTTAAGTAGTGTAGGGGTAGTTTGCGTTGGTGGGTTGTGGCGGTGTAGGGGTTTATGGGTTAGGGGGCATATTGCGTTGGTGGGTTGTGGTGGTTTAGGGGTTATTAGGCTAAGTGGTGGTTAGGTCTTTAGGTTAAATCAGATTAAATTAATAGTGTAGTTTGCACTGGGGATGAGGGTGCGTAATGGGTGAATAGTTTATTTTAACATTGTCTTTATATACAATGTTAAAATGATATGCATTGACATGTATAAAGCATGTTATTTGAAGTATTGTATATAATTTAATATGTAGTTATTTTATCTTGTTCATTTTATTATGTTAAACATAAATATATATTTTAAAGGGACAGTAAACACCAGAATTTTTGTTGTTTAAAAAGGTGGATAATCCCTTTATTACCCATTCTCCAATTTTGCATAACCAACACAGTTATAATAATTTACTTTTTACCTCTGTGATTACCTTGTATCTATGCCTCTGCAAAACTGCCTCCTTATTTCAGTTCTTTTGACGTAATTGCATTTTTAGCCAATCAGTGCTTGCTCCTAGGAGCTTCACGTGCCTGAGCTCAATGTTATCTATATGAAACACATGAACTAACGCCCTCTAGTAGTGAAAAACTGTCAAAATTTCAGATTAGAGAAGGCCTTCAAGGTCTAAGAAATTAGCATATGAACCTCCTAGATTTAGCTTTCAACTAAGAATACTAAGGCCTAGATTTGGAGTTTGGCGTTAGCCGTGAAAACCAGCGTTAGAGGCTCCTAACGCTGGTTTTAGGCTAACTCTGGTATTTGGAGTCACTCAATAAAGGGTCTAACGCTCACTTTTCAGCCGCGACTTTTGCATACCGCAGATCCCCTTACGTAAATTGTGTATCCTATCTTTTCAATGGGATTTTTCTAACTCCGGTATTTAGAGTCGTGTCTGAAGTGAGCGTTAGAAATCTAACGACAAAACTCCTGCCGCAGGAAAAAAGTCTGGGCTAACGCCGGTTCATAAAGCTCTTAACTACTGTGCTCTAAAGTACACTAACACCCATAAACTACCTATGTACCCCTAAACCGAGGTCCCCCCACATCACCGCCACTCGAATACATTTTTTTAACCCCTAATCTGCCGACCACCAACTACGTTATACTTATGTACCCCTAATCTGCTGCCCCTAACACCGCCGACCCCTATATTATATTTATTAACCCCTAACCTGCCCCCCACAACGTCGCCGCCAGCTACCTACACTTATTAACCCCTAATCTGCCGACCGCAAAGCGCCGCCACCTACGTTATCCTTATGTACCCCTAATCTGCTGCCCCTAACACCGCGACCCCTATATTATATTTATTAACCCCTAATCTGCCCCCCTCAACGTCGCCTCCACCTGCCTACACTTATTAACTCCTAATCTGCCGAGCGGACCGCACCGCTACTATAATAAAGTTATTAACCCCTAATCCGCCTCACTAACCCTATAATAAATAGTATTAACCCCTAATCTGCCCTCCCTAACATCGCCGACACCTAACTTCAATTATTAACCCCTAATCTGCCGACTGGAGCTCACCGCTATTCTAATAAATGTATTAACCCCTAAAGCTAAGTCTAACCCTAAAACTAACACCCCCCTAAGTTAAATATAATTTTAATCTAACGAAATTAATTAACTCTTATTAAATAAATTAATCCTATTTAAAGCTAAATACTTACCTGTAAAATAAATCCTAATATAGCTACAATATAAATCATAATTACATTGTAGCTATTTTAGGATTAATATTTATTTTACAGGCAACTTTGTAATTATTTTAACCAGGTACAATAGCTATTAAATAGTTAAGAACTATTTAATAGTTACCTAGTTAAAATAATTACAACATTACCTGTAAAATAAATCCTAACCTAAGTTACAATTAAACCTAACACTATACTATCATTAAATTAATTAAATAAAATACCTACAATTACCTACAATTAAACCTAACACTACACTATCAATACATTAATTAAATACAATATCTACAAATAACTACAATGAAATAAACTAACTAAAGTACAAAAAATAAAAAAGAGCTAAGTTACAAAAAATTTAAAAATATCTACAAACATAAGAAAAATATTACAACAATTTTAAACTAATTACACCTACTCTAAGCCCCCTAATAAAACAACAAAGCCCCCCAAAATAAAAAATGCCCTACCCTATTCTAAATTACTAAAGTTAAAAGCTCTTTTACCTTACCAGCCCTGAACAGGGCCCTTTGCGGGGCATGCCCCAAGAAGTTCAGCTCTTTTGCCTGTAAAAAAAACATACAATACCCCCCCCCAACATTACAACCCACCACCCACATACCCCTAATCTAACCCAAACAACCCTTAAATAAACCTAACACTAAGCCCCTGAAGATCTTCCTACCTTATCTTCACCATACCAGGTTCACCGATCCGTCCTGAAGAGCTCCTCCGATGTCCTGATCCAAGCCCAAGCGGGGGGCTGAAGATGTCCATGATCCGGTAGAAGTCTTCATCCAAGCGGGGCAGAAGAGGTCTTCCATCCGATTGAAGTCTTCATCCAAGCGGGGCAGAAGAGGTCTTCCATCCGATTGAAGTCTTCATCCAGGCGGCATCTTCTATCGACTTCCATCTGGAGCGGAGCGGCAGCATCCTGAAGACCTCCGACGCGGAACATCCATCCTGGCCAACGACTGAACGACGAATGACGGTTCCTTTAAATGACGTCATCCAAGATGGCGTCCCTCGAATTCCGATTGGCTGATAGGATTCTATCAGCCAATCGGAATTAAGGTAGGAATATTCTGATTGGCTGATGGAATCAGCCAATCAGAATCAAGTTCAATCCGATTGGCTGAAGTTAGGTGTCGGCGATGTTAGGGAGGGCAGATTAGGGGTTAATACTATTTATTATAGGGTTAGTGAGGCGGATTAGGGGTTAATAACTTTATTATAGTAGCGCTCAGGTCCGCTCGGAAGATTAGGGGTTAATAAGTGTAGGCAGGTGGAGGCGACGTTGTGGGGGGCAGATTAGGGGTTAATAAATATAATATAGGGGTCGGCGATGTTAGGGCAGCAGATTAGGGGTACATAAGGATAATGCAAGTAGTGGCGGTTTACTGAGCGGCAGATTAGGGGTTAATAATAATATGCAGGGGTCAGCGATAGCGGGGGCGGCAGAATAGGGGTTAATAAGTGTAAGGTTAGGGGTGTTTAGACTCGGGGTACATGTTAGGGTGTTAGGTGCAGACGTAGGAAGTGTTTCCGCATAGCAAACAATGGGGCTGCGTTAGGAGCTGAACGCGGCTTTTTTGCAGGTGTTTTTTTCAGCTCAAACAGCCCCATTGTTTCCTATGGGGGAATCGTGCACGAGCACGTTTTTGAAGCTGGCCGCTTGCGTAAGCAACTCTGGTATCGAGAGTTGAAGCTGCGTTAAAAATGCTCTACGCTCCTTTTTTGGAGCCTAACGCAGCCTTTATGTGGACTCTCAATACCAGAGTTATTTTTATGGTGCGGCCAGAAAAAAGCCGGCGTTAGCTACGCGGGTCCTTACCGACAAAACTCTAAATCTAGGCCTAAGAGAACAAAGCAAAATTGGTAATAAAAGTATATTGGAAAGTTGTTTAAAATGACATGCCCTGTTTAAATCATGAAAGTTTTTTTTACTTGATTGTCCCTTTAAATGATATATTTAATTTTAAAATAATAACATGAACAAGTCAGAATAACTAAATATTAAATTATATACAAAACTTAAAATAATATGCATTATACATGACAATGCATATCATTTTAACATTGTATACAGTATATATGTAGTTACATAGCTCCTATAGTTATAGGGAGTTTTTTTTCTATACTTTATTAGCTAGGTAGATTGCAGTCATTATGTAGGTGTAGGCATTTTACGCATTCTGTGAGAGTTAGTTCAATGTTTCAGGGGAGTGTAGTTAAGACGTGACATCACAATTCTGAGACTGCATCCTGTCTCACATGGATGATGTAAACCAGTCTGGCCATAAAAGGAAATACAGGAAGTGAGCAGCATCTCCCAGAATGCACCAAAGTCAGCAAGAGAGGTGAGTAAAATGGCTGCCAGCAGCACATGGCAAACAAGTTAGGAAAAAACCCTGACACACGCTTAACACCCCTGGACCTCTGCCCACAAATACCCCCCAACTCTCAGCCCCAGGAAGCCACAGGGAAATGTTGCAGGGTATGATAACAACAAGAAATTCTGATTAAACATTGGAAAATATGGGAACTGAATTTCAATGACATTTCAAGGAATGTTTGGAGCTCTTCATGGAAGCAAATCTATTAATGTGAAAGTCAAACATGACTACATACAGTTTAAACATTGATGATGAATGGATAATGTTATTGAAAATAGATTTCTCACTTAAGCAGTAATCTCAGTTTATGGCATGGCTGCAATTAAAAATGTCACATGATTTTTAATAATTTTATATTGATCATTTACACTTAATTGCAATCATAATTAACAATTCAGGTGATCATATTAAAACTGTATACGAGTCATCATTTAAAAGTGGAGTTTAAGCAACTATCAAGAAAATGAATTTGTTGAACTTAGAATGTATAAAAAGGTCAACGTGAGTTTTCAAAAGGTCAACGCTGTTTGAATATAAAAGTCCAAAAACTAATATGGTAGCTGCCAAAAGGGTTTTTTGATGGACTGGAATACTGCTGTTGAAAATTATCAATGCAAAGTAATGGTGAAGTTAACATAGCGCAAATATACTCACAAATCACACATAAAACTGGGTTTCTTATTTTTTTGATGATTAGAATGGCCTTGAATTATTTTAATAATCCTGTTAAAAGCCGTGTGAGGCACTTTGCATGGCATGTCTGATGGATTGGAATAGACCCCCACATATGTATCTATTTTTCTATCTGTCTTTGACAGATACTGTGATTTATATGACATGAAACATTCCACTCTGCATGAGTCTTTAGGACAATGGTGTTTAATGCACTTAAGACTTTGGAAAAAGTGAGCATACATCTTATTTAAAAGCAATTCTGCTAGAAAAAGGATCATTTGCATGCCAAAAGCTCTTTAAAATGTAACATATTTAGCAGTGTATTATTTAGAATGAAGTCTGAGCTGAGAGAGGGAGAATTTTAAAATCTATAAAACGGTATCCTGCCGTGCAGAATGCAGCACCCCCATGAAATCTTCCCGCTTCTGTGATTATTTGAATAATAGACTTGTACATAACTTTTTGCTAAATTAAAGGTATGACATTTAGTTTAGTTGAACCTTGTAAATTGCACTTTAGAACTTGAAAGACTGGGCAAATGTATGAATATGTTCCCTTAAGCAATGGAACAGATTTTTAAAGAAGGGCTTAATGTATCATTTATTAAGGAGACACATCAAACAGATATCAGGGAAAATTTAATAAGGGTATGTGATCCACTCTATTGTGATTAAATACCAATGAAAAAAGCTCAAGTATGAAGTTTTATGTTACAAGTATAAATTGTGTTAAACGTATCAACATTTTCATCAGACAAATCGAAGCTTTATCCCACCAGCAAACATACCCCCAACATGTTATATTTACTTCTGTAAAGCAGTTTAAGGCAGTACCTCTCTAGGCATTGCTAGTTCTATATCTGTAGTCCAACACAGGTCTTTGAAAAAAATATATCAAAGATTAAATGACCCTTTAATTTAAGAAAATTAACCATTCCTTGGGTGAAATAAATGCATACATTTCTATAGAATTTGGGAACTAGTGGGTAGTATATGGAAATAAAAATGTGTCTTTTATCTTTAATACTCCAAATGTTTCTTTCATGATTTAGATAGAGCCTGCAATATTAAACAACTTTTTCATCTACTTCTATTATCAAATGTACTTCATTCACTTGGTATCCTTTGTTGAATGAAAATCAATGAACAACTGAGAGTTAGGTAAATGCATTGGTGAGCCAATGACAATAGGCATATATGTGCTGCCACCAATCACCAGCTAGCTCACAGTGCATTGCTGCTCTTGAGCCTACCCCGGTATGCTCTTCAACAAAGAATACCAAGAGAACAAAGCACATTAGATGTTGTTTAAAACTGCATGCTCTATCTGAATCATGAAAGTTTAATATTGACTTTAAAGTCCATTTAAACCACTAACATTAATGAAGTAACCACGTGGGGTGTCAATCAAGCTGATCGTATGCGATCGGGCGGATTGCTGTCTGCCGTCTCAGAGGTAGCGAACAAATTAAGAAGCAGTGGTCTTAAGACCGCTGCTTCTTATTCCTGTTACCGATGATATAGCAACATTCGAGCCTTAATAAATCGGCCCCTAAAACTGCAGAATTCCTACAGCTTTTTACCCACCCCTGATCAAATCTGCAGGGGTGTGAGTCACCCTCCATTAATTAGGCTTGTGCATTAATTTTGTTACAAATGTAAATTTGTGATGAAAACAACGAATGCACTAACTAATTTAAAGAAAGCAAACAAATACTAATGAAATTCATCAGTATTCATTCCTTTCCTTTCAATGAGCATTAAAGGGTTAAATACTTCCCGCTAGTGCACAAGAGAGCCACGCTAATCCTGACCCTTCTTCACAACGCTCCAGGCCGTGCTAACAGGAGGCTTAGCATGGCGAATCCCAGAGCCTGCATTAAAGAAAAAGGTCCGTTAGCTTAGGCTCAAGAATCGGCTGTACTAAGCCTCCTATTAGCACAGCCCAGGGATTTGTGAAGATGGAGGCGGCTTTAGCACAGCTCTCCAGCATGCAAGAGGGTAAGTACAGGGCTACAGGTGAACTTTTTCAACTGTGGCAAAGGAGCATTTACATGACTCCACATTGTCAAGTCATTCTAATCCTTCTCCAATAAATACACAACACTCCAGTTTGGGTATGAAAAGGCCACAGCTGAATTGTATTAAATACAATATTATTCAACATAACACTTTAACTTTAAACAAACCATGGTGCATGCCCTTATTCTCCACATAGTCCACTCCCCCCACCCTGGGGGAGGGCACATCCTCAATAACTCCTCCCCTATTATCCTAACACCGGGTACACTTCAATTCCTCCCAGGCGTAAGCCTCTAAAGATTAGAACAAGCACCCCGCAAAAACTCTGACTTCTAGATCCATCAACCATTTCCTCAACAAATAGGGAGGGGGGGCGGGAACTTAGCCTGCCGTACTGTCCAGAACCATAGAAGACACCTGACTTCCTTTAGAGGGCTTATAAGCCCCTAGCTAAAATCCCACCCTTGCCCTGAACTTTACCCCATTCCTTCCTAGGGGGTCAAATGACCCTCCTTTCCATCCTGTCATTTGGGCTCTTCCTTTCGTTTAATGAAAATGAATGTAATTCTTCCACAAATATTCAGTATTTGTTTAGTTTTAAATAAGGACTGAAAAACATAAAAGGAAAAGAGCAACTGAATATTTGTTATGAAAGATTTGTCTTTAAGAATTTGTTTCGCTGCTGCACGTCTATCATTAACAAATTAAAAGGCAACCATCTTGTAACTCTCCACTTCTTAGGGCAAAGGCCACGTGTCCTAAAAGGTGTTCAGACAAGGTTCTCAACTTAAGATCTTGTCCCTCTAAGTCCGCTGCCCGTATGTATCATAACTCACTCTGGCAAGAGAAGAGCATCTCATTCCCCCGAGCGAAAGTGTTCAGGGTGATTTCTCTCCAAAAGCTCAGAAGTGGCGAAGAGTGTAAGAAGCAGCTGTCTGATAACCACAGATTCTTACATTGTGGGAAGCCGGCTTGCATGTGCAAACCTGCCCTGCAAAGGCTCAGAATCAGATTACACTGCTTAGTACATAAGGCCCAAAGAATAAGTTCCAATATAAAGGGTGGCGGCATCATAAAAACCTCTTTCAAATGTTGCAAAAGAAACAAATGAAAATAAAAAAAACCCTCCTTCTATGGAATGGTCCACTCTAACATAAGCACTTACAAAGGTTTAAAGGGAAATAAGAGATCTATTCAAACCTTCCAAATAGTGAGTCATCATGACAGTGAGACCAAACAGTTCTCAGTTGTAAGTCTTTATGAATATTGTATGCTGGGCTGAGGTATAAATGAAAAATTTGCAAAACAGAATGAGAAGCTGTCTGCCAGGAACGAACAGCAGCATCAATAGCTTGTTCTATGGCCTGGTTGCCACCTGGTAGTAGCTTCTTTCTGCCCAATTGTGCTTTTCACAGAGGAAAACTTTCCTGTAGTATATCAGTCTGATCCCGCCAACATGGTCAGTCCAGCCCCGAAATACTAGGCAATTCTCCTCTGAACAAGGAACATGACAACCCCAGACGATCGTTTCGGCCTCCTTTGGGCCTCGTCAGTGAGGTGCAGCCATATCCCTCTAAGCACATTGGGCAAGGAGTCCACGTCTGGTTTCCCCCATCACCCATAGGGAGACTATCCCCAGGGTCATATTTACATATGCAAAACAGAATGAGAAGCAGTCTGCCAGGAACGAACAGCAGCATCAATAGCTTGTTCTATGGCCCGGCTGCCATCTGGTAGTAGCTTCTTTCTGCCCAATTGTGCTTTTCACAAAGGAAAACTTTCCTGTAGTATATCAGTCTGATCCCGCCGACATGGTCAGTCCAGCCCCGAAATACCAGGCAATTCTCCTCTGAACAAGGAACATGACAACCCCAGACGATCGTTTCGGCCTCCTTTGGGCCTCGTCAGTGAGGTGCAGCCATATCCCTCTAAGCACATTGGGCAAGGAGTCCACGTCTGGTTTCCCCCATCACCCATAGGGAGACTATCCCCAGGGTCATATTTACATATGCAAAACAGAATGAGAAGCAGTCTGCCAGGAACGAACAGCAGCATCAATAGCTTGTTCTATGGCCCGGCTGCCACCTGGTAGTAGCTTCTTTCTGCCCAATTGTGCTTTTCACAAAGGAAAACTTTCCTGTAGTATATCAGTCTGATCCCGCCGACATGGTCAGTCCAGACCCAAAATACCAGGCAATTCTCCTCTGAACAAGGAACATGACAACCCCAGACGATCATTTCGGCCTCCTTTGGGCCTCGTCAGTGAGGTGCAGCCATATCCCTCTAAGCACATTGGGCAAGGAGTCCACGTTTGGTTTCCCCCATCACCCATAAGGAGACTATCCCCAGGGTCATATTTACATATGCAAAACAGAATGAGAAGCAGTCTGCCAGGAACGAACAGCTTCATCAATAGCTTGTTCTATGGCCCGGTTGCCACCTGGTAGTAGCTTCTTTCTGCCCAATTGTGCTTTTCACAGAGGAAAACTTTCCTGTAGTATATCAGTCTGATCCCGCCGACATGGTTGGTCCAGCCCCGAAATACCAGGCAATTCTCCTCTCAACAAGGAACATGACAATGGAAATGCCCATGACCAGCCCCAGGATATACCTTTTACTCTATGCAATGAGTTTACTGTTCCTTAAAAAAACAGACATGCCAATATCTTTATAGTGACAAACAATTCTATTTACAGTGTCCATTTTAGGGCATCCTTGCTCCCTCCTCCAAAATTTCCTCCTCCATCGTCTAAAACTCCATGCTCCCCCCCCCCGTAAAACTCCCTCCTCCCTCATGTAAAACTCCATCCTTTAAAACTCCATGCTCCCCCCCTGTAAAACTCCCTCATTTCAGCACTCTCCTCCCTCATTCATCTTGCCTGCTCTGTCTTCCCTCCTCCATGCTGCTGCTTCTGTCCTCCCTCCTCCATTCTGCCTCATCTGTCCTCCCTCCTCCATGCTGCCTCCTCTGCCCTCCCTCTTCCATGCTGCCTGCTCTGTCTTCCCTCCTCCATGCTTCCTCCTCCCTGCTATCTCCTCTGTCCTGTCTGCTCTCTGCTTCATGCCGCCTCCTCTGTCCAGATTCAGACTTTGTTTGCAAGTGTGTTTCCAAACTGTTGCGAGCAGTTCTTGTAAAATGTATTAAGATATCATGTATTAAGCTCCCCCTGTAAAACTCCCTCCTTTCAGCACTCTTCTCCCTCCTTCATGCTGCCTCCTCTGTCCTCCCTTCTCCATCCTTCCTGCTCTGTCTTCCCTCGTCCATACTGCCGCTTCTGTCCTCCCTCTTCCATTCTGCCTCCTCTGTCCTCCCTCCTCCATGCTGCCTCCTCTGTCCTCCCTCCAGTATGATACCTGGTCTGTCTTCCCTCCTGCATGCTTCCTCCTCCCTGCTGTCTCCTCTGTCCTGTATGCTCTTTGCTCCATGCTGCCTCCTCTGTCCTCCCTCCTCTATGATGCCTGCTCTGTCTTCCCTCCTCCATGCTGCCTGCTCTGTCTTCCCTTCTCCATGCTGCCTCCTCCCTGCTGTCTCCTCTGTCCGGTCTTCTCTCTGCTCCATGCTGCCTCATCTGTCTTCCCTCCTCCATGCTGCTTCCTCTGTCCTCCCGCCTTCATGCTGCCTCTTCTGTCCTTCCTACTCCATGCTGCCTTCTTTGACCTCCCTCCTCCATCCTGCCTCCTCTGTCCTCCCAGCTCCATGCTGCCTTCTCTTTCCTACCTCCTCCATGCTGCCTCCTCTGTCCTCCCTCCTCCATGCTGCCTCCTCTGTCCTCATTTCTCCATGCTGCCTGCTCTGTCTTCCCTTCTCCATGCTGCCTCCTCCCTGCTGTCTCCTCTGTCCGGTCTGCTCTCTACTCCATGCTGCCTCATCTGTCCTCCCTCCTCCATGCTGCTTCCTCTGTCCTCCCCCCTTCATGCTGCCTCTTCTGTCCTCCCTCCTCCATGCTGCCTCCTCTGTCCTCCCTCCTCCATGCTGCCTCCTCTGCCCTCCCTCCTCCATGCTGCTTGCTCTGTCTTCCCTCCTCCATGCTTCCTCCTCCCTGCTATCTCCTCTGTCCTGTCTGCTCTCTGCTCCATGCCACCTCCTCTGTCCAGATTCAGACTTTGTTTGCAATTGTGTTTCCAAACTGTTGCCAGCAGTTCTTGTAAAATGTATTGATATATCATATATTAAGTCCCCCCCCCTGTAAAACTCCCTCCTTTCAGCACTCCTCCTCCATGCTGCCTCCTCTGTCCTCACTTCTCCATGCTGCCTGCTCTGTCTTCCCTTCTCCATGCTGCCTCCTCCCTGCTGTCTCCTCTGTCCGGTCTGCTCTCTGCTCCATGCTGCCTCATCTGTCCTCCCTCCTTCATGCTGCCTCTTCTGTCCTCCCTTCTCCATCCTGCCTGCTCTGTCTTCCCTCCTCCAAGTGATAACTCCGCTAGAAGTAAGTTATTTGTGCGTGTCGCATAATGCTCCAATTCCAAGTTGAAAGTAAAAAAAAAATCGCTTGTGCGATAACCCAACATGCACAAAAAGCCAAGCTTAAAATATTGCAATTGCGTTAACATTTTCCCCCATAGACTTTAATGGAACACAAAAAATGGAGAAAAAACATACTTGTGTGTAAAACGGGTTTAACCAAGAGCGCTAACCTGACATGAAATATTAATATTTCCCATTCCAATGTTCTTCACATAGCAGAATATGTTCTATTTAATCATAAATACATATTTATATATATATGATGTTTTTTGGAAATATATATTGGTAATATATATATATATAACTAGTCCTAAAGCCCGTTCACACGGGCCGTGTTGTGTTATATTTAATTTATCTCTCTCTCTCGTTCTCCCCTGCGCGCGCGATCAGCTGTGCTGCCGGGTCCTCGCGCTGCTGTCGGGTGGGTGCGCGTGCGATCAGCTGCAATAGTTTGTCTGAACTGCGCATGACGGCTTCAGACAAACTCTTGTCTTTTATAATATAGGATTATATATAGGTATAGACATAAGCCAGTATATATAGGAATATCTATTTAAAAATACTTAGAACATATTTCCTTATGTGGAGAACATTGGAATGTGAAATATTTACAGTAAATACATAAACACTTTATTAAATATGATAATAGAATAAATATGATTTTTTATGTTTTCAGCAAAGGATTTTAATGCATTTATATATTTGTCTACATATGTGTACATATGTATTTCTGTGTGTTTTACTGTATATTTACTGTACATTTTTTGCATTCAAATGTTCTTCATTACAGGATAATGTCCTTTTTACTCCTAAATCATATTTCTATATATATGTGTGTATATACCTATACCTGCACATCTGTTCCTATAGATATATAGGTATAGATATGTTTTTTACATGAACAGTTTCATATATATATATATATATATATATATATATATATATATAAAAAAATATAATCCTTCAAATAGTGAATCTCGCCTCCAGGGACAGCTGCCTGGGTGCTATCATGTAATGCATAAATCCAATAGAAGAAAGCACTCACAGGTCTTTTCATTAGTGGGTTAACCAAAAAGGTAACTTAACTTTATTAAAGTTAAGTTACCTTTTTGGTTAACCCACTAATGAAAAGACCTGTGGGTGCTTTCTTCTATTGGATTTATATATATATATATATATATATATATATATATATATATATATATATATATATATTTCATGATTAAAAGTACATTATTTTTTATTTGACAAACATAGGAATTTAAAATATGCGTTTTGCGCATTGCATTTCTCAATTTATATCTTAACGTGGTCAGGTTAGCACACATGAAAACATAGGGTTCTTAAATGGACAGTGTACACCAACTTTTATATAACTGCATATCGTAGACACTACTATAAACAAGATCATGCACATATAGTGAGCTAAAATCCTTTAAAAAAATTAATTAGAAGCTCCCAGTTTAGCACTGTTGATAAGATTAGGCTGGGACACACATTGATAGGGGGTGGTAAAGCAGGAAGAGCAGACTTAACTTGCCGTTACAGGTTTACATGAGCAAACTGGCATCATGCGCGTTCTGATACTGCATCTGCTGTTTGCTTATTGAGCTTTTTTTGCGTCTAACTTCATTTTAATCAAACAGTCTACGTATATGGAACATATGTTCAAGAAAAGAATTGCATTTGGATAGTCAAGGGCTGTAACAATTTGCCTGCATCTCTCTTACTCTGGATAACTAAATAGATTGTATTAATGACTGGAAATTACACACTATTGTTTTTTTTTAAATTAAGAGATTCCTCCACACACTGCTGAAAAGACAGTCCAGCAAAAATATCTATCTTGGTGGCCAAACATCCCCCAACATTCAGGGGAGTCAGGTTTCTTTATAAAGGCGAGAGATGTGGATTTAATTTGTAGCTGATAATTTGCTACGGGAAGCTTTCCATGATTAGTTGTCTCCTTAAACCGTCAGTTTTTGAGGTGGTGTGAATTACCTGCTGTGACTGTTTTTACCACCTGTTCAAGAAGGAAAATGAGATGAATCTTTTCCTTCAATTAAAGCCCATGATTAAAGCTGACCAAAGTTGCTTTTAAGCAGGTACTTCCAAAGAAAGAAATTAGTTGCTTGATAATATTGTAATTACAAACTTGTCGAGTGAAAATAGATATTTCAACCCTTTCTGGTTGAGGAAGATTTTAGGTGAATTACCAATTATCCTTTTTCAGAAATTGGCCTGATTCTTTGAAGCTGGAAACAAAAGAGAAGGTTTCTATGTGATTTGTTCTTTAGCCACTTGAAAATAAAGGGGAATTGCTCATTTATTAACTTCGAAATGAGAAGTGACCTCACATCTTTAAAACAGACATGGTAATTGTATCTTGTTGATATAAATAATGACATTAAGCATTGAGATTTTTTTTTCTAAAACTGACCTGAGCAAAAACAAAAATCTCTTCTGCAGGATACAGGGCGTTTAATGCACTCCATCAGCAGAATATTTTCATTACGTCTGCGACATGTGAGCCCACAGTTCTCTATACACAAGGTAGGCTACATCAGTCGGCAACTCATGGGCAAGACCCTTAATTCTTCATATAATTGTTTTTTATAATTATTACCCTATATTCATGCACCAAATTAGATAACACTGCAGAATATGTTAGTTATTTATAAACAAATTGTAATAAAAGTAATAATAATGTTTACAGCAGATCCTATTATCATGTATTGTTTATGGTCATACGTTCAGCAATATCTAATATTAAATAAGTAAAATAGTAATAAAGGGGGGGCGGAGCCAACTATCAAGGAAACCAGACGTGTGTGTGAAGAGCTCCTGGCTCTTATAAGTTATAATGAATGTATACTGCTATCTAAAGTAACCCTTGCTATATCAAAAGGGGTCCCTTCCAAATACAGCAATATTGGTGACAGTGGGAGCTCTTGGATGGTCGTTCTTAGCCCTATAAGAGATCCAGAAGTCACGTTACAGTGGAGGCCTTGGATGGCTGGTGGCTAGCTGTGGCGCAGCTCCTGCAGGATCATTTTGACAGCTTACCGTGGGTGTTCTGCATGAGTGCTGTGTTAACACAGGGGCGGGACAGGACAACCCTATACGGCCAGCTGATCATCATCTTGCCCTTACTCTGAATCCTATCGATCCTACCATCTACGAGAGTAGTTGTGTTGCGATGCCGGCCTCTGAGATCTCATGCAGCCATGTTGATTCCCCAAAGCAAGGGGACGCTCATACCTATCGCCGCAGAGACTGGCTGGATTGTGATGTTGGAGTTAGGGGCTGCCCTGCCGCAAAACATGTTTCCAGGTCGGCTACGGATCCAACATGCTCTAAGAGAGATCTGACCTTGTTACCGAACCTACCCTGGAGCGCAGTGTGTGCGGCTTCCGTAGGTGACCGCCATGTTTGGGAAGTTTCCCCCCAGCTTTATGCTGGCAGTGCTAGGCAAGATGTGACAGCGACATATGCACGGGCTGAAGATGTGCTGTGCAGGGGAGGCAGCGCCTTGATTCTAGATGGCTTTGAAGAGCAGTTGCTACAGAGTGAGGGTCTATCGTTTGGCCACATGATGCCCCTGACCTATTTTGAAGTAGGCTAAAATGGATAATTGGTGGAGAATGGTGTCGGGACTTTTCCTAACTAACTGTCTACATGGAACGTTGCTATTCAGATTGTATTACCCAAAACCTTCCTAGTCCTCTATGGGTTTAGGAATACAGATTAATCCCTCATTTGTAGCACTTCACTAATAGCGGGAACACTCATTAAAGAAAGATATTGGGTGGGCTAGATGTAAATAACAACTGTCTGTTTTTTTTCACAGCTTTATTTTAGCTTAAATTTGTTGTCTTCATTTGTATTTACTTATTATATTCTGTTTGCATGCAGCACCATGTATTAGAGGTACTTGAGGGTTACCTAGTTCAAATGTACCTGCTATTTATTAAGCTATATATGCCTGATTTCCTGCTGTCCTCTATTTGTCCTGTAAACCTGAATTTGCTACCCAAAAACACATTTTACAAGTATACATCTGGGTTATAGCTGGACAACTTAGAAATACTTTCTCAGAACCAGCACATGGTATATATCATCATATGCCTAATACCCTTCCCTTATTTTCTTTATTTTGTAAAGCAGTTAATCTTATTATAGTTGTGTTATTTCTACAATGTTATTTACATATTAGCTTGGTTGAATGGCTTACATAGGTATAAGCCTGTATACAACTAAAATGCTCTTATGTTATAATTCGCTTATTTTGCTATGCTTGGCTTACAGGGTGTTAGGTTATTGTTGTGACCTTTCCAAATAATAGTGTGTTTCAGTGGCATCTCTAGCATTCAGAATTAAAGTAAGATATCTCTCGATTCCTTTAAAGCGCCTCAAGTAGTAATCCCTTAAATTTACACTTTCCCTTTTTTTACTTGCTGAGCAGCAGGCTAATTGTGTAGATGTCATTGGCAGTTAATACCAAGACTCTTCATCTTATGTTGGATAGGCTGGCCTATCTTACTACATATAAGCCTGTTAATTTTATGTTTACTTATCACAGCTATAAGGTCCTTGGTTATACAATTTGAGCTTAACTTTATATTGTATTGATAGTTCTACCATATAGACATAGGGTGTTCCCATTTTTAAATTTTCAATTTTAACCATCTAGAATAGGGTGTCATATACACGTATTTAAACCTAAGCTATAGCAGGATCTAGTATCTCATATTCTCCTCTCCTCTGGTAGTAGGCGTATGTGTTAGTGATATGATCTTTCTGTTCCTGGGTGATGGGCCCTCATACGGGAGACAGAGTACTCTTTCATTCAGAGAGGAGATATCCAATGGTTTAACTAAATACCTTTGCCTTTACCTGCGTATATTATGTATTAAACTTGTATAGCTTACTTAATACCCTATTTCTCAGTGCCTTAGTGTAAAATTCTCTGAATTATCCTCACCTCACAATTAACAGCTTGGCGGTTAGCTTCTCACTAGTTAAATATGACATGGCAAGCTGAACCCCATACTATTGACAATTTTAGCACCTGCACTATACCAGCTTTGAATGGCCCCTATAAACCTGTAACCCTAGTTTATACCTCCTGCGAGGTGGATACAGTGACCAGATATCATAGACTCCTGAGCACTTCGCTTTATATATTTTTTATAAGCTGTTTAGCCTGCTATACCTTTTTATTTTCATTTTTTCATTATGCTATTTAACACATTTAACTAACCACCTCCCCCCCCACCACTTATAATGTGCCCCCTAATTAGGGAGGACTACCTAAGCGGTCTATCTTGCTTATACCGCACCCCTAATTAATCTCTTATTCTCTTAACAGTAACTCTTCAACTGTTATGTTCATTTATTAGCACCACCTATAAGTTGAGTTCAAAATTCTGAATATTACAGTTTGTACGTTATGACTTGAATATTAGTTAAGTGTACTTGTGCTCACTCTTTAATCACAAGCAATATATGATTTAAGTATACTTCAAAGCAAGAGAATTTTTTATTTTTTTTAAAAGTGAGGTTTGGAATGTTCTATAGTTATGCGACGCAACAATATGCTTGTTTGATGTTTTCTATCTTGTAGCTCCATATCTTTTTGAGTATACCATGTATGTTGTAACTTATTAACCTCAATAAAGAATAATATATATAAAAAAACTAATAAAGGGGCAATGGGCTACATTTATTAATGGCCGAGCAGACAAGATTCGCTGGGCAGTATACACTATCCTCATTTAACATTGCAGAAGCTGCTATTTGTGCAATGCTGTCCCTGCTTGTGCACAGCCAAACGCCAATCGGATCATGATGATTCCACTCCTCCACACTTAATTGGTAAAGATATTAAGAGGTCTTAAGACTTGTGAGACTAAAACACTGGGGCAATGAAGCTGCTTTTGGAGCTTTATAAATGGGGCCTAATTACTCAGGCAACAGCTGATAAGAGTTTGTTGTAAAAAAAAAATCTTCTGCATGAACACCCTTTCACATAGGCTGGTTTCACTCTCCCACCCCCACTGAGAGATTTACATCTGCTGCTGTCTCTTACTTTCGGCTAGATTACGAGTTTTTGTCGGTAATGATGTGTGGGGCTAACAAGCCTTTTTTTCTCACTGCTCACTTAAGACAACGCTGGTATTACGAGTTTTCTTCAAGCCGGCGTTAGCCTCAGAAAAGTGAGCGTTGAGCAAAATTTAGCTCCACATCTCACCTCAATACCAGCGTTGCTTAAGTCAGCGGTGAGCTTGCTAAATGTGCTCGTGCACGATTTCCCCATAGGAAACAAAGGGGCTGAGCTGGCTGAAAAAAAACACCTGCAAAAAAGCAGCGTTCAGCTCCTAACGCAGCCCCATTGTTTCCTATGGGGAAATAAAAGTTATGTCTACACCTAACACCCTAACATGAACCCCGAGTCTAAACACCCCTAATATTACACTTATTAACCCCTAATATGCTGCCCCCGACATCGTCGACACCTACATTATATTATTAACCCCTAATCTGCCGCTCCGGACACCGCCGCCACCTACATTATACTTATGAACCCCTAATCTGATGCCCCCAACATCGCCAAACCCTACATTTTATTTATTAACCCCTAATCTGCCGCAGCCAACGTCGCCGCCACTATAATAAATGTATTAACCCCTAAACTTAAGTCTAACCCTAACCCTAACACCCCCTAACTTAAATATAATTTAAATACATCTAAATAAATTTACTATAATTAACTAAATTATTCCTATTTAAAAATAAATACTTACCTGTAAAATAAACCCTAAGATAGCTACAATATAACTAATAGTTACATTGTAGCTAGCTTAGGATTTATATTTATTTTACAGGCAACTTAGTATTTATTTTAACTAGGTAGAATAGTTATTAAATAGAAATTAACTATTTAATAGCTACCTAGTTAAAATAAGTACAAATTTACCTGTAAAATAAATCCTAACCTAAATTACAATTACACCTAACACTACACTATCATTAAATTAATTACATAAACTAACTACAATTAACTACAATTAAATTAAATAAACTAAAGTACAAAAACAAACAAACAATAAATTACAGAAAATAAAAAAATAATTACAATTTTTTAAGCTAATTACACCTACTCTAATCCCCCTAATAAAATAAAAAAGCCCCCCAAAATAATAAAATTCCCTACCCTATACTAAATTACAAATAGCCCTTAAAGGGCCTTTTGTGGGGCATTGCTCCAAAGTAATCAGCTCTTTTACCTGGAAAAAAAAATACAATACCCCCCAACATTAAAACTCACCACCCACACACCCAACCCTACTCTAAAACCCACCCAATCCCCCTTAAAAAAACCTAACACTACCCCCTTGAAGATCACCGTACCTTGAGACGTCTTCACCCAGCCGGGCACAAGTGGACCTCCAGAGGGGCAGAAGTCTTCATTCAATCAGGCCAGAAGAGGACATCCAGACCGGCAGAAGTCTTCATCCAGGCGGCATTGTCTATCTTCTTCCATCCGGAGCGGAGCAGGTCCATCTTGAAGACATCCGACGCGGAGCATCCTCTTCATTCGGCGACTGAAGAATGAAGGTTCCTTTAAGTGACGTCATCCAAGATGGCATCCCTTCAATTCCGATTGGCTGATAGAATCCTATCAGCCAATCGGAATTAAGGTAGGAAAAATCCTATTGGCTGATGCAATCAGCCAATAGAATTGAACTTGCATTCTATTGGCTGATTGGAACAGCCAATAGAATGCAAGCTCAATCCTATTGGCTGATTGGATCAGCCAATATGATTTTTCCTACCTTAATTCTGATTGGCTGATAGGATTCTATCAGCCAATCGGAATTGAAGGGACGCCATCTTGGATGATGTCACTTAAAGGAACCTTCATTCTTCAGTCACCGTCGGATGGAAGAGGATGCTCCACGTCGGATGTCTTCAAGATGGACCCGCTCCACTCCGGATAGAAGAAGATAGAAGATGCCGCCTGGATGAAGAGGACATCCAGACTGCCGGTCTGGATGTCCTCTTCTGGCCGGATCGGATGAAGACTTCTGCCCCTCTGGAGGTCCACTTGTGCCCGGCTGGGTGAAGACGTCTCAAGGTAGGGTGATCTTCAAGGGGGTAGTGTTAGGTTTTTTTAAGGGGGGATTGGGTGGGTTTTAGAGTAGGGTTGGGTGTGTGGGTGGTGGGTTTTAATGTTGGGGGGGTATTGTATTTTTTTTTACAGGTAAAAGAGCTGATTACTTTGGGGCAATGCCCCACAAAAGGCCCTTTTAAGGGCTATTTGTAATTTAGTATAGGGTAGGGAATTTTATTATTTTGGGGGGCTTTTTTATTTTATTAGGGGGATTAGAGTAGGTGTAATTAGCTTAAAAATTTTTTAATTATTTTTTTTATTTTCTGTAATTTAGTTTTTGTTTTTTTTGTACTTTAGTTTATTTAATTTAATTGTATTTAATTGTAGTTAGTTTATGTAATTAATTTAATGATAGTGTAGTGTTAGGTGTAATTGTAATTTAGGTTAGGATTTATTTTACAGGTAAATTTGTACTTATTTTAACTAGGTAGCTATTAAATAGTTAATAAATATTTAATAACTATTCTACCTAGTTAAAATAAATACAAAGTTGCCTGTAAAATAAATATAAATCCTAATCTAGCTACAATGTAACTATTAGTTATATTGTAGCTATTTTAGGGTTTATTTTATCAGTAAGTATTTAGTTTTAAATAGGATTAATTTATTTAGTAGTAGTAATTTTATTTTGTTTTATTTAAATTATATTTAAGTTAGGGGGGTTAGACTTAGGTTTAGGGGTTAATAAATTTAATATAGTAGCGGCGACGTTGGGGGCGGCAGATTAGGGCTTAATAAATGTAGATAGGTGTCGGTGATGTTAGGGACGGCAGATTAGAGGTTAATAAAATTTAACTAGTGTTTGCGAGGCAGGAGTGCGGCGGTTTAGGGGTTAATATATTTATTACAGTGGCGGCGATGTCCGGTCGGCAGATTAGGGGTTAAAAATTGTAATTGTTTGCGATGTGGGGGGCTCGGTTTAGGGGTTAATAGGTAGTTTATGGGTGTTAGTGTACTTTATAGCACTTTAGTTAAGAGTTTTATGTTACGGCGTTAGCCCATAAAACTCTTAACTACTGACTTTTAAATGCGGTAGGAGTCTGGACAGGAGAGGGTCTACCGCTCACTTTTTCCAGCAATCGTAATACTGGCGTTAGGAAAATCCCATTATAAAGATAGGATACGCAATTGACGTAAGGGGATTTGCGGTATGCGAAAATCGCGGAAAAAAGGTGAGCGGTACACCTGTACCTACCAGACTCGTAATACAAGTGGGCGTTGATTGGGACCCCTCAACGCTGCTTTTTAAGGCTAACGCAAGACTCGTAATCTAGGCGTTTGTTTTATTTTTATTGGTGGTGGCTCCAAAAGGTAAAACAGCTATTTCAAATGAAAAAGTAAAGCTAAACAAGTTGTTTGTAAATATTTTAATACACACCAGCAGGCAAAACATATCCTTAGGAAGCTATTAAAGGGAGAAAATATAAATTGGAAGAGAACCAGTGAGAAGAGAAATAGTTCCATAAGTAGGAATAATGCAATGTCAACAGCTGGTGTAAATGTGAATTTGAATGAAGAGAGGAGTAGGTGAGGAGCAAAGAGAATACTGATATTAGGTGATTAGACCTGAATAAATAAACTTTTGTTTTGCTTTTTTAAGATACCCCAGAGAATTTCCCTCTGTAGAGGCAATACAAAATGAGCCATGTTACGTATTACAAATTTTAAATATAACAAAATATAAAATAATAAGGTTTTAATTAAATAATAGTTATGATTTTTTATTTATTTATCTTTTTAGCATTTTGAAAAATAGATTGACAACAGAATATTTCACTTACTACCCAATGCATACATCTTTTAGCCATGTCCTGGAAAATACTAGGGTGTCTAGTTACTTAGGTTGAGGATCCCAAATTTAGAAACTGCAGCAAAATTATAATTGGTTACTATAATGGAGTGAATTAGTGTCTTGGGCCTCTGTGTACTAAAAGGTATGCTAATAAGCTTCTCAACTTGAGAGTTGCCTGCACGCCTTAGCAGCATATGGGCAACCTGTTCGTCTGCTGTCCCTATGTATCATTACACACTCAAGTGAGCTTGTAATGCTGCCCCCTTCTCTAAGGGCCTGTCAATCCCCCCGAGCTAGCAAGTTCAGAGTGATTTCTCTTTGCCACCTCAGATGTGGCGGAAAGTGTAAGAAGCAGCGGTCTGATAGCATGTGTTAACCTGCCCTGCAAGGCCTCCGGAGCAGCTTATGCGGCATAGGACATGGATCCCTAGGTCTAAAAAGGTGACTGGTACAGAAGATTTTGGGCAGTTGGCTTTCTAAGATTAGGTGAGTAAATGGCTATAGTGGAGAAATGAGATATTTGATAAATTAGTCATCAAAATATTGTTTAAGGATAGCCTTATACTCATTCTTGAAGTTCCCCACAGTGTTTGTCACTGCCACCTCTAATCGAAGTTTATTCCATGAATCAGCCACCCTTTCTGTGAAAAAACATAGAACATCATAGATCAACACAGAATGTAAAGATAAGATCCCGTTCAATATTAATTAAGCATCTCTTTACCTATCTTTTTGGTTTTGTTAATGGGCGTTTCTGCCCTGGACATTTATTAAAGGGACAATGGACCCCATTTATTAATGGCTGAGCAGACAAGGTTCGCTCCCGTGGATCTGTCTGCCCAGTTAAGTGGTGAGCGGGCAGCATACACTGTCTTCTTTTAACATTCCACAAGCTGCTGTTTATGCAATGCCATCCCCTGCTCGCGCAAAGTCAAACGCCACTCTGTCACCCTTTAGGTAGCAAAGAGGTTAAGAGGTCTTAAGACTTGTCATTTTAAATTTTTTTAAAGTTTAATATTTTGTAAATATAACCTGCATAATTGTGAGAATTTAGTTATACACCCTGACAAAACAATATAGTTAAAATCCAGCATCTCAGTGTCAAATCCTATGAGTTCTCTGGTTTGTACCACACCCAAAGTGTATTAACCTTCATTAATCATCTTTACAATGATACCCAACTATTGAAGAAAGCTTTTACTAAGCCTTCTTCCTCATTTTCATTCCTATTTAAATATTTTTGTTAATGTAAATAATTACCTAATCAACATTAAAGTGGGAGGGCTCACTATTTTCTGTTTGCTAATTGTGTGTTTAATCAACCAGGCACAGGTTGCAAAAAAGGGACTGAACTGCATGATTTCTTTATCCAGGTGAAAGAAGATGCTGAGTATGTCCCTTTTTGCTAATGAGTATTTTATATACTCAGTCTATGACTGCAATGCCCAATGGCCATCGCCAAAAAATAATAATTACATATGTTATAGTCAATAATGAATAAAATATATCTTTTAATCTGTCTAGCCAGCAACTATCGAGTCTTTTGGAATACGGAAGTGTTAAATCCACGAGTGTCACCCGTGATGTCAGACACCATCGGTTAAGTGGGGTGAACTCGCGGCTGTGAAGAAACCAAACAAGCCGATACATTCCCCTTCAAAACTCCCTAGCGGCATAGGAGCCCAGGTATGAGTAAATCTGCAGAGACTGCATAACAGGATCTTTTTATTTGGAGGTAATCTCTACCTTTCTCCTTATTGGAACTGACATCAGACATATAGGTATGTTAAATAGATCATAGGTGGTATACTTAAAGACTTTGTTTACACCATATGCTAATTTGTTTCTAACATCAATCGTTGATTAGTTGCAAATTTAAGAACCTCTGGCACATCGGATACTTAAACTCTAATTGGAAAGTATTAACGAGACTGTTGCCTTTTTAACAAAGTTGTTGCTTTTTATTTTTGACATTGATTTGGCTTACTGTGTATATACATACAAACAAAGTGAGACATCCCTAATTTTTAATGTGTAACTAAACAGATGAATAAATGTTTTAAACACATGAGTGTATACTGGATATATTAATTTATATCTTCTGCTGATAGCACCCTTACTACTATTTTTTATCTTTTAATAATGAATAAAACACCTAATTGTTTTCAGTAAGGATGATGATCACTGGGGCTTCATTGAAGTTGTAGAACTCCAGGGACAAAGCTGGTGCCAGTTTTAAACTAAGGACTTACATTAAGATGAATAGTCCTGTGAGGGATGTAATAAATGGGATCCTAAGGATGGAGGTCCTATGGGTGTTGAGGTCTTACATTGTGAAGGTTGATTGACAGTTGTGGGCAGAGGGGAGCAGAACTTTAAACTGTGGGAGAGAACCTCCGGTGCTACAGTATCTTGAGTTCATATACTTTTTTCAGTGTCACAAAGTAATTGCAGCAAGTCGGAAGATGGGTGATGAAAAGGGGGCTGTTGGTGGTGGGGTTTAATTGGTGTGGAAAGAAATGAAGCAGGGTTTAAGTGAATTTAAGACAAAAGCATTTACATTTAACACTAGGTAGTTTATTGTAATTAATTGAAAAATGCACCTAAATAATACCATGATAAAAGTTTGATTAAAATGCTAATATTTTGATTTAACCTTTACCAAATAATAAAAAAGTGAGTGTGAATCAGTTAGATTTAGACCTTGGGGTTAGAGAACAAGCTGAGGGACAAGAATGCTGCATTTTCTGAAAGGGGTTGCGCTTCAAATATAATAACACAATTTATGCTTACCTGATAAATTTATTTCTCTTGTGGTGTATCCAGTCCACGGATCATCCATTACTTGTGGGATATTCTCATTCCCAACAGGAAGTTGCAAGAGGACACCCACAGCAGAGCTGTAATATAGCTCCTCCCCTAACTGTCATAGCCAGTCATTCGACCGAAAACAAGCCGAGAAAGGAGGAACCATAGGGTGCAGTGGTTACTGTAGTTTAAATTAAAAAATTACCTGCCTTAAAATGACAGGGCGGGCCGTGGACTGGATACACCACAAGAGAAATAAATTTATCAGGTAAGCATAAATTGTGTTTTCTCTTGTAAGGTGTATCCAGTCCACGGATCATCCATTACTTGTGGGATACCAATACCAAAGCTAAAGTACACGGATGAAGGGAGGGACAAGGCAGGAACTTAAATGGAAGGAACCACTGCCGTAAAACCTTTCTCCCAAATATAGCCTCCGAAGAAGCAAAAGTATCAAATTTGTAAAATTTTGAAAAAATATGAAGCGAAGACCAAGTCGTCGCCTTGCAAATCTGATCAAAAGAAGCCTCATTTTTAAAGGCCCAAGTGGAAGCCACAGCTCTAGTGGAATGAGCTGTAATCCTTTCAGGGGGTTGCTGTCCAGCAGTCTCATAGGCTAAGCGGATTAAGCTTCTTAGTCAAAAAGAAAAAGAGGTTGCCGAAGCCTTTTGACCTCTCCTCTGTCCAGAGTAGACAACAAACAAAGCAGATGTTTGACGAAAATCTTTAGTAGCTTGTAAGTAAAACTTTAAAGCACGGACCACGTCCAAATTGTGTAACACAAGGATGGAACAACAATCTCTTGATTGATATTCTTGTTAGATACCACCTTAGGTAAGAACCCAGGTTTGGTACGCAGGACTACCTTATCCGTATGAAAAATCAGATAAGGAGAATCACATTGTAAGGCAGATAGCTCAGAGACTCTACGAGCCGAGGAAATAGCTACCAAAAAAAAGAACTTTCCAAGATAAAAGCTTGATATCTATGGAATGAAGAGGTTCAAACGGAACTCCTTGAAGAACCTTAAGAACCAAGTTTAAGCTCCATGGTGGAGCAACAGGTTTAAACACAGGCTTGATTCTAACTAAAGCCTGACAAAATGTCTGAACGTCTGGAACATCTGCCAGACGCTTAACTAGCTGACAATCCTTTTTCCAAACCTTCTTGGAGAAAAGATAATATCCTAGCAATCCTGACCTTACTCCATGAGTAACCCTTGGATTCACACCAATAAAGATATCTTATAGTAAATTTTCCTGGTGACAGGCTTTCGTGCCTGTCTTAAGGTATCAATAACTGACTCGGAGAAGCCACGCTTTGATAAAATCAAGTGTTCAATCTCCAGGCAGTCAGCCTCAGAGAAATTAGATTTGGATGGTTGAAATGACCCTGAAGTAGAAGGTCCTGTTTCAGAGGTAGAGACCATGGTGGAAAGGATGACATGTCCACTAGATCTGCATACCAGGTCCTGCGTGGCTACGCAGGTGCTATCAGAATCACAGATGCTCTCTCCTGCTTGATCTTGGCAATCAGTCGAGGGAGCAGAGGAAACGGTGGAAACACATAAGCCAGGTTGAAAGACCAGGGCGCTGCTAGAGCATCTATCAGTGTCACCTTGGGATCCCTGGACCTGGATCCGTAACACGGAAGCTTGGCGTTCTGGTCAGACGCCATGAGATCCAGTTCTGGTTTGCCCCAACGATGAATCAGTTGTGCAAATGCCTCCGGATGGAGTTCCCACTCTCCCGGATGAAAAGTCTGACGACTTAGAAAATCCGCCTCCCAGTGCTCTACACCTGGGATATGGATAGCTGATAGGTGACAAGAGTGAATCTCTGCCCAGCAAATTATTTTTGAAACTTCTAACATCTCTAGGGAACTTCTCATTCCCCTTTGATGGTTGATGCAAGCTACAGTAGTGATGTTGTCCGACTGAAATCTGATGTACCTCAGAGTTGCTAACTGAGGCCAAGCCTGAAGAGCTTTGAATATCGCTCTTAGTTCCAAAATATTTAATGGAAGGAGAGACTCCTCCTGAGTCCACGATTCCTGAGCCTTCAGGGAGTTCCAGACTGCACCCCAACCTAGAAGGCTGGCATCTGTCGTAACAATTGTCCAATCTGGCCTGCGAATGGTCATACCTTTGGACAGATGGACCCGAGATAGCCACCAGAGAAGAGAATCCCTGGTCTCTTGGTCCAGATTCAGTTGAGGGGACAAATCTGTGTAATCCCCGCTCCACTGACTGAGCATGCTTAGTTGCAGTGGTCTGAGATGTAAGCGTGCAAACGGCACTATGTCCATTGCCGCTACCATTAAGCCGATTACTTCCATACACTGAACCACCGAAGGGCGAGGAATGGAATGAAGAACCCGGCAGGAATTTAGAAGCTTTGATAACCTGGACTCCGTCAGGTGAATTTTCATTTCTACAGAATCTATCAGAGTCCCTAGAAAGGAAACTCTTGTGAGTGGGGATAGAGAACTCTTTTCCTCGTTCACTTTCCACCCATGCGACCACAGAAATGCCAGTACTACGTCCGTATGAGACTTGGCAATTTGGAAGTTTGACGCCTGTATCAGGATGTCGTCTAAATAAGGAGCCACTGCTATGCCTTGCGGCCTTAGGACCGTTATAAGTGACCCTAGAACCTTTGTAAAGATTCTTGGGGCTGTAACTAATCCCAAGGGAAGAGCTACAACTGGTAATGCCTGTCTTAAAAGGCAAACCTGAGAAACCGATGATGATCTTTGTGTATCGGAATGTGAAGATAAGCATCCTTTAGATCCACTGTAGTCATATATTGACCCTCCTGGATCAGTGGTAGGATGGTACGAATAGTTTCCATCTTGAACGACAGAACTTTGAGGAATTTGTTTAAGATCTTTAGATCCAAAATTGGTCTGAAGGTTCCCTCTTTTTTGGGAACCACAAACAGAGTAAAAACCCTGTCCCTGTTCCTCCTTTGGAACTGGATGGATCACTCCCATAACTAGGAGGACTCGTACACAGTGTAAGAATGCCTCTCTCTTTATCTGGTGTGCAGATAATTGTGAAAGGTGAAATCTCCCTTTTGGGGGGGAAGCTTTGAAGTCCAGAAGATATCCCTGGGATATAATTTCCAACGCCCAGGGATCCTGAACATCTCTTGCCCACGCCTGGGCAAAGAGTGAAAGTCTGCCCCCTACTATATCCGTTCCCGGATAGGGGACCGTTCCTTCATGCTGTCTTAGAGGCAGCAGCAGGCTTTTTTACCTGCTTACCTTTTTTCCATGTCAGGTTTGGTCTCCAGACCGTCTTGGATTGAGCAAAAGTTCCCTCTTGTTTATTATTAGAGGAAGTTGATGCCGCACCTGCCTTGAAGTTTTGAAAGGCACGAAAATTAGACTGTTTGGCCCTAGATTTGGACCTGTCCTGAGGAAGGGCATGATCTTTTCCTCCAGTGATATCAGCAATAATCTCCTTCAACCAGGCCCGAATAGGGTCTGCCCCTTGAAGGGAATGTTAAGTAGCTTAGATTTTGAAGTCACGTCAGCTGACCATGATCTAAGCCATAGCGCTCTGCGCGCCTGTATAGCAAAACCAGAATTCTTAGCCGTTAGTTTAGTCAAATGAACAATGGCATCAGAATAAAAGAATTGGCTAGCTTAAGTGCTCTAAGTTTGCCAAGTATGTCATCCAATGGAGTCGCTACCTGTAAAGCCTCTTCCAGAGACTCAAACCAGTACGCCGCAGCAGCAGTGACAGGGGCAATGCATGCAAGGGGCTGTAGGATAAAACCTTGTTGAATAAATATTTTCTTAAGGTAACCTCTATTTTTTTATCCATTGGATCTAAAAAAAAAAGCACAACTGTCCTCGACAGGGATAGTAGTACGCTTTACTAGAGTAGAAACTGCTCCCTCCACCTTAGGGACTGTCTGCCATAAGTCCCATGTGGTGGCGTCTATTGGAAACATTTTTCTAAAAATAGGAGGGGAAGAGAACGGCACACCTGGTCTATCCCATTCCTTATTAATAATTTCTGTAAACCTTTTAGGTATTTGGAAAAACATCAGTACACACCGGCACTGCAAAGTATTTATCCAGTCTACACAATTTCTCTGGCACTGCAATGGTATCACGGTCATTCAGAGCAGCTAAAACCTCCCTAAGCAACACGCGGAGGTGTTCAAGCTTAAATTTAAATGTAGAAATATTAGAATCAGGTATCTTTCCTGAGTCATTAACATCACCCACTGACTGAAGCTCTCTTTCCTCAGCTTCTGCATATTGTGAGGCAGTATCAGACATGGTTCTTAAAGCGTCAGTATGCTCTGCATTTTGTCTCACCCCAGAGCTATCTCGCTTACCTCTAAGTTCAGATAGTCTGGCTAATACTGCTGACAGTGTATTATCCATGACTGCCGCCATGTCTTGTAAAGTAAACGCTATGGGCGCCCTAGATGTACTTGGCGCCATTTGAGCGAGAGTCCCTTAAGCGGGAGTCAAAGGGTCTAACACGTGGGGAAAGTTAGTCGGCATAACTTCCCCCTCGTCAGATTCCTCTGGTGATACATTTTTTAAAAACAGAAAATTATCTTTATTGCATAAAATGAAATCAGTACATTTAGTACACATTCTAAGAGGGGGTTCCACCATGGCTTTTAAACATAATAAACAAGGAGTTTCTTCTATGTCAGACATGTTTATACAGAATAGCAATGAGACTAGCAAGCTTGGAAAACACTTTAAATCAAGTTAACAAGCAAATATAAAAAACGGTACTGTGCCTTTAAGAGAAACAAATTTTGTCAGAATTTGAAAAACAGTGAAAAAATGCAGTAAATCAAACGAAATTTTTACAGTGTGTATAATAGGCTAACAGAGCATTGCACCCACTTGCAAATGGATGATTAACCCCTTAGTTAAAAAAACGGATCAAAAAAACAAAATAGACGTTTTTTTAACAGTCACAACCAACTGCCACAGCAAGCTGTGGCCCTACCTTCCCCAATAAACGACTTTGGAAAGCCTTTGGGCCCTTTAGAGATGTCCTATAGCATTCAGAGGGCCTTTGAGGGAAGCTGGATGTCACAGTTTGTAATTTTAACTGCACCAACTGTAACTTTTATACTACAACAGTGGAAATTGTTTCTAGTCAAAATTTAAGCCAGCCATGTGGAAAAAACTAGGCCCCAATGAAGTTTTATCACCAAAGCATATATAAAAACGATTAAACATGCCAGCAAACGTTTTATATTGTAAATATCATAACGGTATTACCCCTGGGAGTAAGCATGATACCAGTCGTTATTAAATCACTGTATTCAGGCTTAATTTACATTAATCCGGTATCAGCAGCATTTTCTAGTGTTTTCCATCTCTAGAAAAATTATAACTGCACATACCTGATAGCAGAATAAACTGCACGCCATTCTCTCGCTGAAGTTACCTCATCTGTGTAATCCCCTCAGACATATGTGAGAATAACAATGGATCTTAGTTACAACCTGCTAAGATCATAGAAACCTCAGGCAGATTCTTCTTCTATTTACTGCCTGAGATAAAATAGCACAACTCCGGTACTATTTAAAAATAACAAACTTTTGATTGAAGAAAATAAACTAGCTATATTTAACCACTCTCTCCTACAATGTCCTAGCTTGTTGAGAGTTGCAAGAGAATGACTGGGTATGACAGTTAGGGGAGGAGCTATATTACAGCTCTGCTGTGGTTGTCCTCTTGCAACTTCCTGTTGGGAATGAGAATATCCCACAAGTAATGGATGATCCGTGGACTGGATACACCTTACAAGAGAAAAGGCTATTATCTCTGTAATTTTAGTGGTCAGTAAAATAATACCTGAAAGTTGAAACCTCTTCAGTGATACCTCGCCTCATAATTTAAACATTAAGTTTATTAAGCAGCATATTTGCTTATCTACAACTAGCGTTGGTATATTATGTCTACAGATGAACACAGCATTCCTGGTGGGAATTAAATAAAATATTAGTGTTAAGAGGGCTGATCTGGCAGGGTTCTAGATCTAGGATATTGTTTTAATGGATACTAAACCTAGCGACCACTGAACTGATGGTAATAACTCAATCACATGCACAAGTTTTTGACATATATTGTTTAATAAAAATTTCTTGATGAAACATTAATTTTCTGCTTTTCCAAGCTGGTTGTATGTATAGGTTCAATGTCTATATGGCCTTACTTGGATAAGGAAAATGGAGGGATCTTTGAAAGAACACATTGCAAACTGCTACTCTTCAATGCTTCCAAAATAGTAAATGTAAACTTCTTCAAGATAGACCCGGTAATCATCATCCCAATCCATTTGATGTAGAGTGAGAAAATGTGCATGCAAGCCTAAGTGCTTCTGTTCTCTAAGACATTCTAATGCATTAGAAGAGCTGATGTTTGAATTAGCAAAGCTTCTTGAATTGCATTCATGGTAAACACAGGAATCTCTGGCTAAAGACTTTTATTATTGCAGTACAAATACATAGTTACACTTACTCTCAGAGCAGCAATTCCCTACTGGAAACTAGCTAGTGATTGGTCACTGCAAACATAAGTCTCTTGTCATTGGATCACCAGGTCCCAGTCGTGTGTTGCTATTCTGGAACTGATTTTAACTATGAGGTTGATTACAATCCTTTAGAAAAGTTTATCTAATAATTTTTCTGCAAAACTTACCATTAAAGTTTATGGGGATTTTTGTAGATCAATCATGTGATAAGCTTTTCTAAAAGACTGTGATCCACCCTCAAGTGTTTAATCCCTATTGTAGGGTAAAAGACATAGGTACATACAAGCAAAAGTGCAATAACAAAAAGCTCTAACATATTTTGTGTTTGCACTTTTATGTCCCTTCGCAACCTCACCTTTTAGACACCATGAAGTAGATACTATATAGAATATTATATATTAGCAATTATAACTGTGCTGAAAAATATCTACATAAGAAAATAAAGTCTCATAAGCATTTCAATTTCTAATTAACCTGGTTTTGATGATTCTAAACAGTTCAAGGACAAAACCTTTGAAAAGCTTTAGAATTTTTATCTCGTCTCATCTGCTTGACCAGGTGTAAGTGAGTCTCTATTTATCCTCCAACCTCTCTATGGAAAAATATAATTTCCATTGCTTAATAATAGAAAAAATAAAAAATAATAGTGTACATTAAATTTTACTATGTTTAATTAAGCACAATTCCAAATATTTGAAAAAATATTTTGGATTTTTTTTTAGTGGCTTATTTTTTTACAGTAAGGGCTAGATTACATATGGAGCGCAAAATTATCGTGTGTGATAATTAATCAGCCATTACAATTAAAGTGGCTGGTATTGCTACTGCAAGCTCGTAGCAGCAATTAGTGCTTATAAAATTAACCAGAGATCAGATCTCTGGTTAATTTTATAAATGTGCCCCAAATGCCCCCAAAATACAGTGTAGTGTATTTTATTAAACAATAAAGATAACAGCATATTTATTTTTTAATAAAATAACTGCTCTAGGTAGTATTTTGGGGCTAAAGTTGGCGCCAGTGGGGTGTTAGAAAAAAAAAAAACGACACTGAAAAGTGCCTTTACATTGTGGTCTATGGGAACTGTGAGTTATCTGTAAATATATATGTATTTGCGTATATGCATATATATTTATGTGTTAATATGTGTAAATATATATGTATAAAATCATTTACATATGGTTTTAAATTTGCTGCCATCGCAAAATGTACCCCCTTCGCTGCGCTTAGGTTCTGATACTCGTGAGCACAATGCTTCCCAACAATGCGAACGCTAGCTCGTGTTCGCATTTATGACATTTTAAAGCTATAAAATAAATTAAGAAAAAAAAACAGTTTGCTAAAAAAATATTTCCATTTTGTAAATTTTTACATTGGTTTACTATAATCACAAAAAAGTAAAGGCATTGGTTTTATTTTTCTTCTGCAACTGGGGAAAAGCCTTTCTTCGAGTTTACACTAACACATTAGGTAATGAACATCTTTTAAAGAAAACAAGACAGGCTCTTTAATTTCCAGATTCATTTTCAGAAGCAGTGATGTAGTATACAAACCTGCTGGCACTCATTTTGTTAAATTTCCATTTGCAGAACCTGAGACTTAAATCTGTCTTATTGCCTTTCACCCCTTCTTAAGTATGCAAATTACAAGAGGTTATTGTTGTAAAGTGAAATTAAATAGCTATGAAAAAGCCAGACCATTAATAAAATTTCCATAATATCCCCAGGATATGCCGTCAATTTCTGCAGTTGTGGATAGGGGGAGGAGTTGGAAAGGAGAGTGCTATATTTACATGCCATTGATGTAATTAATTGTGTAAAACATGATAGAAGATGTGAGTGGTGGGGGTGGTATAATACATCTAAAAAAAATCCTTATATATTTTTTTCTGTATGTCTATTAAGCATATACATAAGCAATGCCAGTTTATTAATAAAAGCTGAAAATAGTGGGAATATGAAATGAAATGCTTAAAAAATGTATTGGAAATTGTTCTCTATACAAGTTATAAAATCAAGTTGTTTTGTAGATCTTGTCATAAGCATATTGCTTAGTTCACAATGGACATTTTCTTTTTTATGTTTAATAGCTTGTGTTCAGAAGTATTCATTAACTTCAAGTGCTCAGAAAATATTTTATTATTTTAACATTAACCTAGTCAATGTTAAGCACATAGATCAAGCTTTTAAAATAAATAATATTGTATTTAAATACTATTTTATTATATTGATTTGTTTTTTTGGAAGTACCCATACAGCTCATATATCCTTGTTTTATCCACACACAGTACAGATATATTTGTTATAAGATAACTTATAACAAAGAAAAAAAAAAGATATTTAAAAGAAAGATGATTATTTCTGCTAAAATACTATGTTGCATAAACAATTATGAATTTTGGTGAACACTAGTATCAAAAGTATAATGGCTCTACATTTAATACTAATGTTTTTCTAAGAAAATTTAGAATTAGGGGTCAATTTATTAAGGTGCGGACAGACATGATACGCTGTATCGTATCATGTCTGCCGCACATCGATAAATACCGACAGCATACGCTGTTGGCATTTATCATTGCACCAGCAGTTCTTGTGAACTGCAGATTCGCAGCCAATCGGCTGCTAGCAGGGGGTGTCAATCAACCCGATCGTATCCGATCGGGCTGATTGCTGTCCACCACCTCAGACTGCTGAGCTCACATTCTATTGGCTGATTGGAATAGCCAATAGAATGCAAGCTCTATCCTATTGGCTGATTGGATCAGCCAATAGGATGAAAGCTCAATCCTATTGGCTGATTTTCCACCTTAATTCCTATTGGCTGATAGAATTCTATCAGCCAATCAGAATGTAAGGGACGCCATCTTGGATGATGTCATTTAAAGGGAAACTTCATTCTGCAAGAGTCGTTGGAAGAAGAGGATGCTCCGCGACGGATGTCTTGAAGATGGAACCGGATGGATGAAGATAGAAGATGCCATCTGGATGCAGACTTCTGCCGGCTTCGAGGAGGACTCCAGCCCGCTTGGATGAAGACTTCTGCCGGCTTCGCTGAGGACTTCTGCCACTTGGATGAGGATGGATGTCCGTTCTTCGAAAACTGTAAGTGCATCTTCGGGGGTTAGTGTTAGGTTTTTTTAAGGGCTTGCTTATTGGGTGGGTTTTAATTTTAGCTTAGAGACTTTGGGCTGAAAAATAGCTAAATGCCTTTTAAGGGCAATGCCCATACAAATGCCCTTTTCAGGGCAATGGGGAGCTTAGGTTTTTTAGATAGGTTTTTATTTTGGGGGGGGGTTACTGTGGGAGGAGTGTTTGTATTTTTCTTTACAGGTAAAAGAGCTGATTTCTTTGGGGCAATGCCCAGCAAAAGGCCTTTTTAAGGGCCATTGGTAGTTTATTGTAGGCTAGGTTTTTTTATTTGGGGGGGGGGGGGGCTTTTTTATTTTGATAGGGCTATTATATTAGGTGTAATTAGTTTAAATATCTGATAATTTCTTTTTTATTTTGTGTAACTTAGTGTTTTTTATTTTGCAACTTAGTTGTTATTTTTTATAACTTAGTAATTCTTTATAGTAGATTTAAATAACTTGAGTAGGGTTAGGTTTTTAAATATGTAATATAGTTACAGACTGGGGTTTGAATCCCAAAAGAGATTGGGATTCCAAGGTTGCACTTATTTAGCACTTCTGTACCCCTAAATAAATGTGGAACAAAAGTGCTAAATAAGTGCAACCTTGGAATCCCAATCTCTTTTGGGATTCAAACCCCAGTCTGTAAATTGATTTGTTGCACAAGCACTCTAGCTCAGTAGTCACATTTACTATATTAATTGACAGAGTAACCCCATTCCATTTGTGTAGTGCTTATGCTTTTTCTTTTGCAAATTCATGTAATATAGTTAATTTAATTGTTAGTTTAATGTAATTTTAGTATAATAGTTAGGGTAGGTTAATTAGTAGTTTAATATTGTTTATTTTAATTCTAAAGGTAAGTTTAAATTTATTATAAGATAGGGATGAGGTCATTATAATGTAAAATTAGCAGGCTGTTAGGTTTAGGAGTTAATAGCTTAATTTAGTTTATGGCGATGTGGGGGGCTGGCGGTTTAGGGGTTAATAGGTTTAGTAAGTGGTAGTGATGTTGGAGGCCAGGGGTTTAGGGGTTAATACATTTATTTAGTTGCGGAGGGGTCCGGGAGCGGCGGAATAGGGATTAATACATTTATTTAGTTGTGGAGGGGTCCGGGAGCAGCGGAATAGGGGTTAATAATTTTATTTAGTTGCTAAGGGGTCCGGGAGCGGCGGAATAGGGGTTAATGCTTTTATTTAATTGCGGAGGGGTCCGGGAGTGGCGGAATAGGGGTTAATAACATTATGTAGGTGGCGTCGGGGTCCGGGAGCGACGGGATAGGGGTTAATAACATTATGTAGGTGGTGTCGGGGTCCGGGAGCGGCGGGATAGGGGTTAATAACATTATGTAGGTGGTGGCGGGGTCCGGGAGCAGCAGAATAGGGGTTAATATATTTTATTTAGGTGGCGGCGATGTCGGGGCGGCAGATTAAGGGTGTTTAGGCTCGGGGCTTATGTTAGGGTGTTAGGTGTAAACGTTACTTTTATTCTACCATAGAAATCAATGGGATATCTGGCAGCATCGAACATGAGCTTTTGCTGCTTTCAGACTCCCATTAATTTTGATGGCATCTGCAGCCTCCAGTGTGGTGGATTGAAAAGCAGGTACGCTGTGCCTGAATAGTGGCGAGCGTACCTGTTAGAAGTTTGATAAATGGCAAAAGTTGTCAGATAGTGGCGAATTTGTATTCGGAACATCTGTAATGACGTAAGCATCGATCTGTGTCAGATTGAGACCGGCGGATCGTATGTTACGCCACAAATTTCAACTTTTGCCGGTCTTTGATAATTGGGGCGAATCAGGCTCACCACAATTATGCTGCGTAATTCCAGTGTATTTGTGGTTTACGGCTTGATAAATATCCCTCATAGACAGTAATCTTATCATACATAATGCTTTAATAAAGTCTTTCCCTCTCAATCTTCAGCCATTTATCCTCATTAAATAGCCATAAAATATGAACCTCAATACATATTAGCAACAGGCCTGGATGACTGGCCCCTAATTTATTATGGGACCTAAAAATGACATTTTTGTGGGAACTGCACGCATTCAATAATCTCCCAGTAAATAGGGGGTTAATTGCGGCAGACGTTAATATCATGGTCATTGAATTTTAATTTAACACATACTACATGTTTGCTAGTAAATTTCCTGAGACTACAGTGATACCTGCCATATAGTTACCATATAACTTCATTTTGCTCAGGCCTTTAGGTCTTCATCTACATCAGCACTGCAAAATTCAAATGTTTCTCTTTGTTGATGAGCATTTTATGGTGCTTATTCTTAGTAGGTGGCTTAAAAAATGTTCCTTAGCAAAAAAATAAAAATAAAAATTGTCTTGACATAACAGGCAGATTAGCTTTTGATTTAAACATTTTAGTTAATTATTGTAATGTTTTAGATGTTTCATTGTATGTCCCACTTATTTCTAGGTCTCTGTAAAATATAATGCAAGAAAAATGCAATGTATCCAAACAAGTAAAATCTGTGGAACAAATTATTATTAAAGTGGAGATTACGCATCATAATAGACCGTACATCCACAGTTGAGGAAAGGAGGATTACTCTGCCTTACTGCCTGCTGCATCCAAATTAGGCAGGAGATGGAAAAAAAGGTTATGCTAAAGCATTTCTAGGTCACCAAGTAAAGCTGTCATCATGGCTTTAAGAATTTGTGATTAAAGAGACTTTGACTGTTTGGTTGCTAATTCTACCCCATCAGACTGCTAAGCTTAGCTGTGTTATAATACAGACACATAGAATGTGTGTTACCCGTTGTTTTAACCCTGTCACTATTAAATCACTCACATTAGAGAGATGATCTACCTAATGTAGAATATATAGCAGACAAGAAATCCCTTGAAAAGTATAGATTTCTAATTGTAGATGAATGAAAATACCCCAACCATAAAGCCTATTTTAATACTGAAAAACTAAGGGCAAGATTATGAGTAGAGCGGTAGTTTGCACTCGCGTTCTAGCGTTAAAACCGCTAGAAGTTTTTTTTTCAGAGATTCGTGCATGTTTTACGTGTTCGAAAGTAAAAAGTTTGCGCTCTCGCATTCACAAAGTTGCGGTAACAAATAGGCTTTGAGAAGTCGCGAACGCAAAATCGCATTCCCTCGTAGATTTCAATAGAGCTGAAAAAGTTAAAAAAACCTAACACCCACAAGTCGCTCAAACACGATCACAGTTAAACAGAAGAAGATAATATTGCATATTTTATAATCCATTGTTCTGCACATAGTAGAATATGTTATATTTATTCTTAAAGAGATATTTAAATATATATATGATTTTTGCACAAATATATATAGGTATAGATATATAGATGTATAGGAATATCTATTTAAAAATACATAGAACATATTCTGCTATGTGCAGAACATTGGAATGTATAATATTTATAGTAAATACACTATATAAAACTTTATTAAATATGAATATTGCATAAATATGATTTTTCATGTTTTCATCTACTTGACTATAAAGGTCTGCAATGCACTTACATATATGTCTATATATATATGTATACATATGTATGCATGTGTTTATATGTGTATATATATATATATATATATATATATATGTCTGTAAATACATAAATATACATATAAATACATAAATACATATGTACACACATATAAATATAAATATATAAATATAAATAAAAACATACATATACGTGTTTAGACATCTAAATGTATGTTTCTCTATGTTAAAGTCCTTTGCATTCCTTTTTTTAAAACCTGATGCCTCATATCTTTGAGCCCTTATAACTGTTTATGCATTTTTTTTAAAAATAATTTATTAGATAATGTGAATATGAGAGTAACTGTACTTTTAAATGTATTTTTGATGTCTTTTGTGCAACATTTTATTCAAGCATAACAGTTAACAGCTCTGAGGTCGAGGTAATCATTCTAATGTAAATCACGATTGTGCTCTAGCTATTAAGTACTTTTGCTCTCGGGTTGCACACGTATTACAAATAAAAGTAAAAAGTTTGCACGTAAACGAAACCCGATGCAGGCAAACCAAATATTGTGACCGCAATAACGTACTCTCCCCATAGAAGTCAATGGAGAGTGCAGAATTAAAAAACAACTTATCACTTGCACGCTAACCTGACAGGGGTTATTCATATTTCACAATCAAATGTTCTTCACTTGCAGAACAATGTAGTTTTTATTGTAAATATACTGTATATTTCTATATATCTGTATATACCTATTCCTGTATATCTATTACTATAGATATATAAGTATACATACATTTTACATTAACAGTATCACACACACACACATATATACTGTATATTTCTATATATCTGTATATACCTATTCCTGTATATCTATTACTATAGATTTATAAGTATACATATATTTTACATTAACAGTATCACACACACACACATATATACTGTATATTTCTATATATCTGAATATACCTATTCCTGTATATCTATTACTATAGATTTATAAGTATACATATATTTTACATTAACAGTATCACACACACACACACATATATACTGTATATATTTGATAATACAATTAAAAAAATTCTATGTGAAGAATGTAAAATATGCATAACGCGATACGCGTTTTGCAATATAGGTCTAAAGCAGCGTCTGGTTAGCGCACATGAAGAATTGGTAACTTCAATACATGTTATTGAAATATTAAATATTAAATATTAATACAAATTATTAAAAGTATTCTAAATACTGTAAAACAAATATGTAAACCTGACATTGCGGTAGACCTAAATTGATAACCCCGATGCACTTTCCTTTGTTCGTTCTTCATATAGAAAATACTGTAATTTTATATTATTAAATATATATTTCTATATATATCTGATACTGTTAATGTAAATAAGATATCTATACCTATGTATCAATAGAAATAGATATACAGTTATAGGTATATAGATATATAGAAAATGTGTTTACAATATGTTATTCTGTAAATGCGAAGAACAGTGAAATGTTAAATAAGTACATTAAATATACAGTAAAACACATAAATACTTAAATAAATATTTATACATATATATACATACACATATTTAGACATGTATATCTATGTATATATCCATTATAGACCTTTGTAGTAAAAAACCTTGTCATATACCATACACCTTTTAACCATTATAACTTTTTATTTAATATTATATATTTATATGATTCATTGTTATCAGATAGTGTTTATATGAGTGTAACTGTAACTTTTAATGTATTTATGTTGTGTTTAGTGCAACTTATTTTTAACACACTACCATTTACGCAAGGGATTTAGTGGCGCTAACCCGCCGAGCATAAAATGTGATTGCGCTCTCGCTATTGCGTTTACTCTCAAGTTGTAATACGTTCCATATTTTTGACACTTGCAAAACCGCAATATTGCTTGTGCTCAACACTTAGAGTACCACTTTTAATATAGTCCTAAGTGGGCTATCCATATATAACTGATTTGCAACTGACTCAAATTCAGTTGACTTTCGCAATTTAGGTCCAACGCATCGTCTGGTTAGCGCACATGAATAATTGGTAACTTCAATACATGTTATTGAAATATTAAATATAAAATATTAATAAAAAATATTAAAAGTATTCTAAATACTGTAAAAAAACAAATGTAAACCAGACATCGCGGTAGACCTAAATTGGGAACCCCGATGCGGGTTACGCATATTTTACTTTCCTTAGTTCGTTCTTCATATAGGAAATAATGTAATTTTTTATTATTATTAAATATATATTTCTATATATATCTGATACTGTTAATGTGAATTAGGTATCTATACCTATATAGCTCTAAAAATAGATATACAGGTATAGGTATATACGATATATAGAAATATGTGTTTACAATGAAAATTATGTCATTCTGTTAGTGAAGAACATTGAAATGTTAAATAAGTACATTAAATATACAGTAAAACACATAAATACTTAAATAAATCTTTATACACATCTATACATATATATATATATATATATATATATATACATATATACATAAATATATATATATATATATATATATATATATATATATATATATATATATATATATAAATATATACATACACATATTTAGACATGTAGATCTATGTATATATCCATTATAGCCCTTTGTAGTCAAAAACCTTGTCATATACCATACACCTTTTAACCATTATAACTTTTTATTTTAATATTTATATGATTCATTGTTATCAGATAGTGTTTATATGAGTTTAAAGTGAGAGAGGGTGGGGGTAGGGCAAAGTATATTATAACAAGAGATTCAGTGGTTAAGGGCAAATAGCCCAATTTGAGTTTTATAATCTCCTAACCACAGAGACCTCCTGCCACAGATTTAAAGTTAAGGGCAGGATACAACTAATAAATAATTGTAAATAGGCTTACAAGTAGGAGTAGGTAACTTAAATCTGTGAGGAAAATTTCCACCAATGCCCCAGCTGAATCAAGGCTAAATAGTTTTAATTAGAAAAAAATGTTTTTCTCCATTCACACACTAAAGTTTATTAAATCAAAATTTAACCACACATACATTTAGCAGAAGCTAAAGATTAAAAACACTCCACCTAAGTTGAACTAGGATTTTTAAATTAATCTGAAATCAGTATCACTGGTATCTAGCAGTAAAAATTGTAGTTGTAAGCTAAGCCCTTACAATCCGAGGGCTAGTTAAAATTTTAAATTTTTACAAATTATTGAAGCTGCATTGTACCAGACCAACGAAGGTGAGCAAATTAAAAGAAAAGGGAAAGACAAAGCTTATCCCCAGGACCCCTGACGTACGTTTCACAAAAAACGCTTCCTCTGAGGAAGCGTTTTTTGTGAAACGTACGTCAGGGGTCCTGGGGATAAGCTTTGTCTTTCCCTTTTCTTTTAATTTGCTCACCTTCGTTGGTCTGGTACAATGCAGCTTCAATAATTTGTAAAAATTTAAAATTTAAACTAGCCCTCGGATTGTAAGGGCTTAGCTTACAACTACAATTTTTACTGCTAGATACCAGTGATACTGATTTCAGATTAATTTAAAAATCCTAGTTCAACTTAGGTGGAGTGTTTTTAATCTTTAGCTTCTGCTAAATGTATGTGTGGTTAAATTTTGATTTAATAAACTTTAGTGTGTGAATGGAGAAAAACATTTTTTTCTAATTAAAACTATTTAGCCTTGATTCAGCTGGGGCATTGGTAGAAATTTTCCTCACAGATTTAAGTTACCTACTCCTACTTGTAAGCCTATTTACAATTATTTATTAAGTGTTTATATGAGTGTAACTGTAACTTTTAATGTATTTATGTTGTGTTTAGTGCAACTTATTTTTAACACACTACCATTTACGCGAGGGTTTTAGTGGTGCTAACCCGCTGAGCATAAAATGCGATTGCGCTCTCGCTATTGCATTTACTCTCAAGTTGTAATATATTCGCTATTTCGGACACTTGTAAAACCCCAATATTGCTTGTGCCACTTGTAATATAGCCCTAAGTGGACTATCCATACACTGTGTGCAGAATTATTAGGCAAATGAGTATTTTGACCACATCATCCTCTTTATGCATGTTGTCTTACTCCAAGCTGTATAGGCTCGAAAGCCTACTACCAATTAAGCATATTAGGTGATGTGCATCTCTGTAATGAGAAGGGGTGTGGTCTAATGATATCAACACCCTATATCAGGTGTGCATAATTATTAGGCAACTTCCTTTCCTTTGGCAAAATGGGTCAAAAGAAGGACTTGACAGGCTCAGAAAAGTCAAAAATAGTGAGATATCTTGCAGAGGGATGCAGCACTCTTAAAATTGCAAAGCTTCTGAAGAGTGATCATCGAACAATCAAGCGTTTCATTCAAAATAGTCAACAGGGTCGCAAGAAGCGTGTGGAAAAACCAAGGAGCAAAATAACTGCCCATGAACTGAGAAAAGTCAAGCGTGCAGCTGCCAAGATGCCACTTGCCACCAGTTTGGCCATATTTCAGAGCTGCAACATCCCAAAAGCACAAGGTGTGCAATACTCAGAGACATGGCCAAGGTAAGAAAGGCTGAAAGACGACCACCACTGAACAAGACACACAAGCTGAAACGTCAAGACTGGGCCAAGAAATATCTCAAGACTGATTTTTCTAAGGTTTTATGGACTGATGAAATGAGAGTGAGTCTTGATGGGCCAGATGGATGGGCCCGTGGCTGGATTGGTAAAGGGCAGAGAGCTCCAGTCCGACTCAGACGCCAGCAAGGTGGAGGTGGAGTACTGGTTTGGGCTGGTATCATCAAAGATGAGCTTGTGGGGCCTTTTTGGGTTGAGGATGGAGTCAACCTCAACTCCCAGTCCTACTGCCAGTTTCTGGAAGACACCTTCTTCAAGCAGTGGTACAGGAAGAAGTCTGCATCCTTCAAGAAAAACATGATTTTCATGCAGGACAATGCTCCATCACACGCGTCCAAGTACTCCACAGCGTGGCTGGCAAGAAAGGGTATAAAAGAAGAAAATCTAATGACATGGCCTCCTTGTTCACCTGATCTGAACCCCATTGAGAACCTGTGGTCCATCATCAAATGTGAGATTTACAAGGAGGGAAAACAGTACACCTCTCTGAACAGTGTCTGGGAGGCTGTGGTTGCTGCTGCACGCAATGTTGATGGTGAACAGATCAAAACACTGACAGAATCCATGGATGGCAGGCTTTTGAGTGTCCTTGCAAAGAAAGGTGGCTATATTGGTCACTGATTTGTTTTTGTTTTGTTTTTGAATGTCAGAAATGTATATTTGTGAATATTGAGATGTTATATTGGTTTCACTGGTAAAAATAAATAATTGAAATGGGTATATATTTGTTTTTTGTTAAGTTGCCTAATAATTATGCACAGTAATAGTCACCTGCACACACAGATATCCCCCTAAAATAGCTATAACTAAAAACAAACTAAAAACTACTTCCAAAACTATTCAGCTTTGATATTAATGAGTTTTTTTGGGTTCATTGAGAACATGGTTGTTGTTCAATAATAAAATGAATCCTCAAAAATACAACTTGCCTAATAATTCTGCACTCCCTGTATATAACTGATTTGCAACTGACTCAAATTCAGTTGACTTTAAGGCTAGAGTCAGGGATTTCAAGTCTTATATATTGCAGCTGCTAAGTTGCTGTTGTATGTTGCGTGTTTGAGTCTCGGACTTGAAGGGATAGTAAAGTGAAAATAAAACATTCATAATTTATATACAACATGCAATTTTAAACAACTTTCCTTTTGACTTCTATTATCTAATTTGCTTTGTGATCTTGGTATCCTTTGTTGAAAAGCATACCAAGATATGCTCAGATGCAACAGTGTACACTGAGAGCTAGTTGCTGGTTGGGCGCTTCACATATATGCCTCTTGCCATTAGCTCACTCACTGGCTCCTTCAACAAAGGATACTTCAAGAATTTAGCAAATTTGATAATAAACACAAATTAGAAAGTTGTTTAAAATTACATGAACCATGAAAGAAAAAATTTGAGTTTTATGTCACTTTAAGAAACCTAATTAAGTCTCAGATATGAAATATATGTTTTCGTCAAATCGTCTTGCATCTCTTATAACAATTATTTACAGAGATGTATTCCAGTAGGATACAAATATTTATGACCAATGGCCACTGACAGTAAAGAGCTAATTTTTAAGGCAGGATTACTGTTTAACACTAGTGGGTCCATCTTAAAGTAAACGCTTTAGCTGCCAGTGGCACTGCTAAATTAGATTTTTTTTTTTTGCATTTATAATAATGTCTAAATTTGGTGAATAATACATTTGAAAAGTAAAAGAAAGAAAAGTAACCAATGAGATTTGACTTTGAAGAACTTGCTTAGGAGCTCGGCCAATCTTAGCTGTAATATTGAAAACAGTCTACTGTTTCTAGCTGACTTTTTAGTTGGATAACCATAATTTACATGATTGACACCTTTGAATTAAACTCACAGGGTTTTGTGGTTTCCTTTTCTATGACATACCAACCCATGCCTAAATTATGTGAGTTATATAACCATAACATTAAGCTGTATTACACTTGAGTTGTGGAACCTAAAAGTAACACATGATTAAAGGGATATGAAGCCCAAAAAAATTACTTTGTGATTCAGACAGAGCGTACCATTTAAAAAAAGTTTACTTCTATTATCAAATTTGCTTAGTTTAGATTATATTCTGTTGAAGAGATACCTAGGTAGCCATCTGGAGCTCTATTTGGCAGGAAATAGTGCTGCCAATTAGTGCTCTTACAAATGGATAACATTCTTGCAAAACTGCTGCCAAATAGTGCTCCAGAAATGGGCCGGCTTCTAAGCATACATTCCTGCTTTTTAAACCAAAGATACTAAGAGAACGAATAAAAATGATAATAGAAGTAAATTAGAAAGTCGTTTAAAATCACATGCTCTATTATGGGGAAATGAATTGTGTTTCATATCCCTTTAATTGATTCAAGACGGTCAGTGTCTGTCTAATGCATTTGAATGCAGACAAATCTACCACTATTGCATGGTTTGAGCAAGAGTGAAGAAGATATGATATGAAGATATGAAGTCAAAGCCACATTAATAGTGGATGCATATGGCTTATATTGCATTATTAAATGAAAATTAGTCCAATTGAAGTAGCAACGCTTTTCAAATTTGCTTTGGCACCCTTTTAATTCATGGCACAGTGCATTCATTTAATTTTATGTTTGTAAAAAATGTTTTTCCCAACAATATAATGAAATATGTTCTTTTCCTATAACAATAAAGCACAGTGTGCCAAAACATCACATAAAATTATCACATTTAGGGGTAAAATGGCTTGTGCAATGTAGGCAATTTTGGGAAGCAGTGTACTTTTAACCTTAATTTGGAACACTACACTATAATTTACCATCCTCAGATATTCCTCAAATTCTCTGCTTTTTCAATATTGTTTGCCCTCTGTCTTGTGAAAAATGCCTCAGATTGAGACGTCCATGAAAGGGGCTGTATATTTCTATCATTCTGCAGAATCAATAAAGATGTGTTTACAAGACATGACACAAAGCACACAAGGCACAAATGGATTTCAGAGTATTTGCTGACTATAAAGCTTTCTTCTCTCTTCGTCATGTCAACCTTGTATCTATTATTTGATGGGGATATAAGAGGCATGTTTGACCATCAGTGAAACAAACAGCTACCTTATCCCAGCTTAAGTGGTTGAGTACAATAAATACTCAATACCCAGCAGCCGAAAGGATAGCGCAGATAGGCTACAAGAGCCACAGATTCTGACTACACTGCTAATTTGATGTCAAATATATGTTGTGTCTTTTTTGTGGATTATATGACACCTGACAAACATACTGATTGTTTTGAATGGGTCATAGAAGAGAAGAAAAAAAATTCAAGTTATACATATTTTTTTTTACCTGCTTTTGTTTTATAATCTAGTAAGAGTTTACCCCATAGCACATACCTGACACAAGTAAATGCAGGATATTAAATTATTGTATTGTTTAATAAATATGTGAATAAATAAATGCATTTATAAATAGGTGTTTGTCAGTCTTTAAACATTTTATAAATAGCTTAGGATTGTTGGGCAGGCAATTTCTAATATCTGACAATTTACTTTAAGATTTTATAGATTATAAGGAACTTAACTAAACAGAAGCCAAGAAAATCACACAATTACCAAACCAATAATGTGCTTTTTTAAGTTACCGTGAAATGTTTTCCCAGATTTTTTTTCCCAGGATCCTTATTAAAGTTGTTAGATATTTTATACTAAAGTGGCTGTTCCCTCAGGCTCCTAAAACCTATTTTACAAATGTATGTATATGAATCAGTGGCATATTTAAGTTCTTCTCTACCCTAGGCGCACAAAAATCACCACAACTGCCAATTTTATATAATATTTGCTTCATTTATATTTTTTACTAAGTAGTTAGTTATTAACTCACAGAGCATTGTGCTTAACGACCCTCCAGTAAGCTACACATTGCAATAGCTTAACCCCCATATAATTAACCCTTAATGTGCAGTGATTTACCCCCCACACACACACACACACATTGCCAGTATCATAGACCCAGCAGGGATGTAATCTCTATATTGTTTGTGACACACATTGCAGTTATTTAACCTCTCATTGCCAGTTACCCCCAGAGAGTAATGCTGTAACCCTAATATTTCCAGTAAACCACACAGTGAAGTAAATAAACCAGACTGGTCAACTCATTAATGACAAACAAAACTGATCTTGCCAACTATATACACAGTTTGCTGATTAAATGCAAATTAAGAAAAATAAAATAAACACCCAATTGAAAAAGGTACAACTATCAGCTAACAAGATCAAAATCTCAACATTAGATTATACAAAATGGCATCACAATGTGCCAAAGACAGGGATAGATTAATTATTTCTAGAATAAGCTGCAAAATATTTTATTTTATTTGACTGCATCTTAAAACATGGGCGGGCGGGCAGGCAGCCATAATTTACTTCTATGTACTGAATTCATATAAGACATATCTTGAAACAAAACATAAACCCAGAACTCCATACCAGATCTTTGCAACAGGACTGTGTCACTAACAGTTTATACCTGTGCACAATCAAAAGCCTGGTGCCAAGTACCGGCACCTGCCCTGTAAACAATCACAATTAACCTTTTCTTGCCCAAAATACCAGAGAATTTTTACCACTTTTGCTATCATTCTATTTAAACAGAAATAGAGCCTTTACCTGTGAAAACTATATATTTTTTAGGTAGACAACTGAAGGTATTGCTCTAGACACATTTTGGTATATTTTATGATACCATTTCCCCGCCAAATGCAATCATATAAAAAATGTTTAACTTTTGGTTTCTCACTGAAATTATTTACATACCGCTTGTGCAATCATAGAACAAATAATTCTTAAAGCTTCTCTGGGATCCCGTTTGTTCATAAATAGCAGATATACATGGCTTTGCCATTGCTTTTTGGCCGCAAATTGCAGCTGCGCACCACACTTCTAATATTCCCGACAGTGAAGGTGTTAATCCGATAGTTTGTAAGGTTAATTTTATCTGAAGTGTATAGATTACCCTCCCACCTGGCACTGCCCACCCTATAATCCCTCCCAAACAGTGTGTGTGTGAGAGCGTGAGTATCTTTGTGTGCTTGAGAAAGAGTATATGTGAGTGTCTTTGTGTGTGTGAGAGAGAACGTGAGTGAGTGTCTGTGTAAGTAGTGTGTGAGAGTGTGTGTGTCACATTTACTTTCAACTTGTAATACCAGTGGTAAGCCGATGAGTGCAGACCCCTGCGATAAACCTATTATCGCTCGTGAGTAAACATTTGGGCTGCACTCGTAATCTGGGCCTAAATTGTTTTGCACAGGTGAGCTATAACAAGGGACCCCACCCTATACTTCTGAGGGCTATTTAAAGGAATCTAGCTAAAAAAGGGATCAAGCTTAAAAAGGATCAAATCAATAAGGATACTGGAGTTATTTCAGGAGGTGTATAACATTTGTCTTATAAATTGTTGTTAAATTGTATTGTTTAGTGTTACCTTATAGATAGTCTATTTTGAATGCACTTTCTTGTACACTAATAACATTTATTCTTCAATAAAGGATGCAAGAAAACAAAGCACATTTAAAATTTCATCTGAATCATGAATGTTTAATTTTGACTTTACTGTCCCTTTAATGCAGCATATCAAAGTATCTGTGATTTAGAAGGATTTTGAAGTCTCAACAATATGATTTTATTGCCTTGGGGACTGCTAGTGTGTGAGTGCTAGTGCGTGATTGCTAGTGTGTGAGTGCTAGTGTGTGAGTGCTAGTGCGTGAGTGCTAGTGCGTGAGTGCTAGTGTGTGAGTGCTAGTGCGTGAGTGCTAGTTTGTGAGTGCTAGTTTGTGAGTGCTAGTCTTTGAGTGCTAGTGTGTGAGTGCTAGTGCGTGAGTGCTAGTGCGTGAGTGCTAGTGTGTGAGTGCTAGTGCATGCATGTGCTGTTTCTGTGTGTTTATGAATAGAAATGTATGTTTATGCATGTGTACTAATAAAAAAATATGATTTAACTAATATGCACATAATACATATCCTCATTACTATGACTAACTACCTACCGCAACTGTCATTAACTATCGGCTAGATTACGAGTTTTGCGTTATGAGTGGCTCGCTACTAACTCGCAAGTTATTTCCACCGCTCACCTTTAATAGCGCTGCTATTACAGGTTTGCAAAAAAACAGCGTTTGCGGGCGATATGGCTGCATTGAGCTCCATACCGCACACAAATACCAGCGCTGCTTTGAGCTGCTTTGACGTGCTCATGCACGATTTCCCCATAGACATCAATGTGGAGAGCCGGCAAAAAAAAGCCTAACACCTGCAATGACGGAGCGTAAAGCTCCGTAACGCAGCCCCATTGATGTCTATGGGGAAAGAAAATGCATGTTTAAACCTAACACCTTTACATAAACCCCGAGTCTAAACACCCCTAATCTGCCGCCCCAACATCGCCGACACCTACATTACACTTATTAACCCCTAATCTGCCGCCCCCAATGTCGCCGCCACCTTCATAAATGTATTCACCCCTAATCTGCCGCCCCCAATGTCTCCACCGCCACTATACTATAGTTATTAACCCTTAAACCTCTGGCCTCCCACATCACTAACACTAAATAAATATATTAACACCTAAACCTAACCCTAACCCTGTCTAACCCTAACGTAACCCTAACCCTAACACCCCTAACTTTAATATAATTAAAATAAATCTAAATAAAACCTACTATTGTTAATTAAATAATTCCTATTTAAAACTAAATACAAACTTACCTGTAAAAAAAACCTAAGCTAGCTACAATATAACTAATAGTTACATTGTAGCTATCTTAGGTTTTATTTTTATTTCACAGCTAAGTTTGTATTTATTTTAACTAGGTAGACTAGTTAGTAAATAGTTATTAACTATTTACTAGCTACCTAGTTAAAATAAATACAAATTTACCTGTAAAATAAAACCTAACCTGAGTTACACTAACACCTAATATTACTATAAAATTAAATAAATTAAATTAAAAAAATACATTTATCTAAATTACAAAAAAAACAAACACTAAATTACGCAAAATAAAAAAAAGAAATTATGAAAAATAAAAAAGAATTACACCTAATCTAATAGCCCTATCAAAATAAAAAAGCCCCCCCCCCAAAATAATAAAGCCCCTAGTCTACACTAAACTGCCAATAGCCCTTAAAAGGGTCTTTTGCGGGGCATTGCCCCAAAGAAATCAGCTCTTTTACCTGTAAAAAAAATACAAACAACCCCCCAACAGTAAAACCCACCACCCACACAACCAACCCCCCAAATAAAATCCTATTTAAATAAACCTAAGCTCCCCATTGCATTTGGATGGGCATTGCCCTTAAAAGGGCATTTAGCTCTTTTACATTGCCCAAACCCTAAGCTAAAAATAAAACCCACCCAATAAACCCTTAATGAAACCTAACACTAACCCCCGAAGATCCACTTACAGTTTTTAAAGACCGGACATCCATCCTCATCCAGCCGGGAGAAGTCTTCATCCAAGCGGCAAGAAGTCCTCAACGAAGCCGGGGTAAGTCTTCATTAAGTGGCAAGAAGTCGTCCATCCAGACGGCATCTTCTATCTTCATCCTTCCGACGCGGAGCGGCTCCATCTTCAAGACATCCGACTTGGAGCATCCTCTTCATACTGTCCCAGCCAATAGAATGTGAGCTCAATCCTATTGGCTGATTGGATCAGCCAATAGAATTTTTTACCCTTTAATTTCCGATTGGCTGATAGAATTCGATCATCCAATCGGAATTCAAGGGACACCATCTTGGATGACGTCCCTTAAAGGGAACCTTCAGTGTACGGCTGGGACCGTATGAAGAGGATGCTCCGCGCCGGATGTCTTGAAGATGGAGCCGCTCCGCTGGAAGGTTGAAGATAGAAGATGACGTCTGGATGAAGACTTCTGCCCGCCTGGAGGATGATTTCTTGCCGACTTCTCCCAGCTTCGTTGAGGGCTTCTTGCCGCTTGGATGAAGACTTCTCCCGGCTGGATGAGGATGGATTTCCAGTCTTCCAAAACTGTAAGTGGATCTTCGGGGGTTAGTGTTAGGTTTTATTAAGGGTTTATTGGGTGGGTTTTATTTTTAGATTAGGGTTTGGGCAATGTAAAAGAGCTAAATGCCCTTTTAAGGGTAATGGGGAGTTTAGGTTTATTTAGATAGGATTTTATTTGGAGTGTTGGTTGTGTGGGTGGTGGGTTTTACTGTTGGGGGGTTGTTTGTATTTTTTTTTACAGGTAAAAGAGCTGATTTCTTTGGGGCAATGCCCCGCAAAAGGCCCTTTTAAGGGCTATTAGCAGTTTAGTTTAGGCTAGGGATTTTATTATTTTGGAGGGGCTTTTTTATTTTGATAGGGCTATTAGATTAGGATTAATTAGTTTAAATATTTGATCATTTCTTTTTTTTTTGTAATTTAGTTAATTGTATTTCTTTAATGTAATTTATTTAATTTTAGTGTAATGTTAGGTTTAACTGTAAGACAGGTTAGGTTTTATTTTACAGGTAAGTTTGTATTTATTTTAAATAGGTAGTTAGTAAATAGTTAATAACTATTTACTAACTAATCAACCTAGTTAAAATAAATACAAACTTACCTGTGAAATAAAAATAAAACATAAGCTAGGTACAATATAACTATTAGTTATATTGTAGCTAGTTTAGGTTTTATTTTACAGGCAAGTATTTATTTAGTTTTAAATAGGAATAATTTAGGTATTAATTGTTATTTTTATTTGGAATTTTTTTAATTACTTTAAAGTTAGTGGGTGTTAGGGTTAGACTTAGGGCTAGGTTTAGGGGTTAATAACTTTAGTATAGTGGTGGCAACATTAGGGGCAGCAGATTAGGGGTTAATAAGTGTAGTTAGGTGGCGGCAATTTTGGGGGTAGCAGATTAGGGGTTAATAAGTGTAGTTAGGTGGTGGCGATTTTGGTGGCAGCATATTAGGGGTTAATAACAGTAATGTAGGTTGCGGCAATGTTAGGGACAGCAGATTAGGGGTTAATAAGTGTATGTAGGTGGCGATGAGATTGGGGGCAGCAGATTAGGGGTTAATAATATTTAACTATTGTTTGCGATGCGGGAGTGCGGCGGTTTAGGGGTTAATATGTTTATTATAGTGGTGGGAATGTCCAGGGCAGCAGATTAGGGGTTAATAATTGTATTTTAGTGTTTGTGATGCGGGAGGCCCTCGGTTTAGGGATTAATAGGTAGTTTATGGGTGTTAGTGTACTTTGTAACACTTAAGTTATGAGTTTTATGCTACAGCTTTGTAGTATAAAACTCAAAACTACTGACTTTCAGGTGACGGTAAAGATCTTGTAGTTATAGGCTGTACCGCTCCCTTTTTGGCCGGACAGGCAAACTCGTAATACCAGCGCTATGGAAGTCCCATTGAAAAATGACTTTTTGAAAGGTGCGGTAGTTACGTTGCGTGACGGCCAAAAAGGTGTGCGGTACAGCTGTACCTACAAGACTCGTAATAGCAGCGGTAGTGAAAAAGCAGCGTTATGAAGCTTTTTCACTCATAACGCAAAACTCATAATCTAGCCGTATATAACTAAAGCTCCTGTGTAAGTTATTCACAGATGATAGGCTGTAACACATTACTTTTATAGGAACGTGACATACATACAGTAGGGCTGACACCTTTAGTTCAGGCCAAACCCGAACAGTCTTATGCCATGAACAGCACAGATTGATACTCATACATACTTTCTATCACACACACACACTCTCTCAAACACACTCATGCTTACAATCTCACACACTAACTCATACATACTATCTCTCTCTCTCTTTCTCTCTCTCTCACACACACACAGATACAAAGATACTGACACTCTCACACAAGCACTCTCATGCACATTCTCTCTCACACACTAACTCACTTATACTTTATTTTCACACACGCAAAGATACTCATGCTCTAACACACACAAACACACTACTTACACAGTCACTCACATTCTCTCTAGCACACACAAAGACACTCACTCTTTCACACACAAACTCACACATACTCTCTCAGACACACAAAGATACTCATGCTCTCTCACACACACACACTCTCACATACTACTTAAACAAGCACTCTCACTCACTTTCTCTCTCACACACACTCTTTCTCACACACACACACTCACACACTACTTACACAAACACTATTAACATTCTCTCTTACATACACAACGGCACTCTTTCACACACAAACTCACACATACTCTCTTAAAGCACTCTCACTCACTTTCTCTCTCACACATACTCTCTCACACACACACTCACCCTCTCACACAATAACTCACACACAAAGATACTCACTCTCTCACACACACTCTCACATACTACTTACACAAACACTCTCCCTCACTTTCTCTCTCACGCACACAAAGACACTCGCTCTTTCATGCACAGACTCATACACACACTGACAAACACAAAGCCATACACTCTCACGCCACAGCTAAGCATCATGTACTAGCAGTCACTCAGCAAGAAGAACAGTATAGTACAGTACTATAAGGCAGTGTATGTTTGCAACACATTTCCCACCAAACCTGACTAAGCTTCAAACCCCGGACACACAAATAGAAACCCAGACTGTCCTGGTCATTCTCGGACAGGTGGCAAACCTAAATATACACTGAGGCTTGGAGTTTACCATTTTAAAAACTACAAGTCACTCTTCTCTGCACACACCTAGAAGCAACAAAATACATTGCAAATACATTTGTTAAAAAATAAATAACCAGAACGGAGATTGGTACGAAAAAAAATACTGTTGCCCATTTTTCTACAAACCGTCATTTCTACAACAGGATTAAAATCTAGTCCATATTTAGAAAAGAAGTTTCAAAGTTTCTTACAACATTATCTAAAGCCTATCTTAATGTAAATAAAATGTCAGAAACTGCAATGTTTAATCATATTTACAACAAACAGGAGCAGATACTATTCACAGCCACACTGGAGTGCAATCAGGTGGTCAACTAATAAAAAACACTAGATTAAGGAATTGAATACACCTGGATAGTTATAAAAGACATACAGCCATCCACACAGAAGTGCAATCTGGTGGTAAACTAATAAAAACCACTAGATTAAAGGGACACTGAACCCAATTTTTTTCTTTCATGATTCAGATAAAGCATGCAATTTTAAGCAATGTTTTAGTTTACTCTTATTATCAATTTTTCTTTGTTCTCTTGCTATCTTTATTTGAGAAAGAAGGCATCTAAGCTTTTTTTTGGTTCAGTCTCTGGACAGCACTTTTTTATTGGTGGATGAATTTATCCACCAATCAACAAGGACAACCCAGGTTTTCACCAAAAATGGGCCGGCATCTAAACTTACATTCTTGCATTTCAAATAAAGATTCCAAGAGAATGAAGACAATTTGATAATAGGAGCAAATTAGAAAGTTGTTTAAAATGTCATGCTCTATCTGAATCACAAAAGAAAAAAATTGGGTTCAGTGTCCCTTTAAGTAATTGAATAAACCTAGATAAAGGTATAAAAGAAAGCCAGCTACACAGAATTGTCACAGTTTGACAAAGGCCAATTGGAGGGCCGAAATGCGTTACAACATGACCATTGCTGGTCAGGAGTTCTGAGACAATCACAGAAGCCGTTCTGTGAAGATTTACACACTTTGGTTTTGTCTGCAAAAAGTCACCCCACAGCCAGTCCTTACTTCACACAGTTGAAGTCTTCAAGCACACACGGATAAAATCAGAATACGCATTGGATTACAAATCGTGCCTGTGGATGGGCAAGCAGCCTGTGGAGAATATCTAGCAGAAAACCGCTATAATGGAACTGTGAGTACATATCCTTTTTGAGCTACGGTGGGGAAGAAACCCCAGCATACTACTCTATACCCTATTTTCTTTGGAAGTATGTACAGAACATTGCTATGACTTTTATATAGAGCGTACATGCTACTATTAGTTCATATATGCTGTTTTAATTTTAGGCGCAACTCATATATATATACAGTGGGACCTCGGTTAACGAACAACTCGGTATATGAAATTTCGGTTTACGAATGAAAATTCTTAAAAAAAATTGACTCGGTTTACGATTTTTTTTCGCAATACGAAACAAGTGTCCCGGTTTGCTCCTCGGTTTACGAATTTTTTTCGCAATACGAAACAAGTGTCCCGGCTTGCCCCTGCATACTGAAGTGTGGGTAGCAGTGTGGAGGTGTTGTTGAGCCTTTTGGAGCCATTTGCAGCAAGTTGTTGAGCCTTTTGGAGCCATTTGCAGCAAGTTGTGGAGCCTTTTGGAGCCATTGGAGCCATTTGCAGCAGGTTTTGGAGCCTTTTGGAGCCATTGGAGCCTTTTGCAGCAGGTTTTGGAGCCTTTATTTGACTTTTTCTCTCACCTCCGGAACGCATTAATTGGTTTTCATTGCATTCCTATGGTAAACCGTGTTTCGATTTACGAATTTTTCGCAATACGAAACGTCCCGGAGAACGAATTAAATTCGTAAACCGAGGCCCCACTGTATATATATATATATATATATATATATATTCTATATACCGGTTAGTTCATAACCTGATAGAATCTGTACTATTCGCTTTTTAATCTGTAATATATCAACATCTACACTACATTCTAGCTATGCATGTTTTTTTTGTGATTTTATACTGTACAGGGAGTATACTGTACAGAGAATTATTAGGCAAGTTGTATTTTTGAGGATTAATTTTATTATTGAACAACAACCATGTTCTCAATGAACCCAAAAAACTCATTAATATCAAAGGTGAATAGTTTTGGAAGTAGTTTTTAGTTTGTTTTTAGTTATAGCTATTTTAGGGGGATATCTGTGTGTGCAGGTGACTATTACTGTGCATAATTATTAGGCAACTTAACAAAAAACAAATATATACCCATTTCAATTATTTATTTTTACCAGTGAAACCAATATAACATCTCAACATTCACAAATATACATTTCTGACATTCAAAAACAAAACAAAAACAAATCAGTGAACAATATAGCCACCTTTCTTTGCAAGGACACTCAAAAGCCTGCCATCCATGGATTCTGTCAGTGTTTTGATCTGTTCACCATCAACATTGCGTGCAGCAGCAACCACAGCCTCCCAGACACTGTTCAGAGAGGTGTACTGTTTTCCCTCCATGTAAATCTCACATTTGATGATGGACCACAGGTTCTCAATGGGGTTCAGATCAGGTGAACAAGGAGGCCATGTCATTAGATTTTTTTCTTTTATACCCTTTCTTGCCAGCCACGCTGTGGAGTACTTGGACGCGTGTGATGGAGCATTGTCCTGCATGAAAATCAAGTTTTTCTTGAAGGATGCAGACTTCTTCCTGTACCACTGCTTGAAGAAGGTGTCTTCCAGAAACTGGCAGTAGGACTGGGAGTTGAGCTTGACTCCATCTTCAACCCGAAAAGGCCCCACAAGCTCATCTTTGATGATACCAGCCCAAACCAGTACTCCACCTCCACCTTGCTGGCGTCTGAGTCGGACTGGAGCTCTCTGCCCTTTACCAATCCAGCCACGGCCCCATCCATCTGGCCCATCAAGACTCACTCTCATTTCATCAGTCCATAAAAACTTAGAAAAATCAGTCTTGAGATATTTCTTGGCCCACTCTTGACGTTTCAGCTTGTGTGTCTTGTTCAGTGGTGGTCGTCTTTCAGCCTTTCTTACCTTGGCCATGTCTCTGAGTATTGCACACCTTGTGCTTTTGGGCACTCCAGTGATGTTGCAGCTCTGAAATATGGCCAAACTGGTGGCAAGTGGCATCTTGGCAGCTGCACGCTTGACTTTTCTCAGTTCATGGGCAGTTATTTTGCGCCTTGGTTTTTCCACATGCTTCTTGCGACCCTGTTGACTATTTTGAATGAAACGCTTGATTGTTCGATGATCACGCTTCAGAAGCTTTGCAATTTTAAGAGTGCTGCATCCCTCTGCAAGATATCTCACTATTTTTGACTTTTCTGAGCCTGTCAAGTCCTTCTTTTGACCCATTTTGCCAAAGGAAAGGAAGTTGCCTAATAATTATGCACACCTGATATAGGGTGTTGATGTCATTAGACCACACCCCTTCTCATTACAGAGATGCACATCACCTAATATGCTTAATTGGTAATAGGCTTTCGAGCCTATACAGCTTGGAGTAAGACAACATGCATAAAGAGGATGATGTGGTCAAAATACTCATTTGCCTAATAATTCTGCACTCCCTGTATGTCTTTATGCAAGCAGCTTGTTTTATAAAATTGTGTACTTATGCCATTAGGCTTCTGCAATAAAGCATTGTTTTTGATATTTAAAGCAACAGTTTTATTAAATAATACCCCTTCCACCACTTAAACATTTGGTCAATATATTTTATATTTTTATGTCCTTTGAAGATTTAGCTTTTAGCGTTACCGTTTCCACCTCTCTGTAAAGAGTTTTCTTCACAGTTTATAAAGATTGCAATGTTCACACAAAAAAAGAACATCCACGCTATATATGGGTAAAAGCAGATACGTTTATCCTTTATTTCTCATGGTTCCATTTATAAACAATAACTAATTTATGCAGCAGGGTCTCATGTCCAAGCATAGAAACTGAGGGCCTGATGATTAAAAACTCACCAACATGAAAATCTCTTGGAGCTTTTTATGCATTGTATTGTAATGTAGGTGTCTCCCCTTCAGATTCAGGGCCCAATGATCAAATATTCTCCAGCTCAGAAAGTAATTATAGTGCAGACTTCACAGGGTCTGAACTCACTTAATTCTGTAAGAAAAAGGGGCAGAACCTGGAAGTCTCAGAGATATGAGAGCTGCCTCCCATAGAAATGAATAAGGCTGGGATAGAGAATTTCACAGGGAGAGTGTAATTAACAGGGGACAACCAGGCACTGACATAAATACTCAATTTGCGGCAAATTTTACTATAATTTAACTTGCATTTGATTTAAATAGACATTCAACACCAGAATTTTTGTTGTTTAAAAAGAAAGATAATCTCTTTATTACCAATTCCCCAGTTTTGCATAACCAACACAGTAATAATAATACACATATTACCTCTGTAATTACCTTGTATCTAAGCTTCTGCTGACTGCCCCTTTATTTCAGTTCTTTTGACAGACTTGCATTTTAGCCAATCAGTGCTCACTCCAAGGTCACTTCACGTGCATGAGCTCAATGTTATCTATATGAAACACAAGAACTAATGCCCTCTAATGGTCAAAATGCATTCAGATTAGAGGCAGTCTTCAAAGTCTAAGAAATTAGCATATGAACCTCCTAGGTTTAGCTTTCAACTAAGAATACCAAGAGAACAAAGCAAAATTGGTGATAAAAGTAAACTGGGAAGGTGTTTAAAATTACATTCCCTATTTTAATCATGAAAGTTGTTTTTGGACTTGACTGTCCCTTTAAGTTTAGGTTACATTACGTTTCTAACAGTTAAATAAGTGTATTGTAAATTTTGAGAAAACTTCACCTACATACAGCTGGCGAGGTAAATCAGTGAGACCTGGTTAGAGATTATCATTAGAATTGTGAGAGCTTCAGACACTCTCCACTCCCTCCCACTTTCTAAAACTAATAGGCCTATTTCACATACAAAAATAAAAAGTGCAATGAAATTAGAATGTGCATAATTTTTTAAATGGAAACTTTCATAGTATAATCAGAATTTGTAAAAACACAATCCCTTTACTGTTTACAGAATCTAAATGCATTAAAATACAACATAGAAAGTGCAACGCTGAAAAGTTATAACACAAATTACAAAAATGTGAAGTTTAAAATAATATAAAATACAAAGCACCAAATGTATGACCCTTAGAGAAGTATTGCAATATTTGTTTTTCTGGAATATTGTGAGGGATCTTGCAGTGCCGTAGGATCATTTTAGATTATTTGATCTGCACAAGCATCTTAGATTATCTGGCCCCAGAAAACTGAATAGCTAGACAAACAGTTTTTCATGCTATAGTTTGCCTTTCTGAAATTCTTTGAGGGACCTTACAGGACTAACAAGACTTGTTAGATAATCTCACCAGAGGGGAGAGATTTACCTCATGAGGCCCTGAGACACACTGATATACCCCCTACACAGAAACACAGAGTTTAACAAATAAAGCAAAAGTTGTGTTCAGTCTTTATAAGGCCTTTAAACATACATCCTTTATTGGCCAGAAGGGAACATGACATTGTCTGCTCAACTCTGTTGTGAATTACGACAACTAGAGAGGCTAATAAACTTGCCCAATTTTTAGAATCAACCCCTGAAATTACCTACATAAAATTTAAAGAGCTAATTAGGGTACAAATAATATAACAAAAATTCTGAAGGAAATAAATCTGACCACCTGCTAGCTAATACATTGAGACATTTGAGAATAACCATTTTATATATTAAAAGATTTAGGAGATGCTTTTGCCTCATGCTCTCACACTGTTTTCTAGATTTTTGTCACTTTCTCTGAATCTTTAGTTAAAGGGACAGTATACACTCATTTTAATATAACTGCATGTAACAGACACTATTATAAAGAATAAGATGCACAGATACTGATATAAAAATCCAGTATAAAATGGTTTAAAAACTTACTTTTGGCTTTACAGTTTGGCTCTGTTGAAAAGGTAGCTGGAAAGCCCACTGCAAATGGCAAATAAGACACTCTCCCCTCCCCCTTCTTTTGCATATGAAAAGACCCTTTACACAAATAGGAGCAAGCTGGAGAAGGTAGCTAACAGTATTCACATAAAACTTTAGGGCTTGGTTAGGAGTCTGAAAATCAGAGCAATGTTATTTAAAAATAAGCAAAACTATACATTTATTTAAAAATAAAACTTTATGGGCTATATAAATAGATCATCTACAAAACATTTATGCAAAGAAAAAATGAGTGTATAATGTCCCTTTAATGCTGGCCGTTTGCCTTGTGTATTGTTTTCAGTTATCTACAGTTGTTTCTTGGTGTGTTCTTTAATGCTTCTCTCACACATTGCTCTGGTCCATACATTGTTTCAGTCTGTCTGTACTCTGGGTGTAATTATAATTTCTGCTGACTTCTGTGTATCACTCCTTGCTACCACTTGACCTGAATTTGGATTGGTATTGTGCCTATGGGCCCAATTATCTAAACTTCATCAGAAGAGCAAGAAATATCATACTGACACTCACATGGGCAGCCTTCGTGGAATTTTTTAAGAAGGGGCAAACCTGGAAGTTTCAGAAAGACAATTAGTAATGAAGCTCTTTGGAATGCAGAATCTCTCAGAGAGGGGGCAAATATGATAGGGAGCACTCTAAAATGACAGCCATTTTTTTTAGAGTACATGCAAATCAAATTACATTCGGCTAGATTACGAGTTTTGCGGTATGAAGGGTGTGGTAATAACTTGCACATTATTGTCACCGCTTACTTTCCTACAGCGATGGTATTACAGGTTTTCATAAACCCAGCATTAAGAGATGAGCGTAGAGCAAAATTAAGCTCCATATCGCACTCCAATACCAGCGCTGCTGAAAGCCACGGTGAGCTGATTTTACGTGCTTGTGCACAATTTCCCCATAGACATAAATGGGGAGAGCTGAAAAAAAGTCTAAAACCTGCAAAAAAGCAGCGTAAAGCTCCGTAACGCAGCCCCATTGATTCCTATGGGGGAAACAAAATTTTATGTTTACACCTAACACCCTAACATGAACCCCGAGTCTAAACACCCCTAATCTTACACTTATCAACCCATAATCTGCCGCCCCCAACATCATCGACACCTACATTATACTTATTAACCCCTAATCTGCCGCACTCCCACCTCGCAAACACTAGTTAAATTTTATTAACCCCTAATCTGACGCCCCTAACATCGCCGCCACCTACCTACATTTATTAACCCCTAATCTGCCGCCCCCAACGTCGCCACCACTATACTAAATTTATTAACCCCTATATCTAAGTCTAACCCTAACCCTAAGACCCCCTAACTTAAATATAATTAAAATAAATCTAAATAAAAATTCCTATCATTACCTAAATTATTCCTATTTAAAACTGAATACTTACCTGTAAAATAAACCCTAAGATAGCTACAATATAACTTATAGTTACGTTGTAGCTAGCTTAGGGTTTATTTTTATTCTACAGGCAAGTTTATATTTATTTTAACTAGGTAGAATAGTTACTAAATAGTTATTAACTATTTGCTAACTACCTAGTTAAAATAAATACAAATTTACATGTAAAATAAAACCTAACCTGTCTTACACTAACACCTAAAATTACACTACAATTTAAATAAATTAAATTAATTAATTAAATACAATTACCTAAATTGCAAAGAAAAACAAACACTAAATTACACAAAATAAAAAAAGAAATTATCAGATATTTAAACTAATTACACCTAATCTAATAGCCCTATCAAAATAATAAAAGCCGCCCCAAAATAAAAAAAAAACCCCTAGCCTAAACTAAACTACCAATAGCCCTTAAAAGGGCCTTTTGCGGGACATTGCCCCAAAGAAATCAGCTCTTTTACCTGTAAAAAAACAAACAAACAACCCCCCAACAGTAAAACCCATCACCCACACAACCAACCCCCCAAATAAAATCCTAACTAAAAAAACCTAAGCTCCCCATTGCCCTGAAAAGGGCATTTGTATGGACATTGCCCTTAAAAGGGTATTTAGCTCTTTTTCAGCCCAAAAGCCCTAATCTAAAAATAAAACCCACCCAAAAAACCCTTAAAAAAAACTAACACCAACCCCAGAGGATCCACTTACAGTTTTGAAGACCGGGCATCCATCCTCAACGAAGCCGTGAGAAGTCTTCATCCAAGCGGCAAGAAGTCCTCAACGAAGCTGGGAGAAGTCTTCATCCAACCGGCAGAAGTTGCCCTCCAGACGGGCAGAAGTCTTCATCCAGACGGCATCTTCTATCTTCATCCATCCGGCGCGGAGCAGCTCCATCTTCAAGACATCCGGCGTGGAGCATCCTCTTCTTCCGACGACTAACGCCGAAGATGCTGTCTGGATGAAGACTTCTGCCCGTCTGGAGGACCACTTCTGCCGGCTTGGATGAACACTCCTCCCGGCTTCGTTGAGGACTTCTTGCCTCTTCGCTGAGGACTTCTCCTGGCTTCGTTGAGGATGGATGTCCGGTCTTCAAAACTGTAAGTGGATCTTCGGGGGTTACTGTTAGATTTTTTAAGGGTTTATTGGGTTGGGTTTAGTTTTAGATTAGGGCTTTTGGGCAATAGAAAAATAGCAAAATGCCTTACAAAAGGCCCTTTTAAGGGCTATTGGTAGTTTATTGTAGGCTAGGGTTTTTTTATTTTGGGGGGCTTTTTTATTTTGATAGGGCTATTAGATTAGATGTAATTCGTTTAAATATCTGATCATTTCTTTTTTTATTTTGTGTAATTTATTGTTGTTTTTTTTTGTAATTTAGGTAATTGTATTTAATTTAGGTAATTGTATTTAATTTAGGTAAGTTTTTTTAATTGCTGTGTAAGGTTAGGTGTTAGTGTAACTCAGGTTAGGTTTTATTTTACAGGTACATTTGTATTTAGTTTAGCTAGGTAGTAAGTAAATAGTTAATAACTATATAACTATTTAGTAACTATTCTACCTAGTTAAAATAAATACAAACTTGCCTGTATAATAATAAAAAAAAAACCTAAGATAGCTACAATGTAACTATTAGTTATATTGTAGCTAGCTTAGGGTTTATTTTATAGGTAAGTATTTAGTTTTAAGTTGGAATTATTTAGTTATTAATAGTAGGTTTTATTTAGATTTATTTTAATTATATTAAAGTTAGGGGGTGTTAGGGTTAGGGTTAGACTTAGGTTTAGGGGTTAATAAATTTAGTATAGTGGCGGCGACGTTGGGGGCGGCAGATTAGGGGTTAATAAATGTAGGTAGGTGTCAGCGATGTTAAGGGCGGCAGATTAGGGGTTATTGATATTTGACTATTGTTTGCGAGGCGGGAGTGCGGTGGTTTAGGGGTTAATATGTTTATTATAGTGGGGGCGATGTCCGGAGCGGCAGATTAGGAGTTAATAAGTATAATGTAGGTGTCGGCGATGTCGGGGGTGGCAGATTAGGGGTTAATAAGTGTAAGGTTAGGGGTGTTTAGACTCTGGGTTCATGTTAGAGTGTTAGGTGTAAACATAAATTTAGTTTCCCCATAGGAATCAATGGGGCTGCGTTACAGAGCTTTATACTGCTTTATTGCAGGTCTTAGGCTTTTTTTCAGCCGTCTCTCCCCATTGATGTCTATGGGGAAATCGTGCACAAGCACGTAAAACCAGCTCACCGCTGACTTAAGCAGCGCTGGTATTGGAGTGCGGTATGGAGCACAATTTTGCTCTATGCTCACTTCTTGCCTAATAACGCCGGGTTTATGAAAACCTGGAATACCAGCGCTGTAGCTAAGTGAGCGGTGACAATAACGTGCAAGTTAGTACCGCACCCCTCATAACGCAAAACTCGTAATCTAGCCATAGATTTTTTAAAGACAAAATTTAATTCTTTAGGGCAGGTGAGAGAGATGCTATCCAAGCACTGGACACAAACCGTGTGACCCAATTAACTGAAATTACTTGATAAATGGACTCAGATACCTGTTGATTAGTTGACAGACTCTTATATATAGAATTCCCTTAGGGCAGCCCCTGCGTTGTTTTTCACTTCTGACCCGGGAAAGTAGAATTGTGCCCTAAATCTCTTTTCTTCACATTTTTCCTGATATCCATTTCATCCATTGATTAAACTTTCGACCCAAAGATGCAGCCAGAATTTTTCCTTGAAATAGACCATGCTAGTAAGACAAATTGTCTAAAATTCCTATTATAATATTCAGATGAACTTAGAATAAAAAACTGCATGTTTTACATTATTCTTGTTTTAAATAATAGAATTTTAACTCCTTAAGGACCAGCGACATACCCTGTACATCGCTAGTCTTTAAATGGGGTTTGTATCACTAATAGCGCGGTCTATTTCCGGTGACCAGAAGGGTGGAGGGAGGGTATAATAGCTTGTGACCGGTGACACACATGGTATGTCGTGGCCTTTAAGGGGTTAATGGTATCCAAGGAAATTACACAGCTCAATTTCCAGCACTGATCTAATGTTCTTAAGACCTGATGATCTAAACTTCTCTGGGCCTGTATTTTCTAAGAAATCTCCCCAATGCTATGAAGCCCCTGTCCTAATTCTATAAAAGCAGTTTTTACCTTGAGAACAGTTGGCTCGATCCGATAAAAATCGTCGCCCGCAAAAGCTGGCGACGCCAATATTTGCGCTGGTTTGGTATCCTATATACAGCGTAACCTAGAAGTTACGCGCGTATATTTCTGCCGTCGCCCGTAGTTTTTTGGGCCATAGGCAGGTATACCAAACCAGCGCAGTTTGGTATCCAATATACAGCGTAAGGACTTACGTGGCGAAAATGGAGAAATCTTACTCCATTTTCACCTCGCCACAAAAAGCAGCCGTAAGAAGCCTTACGCTGACTATTGGAGCCCCGTAACTCCCTAAACTAGCTGCTAAATAAACACCTAACGCATGCGCAATGTCTATCTACCTGTCAACCGCGATCCCCCGCCGCAATCCCTAATAAAGTGTTTAACCCCTAAACCGCCGCTCACGGACCCCACCGCCATCTACATAAACTAACCCCCTACTGTGAGCCCATAAAACCACCACCATCTAACTGATCTATCCCCTAATGTGAACCCCTTACACCGCCGCCATCTACCTTATCTATCCCCTAATGTGAACCCCTTACACCGCCGCCATCTACCTTATATATCCCCTAATCTGACCCCTTACACCGCCGCCACCTATATAAAAATTATTAACCCCTAATCTAATCCCCCTATACCGCCGCCAGCTATATTAATATTATTAACCCCTAATCTAATCCCCCTAAAATAATTATCTCTATTACCAGCCCTTAAAAGGGCCTTTTGCGGGGCTTTGCCCCAAAGTAAACAGCTCTTTTGCCCTATAACCTGCCCTCCCTACACCGCCGCCACCTATATTAATAGTATTAACCCCTAATGTAAGCCCCTTACACCGCCGCCATCTATATTAAAATTATTAACCCTTAATTTAATCTACCTACCCTGCCGCCAGCTATATTATCTATATTAACCCTAAGTATATTATAGTTAATATAGTTATTACATTATATATATTAACTATATTAACTCTAATTATATTAGGGTTAATATAGTTACTATAGTATTTATATTGACTATATTAACTCTATCTAACCCTAACACCCCTAACTAAATTCTTATTAAATAAATCTTATTCATATTATAAACTAAAATATTCCTATTTAAATCTAAATACTTACCTATAAAATAAACTCTAAGATAGCTACAATGTAATTAATAATTACATTGTAGCTATGTTAGGTTTATATTTATTTTACAGGTAAATTGTTAATTATTTTAACTAGGTATAATAGCTATTAAATAGTTATTAACTATTTAATAGCTACCTAGTTAAAATAATTACCCAATTACCTGTAAAATAAATCCTAACCTAAGTTACAAATACACCTACACTATCAATAAATTAAATAAACTAAACTAAATTACAAAAAAAACAAACACTAAATTACAAAAAAATAAAAAAAAAGATTACAAGATTTTTAAGCTAATTACACCTATTCTAAGCCCCCTAATAAAATAATAAAGCCCCCCAAATAAAAAAAAATTCCCTACCCTATTCTAAATTAAAAAAAGTTCAAAGCTCTTTTACCTTACCAGCCCTTAAAAGGGCCATTAGCGGGGCATGCCCTAAAGAAAACTGCTCTTTTGCCTGAAAAAAAAACCACAATACCACCCCCCAACATTACAACCCACCACCCACATACCTCTAATCTAACCCAACCCCCCCTTAAATAAACCTAACACTACCCCCCTGAAGATCTCCCTACCTTATCTTCACCACGCCGGGCCGAACTCCTTATCCAATCCGGGCGATGTCTATCCAAGCGGCAAAGAAGAATTCTTCATCCCGGCGATGTCTTTATCCAAGCGGCAGCAAAGTCTTCTTCCATCCGGCAGCATCTTCCATCAAGCGGCATCTTCAATCTTCTTTCTTCGCTCCACCAACGTGGAGCATCCATCCCGGCCGACGACTGAACGACGAATGAGGTACCTTTAAATGACGTCATCCAAGATGGCATCCGTCGAATTCCGATTGGCTGATAGGATTCTATCAGCCAATCGGAATTAAGGTAGAAAAATCTGATTGGCTGATTGAATCAGCCAATCAGATTCAAGTTCAATCCGATTGGCTGAACCAATCAGCCAATCAGATTGAGCTCGCATTCTATTGGCTGTTTCGATCAGCCAATAGATGGATGCTCCGCGTTGGTGGAGCGAAGAAAGAAGATTGAAGATGCCGCTTGATGGAAGATGCTGCCGGATGGAAGAAGACTTTGCTGCCGCTTGGATAAAGACATCGGCGGGATGAAGAATTCTTCTTTGCCGCTTGGATAGACATCGCCCGGATCGGATGACGAGTTCGGCCCGGCATGGTGAAGATAAGGTAGGGAGATCTTCAGGAGGGTAGTGTTAGGTTTATTTAAGGGGGGTTTGGTTAGATTAGGGGTATGTGGGTGGTGGGTTGTAATGTTGGGGGGTGGTATAGTGTTTTTTTTTCAGGCAAAAGAGCAGTTTTCTTTGGGGTATGCCCCGCTAATGGCCCTTTTAAGGGCTGGTAAGGTAAAAGAGCTTTGAACTTTTTTAATTTAGAATAGGGTAGGGAATTTTTTTTATTTTGGGGGGCATTATTATTTTATTAGGGGGCTTAGAATAGGTGTAATTAGCTTAAAAATCTTGTAATCTTTTTTTTATTTTTTTGTAATTTAGTGTTTGTTTGTTTTTGTAATTTAGTTTAGTTTAATTGTATTTTTAGATAGATATTTGTAGTTTATTTAATTTATTGATAGTGTAGGTGTATTTGTAACTTAGGTTAGGATTTATTTTACAGGTAATTGGGTAATTATTTTAACTAGGTAGCTATTAAATAGTTAATAACTATTTACTAGCTATTATACCTAGTTAAAATAATTAACAATTTACCTGTAAAATAAATATAAACCCTAACATAGCTACAATGTAATTATTAATTATATTGTAGCTATCTTAGGGTTTATTTTATAGTTAAGTATTTAGATTTAAATAGGAATATTTTAATTAATAATATTAATATTAGATTTATCTTAATAAGAGTTTAGTTAGGGATGTTAGAGTTAGATAGGGTTATTATACTTAATATATATATAATATAATAACGATATTAACTATATTAACCCTAATATAATTAGGGTTAATATAGTTAATATATATAATGTAATAACTATATTAACTATATTAACCCTAATATAATTAGGGTTAATATAGTTAATATAGCTGGCGGCGGTGTAGGGGGATTAGATTAGGGGTTAATACATTTATTATAGGTGGCCGCGGTGTAGGGGGATGTAGATTGTAGGCAAAAGAGCAGTTTACATTGTGACAAAGCCCCGCCAAAAGCCCTTTTAAGGGCTGGTAAAAGAGCTGAATTCTTTGGGGCATGCCCCGCAAAAAGCCCTTTTAAGGGCTGGCAAAAGAGCTGTTACTTTGGGGCAATGCCACGCAAAAAGCCCTTTTCAGGGCTATTTGTAGGGTTAGACTTAGGTTTAGTGGTAGGGATAGTTTAGTATTTTAGGGGTTAAATAATTTAATATACATGGTGGAGGGGTAGGGGGATTAAATTAGGGGTTAATAATTTTAAAATAGATGGCGGCGGGGTAGAGGCTCACTTTAGGGGGTAGGTAAGGTAGATGTCGGCGTGGTAGGGGCTCACTTTAGGGGGTTATAGATTTAATATAGCTGGTGGCGGTCTCCGGGAGCGGCGGTTTAGGGGTTAATACATATTTTATTGTTAGGATAGTGAGGGGGGATAGCGGATAGAGGGTTAGACTTGTCGGGCTATGTTAGGGAGGCATGTTATACGTGTCGGGCTATGTTAGGGAGGCGTGTTAGACAGTGATTTCATACTTTAGTCAGGTTTTGTAGGCGCCGGCAGTTTCTAACATGCCGTAAGTCACTGGCGACGCCAGAAATTTGTACTTGCGAAGATTTCTGGACATCGCTGGTTTATCCGACTTACGGCACGTTAGCAACTGACGGCGCCGTATATTGGATAGCTCGAGATGCGAGCTGAAACTGCGGGCGACGCGGGTTCCCTCGCTTGCGCCGCAAACTACGCCGTATATCGGATTGCGCCCAGTATGTCTAATAAAGGGGTATTTTCGTATGTGAAGGCGATGAAAACATTACAATAGGACTAAAAAAACTGTTCTGCAAAAATTGTATTTCAAATTTTTTTTAAATCGTATTGAAATTATGCAGGCGAAAACTATTTAAGGTGTACGGTACAAATCATATGTTTACACTAAAAAATGCTGTAAAATTAGTATTTATAAAATAAAATTTAAAATATATTGGGCTAGTGGGCTGAACAGACGGGTTCCATGGTCACAGCTGAAATTTCTACTCCAGGTCTGGGTTATTATCTAAACATTTCCCCCTTTAGATCTCACCTTTTTTATTCTCGCAAAGTAAAAGGTGGAAAGATTGTGTCTAATTATGCAAAACATATTACCCTAATACAAAAAAATAGGCAACTGTAAGTTACTGTACAAGTTACTATACACTCGGGGCCAGATTATAAGATTCAAGCTAACAGTTACACGCAATTGAAAGGGGTTTATTGTGGATGTTAGCGCTCATCGGGTTCATTGCTGGTATTACATGTTGAATGTAAACACGAACACGTTAGCGCAATTGTGATTTACGCTAAAATGATTACTGCAACCTTTAGAGCTCTGGTAACTATTTTGCAAAACAAAAAAGTTGAACAAAACACATACAAAATACATTACAAAGTACAGTTACACTCATATTAACTCTAACAAAATAATATAAAAAAAAATTCCCCACAAAAAAAGTTATAAAGGCTGAAAGATAAGAGATTTCAGGTGTTAGAAAAAAAAATGCTAAGGGCTTTTACATAGAAATACATACACATACAGTACATGTCTAAGTATCTTTAGTTATGTATTTATATGTGTATATATGTATTTATAAATATATATATCCCATATAATAAACGGCCAAGTATGTTTGTCAGATGCAGTCATGCACAGTAGAGACTGCACGAGGACAAACATACCTGGCCGTTTGGATCCGGACAGCAGAGAGAACAGCGCAAGGCTAAAGCGGCGTGTAAGGAGGCGTGGCCGGTGGGAGCATCACGATGGGGGCGTGACCGGCCATGGTGAGGGGCATGGCCGGGTGGGGTTCCGCGGCGGGGGCATGGCCAAACGGGCCATGAGAGAGAGAGCAAAGAGTTTGAAAGAGAGAGCCAGAGAGGGGAAGAGAGAGCAAGAGAGGGGGGCAAGAACAAAAGAAAGGGGGGAGAGAGAGCAAAAGAAAGGGGGGAGAGAGGTCAAAAGAGAGGGGGAGAGAGAGCAAAAGAGAGGGGGAGACAGCCAAAGAAGGGGGAGAGAGCCAAAGTGGGGGGAGAGATGGCAAAAGAAAGGGGAGAGAGAGCAAAAGAGGGGGGAGAGAGCCAAAGAGGGGGGAGAGAGAACAAAAGAGATGGAGAGAGAGCCAAAGAGGGGGGAAAGAGAACAAAAGAGAGGGGGGAGAGAGCACAAAAGAAAGGGGGAGAGAGCCAAAGAGGGGGGAGAGAGCAAAAGAGAGGGAGAGAAAGAGCAAAAGAGAGGGGTAGAAAGAGCAAAAGAAAGGGGGGAGAGAGAGAGAGCAAAAAGAGGGGAGAGAGAGAAAGAGCAAAAAAGAGGGGGGGAGGGAGAACAAAAGAGAGGGGGAGAGAGCCAAAGAGGGGATAGAGAGAAAAAAACAGAGGGGGGAGAGAGCGCAAAAGAAAGGGTGGAGAGAGCCAAAGAGGTGGGAGAGAGAGCAAAAGAGAGGGGGAGAAAGATCAAAAGAGAGGGGAGAGAGAGAGAGCAAAAAGAGGGGGGAGAGAGAGCAAAAAAGAGGGGGAGAGAGAGCAAAAAAGAGGGGGGTAGAGAGAGCAAAAGAGAGGGGGAGAGATAGAGCAAATGAGAGGGGAGAAAGAGAAAAATAGAGGGGGAGAGAGAGAGAGAGAGGGGAAGGAGAGAGCAAAAGAAAGGGGAAAGAGAGAGCAAAAAAGAGGGGGGGGAGAGAGAGAGCAAAAAAGAGGGAGGGGGAGAGAGAGCAAAAGAGAGGAGAGAGAGAGAAAAATAGAGGGGGAGAGAGAGAGCAAAAGAGAGGGGAGAGAGAGAGCAAAAGAGAGGGGACAGAGAGAGCAAAAGAGAGGGGGAGAGAACAAAAGAGAGGTGGAGAGAGAGCAAAAGAGAAGGGAGAGAGAGCAAAAGGGGAGAGAGAGCCAAAGAGAGGGGGAGAGAGAGCAAAAGAGAGGGGAATAAAGAGCAAAAGAGAGGAGAAGAAAGAGCAAAAGAGAGGGTGGGAGAGAACAAAAGAGGGGGAGTGAGCAAAAGAGAGGTGGAGAGAGAGTCAAAGAGAAGGGAGAGAGAGAGCAAAAGAGGAGAGAGAGAGCAAAAGAGAGGGGGAGAAAGACCAAAAGAGAGGGGAGAAAGAACAAAAGAAAAGGGAGAGAAAGCAAAAAAAAGGGGGGAGAGAGCAAAAAAGAGGGGGGAGAGAGAGAGCAAAAAAGAGGGGGGAGAGAGATAGCAAAAGAGAGGGGGGAGAGGGAGCAACGGAGAGGGGAGAGAGAGAGAAAAATAGATGGGGGAGAGAGAGAGAACAAAAGAGGGGGGAGAGAGCAAAAGAGAGGGGACAGAGAGAGCAAAAGAGAGGGGGGAGAGAGCAAAAGAGAGGTGGAGAGAGAGCAAAAGAGAAGGGCGAGAGAGAGAAAGAGGGGGATAGAGCAAAAGAGAGGGGACAGAGAGAGCAAAAGAGAGGGGGAGTGAGCAAAAGAGAGGTGGAGAGAGAGCCAAAGAGAAGGGAGAGAGAGAGCAAAAGAGGAGAGAGAGAGCAAAAGAGAGGGGGAGAAAGACCAAAAGAGAGGGGAGAAAGAACAAAAGCAAAGGGAGAGAAAGCAAAAAAGAGGGGGGGGGGGGGAGAGAGCAAAAAAGAGGGGGGAGAGAGAGCAAAAAAGAGGGGGGAGAGAGATAGCAAAAGAGAGGGGGGGAGAGCGCAAAGGAGAGGGGAGAGAGAGAAAAATAGATTGGGGAGAGAGAGAGAGCAAAAGAGGGGGGAAGAGCAAAAGAGAGGGGACAGAGAGAGCAAAAGAGAGGGGGGAGAGGGCAAAAGAGTGGTGGAGAGAGAGCAAAAGAGAAGGGCGAGAGCGAGGAAAAGGGGAGAGAGAGAGGAAAAGAGAGGGGGAGAGAGAGCAAAAGAGAGGGGGAGAGAGAGCAAAAGATAGGGGGAGAAAGAGCAAAAGAGAGGGGAGAGAGCAAAAAAAGAGGGGGGAGAGAGAGAGCAAGGGAGAGTGAGAGTGAGAGAGAGAGCAAAAGAGAGGGGAGTGAGAAAGCAAAAGAGGGGGGGAGAGAGAGAGCAAAATAGAGGGGGCAGAGAGAGAGCAAAATAAATGGGGGAGAGAGAGAGCAAGGGGTGGGACTGCTGTTCTGCAAAAATGGCCCGTGTACACAGGCTTTAGTACTAGTACACATATAAACACATAAATAGATATGCATACATATATAGACACATATTTAAATGCATTGGAGCCCTTTGCTGTCAAGTAGATGAAAACATGAAAAATCATATTTATGCAATATTTATATTTAATAAAGTGTTATACTGTGTATTTACTGTAAATATTTCACATTCAAATGTTCTGCACATAGCAGAATATGTTCTTTGTATTTATAAATAGATATTGATTTACATATATCTGTATATCTATACCTATATATAATAATCTATATGTAGGTATAGATGTATATCATACCAAAAATATATCAGATATATGTAGAAATATTCACACAAAAAGTGTGGATAAAGAGATATCGATGAAAAGAATGCACTTAGTACTTTAAGCCCAGAATTAAAAGTAAGCAGGAATCCGATTATAACAAAACATAACTTTTAGTCATTATTTCTAAAAATCAAAACAACGAAACATACACACATAAAGTTAAAATTAAAACTCAGGGAAGCTGCTCCTAATTAGTATGTGAGGAAGTGATGATGTGTATTAAATCTAAGGCCTTGAGTAAAGGAATATCTAATCACCACCTCAGTGTCAAATATAAGAGCCTCTATTGGGTTAATATGAATGGGGTGAAGTTATAACTCCCACTTAGAAGGTTATAATTGTCCACTAACTCTATTACTGACCCAAAGTCACCAAGTGTACACACTGGGCTCTCAGGCAGTTTATGTCACGTGCACCTTGGCACTTATATTACTTGTGGTATGGAAAATTTCGCAGTACGGACGCCTTTTTTTAGAAAATTAACTCTGCTGAGGCTCTCCTTTGAGCCTACTTCCGATAATATTAAAAATGTCCACTAGCGCATCTTAACCTAATAACGTGATGCTCACTACGGGCATGAAAGTCTAGTCGCTACCTTACTGTCCAATGAGTGGCGGTTAGATCAGTATACTTTAGACCTTAATTTATGCTGAGCAGTTATAAATACATGTAATCAAGCAGGAGCAGGGTGTTGTACCTATATACTAGGTTACCAACAACTGAACGAAAACATTCTGTTTAACACATAACTAGACCCACTGTAAATCATTATGTATTATAAATGAGATCCATCAGAGCAGGGCAGTTTATTCAAACTATATGGTGGATATTAAAAAAAAATAATTTTTTTGAGGAGATATATATTGCAACTTTGTAGCCCCTGCTGCATATCGCATTAATAGATCTGTAATCAATTGAGGTTATTTACCTCACACAAACTAAACCTATTCTGCTCTTACAAATATTTGGAATAATAATAGCATAACTTTATTAACCCATTCAGGCATTAGATGTCTAGTGCTATAGGTTATTGTAACCGTGTTGTGGTGGTTTTGACACAATACTTGGAGTTTATTTGGTTGATTGTAGATGTGACCAGCGGCACAAGCTGCGTACAAATGATGCATTAAGGTTATTCACTTCACCTCATAATGATTAGACCTATTTAGCTTTAATCATATCTGGAGACGCATTAATATAATTGTATGAACCCATCAAGGCATCAAATTTCTAATACAACAGTCTAGTGTAGCCGTTTTGTGGTGGTTGTGATACATAACTTGGAGTGTATCAAGTATCCAGTGGCAAAGCGACGTACAAATGTATTATACACTGAACAGATATTAATCACACGTGTTCAAGCACAACATTTCTTATATTTGGTGTTTGTGGTAGTTGTGATACAGGAGTTGGAATTTACCCAATTTTCTGAATTACAGGCCTTTTGATAATTTATATACCAATAAGGTACTAGTTCCCCGTGGTTCAGCACAACATACCCCTTCCCTACAATATCAGCTCTTCATTAGAACCAGATATAGCTACAACTAGCAGACTTTTCCATACTGCAAAATTTTCCATACCACAAGTAATATAAGTGCCAACGTGCATGTGACATAAACTGCCTGAGAGCCCAGTGTGTACACTTGGTGACTTTGGGTCAGTAATAGAGTTAGTGGACAATTATAACCTTCTGAGTGGGACTTATAACTTCACACCATTCATATTAACCCAATAGAGGGAGTTAGGCTCTTATATTTGACATTGAGGTGGTGATTAGATATTTCTTTACTCAAGGCCTTAGATTTAATACACATCACCACTTCCTCACATACTAGTAAGGAGCAGCTTCCCTGAGTTTTAATTTTAACTTTATGTGTGTATGTTTTGTTGTTTTGATTTTTAGAAATAATTAATAAAAGTTATGTTTTATTATAATCAGAATTCTTTGAATGTTTAGCTAAATGCAAAGCACCAACCCACACATCAACTGATTATAAATTGTAACATAGCAGCAAAATAGTGAGCTGCTACATAGATATATTAACATCAGATATTAGTGTGGATTGACAACTTTAGTGCCATTGTATATACTGTATAATATGTAGAAATATGTATTTATAAATAAATAGAACTTATTCTGCTATGTGAAGAACATTTGAATGTGAAATATTAATATTTTCATGTCTGGTTAGGGCACTTCAGAATATGCAATCGGGTTTGCACACTAGAAGGGTGTTAGGATATTCTAAGTTCTGCTTTTTGCGCGCATCGGGTTAGCGCACAAGCTAAAACATTTTTCTTTCAACTTGTAATACAAGCGCTACCTGACGCAAGCAAAAAGCTTACTTCTAATGGAGTTAGTGTGTGAGTTGGAGCCTTAAATACCGCTCCACTTGTAATCTGGCCCTAAATCAGCACAATCTAATCTGTATTAGCTGCAGGATTTTACATTTTTAGAGTGCACCCCCTGCTCCCTGCTAATTTTACTCTCACTGGTCAATTTCCCCTTTCCAGCAAGCTCCATTATTTTCTATGGGAGACATCTCGCTACTCGCATGGATTCCACCAGGGCTGCTTTTGTGAGTGTCAACATGATTTTTCACTTCTTGCCTGGCAACATCATTGGACCCTAAGTCTTTTTGCGCGCATCTGGTTAGCGCACAAGCTAAACCATTTTTCTTTCAACATTGTAATACAAGCGCTACCTGACGCAAGCAAAAAGCTTACTTCTAGTGGAGTTAGTGTGTGAGTTGGAGCGTTAAATACCGCTCCACTTGTAATCTGGCCCTAAATCAGCACAATCTAATCTGTATTAGCTGCAGGATTTTAAATTTTTAGAGTGCACCCCCTGCTCCCTGCTAATTTTACTCTCACTGGTCAATTTCCCCTTTCCAGCAAGCTCCATTATTTTCTATGGGAGACATCTCGCTACTCGCTACTGGCATGGATTCCACCAGGGCTGCTCTTGTGAGTGTCAACATGATTTTTCACTTCTTGCCTGGCAACATCATTGGACCCTAAGTCTTTTTTTTTTCACTTTTTGAGCCCTCTACAAAGTATAAACTCCAACGCTTGTAAAAAATTATACTCAACTCATTTCTATTTCCTTCCTCGTTTGCTGTTTCCCTATGCGCTAGCTCAATTCTATGTTCTCAAAGTCCTCTACAATATTTAACTTTATAACTGACTTTATCACTATTTCAGATCTCTTTCTCCCTATTCTTCAGCATGCAGGCAGAATTCGACAAGGCTTTGAAGGCCATAGAAGCACCTAAATTTGAGGTCTGACAAATTCATGGGGAACTGCCGATGTTTGAGGTGAGATAATATAATGAAAAGCACAAGTCAACAGAGGGCTGTAAAGCTGTTTTCTATTGTGGTTTTTTTATTACCCTGTTAGTCAGCTCTGAACACGCTGTCTAACCCCTGAAGGCAGCAGGCTTTGTGTAAAATGTAAGACATCAATACATTATCACCCAACGTTTTTCCCCATAAAGCTTCTGACAGTTTATATGGGCTGGAGGTGGCACCTCCTAAAATATAGATAGTGTTTAGAAAGCAGACCAAGCAGTTTAACCCCTTTTTCCTTTTGTAGCTGTTGCATAACCTGCATGGCACAGATAAGTTTACCTTTTTTTCTAATTTTATAGCAGGAATAATAAAAATATGAACTATACAGCATAGCAGGGAGGTATAACAATACCCAGATGTTCATTTATGGATCCTAACACATGTTTTAATTAAATGTAACTAGATGAAAGCATTTAAAGAAACATATAACAGCTTGTATAAAGAGCTTTTTATTATGAAGTATTAGCCTGATTTACATTTTAAAGAGTAATAATTTTATAAACATGAGCTCAATTAGAATCTTTAAAACATCAACAGGAAATTCTTAACTTCTGCTTTGGTTTTTGTGCAAACTTTCAGAGGTAGGGAACACTGGAATAGATTACAATGTTCTACATATTGGAAAATCTTTATAATTTAACTGTATTTACTGTAAATAATTTACATTCCAATGATCTTCACATAGGGAATATATTGTAAGTATTTTTAGATATTTATATATATATATATATATATATATATATAAAAAAATATATGTATTATACCTACACCAAAGAGGGGGGAGAGAGAGACAAAGAGGGGGGGGGATAGAGAGCCAAAGAGGGGGGGATAGAGAGCCAAAGAGGGCGGGATAGGGAGCCAAAGAGGGGGGGAGAGAGCCAAAGAGGGGGGGGGGGGAGCCAAAGAAGGGGGAGAGAACAAAAGAGGGGGGAGAGAACAAAAGAGGGGAGAGAGAGCAAAAGAAAGGGGGGAGCCAAAGAGGGGAGAGAGAGAGAGCAAAAGGGAGGAGAGAGAGCGCAAAGGAGAGGGGGGAGAAAAAGCAAAAGAGAGGGGGAAGAGAGAGCAAAAGAGAGGGGGAGATAGCAAGGGGTGGGACCGCTGTACTGCAAAAAATGGCCCGTGTACATGGGCTTTAGTACTAGTATATATATATATATGAACTAAAAGTAGAATACACCAACTACTGGTGAAGGTGTAAGCTATTTAGAATTGAAAGAGCAAAACTATATAAATAGTAAAAAATAGTAAGAATAATTCATATATATAAGATTGGATGCAATGCAAAACAAACAATGAAATAAAATACTGTAATGAGAAAATAATGTATTAGAATAAAAAATGATAAATTGTGATTGTGGGCGTGTTTTTCCTTGTTTTAAAAGCCTGCGGGTTTCTTAGTACGGCTCAAACCTCTGATGAAGAAGGGTCTACTGTGTAAATCCCTTCGAAATGCATCAGGTTCCTCTTTGTACATTTTTGTACAGACCACCAGCCGTATCTTTGCTCTATTGAAGAGTTTCACCCGCTGCTGCTAGAACTGACATTGCTGTTTCTGGTGGCCACCGGTTACTGATGTGGATCACTTTTATACATACATGCTGTTTAGTTACCTCATATCATTGAGGTTTCAATTTGTAAGTGTATCTCATTTCACTTATGTGTGTGTTGCTTTGTCTCCATTAAACGGAGTTGCACTATTATTCGTGTTTACTTTTTGTCTCCTACATACGCAAATTCCGTATGAGAAACCTTCATTGGGGATTTATACATTCAAGTGGCGAACACCAACAATTGGCCGATACATTATTGAAGTACCTGGCTGGCTAACCAAGTCCCACAGTGCGCACGACAACGAGTACCAGATACATCTCTGGACACAGCTCTATTTGTCCATCCATGCCTGCCTTACTTTATAAGATTGAGGTTAATTCCAGTAAGTGAACACCCCATTGGGGCATTGCCTGAAGAATTCTATTGACACCTATATGGATTATATCTTTCTTTGATTTCTAATTAGAGTCAGATTTATCCACTCTGACATCTTTTATGCACACTAATTATTAGCGTTGAACTTTTTTGGACTGCATTTGAATTATATGGTGTTTTTAGGGTATAATAATTTTTTCAGGTTTCATTGCAATTCCATTTATCTTCAATACCCATTTATATATATGTTTATTACTGAGACATATACATTTACCACTGTGGTTTTCTATATGCATCTATTCTGAGTCGCAATTACTATTCGTTTGCTCCCTAGTCCACACATATATACACATCCTGAGGTGTTTGGACAGTATTCCCTCCCTTTACATATATATATATATAAATATATATATACAGTTTATATATATATAAAGTTGTATTTAAGAATTAATAGAAAACATTCTGCTATGTGAAGAACATTGAAATGTGGAATATTCATATTTCACGTCTGGTTAGTGCACTTGAGTAAATGAGATTGGGTACTGTGCGCAAGTAAGGGTGTTATTTCCCCCCCCCCCCCTTTTTGCACTCCATTAAAGCCCATTGGGGAATACAGTAACGCGGTAGCGATATTCAAACTTTTTGCTCACATCGGGTTACCTCTCGTGCGCAAACTTTTTAATTTCAACTTGTAATACCTGAGGTACACAAAAAGCTTCCATCTAGTGAAGTTACCACTCCACCTGTAATCTAGCCCAACATGTCCAAAATATTAAATATTTTATTATCTGATCAGATATGTAAATAGCAGTAGATTTACAGCTGTCAGTTTGCCAAATTAAATATACTATTTTATTATTACACTGTTTTCATGTAAAGTGGAGGAGGTTCAGATGCATACAAGTATATACAGAAGATCAACAAATACTCCATGTCAGATACTGTACCTACATCACAGACATTTACAATTTGGGGACAATTATACCATGGGATAGGAGATCAGAAACTGTCCCGTCCTGGGAAAATCAGCACAGTTAGTAAGTATGCATGATGTGCTTCAGATATAGCACAAAAGGAAACAGCATCAGGCAGTGTTAATATAAGTGCTGTAACTGGACATGATGCAGGTTCAGTGGTCTGACGTGACTTATGATGTGGGGATGTGGATAACAAAGGGGCTACAGGGTAAGGGTCTGATCAGAGCTCTGATGTATGCATATGGATCACAGCAGGGCTGAAGGACTAAGGGGTCTAAACTGGGGATGTGTGGGTATGGGGCTTATAGAGAGACTGCAGGATCAGGAGTTAGCTTAGAAAGATATGTGGGTTTTTGATGACAATAGCGGCAAGGTCAAGGTTATCTTCCAATCAAATAGTATTTGAAACAGTTGGCATCATGGTGAGCAGTTTAAATTTCCAAAATGCTCAAAGAGAGATGTCTTTTTCAGGTCACAGACAAGTCAACTTACCAGATGTAATTTACTAGATAATTATTTATTTATTTAATGTTATTCTGGAACTAAATACAGGGTATCATGCATTTGTTTTATATCATATGTTTGTGAAAAGTTGTACCTTCTGACATTGGGGTAGGGTATCATGTCCGCTGCACATCGATAAATGCTAACAGCATACGCTGTCGGCATTTATCATTTCACCAGCTGTTCTTGTGAACTTCTGTTGCAAGGCCGCCCCCTGCAGATTTGCGTCCAATCAGCTGCTAGCAGGGGGTGTCAATCAACCCGATCGTATTCAATCGGGTTGATTTCTGTCTGCCACCCCAGAGCAGGCGGACAGGTTATGTTGCAGACCACTGCTTCATAACTTCTGTTTCCGACGAGCCTCAATCACGGGGCATCAATCTCCATACAGAGCTTGCTAAATTGACCCCATTGACACTTCATAGCCAGTACTTTATATTGCCTTAGTAAGTACATTTGTTTTTTTTTTCAACATACTCTTAAAAAAACAATAAAAAGAAAAAAAAGTGATCTAGGGCAAGAACAAATTAACATTTAGATTTAATATGTGATTTATTGATTTAGAGGCTTTAGCAACCAGTGTACTACCCTGCATCTTTTCACAGAATTATTTGTCCCCAACCTCTATTTTTTGTGCCAGTCCTGTATTAATAAATATTACCCAGATTCACACGTCCGTCTGTGAATGTTAAATTATACTCCTTGGAAAAACCCCTCTTATTGAAGGCTGACTTATTAGTGATAAATATGCTAAGATAGTATAAAATGATGGAAAAGTTCACATCAATACTTCCTCGGGCTACTTACGTTTACCCATCAGGTCTACAGGAGTTTCTTCCATACTGAAAGTTTCTCTGCTTTTCATGAGTATCTGTCCTTTCTCAGCTGGAGAAAAATATATATGCGAGCTCTGATTCCCTCTCAACAATTATGCAGCTTGGATTCATAATGCAAACAGCGTCTCTTTTCCTGCTTGGCACATTAATCAATGACGTCACCAGCCACTACCTGGTTTCTTGCCGGTTGAAACATATGAGACAAAAAAGTAATAGAGAGCAGATGGGCATGAGCGTCTATAATCAAAAAATGTTAAAGCCTTAACATGATTGCCGGTGGAAAACAATAGCAAAAAACAGGAAGATGGTCCATCAATGTCCACAAATGATGCATTTCAGCTATAGGCATATCATAGCTGTCTATAAGAGCTATGCTTACGACTATGGCTGAAATGCGTCAGGTGTGAGCATTGACAGACCACCTTCAGGTGAAGGTTTTTAAATGTTTGGTTAATAAAGATTTAATTTTAGATGTTAAGGCCCTCCTGGTCTCTACTACCTTTTTTTTTTGTCTTCTACATCTTCTGTCAGGTACAGGAAACCTTAAGACAAAGGAATATGAATACTGAAAATAAAAGGTTGAAAAATTATTGGCATTGATTGCAGATGTGCCCTTTTCAATGATGACACAACCACAATCAGACATTTTTATTGTTTCTCGACAGCACCTTTTTCATTATCAGTTTAGTGAAAAATTACTATATTCTTAACATGTACCAGTCCTGTCTGGCTAATCACAATCTAAATTCTCGATAAATAACCACTCATGGGTTATTTTTCACTTAGCAAATTTCACAGTTAAAATTATTTGATAAACCCAGGAAAACACATTTCAAATTATACACCAAACTTGTACCTCAAAAACGTTTAGAATGGAACACGGGTTTTGCACAGGAGCAAAACACAATAAAATCACCCCACCATATTAAATTAAGTTGGGAAGCAACAGACTACCCCCTTAAATAATTGAATTAAAAAAATAATAATAATAAGCACTTTTACGCTAACACAAATTAGCCAATAAAATAACACAAATGACACAGATGCCTGCTATAACAATACCCCTGTTCATGCCCGTTAAAAAGACGTACACACATAGCTCTATCACTAAACACTATTAGAAGGTATCAATCAATATAGAGGAACTTCAGCCTTTAATGTAATCATTAAACCCCCACAATAACAATTTTGTTTGTCGTTATTCCTGCTCATTTACTTTTTGGATTTCAAAATTAGGAGATTAGCTAGGCAAATATAGAGTTTGTGTTTCAGGTGTGTTAACACAGAGGCATTTTGTGCACTAGAAAAAACGCATTGACAATCCTGTCCGACATTCAGATTTTATTTTTTCTACTTATTTATAAGTCTGTCCTATCAATTATGGGCTATATTACAAGTGACATGTTAACTGTAGCACGCAAGTGATATGTTGTATGTTGTAGAGCACAAATATAACGAGTTGAAAGTAAATGCATACGCTTGAGCTCAAAAAATGTAATGCGTGTTGGGTTAGCGCAACTTCACAACTCTGGTTAACTGTTACTCCAGACAAAAAAGTTGCACAAAACACATAAAAATACATTTAACAGTACAGTTAAACTCATATTAACACTGTCTTAAGAAAATTGCATTAAAAATGTATAAGTGCTTAAAGATATGAGGATTCAGGCGTTAGAAGAAAAAAAGGCATACAAAGGCATACAAAGGGCTTTAACTTGGCTGCAAACATGAAAAATCATATTTAAGCAATATTTATATGTATTAAGGTGTTTAACTATGTATTTACTGTAAAAATGTCTTATTCCAATGTACTTTATATAGGGGGATACGTTCTAAGTATGTATATAGATAGATATTTTATCAAACAGTCATCTGATATACTATATATATATATATATATATATATATATATATAAATGTATTTAAGACTAAATAGAACATTTTCTTTTATGTGAAGAACATTGGAATGTGAATTGTGAAATATTCATTCTTCATGTTGGGTTTAGTGCACTTGAAAAGAAACCCTCGGTTTAGCGCAGTTTTCCCGCTCCATTGAAGTCTATGGGAGAATTTGTTAACGTGGTCACCATATTCAAAGTTTAACTTTTTGCACACATCAGGTTTTTGCACGCAAACTTTTTACTTTCATCTTGCAATACGAGCGCAACCTGACACGTGCAAAAAGCCTTCATCTAGTAAAGTTAATTCGCGAGCGGGAGTGCAAAATAGTGCTCACTCTTATCTAGCCCTAAATCAGTAAAGCTTTTTGAATTAGCAAAATATATAAAGGGTAAATCTAGTTAAACACACAAAAACCCCTTTTTAGAAACAGGTGTCTTGCAGGCATTCCAAGTGAGCGTTCACAGAATGTCATTGAAGCAAATATCATGGCTTATTGATTCAGTATTGATTATGTTTGAAAGCAGTCTTAGACAATTTTATTATAATCATGTTTTTAATCTCCAAACACTTCATTTATAAATTGATGTTCTAGTGATCTTATTTCATATTTCAAATGTAAATTTTTAAAAGTATAATTTGAGCTATATCTTTTATTTTTTTTAAAAAAAGCATAATAAAAAAACAAAACTTTAAAGTTTGAAACAAGCTCTGCAAATTACTAAGATTTGCAACTCAGAACAAACCAAAATATTTTCTTATGACTGACTCAAATACTGCTGTTGAATTGTCCCCATGCAAAGTAAGGGAATCTTCAATACTCTGGAAGGGTCAAAAAGGTGAAGGGAACTTGTGCTGGGATTCCATTTTGGTTAGTGGTGGTCCATTTTGGTGTTTATGGTACACAAGGAAGCCACAACTTGCGTGTTAGAAATAATTAGGGTAGCAAGGGGTCATTATTGTAAGGGGTGGTTGCTGTTAGAATTAATTGCAATGTTTTTGTGGTTTTTTTTGCAATGGATGAGTCTTAGGGTTAAAGGGTTAACTGTCAGCATAATGAGCAATGAAGTTTGACGAGGTTTCAGATAGGATTTATTGATAGGATTTACTGCTTCTTATTCTGTTTTGCATATGTAAATATGATCCTGGGGATAGTTTCCCTAAGGGTGATGGGGGAAACCAGACGTGGACTCCTTGCCCAATGTGCTTAGAGGAATATGGTTGCACCTCACTGACGAGGCCCAAAGGAGGCAGAAACAATTGTCTGGGGTTGTCATGTTCCTTGTTCAGAGGAGAATTGCCTGGTATTTCGGGGCTGGACTGACCATGTCGGCGGGATCAGACTGATATACTACAGGAAAGTTTTCCTCTGTGAAAAGCACAATTGGGCAGAAAGAAGCTACTGCCAGGTGGCAACCTGGCCATAGAACAAGCTATTGATGCTGCTGTTCGTTCCTGGCAGACTGCTTCTCATTCTGTTTTGCATATGTAAATATGACCCTGGGGATAGTCTCCCTAAGGGTGATGGGGGAAACCAGACGTGGAATCCTTGCCCAATGTGCTTAGAGGGATATGGTTGCACCTCACTGACGAGGCCCAAAGGCGGCCGAAACGATCGTCTGGGGTTGTCATGTTCCTTGTTCAGAGGAGAATTGCCTGGTATTTCGGGGCTGGACTGACCATGTCGGCGGGATCAGACTGATATACTACAGGAAAGTTTTCCTCTGTGGAAAGCACAATTGGGCAGAAAGAAGCTACTACCAGGTGGCAACCGGGCCATAGAACAAGCTATTGATGCTGCTGTTCGTTCCTGGCAGACTGCTTCTCATTCTGTTTTGCATATATAAATATGACCCTGGGGATAGTCTCCCTAAGGGTGATGGGGGAAACCAAACGTGGACTCCTTGCCCAATGTGCTTAGAGGGATATGGTTGCACCTCACTGACGAGGCCCAAAGGAGGCCGAAACGATCATCTGGGGTTGTCATGTTCCTTGTTCAGAGGAGAATTGCCTGGTATTTCGGGGCTGGACTGACCATGTCGGTGGGATCAGACTAATATACTACAGGAAAGTTTTCCTCTGTGAAAATCACAATTGGGCAGAAAGAAGCTACTATCAGGTGGCAACCGGGCCATAGAACAAGCTATTGATGCTGCTGTTTGTTCCTGGCAGACTGCTTCTTATTCTGTTTTGCATATGTAAATATGACCCTGGGGATAGTCTCCCTAAGGGTGATGGGGGAAACCAGATGTGGACTCCTTGCCCAATTTGCTTAGAGGGATATGGTTGCACCTCACTGACGAGGCCCAAAGGAGACCGAAACGATCATCTGGGGTTGTCATGTTCCTTGTTCAGAGGAGAATTCCTGGTATTTCGGGGCTGGACTGACCATGTCAGCAGGATCAGACTGATATACTACAGGAAAGTTTTCCTCTGTGAAAAGCACAATTGGGCAGAAAGAAGCTACTACCAGGTGGCATCCTGGCCGTAGAACAAGCTATTGATGCTGCTGTTCGTTCCTGGCAGACTGCTTCTCATTCTGTTTTGCATATGTAAATATGACCCTGGGGATAGTCTCCCTAAGGGTGATGGGGGAAACCAGATGTGGACTCTTTGCCCAATGTGCTTAGAGGGATATGGTGGCACCACACTGACGAGGCCCAAAGGAGGCCGAAATGATCGTCTGGGGTTGTCATGTTCCTTGTTCAGAGGAGAATTGCCTGGTATTTCGGGGCTGGACTGACCATGTCGGCGGGATCAGACTGATATACTACAGGAAAGTTTTCCTCTGTGAAAAGCACAATTGGGCAGAAAGAAGCTACTACCAGGTGGCAACCGGGCTATAGAACAAGCTATTGATGCTGCTGTTCGTTCCTGGCAGACTGCTTCTCATTCTGTTTTGCATTTATTGAAAAGGAGGCTCTGGGAGTTTATAGTTAAAGGGACATTGTACACTAGATTTTTCTTTGCATAAATGTTTTGTAGATGATCCATTTATATAGCCCATCTGGGAGTGTTTTTGTAACAATGTATAGTTTTGCTTATTTTTGAATAACATTGTGCTGATGTGCACACGTGTTTGCATAAACAGGAGCAAGCAGGAGTCTGTAATCTTCAATCATTTGCAGCGAAAGGGGGGTGTCTGCTCTAACTGCTTTCCCAGCCCCTTTCACTGGGTGTCCCAGCTTAACCTCATCAGCAGTGCTAAACTGGGAGCTTCTAAGTACGTTTTTAAAAGGATTTATACTAGATGTTTAGATCAGTATCTGTGCATATTCTTCTTTATAATAGTGTCTATTACATCCAGTTTTATGAAAATTGGAGTACACTGTCCCTTTAAAGCAGTGGAATAGAAAAGATTTATTGTGGTGGGTGGTCATGTTTAGGATTAATAAGCTGCAGTGTCCAGTATGGGGAATCAGAGGATTCCATAATATAAATGAATAAAATTAATATCTGTAAATATAGGAATCAGGGCTTGTTGAGGCAAGATACGGATAGTCTCTTAATGCGTGTGGTCTGAGCATTAAGATTAGCCAAAAGAAGTCAACTAGAGCACTGTCACTGCAAAATACTGCCGAGTTTATGGAACACCCTCAAAGAAAGGCAGTATTAAAAAAATCAGGAAAAGAAAGAAAAAGCTGTTTCGTATAATCTGTAATAAAATCTTAATTTTTTATCTTGAATTGGAATGTAGACCAAAAGCTTGCAACTGTTCACAAACTTCCCATAATAAATATGGCACTATGTTAACAACAATAATAGATAAAACATGATAGCTATTGGGTTTAGTTTCATTGTAACCCAGAAAGGATAAATCCAGGATAAACAAAGCTACATGCCACACCAGACAATATGGCCTGTCCCTACTGTTGCTGAGACTGATGGTTCCCAAAAATGTCTCCTAAGCCACAGGATAAAACCCCCATGAAGCTACAATTCTCATTCAAGATGGATACCTGTGAGAGAATGTTATCCTAAACATAAATAACTCTAAAGTAATAAAGAGTAAAATCAAGTTGAAACTTTTTAACCACCTTCAATTTTTTTTTACTTGATTGTCCTCGCTCTTTATGTGCTGTCAGTTTCCCTTTTGCGGTGTGATATAACATTTTTGAAACTCGCATATATTGTCTTAGCTGGCAATTGTGCCATTTCAAACAGAATCACATGAATTTTTTATTCTAATTTGCTTCTTGACAAGGAAATTATTTTGAAAATTAGCCTCTTACACTATTATCAATCTTTTGTTTTGATGCAAGAAAATGTTAGTTTTCTAATAGGCCAATTTACCTTTGTCATTTAGTTTTCACTGCAATAAAACCAGTATTCTTCTCAGGGGTTGATTTGTACAACAGGTGCTCATCTCTCTCTATATATAATGCAGAAACCTTTTCACTTGAAATTGTGTTTAATAAATGAAGAGTTCTGGGAATCATTGCAGGCATCCATTGCTGTGCAACTCTTTTTTACTCATATCTGCTTGGACACAGAAATGTTTTGGGAGTATTTCCTTGTATAGCCAGTTAGCCACCATAAGGGAGCAGTCTTTTAAAAGGGATATTCTGGTGCAAAAAATGCATTCCCTGAGTATTTAGCAGTACAGCTAATGTTTGCATTGCTAATCGGGGTGAACTCCCACAAATCGGTAGGTAAAGTCCTGCTTGGGAGACATAAGTGCAGCAGTTACTGAGCAGGAAACTGCTGTGAGCCAATCAGGATGTCAGTTGTACGTAACCACCAATGATTTGGGATTTCATGCTCAGGTGAAGCAAATTTTTAAACCTATGTGTTTAACACCTTTGCAAGGGTTAAGCACATAGGGCAAAATTACAATTTTTGCGGTACGGCTATACCGCTGAAAAATTGGCGTTTGCGCGCAGAATAGCAGATCTCCCATATTACAAGTTGCGACGATACGGCTATACCTCAAGCGTTTTAGCCTATACCGCAACTCTTCATTCCGCACTCAAAAAATGGCTTTAGAGTGTGGAATTTTCCTTGCGCCTGTATTACAGGTTGTGTGGTCCGGCTATAAAGCTAGTGTTATAGCTTATACTGCAATCAGATACCAGTAGTTATGGATTTTGCAAAAAAAAAATGTTTCACAAAATTCATAAGAAAAATGTTACAAAGTACACTAACACCTATAAACTACCTATTAACCCCTAAACCGCCACCCCCACATTGCAAATACTATAAAACCTTGTTAACCCTTGATCTGCCGCCCACCCACATCGCCAGCACTAAAATAAAGTATTAACCCCTAAGCTGCCGGCCCCCCACATCGCAAATACGAAACTAAACCTATTACCCTCTAAACCGCCAGCCGCCCACATCGCAACACACTAAATTAAACTATTTACCCCTAAACCTAACACCCCCTAACTTTAAATTAAAGTTACAATATACTAACTACCTTAAAATAAATAAAAACTTACCTGTGAAATAAAAAACCTAAGCTTAAACTATAAATTAACCTAACATTACTATTTTAAAAAACTAAAATAAACGAAAAATAAAAAAATCCTAACGCTACGAAAATATAAAACAATCTAACATTACTAAAAAAACAAACACTAAAATTACGAAAAATAAAAAAATGTAAGATTACAAAAGATAATAAACGAAATTATCCAAAATAATAAAAATTATACATAATCTAATACCCCTATAAAAACAAAAAAGCCTTCCCAAAATAAAAACACCCCCTAATCTAACAATAAACTACCAATAGCCCTTAAAAGGGCCTTTTGTAGGGCATTGCCCTGAAGCAATCAGCTCTTTTACCTAAAAAAATTACCCCAACCCAAACAACCCCCCCAAAATAAAAACCTAACTTTAAAAAAACCTAAGTTACCCATTGTCCCTAAAGGGGCATTTGTATGGGCATTGCCCTTACAAGGGCAATCAACTCTTTTGCTGCCCATTAAAATAAAAAATCCCTAATCTATTTTTTCATAGTGTTTGGATTTTTGAATTAGGGGTTAATATCTTTATTTAGTGTTAGCGATGTCGGGGGCGGCAGATTAGGGGTATTTAGACTCTGGTTGTATGTAAAGGTGTTTTTACGTAACCTTCTTGACCCCATAGACATCAATGGGGATTGTGTTATAGCGATCACCATACCCCAATCGCAGGTGTTAGTTTTTTTTCTCTCCATTGATGTCTGAGGGGGGAAGAAGGTTTTTCTGTAACTTGTAATGGCAGCGCTATGGATAGTGCGGTAGCGTTACATTTTTAGTGTTATTTATGCACCTAGTTTAGCGCAAAACTTGTAATCTTGGTGATAGTTAAAGGGACATGCCACCCACATTTTTTCTTTTATGATTTAGAAAGAGAATGCAATGTTAAACATCTTTCTAATTTACTTATATTATCTAATTTGTTTTATTCTCTTGATATTCTTTGATGAAAAGCATATCTAGATATGCTCACTAGCTGCTGATTGGTTGCTGCACATAGAAGCATCATGTGATTGGCTCACCATGTGCATTGCTTTTTCTTCAAATACGGATATTTAAAAAATGAAGCAAAATAAATTATGGAAGTAAATTGGAATGTTGTTTAAATTTCTATTCTCTATCTGAATCATGAAAGAAGAAATATTTTGGGTTTAGTTGCCCTTTAACTATGGTCAATAAAGCAAAAATTTTATTTTTTAATCAGAATTTTCATTTACATGTTAGGATATTTCTAATGATTTTCTTCTATATTAACAGTTCCAACATTAAAGTCTTTGGTTTTATGTCCTTAAAATAAAATCCTGCTGGAAATATAGTTTAGCTGATGTTTTAAAAAGCTTTAATATGAATTAATATTCTTCTTTTTATGACTATTATTATTATCTAATTTATAAAGTGCCAACATACTCTGCAGTGCTATACCCAGGGTTTGAAAAATATCATTATAGTTTACTAGTCAGGAGTTAAAGATTAGTAGCATAGAGAGAAAAAGTTACTAGTCCACTCAATGTTAAATATAGCAAAAAATAAATTCCTTACTAGTCTCGGACTAGTGAACTAGTGAATATTCAAGCCCTGTCTGTATAGAATACAATACATGTATTGTCAGAAGTTATCCTAGCTCACCATTTCTTATGTTGGAAGAACTCTCCCAAAAAGTAACGTTTGAAAAGATTTGTGCAACCCCAGGGAAGTGTCAGATTTGTTTATTGTCTTGGATATTGTAACAGTCTTGACTACTGGGGTATAAAAATATTATAGCAGTGGTGTATAGAACAATTCTGATATTACTTCAGAAGTAGGCTGACCATATTGCCGCTTTAAGAAGGAACACATATGAAAAATACATATGTGAGGGTTCTTATACAAAACCATTTCTTTAAACAGCCCTGAAAACAGCCCTGACATGTATTTTTCATATGTGTCCCTTTTTAAAGCGGCAATATGGTCAGCCTATTCAGAAGAGATTTGTCATTATGAAGATCCAGTTTTATTAGGTACCTGATTATCAACTTTATGACAGCATGTGCCTGCACTTCCTACATTTGTTGTTTCTTGATAAATCACTAGCTTTTTGTAAATACTTCTGCTTTACCTATGGACTTGCTCAAACTCAAATTATATCTCTTTGCTCACTAAAGTTGTCAGCTTTGGTTTTGTCTTGCTCTTCTTTAGTGTTCTGACTTTCACTCCCTGTTTATCACATTGGGAAGTGGTGTACTCAACTTAAAAGACCTGATGACCTTTAGGGCAGTAGATCTGATTTAAATACAAATTAGCCAAATGCATTTTAAATTGCTGAAGACAACAGGTATTTACAACAGGTATTTACAACAGGTATTTACAACAGGTATTTACAACAGGTATTTAGCATTTGAAGTAATGTGTTAGCAGGACTGGTAACTTGATATCACAACCTCAAGACTGAAAACCCCCATTGAAAGCTCACTACTAATGGCACACATCAAGCTTACCCTTTATCACCTTTATTATTTGCACCTTATCTGACTGTTGTTGGCAGCAAATGTACTCAACTTGGCTAATATTACAGGTACCCATATTAAACATGTATCTTATTAAATCTGTTTATCCTCTTACAGTATTATTTACTCACATTACAATCCTCATCAGACATGTTCAATTGACAGAAAGGATTCCCTTAAACCAGTAGAATTTATCCATTCTCCATTATCAGACCTATGAGCAAGGGACCTGCTTTTGAAAGATATTTTTTTTAATGAACAAACTCCTTAAAACCTTTTTCCTTAAAGGGACACTATACCCAAACATTTTCTTTCATGATTAAGGTAGAGAATATAATTTTAAACAACATTCCAATTTACTTCTATTACCTAATTTGCTTCATTCTTTAGATATACTTTAATGAAGAAATAGCAATGTACACGGTGAACCAATCACAGGAGGCATCTATGTGCAGCTACCAATCAGCAGCTACTAAGCATATCTAGATATGCTTTTCAGCAAAGAATATCAAGAGAATGAAGCAAAATAGATAATAGAAGTAAATTAGAAAGTTGTTTATAATTGTATGCTCTTTCTAAATCATGAAAGAAAAAAATTTGGGTTTCATGTCCCTTTAACCTGGATGTTTTACAAAAAAATATATTTCACTGCTCTGCCATGATGGAACAATTGCCTAACTAAGCTGCCCTGTTCACTACTGCACCTTAACACATACGGACTCCAACCATACTGGAAAAAAAAGCTTTTGGAAAAAAAAAAATAGAAAAACTGCTTATTAAGCAGTGATGCTCCAGACATAATGAAATGGTGTATTCAAGATATTCTCATATTCTCATTTAAAGCATGCTGGGCTCCATTAAAAAAAAAAAAAGAATGCTAGGGCCCTGCCTTCTCAGTACTATAATGTTAATTTAAAGCCCTGTTTTTTAATGCCAAAATTTAAATGGCAATTATTGTAATTATAATGTTTCTCTTCTACTTAATCTTTGTTACACTGCCTTCTAGATGCTAGATGTAGTATTTAGAGGGAATAGTTTTGACTACTAAAAAAAAAAAAAATTGGGAACAGCACTTCAGTGAAGACTAGACATTGAATTTAAAGGGACAGACTACACCAGAATTTGTATTGTTTAAAAAGAAAGATAATCCCTTTATTACCCATTCCCCAGTTTGGCATAACCAACACATTTATATTAATATACTTTTTACCTCTGTGATTACCTTGTAGCTAAGCCTCTGCAGACTGCCCCCTTATCTCAGTGCTTTTGACAGACTTGCAGTTTAGCCAATCAGTGCAGACTCCAAAATAACTCCATGGGAGTAAGCACTGTCTAACTGTGATAACCTTTCAAAATGCTCTGAGCTAAGAGGCGGTTTTCAACAGTTTAGAAATCAGTTTGAGCCTACCTAGCTTTTCAAAAATACCACCAAGGGAACAAAGAAAATGTAAGGATTAAAAGTAAATTGGAAAGTTGTTTATAATTGCATGCCCTATCTAAATTATGAAAGTTTAATTTTGACTAGACTGTCCCTTTAACTCGCGTTGGGTTAGTCCGACTGAAGACCTTGGGGTAGATTTATCTATAGTCGATTCATGTCCGCTCCACCTCGCTAAATGCCGACAGCATACACTGTCTGCATTTAACATTGCACAAGCATTTCTTGTGAAATGCTAGGGCAATGCCGCCCCTGCTCACTCGCGGCCAATCGGCCGCTAGCAGGGGGTGTCGGGATGATTTCAGTCCGCCACATAAAAGGTGGCAGTGAAGTTCAAGAGCATAACCGCTGCTTCTTAACATCCGCTGCATAATAAATCTACCCCCTTGTGTAAAGGGTTAGGGTTAAGATAAAAGTCCCACCTTACACAACATAAACACATTAAGATAAACTGTTACACTCATATAAACACTATCTGGTAAAATAAATCCTATATAATAAAAGGCCAAGTGTGTTTGTCCGAAGCTGTCATGCGCAGTAGAGACAGCACGAGGACAAACACACCTGGCCTTTGAGTCCCTAGCTGATTTGCAGCAGAAGTGGGCGTGGCCGGATGTGAGCAGGGCGTGGCCAGTGTGAAGGGGGCATGGTCGGGCGTGATAGACGGGAGAGAGATAGAGAGGAGAGAGAGATAGAGGGGGGAGAGAGAGGGGGAGAGAGGGGGGAAAGAGAGGGGGGGAGAGAGGGGGAGGGAGAGAGAGAGAGGGGGGGTGGAGAGAGAGAGAGAGGGGGGAAGAGCGCAAAAGAGAGGGGGGGTGAGAGAGCGCAAAAGAGAGGGGTGGAGAGAGTGCGCAAAAGAGAGGTGGGAGAGCACAAAAGAGAGGGGGGAGAGAGAGCGCAAAAGAGAGGGGGGGAGAGCGCAAAAGAAAGGGGGAGAGAGAGCGCAAAAGAGAGGGGAGAGAGAGAGAGAGCGCAAAAGAAAGGGGAGAGAGAGCACATAAGAGAGGGGGAGAGAGAGAGCACAAAAGAGAGGGGGGAAAGAGCGCAAAAGAGAGGGGAGAGAGAGTGGGGGAGAGAGAGCAAAAGAGATGGGGGAGAGAGCGCAAAAGAGAGGGGTGAGAGAGAGAGCGCAAAAGAGAGGGGGTGAGAGAGCACAAAGAAAGGGGGGAGAGAGAGAGCGCAAAAGAGAGGGGGGAGAGAGAGAGCTCAAAAGAGAGGGGGGAGAGAGCTCAAAAGAGAAGGGGAGAGAGAGAACAAAAGAGAAGGGGGAGAGAAAGCGCTAAAGAAAGGGGGGAGAGAGAGAGAGCACAAAAGAGAGGGGTGGAGAGAGAGCTTAAAAGTGAGGGGGGAGAGAGAGCTCAAAAGAGAGGGGGGAGAGAGAAAGCTCAAAAGAGAGGGGGGGGGGGCGGAGCTAGCCGTCATAGAGAGAAGCTGTGCCTGGTTAGAGCTCCTGCATAAAAAGTAAATAAAACCCTTTTAAACCTAATATAATTGCCAGCAAGCAGCAATATTTACTAGCTGGCCGCAGCAGGACATGGGCTTAGTTGATGTCTGGCCTGTCATATGCTTCAGAGCCGAACCGCAGACATATGGTGCAAGTACTTCCAGAGTTTATTTAGGAAAGACCGCGGTTGCGGCCTGTATCAGATCCGGAGAAGCTACTGTGATTTGGGGAGGACCCGGGAGCGCTATAACAGACTGTGGCCAGAGAAGTTTGTTGCAGCCTAGCTGCGAAGTGACAGGATCATGGCGGAAGCCCGCAACGCTATCCTAGACCTGTTTGAGCAATACAATCACAAACTTCTGAGCAGGATGGACCAACTTATTTTAGCCGTTACCCGCCGGGATGCGAAGGAAGATAACAGTGTGATCTACCAACCTCCGGCGGTGGCACCCGACATACACGTGGGTGTTAACCAGGAGCATCCAATTTGCTGTCTTTCGTCGGAGGAGGCAGCGGTTCAGAGAGGTGCCGCTGCTGTGGTCACTGGATTGATTGGAGAAGAACCTGTGGCTGGGTCTGTGCGGGTGGCGGCAGCTCCAGAAGCAAATTATCGTAGCAGGTGGGTCCTTTCTCTCCATCCTCCGGAACCACAGTGTTGCCACTCTACTGTGCAGCTGTTTGGACTTTTGCTATGGTGGCATGTTTCCCGAAGTCCTCGAACCGGCATAGGTTAAAAGAGGGACTGTGTCTTTGAGGATATGCTGGTGTCTACGGATCTGCTGTGGTCACAATATCCCTTCTAGATCTATATTGCTATTCCCCCGAATTACCTCTGTTCTTATTCACACTTGCTGCGGCTCTCTATGAAGGCCCTGGGCCTGACATGCGATCCTGCTCTCTGGCCTTTTTCACGAACGCAAGCTATATGTTTTAATGGTTGGGGACTTTTTGACATACATACCCATTGACCCACCTAGGGTTGTTTCTGTGACAACACACATGGACTCATGTAAAAGAACTGCTCCCTATTTTCTATGTTATGTCCCCTGTTTGACACCCTTTGGTAACACAAGGGAGAGCTTCCTTTTGTCATATGCATTTTATTCCCTGCTGTATTATATCTCTATCTGTTTTCTTATGTATACTGCTCAGAGACCAGATTAGCACAACTTTATTGGGGTATTGTCTCACTAACAGGCAATGTATGCTAGAGTCTGTTTGCCCGGGAACTCCAGTAGTGGGTTATATATTCTGCAAGTAACTTTTGAATACATGTATACTTTTAAGCTATCAGTATTATAATTTAGGGGCTGCTTTGCCTGAAAGGGTCAGATGATGCTTCATGAACCTGATATGTGATAACAGCGAGTATAATAGGGGTTGTCTGGTACTCTTAGCTAAATACAGTGCTAGCTGTTAATAGTGTAGTGATGTAAGGGACCTTAACTGGGATTTCTTACCAATAGTTGTAAATAGCACGTAAACATAATACATTCAGCTCTCACCTCTCAGGACTGTGAATTTCCGTTAACTACTTCCCTGCACTCAGTTTTCATTGTTGTTAAGTTACCTCATTAAATATCTATGTTTTTTTTACCGTAGTTTGAGCACATTACACATAACTTAGCTTTCATACAGGTTCGAAGCAGTCATTCAGGCTAGACATTAAAGTTGTTAGATGTGCACAATAACAATACAGCATATTATTTGCCGCATCCCTCCGCCCCTCACCCCCCCCCCCCCGTGCGGTTAGGGAGGATATCTTTCTTCCCCACACATTTTCTGACAGAGTTAGGTAGTCTCTGTCCAACCCGCAGAGTCATGATTTAGTTTTCCCTGTATTCTCATAGAACGGCTCTCGGGGTTTCAAAACGTGTAATTCATCCTTGTTATAATTCCCTGCTTCTCTGTAGTCCATTTAAGATAATAGTCCTAATCATCCATACGTTTCAATACAGGTTCAGTGTTAACCGATGTTAGATTCAGAATAGAAATTGAAGTCTGTTTTATTTGAAAGTTGTATATTTAGCCCAGAATTTGTATTATTCCATATACACTGAAACTGTGATTTGTACTGTTATCTCTGTCAACATGTCCTCAAATGCTTATTTAATTTCTGGTCCCTTGACTGGACCTGTTAATCTGAGGACTTTGAGAATATATTAGTCTCAAAAAATGAGGTGTTTAGATGTCATGTCGTGTCAGTAGAATGTATCTTATGTAATTTTACTCTTTGATGAGACTGTTATGAACCTGTTGTTTTAACCTCAATAAAAATATTAAAAAAAAAAAAGAGAGGGGGGAGAGAGAGAGTCATAGAGAGGGGGAGAGAGAGAGAGAGCAAAAGAGAGGGGGAGGGAGAGAGGACAAGGGGTGGGACCGCTTTACTGCAAAAATGGCCCGTGTGAACGGGCTTTAGGACTAGTGTAATATAAATAGTAATAAAAATGTATTATAAGGGTTCAAAGTTATATGGTAGATGACCAGGTATTTGACAGCAAAGGTCTTTAAAATATTAATGAGTTTAAATAATAATGCTAAAATAATATACAATAATGTGTTTTACTGGGTATTTGCTGTAAATATTTCACATTCCAATATTCATCACTTACAGCAAAATGTTTTAAATACATATCTCTCTCTCTCTCTCTCTCTCTCTCTCTCTCTCTCTCTCTCTCTCTATATATATATATATATATATATATATATATTTTTATATATATATATATATATATATATATATTCCTATAGATATTATATGTATAGAAATGTATCATTATCAGATATATTTAGAAATATATATTTAAAAAAATATATTATTTTTTTCTATGTGAAGATCATTGGAATGTAAAATATGAATAACGCTTTGGGTTGCGTGTTTTAGATTGAATGCAGTGTTAGGTTATCTTAAAGGGACATGAAACCAAAAAAAAATTATTTCACGATTTAGGTAGAACATACAATTTTAAAAAACTTTCCAGTTTACTTCTGTTATCAAATTTGCTTTATTCTCTTGGTTTCATTTGTTGAAGGAGCAGAAATGCACTACTGGTTTCTACCTGAACACATGAATGAGCTAATGGCAATTGGTCTATATATGCAGCCACCAAACAGCAGCTAGAACCTAGGTTCTTTGCTACTCCTGAGCTTTCCTAGATAAATCTTTCAGCAAAGGATAACAAGAGATGGAGGCAAATTAAATAATAGAAGCAAATTGGAAAGTTGTTTAAAAATCACATGCTCTTTCTAAATGTGAAAGAGAAATGTGGGTTTTATGTCCCTTTTAGGCTCGTTATGGAAATATTTTATTAATAATTATTAAAGATACTGTAAAAAAAATAAAATAAATATATATATATATATATATATATATATATACACACGTATATATTCTATGGATTATTTAGAATATTTTAGTACACCTATAATAGTCATTTACATAATTATTACTATTTTTTTTTAATATTTTAAATTTAATAAATACTTAAATACTGAGGTAGCGGACTTAAAACATTCCAGACTCATTGGTCCAGGGTGATTGACAATCCATGCTCTTGTGCAATCGATTACGTTTAATTACAGGTTTGGATTGCAGTGGATGCTGCCTTGCTCTCCCAAAACATTACTGGGCAGGTTCCCTGTTTGGAAACATTTTCCTCTTGCAACATGATAAATGGTAGCCTTATTGTGGATGTGATGAGTTTATGATGTTTAAGGAGAGAGAGTCAGAAGGGCAGAGGAAATGAGTTATTAAAGTTTACCCTTCTCAGACAGGCACATCTAGTTCAGGGAGAGGTGAGGTTTGACTCTAATGACAAACAAAGAATAGTGAGCTGGCCTTACATCCCAGAAGGGATGAGCAAAGGTCTGCTGGTGCTTCAGAGTAGGGTGGGCCGAGAAAGGAGTGATACTTTGAAGACGGGATAGATACTCTGGAAGAACGCCTAACTCACATGCAAACCCGATCACATATTCTCAAGTCTGCTAACCGGACATGAAAAGATGAATATTTCACATTCCAATGTTCTTCACATGAAATAATATATATAAAATGTTTTTTTGTACAATATATATTTATACCTTTATATATAGATGATTATATATAGGTAGAGATATTTACAGATATATGAAAGCATATCTATTTATAAATACTTAGAACATATTCTGCTAGGTGCAAAACAGTGTAATATGAAAAATTAAAAGGAAATACACAGTATAACACTTTATTAGGGCTAGATTACAAGTGGAGCGCTAATTTATGGGATATGTGTGTTCCCCGTAAATATATATGTAAATGCTCAAATATATATATATATATTGTTAGGACAATTCATCCCTAGATGCCTTTAAACACAAAAAAGGACTTTATTGTGTATATCATGAAGTTATTTGTACAATTTAACTTTTATTAATTTGCAATTAAATAAAAAGACAGCTTGGAATAAATAAATAAATATCCTGGTAACTGCCCACACACAAGAACAAGTTAAAAAACACTTACACTGTGATATATGTAAATAATAGCTTATTCTAATTTAATTGTGGGGGTCATCAAATAAATACAAAAACATATACTTGTGTTTTTTTGTAGCCGATATCATCTATAATGCTGATTATTATATACAACAGTTGCCATTTAAATGTGATTGTGTTAGCCCCTATATTGGTATTATATAGGGGTTAAATCATTACATGTTATATCACCTGTTGCAACAAAAGTAACCGCAATATCTGGTTACAAATCCAGCGAGTGCAAGCCTCTTCTTTATTATATATATATATATATATATATAAAAAAAAATGCTCATATATGTATATATATATATATATATATATATATATATATCCTATTATATAAAAGGCCAATTGTGCTTGTCCGAAGCTGTCATGCGCAGTACAGCACGAGGACAAACACACTTGGCCTTTGAGTCCTACAGTCCCTAGCTGATCCATCATCTGCGGCAGAAGTGAGAGGGAGGGGAGAGAGGGGGAGAGAGAGAGGAGGGGAGAGAGAGAGGAGGTGAGAGAGAGGAGAGGGGGGAGAGAGCGCAAAAGAGATGGGGGAGAGAGCGCAAAAGAGATGGGGGAGAGAAAGAGAGCAAAAGAGAGGGGGGAGAGCGCGAAGAGAGGGGGGGAGAGAGAGAGCGCAAAAGAGAGGGGGAGAGAGAGAGCACAAAAGAGAGGGGGGAGAGAGTGCAAAAGAGAGGGGAGAGAGAGAGAGCAAAAGAGGGGGGAGAAAAAAAGAGAGCACAAAAGAGAGGGGGAGAGAGCAAAAGAGAGGGGGAGAGAGAGAGCAAAAGAGAGGGGGAGAGAGAGCACAAAAGAGAGGGGGAGGGAGAGAGAGAGCAAAAGAGGGGGGAGAGAGCACAAAATAGAGAGGGGAGAGAGAGAGCACAAAAGAGAGGGGTAGAGAGAGCGCAAAAGAGAGGGGAGAGAGAGAGAGCAAAAGAGGGGGGAGAAAAAAAAGAGAGCACAAAAGAGAGGGGGAGAGCACAAAAGAGAGGGGGAGAGCGCAAAAGAGAGGGGGAGAGAGCAAAAGAGAGGGGGAGAGAGAGAGCAAAAGAGAGGGGGAGAGAGAGAGCACAAAAGAGAGGGGGAGGGAGAGAGAGAGCAAAAGAGGGGGGAGAGAGCACAAAAGAGAGAGGGGAGAGAGAGGAGAGGAGGGGAGAGAGGAGGGGAGAGAGAGAGGGGGGGAGAGATCTAGGAGGGGGGAGAGAGAGAGGAGGGGGGAGAGAGAGAGAGGGGAGGAGAGAGAGGGGATGGGAGAGAGAGAGAGAGGAGGGGGGAGAGAGAGAGAGAGAGAGAGGAGGGGGGAGAGAGAGAGGAGGAGGAAGAGAGGAGGGGGGAGAGACAGAGAGGAGGGGGGAGAGAGAGAGAGGAAGGGGAGGGAGAGGGGGGAGGGAGAGGGGGGAGGGAGGGAGAGAGGGGAGGGAGAGAGGGGAAGGAGAGAGAGAGGAGGGGGGAGAGAGAGAGGAGGGGGGAGAGAGAGAGGAGGGGGGAGAGAGAGGAGGGGGAGAGAGAGATGAGGGGGTAGAGAGATGATGGGGGGAGAGAGAGAGGAGGGGGGAGAGAGGAGGGGAGAGAGAGAGAGGAGGGGGGGAGAGAGAGAGAGGAGGGGAGGGAGGGAGAGAGGGAGGAGGGGGGGAGAGAGAGAGGAGGGGGGAGAGAGGGGAGAGGAAGGGAGAGAGGGTGGAGGTGGGAGAGAGGGAGGAGGGGGGGAGAGAGAGAGAGGGGAGGGAGAGAGAGAGGGGGGAGGGAGAGAGAGAGGGGGGAGAGAGAGCTCAAAAGAGAGCGCAAAAGAGATGGGGGAGAGAGAGAGAGGGGGGAGAGAGAGCTCAAAAGAAAGGGGGAGAGAGAGCACAAAAGAGATGGGGGAGAGAGAGCGCAAAAGAGATGGGGGAGAGAGAGCTCAAAAGAGAGGGGGAGAGAGAGCGCAAAAGAGATTGGGGAGGGAGAGTGCAAAAGAGAGGGGGAGAGACAGAACGCAAAAGAGAGGTGGGAGAGAAAGAGCAAAAGAAAGGGGAGAGAGAGCACAAAAGAGAGGGGGGAGAGAGAGAGAGCAAAAGAGAGGGGGGAGAGAGTGCAAAAGAGAGGGGGAGAGAGAGCGCAAAAGAGAGGGGGAGAGAGAGAGCGCAAAAGAGAGGGGGAGAGAGAGCGCAAAAGAGAGGGGGGAGAGAGAGCACAAAAGAGAGGGGGAGAGAGAGAGCGCAAAAGAGAGGGGAAGAGAGAGAGTGCAAAAGAGAGGGGGGAGAGAGAGAGCGCAAAAGAGAGGGGAAGAGAGAGAGTGCAAAAGAGAGGGGGGAGAGAGAAAGCACAAAAGAGAGGGGGGGAGAGAGAGAGAGAGAGCAAAAGAGAGGGGGAGAGAGTGCAAAAGAGAGGGGGAGAGAGAGCGCAAAAGAGAGGGGGAGAGAGAGAGTGCAAAGAGAGGGGGGAGAGAGAGAGCAAAAGAAGGGGGAGAGAGAGAGAGAGCACAAAGGAGAGGGGGGAGAGTGAGGGGGAGAGAGAGGAGGGGAGAGAGAGAGGAGAGGGGGGGAGAGAGAGGGGGGAGAGAGCTCAAAAGAGATGGGGAGAGCGCAAAAGAGATGGGGAAGAGCGCAAAAGAGAGGGGGTGATAGAGCGCAAAAGAGAGGGCGGAGAGAGCGCAAAAGAGAGGGGTGGAGAGAGAGCGCAAAAGAGAGGGGGGAGAGAGCGCAAAAGAGAGGGGTTAGAGAGAGCGCTAAAGAGAGGGGAGAGAGCGCAAAAGAAAGGGGGGAGAGAGAGCGCAAAAGAGAGGGGAGAGAGAGAGCGCAAATAAAAGGGGGAAGAGCGCAAAAGAGAGGGGAGAGAGAGCACAAAAGAGAGGGGGAGAGAGAGAGCACAAAAGAGAGGGGGAGAGAGCGCAAAAGAGAGGGGAGAGAGAGTGGGGGAGAGAGCGCAAAAGAGATGGGGGAGAGAGAGAGCGCAAAAGAGAGGGGGAGAGAGCGCAAAAGAGAGGGGGGAGAGAGAGAGCACAAAAGAGAGGGGAAGAGAGAGCGCAAAAGAGAGGGGGAGAGAGAGAGAGCGCAAAAGAGAGGGGAAGAGAGAGAGTGCAAAAGAGAGAGGGGAGAGAGAGAGCACAAAAGAGAGGGGGGAGAGAGAGAGAGAGCAAAAGAGAGGGGGAGAGAGCGCAAAAGAGAGGGGGAGAGAGAGTGCAAAAGAGAGGGGGAGAGAGAGAGTGCAAAGAGAGGGGGGAGAGAGAGAGCAAAAGAAGGGGGAGAGAGAGAGCACAAAGGAGAGGGGGGAGAGGGGGGGAGAGAGAGGGGGGGAGAGAGAGGAGGGGAGAGAGAGAGAGAGGAGAGGGGGGAGAGAGAGGGGGGAGAGAGCTCAAAGGAGAGGGGGAGAGAGAGCGCAAAAGAGATAGGGAAGAGTGCAAAAGAGAGGGGGGTGATAGAGCGCAAAAGAGAGGGCGGAGAGAGCGCAAAAGAGAGGGGTGGAAAGAGAGCGCAAAAGAGAGGGGGGAGAGAGCGCAAAAGAGAGGGGTTAGAGAGAGCGCTAAAGAGAGGGGGAGAGAGAGCGCAAAAGAAAGGGGAGAGAGAGAGCGCAAAAGTGAGGGGAGAGAGAGAGAGCGCAAAAGAGAGGGGAGAGAGAGAGAGTACAAAAGAGAGGGGGAGAGAGAGAGCACAAAAGAGAGGGGGAGAGAGCGCAAAAGAGAGGGGAGAGAGAGCACAAAAGAGAGGGGGAGAGAGCGCAAAAGAGAGGGGAGAGAGAGAGCGCAAAAGAGAGGGGGAGAGAGAGCACAAAGAGAGGGGGGAGAGAGACAGCGCAAAAGAGAGGGGGGAGATAGAGAGCTCAAAAGAGAGGGGGTGAGAGCTCAAAAGAGAAGGGGAGAGAGAGAACAAAAGAGAGGGGGGAGAGAAAGCGCAAAAGAAAGGGGGGAGAGAGAGAGAGAGAGCACAAAAGAGAGGGGTGGAGAGAGAGCGCAAAAGTGAGGGGGGAGAGAGAGCTCAAAAGAGAGGGTGGAGAGAGAAAGCTCAAAAGAGAGGGGGGAGAGAGAGAGTCAAAAGAAAGGGGGAGAGAGAGAGAGAGCAAAAGAGAGGGGGAGGGAGAGAGGACAAGGGGTGGGACCGCTTTACTGCAAAAATGGCCCGTGTGAACGGGCTTTAGGACTAGTGTAATATAAATAGTAATAAAAATGTATTATAAGGGTTCAAAGTTATATGGTAGATGACCAGGTATTTGACAGCAAAGGTCTTTAAAATATTAATGTGTTTAAATAATAATGCTAAAATAATATACAATAATGTGTTTTACTGGGTATTTGCTGTAAATATTTCACATTCCAATATTCATCACATACAGCAAAATGTTTTAAATACATCTCTCTCTCTCTCTCTCTCTCTCTCTCTCTCTCTATATATATATATATATATATATATATATATATATTTATATTTTTATATATATATATATATATATATATATATATATATATATATATATATATATATATATTCCTATAGATATTATATGTATAGAAATGTATCATTATCAGATATATTTAGAAATATATATTTAAAAAAAAAATATTATTTTTTCTATGTGAAGATCATTGGAATGTGAAATATGAATAACGCTTTGGGTTACGTGTTTTAGATTGAATGCAGTGTTAGGTTATCTTAAAGGGACATGAAACCAAAAAAAAATTATTTCACGATTTAGGTAGAACATACAATTTTAAAAAACTTTCCAGTTTACTTCTGTTATCAAATTTGCTTTATGGTTTCATTTGTTGAAGGAGCAGAAATGCACTACTGGTTTCTACCTGAACACATGAATGAGCTAATGACAATTGGTCTATATATGCAGCCACCAAACAGCAGCTAGAACCTAGGTTCTTTGCTACTCCTGAGCTTTCCTAGAAAAATCTTTCAGCAAAGGATAACAAGAGATGGAGGCAAATTAAATATTAGAAGCAAATTGGAAAGTTGTTTAAAAATCACATGCTCTTTCTAAATGTGAAAGAGAAATGTGGGTTTTATTTCCCTTTAAGGCTCGTTATGGAAATATTTTATTCATAATTATTAAAGATACTGTAAAAAAAAAAAAATAATAATATATATATATATATATATATATATATATATATATATGTATATATTCTATGGATTATTTAGAATATTTTAGTACACCTATAATAGTCATTTACATAATTATTACTATTTTTTTTAATATTTTAAATTTAATAAATACTTAAATACTGAGGTAGCGGACTTAAAACATTCCAGACTCATTGGTCCAGGGTGATTGACAATCCATGCTCTTGTGCATTCGATTACGTTTAATTACAGGTTGGGATTGCAGTGGATGCTGCCTTGCTCTCCAAAAACATTACCGGGCAGGTTCCCTGTTTGGAAACATTTTCCTCTTGCAACATGATAAATGGTAGCCTTATTGTGGATGTGATGAGTTTATGATGTTTAAGGAGAGAGAGTCAGAAGGGCAGAGGAAATGAGTTATTAAAGTTTACCCTTCTCAGACAGGCACATCTAGTTCAGGGAGAGGTGAGGTTTGACTCTAATGACAAACAAAGAATAGTGAGCTGGCCTTACATCCCAGAAGGGATGAGCAAAGGTCTGCTGGTGCTTCAGAGTAGGGTGGGCCGAGAAAGGAGTGATACTTTGAAGACGGGATAGATACTCTGGAAGAACGCCTAACTCACATGCAAACCCGATCACATATTCTCAAGTCTGCTAACCGGACATGAAAAGATGAATATTTCACATTCCAATGTTCTTCACATGAAATAATATATATAAAATGTTTTTTTTGTACAATATATATTTATCCCTTTATATATAGATGATTATATATAGGTATAGAACATATTCTGCTAGGTGCAAAACAGTGGAATATGAAATATTAAAAGGAAATACACAGTATAACACTTTATTAGGGCTAGATTACAAGTGGAGCGCTAATTTATCTGCAAACTGGCAAATTTGCCTATTTGTGAGTGCTCAATAAATAACCAGCCATTACAAGTGGCTGGTTATTGCTACTGCAGTTTATGGAATATGTGTGTTCCCAGTAAATATATATGTAAATGCTCAAATATATATATATATTTTGTTAGGACAATTCATCCCTAGATGCCTTTAAACACAAAAAAGGACTTTATTGTGTATATCATGAAGTTATTTGTACAATTTAACTTTTATTAATTTGCAATTAAATAAAAAGACAGCTTGGAATAAATAAATATCCTGGTAACTGCCCACACACAAGAACAAGTTAAAAAACACTTACACTGTGATATATGTAAATAATAGCTTATTCTAAATTAATTGTGGTGGTCATCAAATAAATACAAAAACATATACTTGTGTTTTTTTGTAGCCGATATCATCTATAATGCTGATTATTATATACAACAGTTGCCGTTTAAATGTGGTTGTGTTAGCCCCTATATTGGTATTATATAGAGGTTAAATCATTATATGTTATATCACCTGTTGCAACAAAAGTAACCGCAATATCTGGTTACAAATCCAGCGAGTGCAAGCCTCTTCTTTATTATATATATATATATATATATATATATATATATATATATATATATATATATATAAATAAAAAAAATGCTCATATATGTGTATATATATATATATATATATATCCTATTATATAAAATGCCAATTGTGTTTGTCCGAAGCTGTCATGTGCAGTACAGCACGAGGACAAACACACCTGGCCTTTGAGTCCTACAGTCCCTAGCTGATCCAACATCTGCGGCAGAAGTGAGAGAGAGAGGAGAGGGGAGAGAGAGGAGGGGAGAGAGGGGGAGAGAGAGAGAGGAGGGGAGAGAGAGAGGAGGTGAGAGAGAGGAGAGGGGGGAGAGAGCGCAAAAGAGATGGGGGAGAGAAAGAGAGCAAAAGAGAGGGGGGAGAGCGTGAAAAGAGGGGGAGAGAGAGAGAGCGCAAAAGAGAGGGGGAGAGAGAGAGCACAAAAGAGAGGGGGGAGAGAGAGAGCAAAAGAAGGGGGAGAGAGAGCACAAAAGAGAGGGGGGAGAGAGAGAGCACCAAAGAGAGGGGGAGAGAGAGAGCGCAAAAGAGAGGGGAGAGAGAGAGAGCAAAAGAGGGGGGAGAAAAAAAAGAGAGCACAAAAGAGAGGGGGAGAGAGCAAAAGAGAGGGGGGAGAGAGAGAGCAAAAGAGAGGGGGGAGAGAGCGCAAAAGAGAGGGGGAGAGAGAGCACAAAAGAGAGGGAGGAGGGAGAGAGAGAGCAAAAGAGGCGGGAGAGAGAGAGCACAAAAGAGAGAGGGGAGAGAGAGGAGAGGAGGGGAGAGAGGAGGGGAGAGAGAGAGGAGGGGGGAGAGATCTAGGAGGGGGGAGAGAGAGAGGAGGGGGGAGAGAGGGGAGGAGAGAGAGAGGAGGGGGGAGAGAGGGGAGGAGAGAGAGAGGAGGGGGAGAGAGAGAGGAGGGGGAAGAGAGGAGGGGGAGAGAGAGAGAAGAGGGGGGGAGAGAGAGAGAGGAAGGGAGAGGGGGGAGGGAGAGAGGGGAGGGAGAGAGGGGAGGGAGATAGGGGAAGGAGAGAGGAGGGGGGAGAGAGAGAGGAGGGGGGGGGGGAGAGAGAGAGAGGAGGGGGGGGGAGAGAGAGAGGAGGGGGGAGAGAGATGAGGGGGTAGAGAGATGAGGGGGGGAGAGAGGAGGGGGAGAGAGAGAGGAGGGGGGAGAGAGAGAGAGGAGGGGAGGGAGGGAGAGAGGGAGGAGGGAGGGAGAGAGGAAGGAGGGGGGAGAGAGAGAGGAGGGGAGAGAGAGAGAGGGGAGGGAGGGAGAGAGGGTGGAGGTGGGAGAGAGGGAGGAGGGGGGGAGAGAGAGGAGAGAGAGAGAGAGGGGAGGGAGAGAGAGAGGGGGAGAGAGAGAGGGGGGAGAGAGAGCTCAAAAGAGAGGGGGAGAGAGCGCAAAAGAGATGGGGGAGAGAGAGGGGGGAGAGAGAGAGAGCTCAAAAGAGAGAGGGAGAGAGAGCACAAAAGAGATGGGGAGAGAGAGAGAGAGCGCAAAAGAGATGGGGGAGAGAGAGTTCAAAAGAGGGGGAAGAGAGAGCGCAAAAGAGATGGGGGTGAGAGAGTGCAAAAGAGAGGGGGAGAGAGAGCACAAAAGAGAGGGGGGAGAGGGAGAGAGCAAAAGAGAGGGGGGAGAGAGCGCAAAAGAGAGGGGGAGAGAGAGCGCAAAAGAGAGGGGGAGAGAGCGCAAAAGAGAGGGGGAGAGAGAGCGCAAAAGAGAGGGGGGAGAGAGAGCACAAAAGAGAGGGGGAGAGAGAGAGTGCAAAAGAGAGGGGGGAGAGAGAGAGCACAAAAGAGAGGGGGGAGAGAGAGAGAGAGCAAAAGAGAGGGGAGAGAGAGCGCAAAAGAGAGGGGGAGAGAGAGCGCAAAGAGAGGGGGAGAGAGTGCAAAAGAGAGGGGGGAGAGAGAGAGCAAAAGAAGGGGAGGAGAGAGAGAGCACAAAGGAGAGGGGGTGAGAGAGAGAGGGGGAGAGAGGAGGGGAGAGAGAGCGGAGAGGGGGAGAGAGAGGGGGAGAGAGCTCAAAGGAGAGGGGGAGAGAGAGCGCAAAAGAGAGGGGGGAAGAGCGCAAAAGAGAGGGGGTGAGAGAGCGCAAAAGAGAGGGTGGAGAGAGCGCAAAAGAGAGGGGTGGAGAGAGAGCGCAAAAGAGAGGGGGGAGAGCACAAAAGAGAGGGGGGAGAGAGAGCGCAAAAGAGAGGGGGGAGAGAGAGCTCTAAAGAGAGGGGGGAGAGTGCAAAATAAAGGGGGGAGAGAGCGCAAAAGAGAGGGGAGAGAGAGAGAGCACAAAAGAAAGTTGGGAGAGAGAGAGCAAAAGAGAGGGGAGAGAGAGAGCACAAAAGAGAGGGGGAGAGAGAGAGCACAAAAGAGAGGGGTTAGAGAGCGCAAAAGAGAGGGGAGAGAGAGTGGGGGAGAGAGCGCAAAAGAGATGAGGGAGAGAGCGCAAAAGAGATGGGGGAGAGAGAGAGCGCAAAGAGAGGGGAGAGAGAGCGCAAAAGAGAGGGGGAGGGAGCGCAAAAGAGAGGGGGGAGAGAGAGAGCGCAAAAGAGAGGGGGAGAGAGAGCACAAAGAGAGGGGGGAGAGAGACAGCGCAAAAGAGAGGGGGGAGAGAGAGAGCTCAAAAGAGAGGGGGGAGAGAGCTCAAAAGAGAAGGGGAGAGAGAGCACAAAAGAGAGGGGGGAGAGAGAGAGAGCAAAAGAGAGGGGGGAGAGAGCGCAAAAGAGAGGGGGAGAGAGAGCGCAAAAGAGAGGGGGGAGAGAGCACAAAAGAGAGGGGGAGAGAGAGCGCAAAAGAGAGGGGGGAGAGAGAGCACAAAAGAGAGGGGGAGAGAGAGAGAGTGCAAAAGAGAGGGGAGAGAGAGAGAGCACAAAAGAGAGGGGGGAGAGAGAGAGAGAGCAAAAGAGAGGGGAGAGAGAGCGCAAAAGAGAGGGGGAGAGAGAGCGCAAAGAGAGGGGGAGAGAGTGCAAAAGAGAGGGGGGAGAGAGAGAGCAAAAGAAGGGGGGGAGAGAGAGAGCACAAAGGAGAGGGGGTGAGAGAGAGAGGGGGAGAGAGAGGAGGGGAGAGAGAGCGGAGAGGGGGAGAGAGAGGGGGAGAGAGCTCAAAGGAGAGGGGGAGAGAGAGCGCAAAAGAGAGGGGGGAAGAGCGCAAAAGAGAGGGGGTGAGAGAGCGCAAAAGAGAGGGTGGAGAGAGCGCAAAAGAGAGGGGTGGAGAGAGAGCGCAAAAGAGAGGGGGGAGAGCACAAAAGAGAGGGGGGAGAGAGAGCGCAAAAGAGAGGGGGGAGAGAGAGCTCTAAAGAGAGGGGGGAGAGAGAGTGCAAAATAAAGGGGGGAGAGAGCGCAAAAGAGAGGGGAGAGAGAGAGAGCACAAAAGAAAGTTGGGAGAGAGAGAGCAAAAGAGAGGAGAGAGAGAGAGCACAAAAGGGAGGGGGAGAGAGAGAGCACAAAAGAGAGGGGTTAGAGAGCGCAAAAGAGAGGGGAGAGAGAGTGGGGGAGAGAGCGCAAAAGAGATGAGGGAGAGAGCGCAAAAGAGATGGGGGAGAGAGAGAGCGCAAAGAGAGGGGAGAGAGAGCGCAAAAGAGAGGGGGAGGGAGCGCAAAAGAGAGGGGGGAGAGAGAGAGCGCAAAAGAGAGGGGGAGAGAGAGCACAAAGAGAGGGGGGAGAGAGACAGCGCAAAAGAGAGGGGGGAGAGAGAGAGCTCAAAAGAGAGGGGGGAGAGAGCTCAAAAGAGAAGGGGAGAGAGAGAACAAAAGAGAGGGGGGAGAGAAAGCGCAAAAGAAAGGGGGGAGAGAGCACAAAAGAGAGGGGTGGAGAGAGAACGCAAAAGTGAGGGGGAGAGAGAGCTCAAAAGAGAGGGGGGAGAGAGAAAGCTCAAAAGAGAGGGGGGAGAGAGAGAGTCAAAAGAGGGGGAGAGAGAGAGAGCAAAAGAGACGGGGAGGGAGAGAGGACAAGGGGTGGGACCGCTTTACTGCAAAAATGGCCCGTGTGAACGGGCTTTAGGACTAGTGTAATATAAATAGTAATAAAAATGTATTTTAAGGGTTCAAAGTTATATGGTAGATGACCAGGTATTTCACAGCAAAGGTCTTTAAAATATTAATGTGTTTAAATAATAATGCTAAAATAATATACAATGATGTGTTTTACTGGGTATTTGCTGTAAATATTTCACATTCCAATATTCATCACATACAGCAAAATGTTTTAAATACATCTCTCTCTCTCTCTCTCTCTCTCTCTCTCTCTCTCTCTCTATATATATATATATATATATATATATATATATATATATATATATATATATATACATATATATATATATATATATATATATATACATATATATATATATATATATATATTCCTATAGATATTATATGTATAAAAATGTATCATTATCAGATATATTTAGAAATATATATTTAAAAAAAAATATTATCATTGGAATGTAAAATATGAATAACGCTTTGGGTTGCGTGTTTTAGATTGAATGCAGTGTTAGTTTATCTTAAAGGGACATGAAACAAAAAAAAAATTATTTCACGATTTAGGTAGAACATACAATTTTAAAAAACTTTCCAGTTTACTTCTGTTATCAAATTTGCTTTATTCTCTTGGTTTCATTTGTTGAAGGAGCAGAATTGCACTACTGGTTTCTACCTGAACACATGAATGAGCTAATGACAATTGGTCTATATATGCAGCCACCAAACAGTAGCTAGAACCTAAGTTCTTTGCTACTCCTGAGCTTTCCTAGATTAATCTTTCAGCAAAGGATAACAAGAGATGGAGGCAAATTAAATAATAGAAGCAAATTGTAAAGTTGTTTAAAAATCACATGCTCTTTCTAAATGTGAAAGAGAAATGTGGGTTTTATTTCCCTTTAAGGCTCGTTATGGAAATATTTTATTCATAATTATTAAAGATACTGTAAAAAAAAAAAAATATATATATATATATATATATATATATATATATATATATATACATGTATATATTCTATGGCAGTGATTTTTAACCTTTTTTTTGCCGTGGCACACTTTTTTTACATTAAAAAATCCTGTGGCACACCGCCATCCCAAAATTTTAAAAAAAATCACACATTGTAGCCTAATACAGCATATATATATATACACATACACACAAACACACACATACTGTATGTATTGTGCTGTTATGCCATGCCTCCTACAAACTACCCTTGCACTGGGAGTAAAAAACAAGCAAAGTTTAAAAAATATGTCACACTGTTGTCAGTCTGCCGTGGCACACCTGAGGATCTCTCACGGCACACTAGTGTGCCACGGCACACTGGTTGAAAAACACTGTTCTATGGATTATTTAGAATATTTTAGTACACCTATAATAGTCATTTACATAATTATTACTATTTTTTTAAATATTTTAAATTTAATAAATACTTAAATACTGAGGTAGCGGACTTAAAACATTCCAGACTCATTGGTCCAGGGTGATTGACAATCCATGCTCTTGTGCAATCGATTACGTTTAATTACAGGTTTGGATTGCAGTGGATGCTGCCTTGCTCTCCCAAAACATTACTGGGCAGGTTCCCTGTTTGGAAACATTTTCCTCTTGCAACATGATAAATGGTAGCCTTATTGTGGATGTGATTAGTTTATGATGTTTAAGGAGAGAGAGTCAGAAGGGCAGAGGAAATGAGTTATTAAAGTTTACCCTTCTCAGACAGGCACATCTAGTTCAGGGAGAGGTGAGGTTTGACTCTAATGACAAACAAAGAATAGTGAGCTGGCCTTACATCCCAGAAGGGATGAGCAAAAGGTCTGCTGGTGCTTCAGAGTATGGTGGGCCGAGAAAGGAGTGATACTTTGAAGACGGAATAGATACTCTGGAAGAACGCCTAACTCACATGCAAACCCGATCACATATTCTCAAGTCTGCTAACCGGACATGAAAAGATGAATATTTCACATTCCAATGTTCTTCACATGAAATAATATATATAAAATGTTTTTTTGTACAATATATATTTATACCTTTATATATATAGATGATTATATATAGGTATAGATATTTACAGATATATGAAAGCATATCTATTTATAAATACTTAGAACATATTCTGCTAGGTGCAAATCAGTGGAATATGAAATATTAAAAGGAAATACACAGTATAACACTTTATTAGGGCTAGATTACAAGTGGAGTGCTAATTTATCTGCAAACTGGCAAATTTGCCTATTTGTGAGTGCTCAATAAATAACCAGCCATTACAAGTGGCTGGTTATTGCTACTGCAGTTTATGGGATATGTGTGTTCCCAGTAAATATATATGTAAATGCTCAAATATATATATATATTTTGTTAGGACAATTCATCCCTAGATGCCTTTAAACACAAAAAAGGACTTTATTGTGTATATCATGAAGTTATTTGTACAATTTAACTTTTATTAATTTGCAATTAAATAAAAAGACAGCTTGGAATAAATAAATATCCTGCTAACTGCCCACACACAAGAACAAGTTAAAAAACACTTACACTGTGATATATGTAAATAATAGCTTATTCTAAATTAATTGTGGTGGTCATCAAATAAATACAAAAACATATACTTGTGTTTTTTTGTAGCCGATATCATCTATAATGCTGATTATTATATACAACAGTTGCCGTTTAAATGTGGTTGTGTTAGCCCCTATATTGGTATTATATAGGGGTTAAATCATTATATGTTATATCACCTGTTGCAACAAAAGTAACCGCAATATCTGGTTACAAATCCAGCGAGTGCAAGCCTCTTCTTTATTATATATATATATATATAAATAAAAAAAATGCTCATATATGTATATATATATATATATATATATATCCTATTATATAAAAGGCCAATTGTGCTTGTCCGAAGCTGTCATGCGCAGTACAGCACGAGGACAAACACACCTGGCCTTTGAGTCCTACAGTCCCTAGCTGATCCATCATCTGCGGCAGAAGTGAGAGAGAGAGGAGAGGGGAGAGAGAGGAGGGGAGAGAGGGGGAGAGAGAGAGAGGAGGGGAGAGAGAGAGGAGGTGAGAGAGAGGAGGGGGGGAGAGAGCGCAAAAGAGATGGGGGAGAGAAAGAGAGCAAAAGAGAGGGGGGAGAGTGCGAAGAGAGGGGGGAGAGAGAGAGCGCAAAAGAGAGGGGGAGAGAGAGAGCACAAAAGAGAGGGGGGAGAGAGAGAGCAAAAGAAGGGGGAGAGAGAGCACAAAAGAGGGGGGGGAGAGAGAGAGCACAAAAGAGAGGGGGAGAGAGAGAGCACAAAAGAGAGGGGAGAGAGAGAGAGCAAAAGAGAGGGGGGAGAGAGAGAGCAAAAGAGAGGGGGGAGAGAGTGCAAATGAGAGGGGGAGAGAGAGCACAAAAGAGAGGGGTGAGGGAGAGAGAGAGCAAAAGAGGGGGGAGAGAGAGAGCACAAAAGAGAGAGGGGAGAGAGAGGAGGGAAGAGAGAGAGGAGGGGAGAGAGAGGAGGGGGGGGAGAGATCTAGGAGGGGGAGAGAGAGAGGAGGGGGGAGAGAGAGAGAGGGGAGGAGACAGAGAGGGGAGGGAGAGAGAGAGAGGGGGGAGAGAGAGAGGGGGGAGAGAGAGCTCAAAAGAGAGGGGGAGAGAGCGCAAAAGAGATGGGGGAGAGAGGGAGGGGGGAGAGAGAGAGAGCTCAAAATAGAGGGGGAGAGAGAGCACAAAAGAGATGGGGGAGAGAGAGAGCGCAAAAGATATGGGGGAGAGAGAGCTCAAAAGAGAGGGGGAGAGAGAGCGCAAAAGAGATGGGGGAGAGAGAGTGCAAAAGAGAGGGGGAGAGACAGAACGCAAAAGAGAGGTGGGAGAGAGAGCAAAAGAGAGGGGGAGAGAGCGCAAAAGAGAGGGAGAGAGAGAGCGCAAAAGAGAGGGGGAGAGAGAGAGCACAAAAGAGAGGGGGAGAGGGAGCGCAAAAGAGAGGGGGGAGAGAGAGCACAAAAGAGAGGGGGAGAGAGAGAGCGCAAAAGAGAGGGGGAGAGAGAGAGCACAAAAGAGAGGGGGAGAGCGATAGAGAGCAAATGAGAGGGGGAGAGAGCGCAAAAGAGAGGGGGAGAGAGAGCGCAAAAGAGAGGGGAGAGAGAGAGTGCAAAAGAGAGGGGGAGAGAGAGCAAAAGAAGGGGGAGAGGGGGTGAGAGAGAGAGGGGGAGAGAGAGGAGGGGAGAGAGAGAGGAGAGGAGAGGGGGGAGAGAGAGGGGGGAGAGAGCTCAAAGGAGAGGGAGAGAGAGAGTGCAAAAGAGATGGGGAGAGAGAGGGAGCTCAAAAGAAAGGTGGAGAGAGAGCGCAAAAGAGAGGGGGGGGGAGAGAGAGCGCAAAAGAGAGGGGGAGAGAGCGCAAAAGAGAGGGGGAGAGAGAGAGAGCAAAAGAGAGGGGGAGAGAGAGTGCAAAAGAGGGGGGGAGGGAGAGCGTAAAAGAGAGGGGGAGAGAGAGAGTGCAAAAGAGAGGGGGGAGAGAGCGCAAAAGAGAAGGGGGAGAGAGAGAGCTCAAAAGATAGGGGGGAGAGAGAGCTCAAAAGAGAGGGGGGAGAGAGAGAGCTCAAAAGAGAGGGGGAGAGAGAGAACAAAAGAGAGGGGAGGAGAGAGAGAGAAAAATAGAGGGGGAGGGAGAGAGCGCAAGGGGTTGGACCGCTGTACTGCAAAAAATGGCCCGTGTGAACGGGATTTAGGACTATTATATATATATATATATATATATATATACACATACAAAAACACTTAAATATATATGTATATAATCATATACATATATATTTAAAGGGATACTATATCCACATTTTTCTTTCATGATTCATGATTTAGAGCATGCAATTTTAAGCAACTTTTAATTTACTCCTATTATCAATTTTTCTTTGTTCCCTTGCTATCTTTATTTGTAGCCACCAATCGGTAAGAGCTGCCCAGGGTTCTGAACCAAAACTGGGCTGGCTCCTAATCTTAGATTCATGCTTTTTCAAATAAAGATGGCAAGAGAACAAAGAAAATTTGATAACAGGAGTAAATTATAACGTTGCTTAAAATTGCATGCTCTATCTGAATCATGAAAGAAAAAATTTGCGTTTAGTATAACTTTAATATTGCTGCCATCTGTAATGTTGGTGTATTTATTAGCAGCAATTGCCACCAACGTCATACGTATTGTAATTATGAATATTGATCATTAATAGCAGTATAAAATTATTGTCAGTGATATATCCAATTAATATAGCAGAATCTTGTCAATACACTTCAGTAAGATGCTAAATCTCTGTAGTGTACCCAAAATAAACACTATTGAGATATCTATAAATTTGACAACAATATTATTAATAAAACTAATATTTAATCTCAATATAAAATATCCCTAAATTCTGATCAGTTCATCTTTATAAACACCTTGATTTTATTTATGTAGTAGCTGAATATCACCTATGACCAGTTATATCTATCAATTGATCAGTACAATATAAAAATATAAAGCAGGCTATAGAGATATTTATATTAATTACTATTCACTAGATATTGTCTAATATCCCATGAATCGATTAAATATAACTATAAATTAACCTTAACTCAAAATGAATCACTTAACAAATATCCTACATGAATTTTACCAGAAAAAATTGTATTTAACCAGCAATACTTATTTCAATGCCAAAATATGGACTGCTAATTTAATAAGGCTTAGTAATATAACCAACTATTTCAACACAAATCTTACCAAATCTCAATAAATCTAATAGGACTTCCAGAAAAATATAATTAAACTATTTGGTCAAAAATTGTCTTAGAATACTTCAAATAATCATTGAGAGATTTCTACACAATTTTATCAGCTCAACCTATACCAACCAATATGGCATTACATTGTTTAAATTTAGCCACAACTAGTGCAATTTCTAAAATATATCACAGTAACTCTCTTATCCAGAAAAAGGGTCCCAACAGGATTTGTCTTACAGAAAACTGTGTTCGCACACTTGCGTTCCTCTGTAAGTACAATGGCAGCAAGGCAGAATTGCAACAAGGACCACAGGCAAGACTCAGTCAGTCACCAAAATAAGCAGCAAAAGGCCCTTCTCTCTCTATGCAAAGAGCTTTTGTCAGAGACCAAACTCCTCCCCATTTCTTAATTACCCAATAGAACAACAACAGGAATGGGACATGTACATTTTTAAAATATTCTGTTTCTCAATTACAGGGATATATATATATATTTACAAAATATCTATTTAATGCGCTCATGATTTCCTAGCCTTAATAAACTATTTGTTCATATGATGTGGGCTATCTAATATAATTTAGCATCTATTTTTGAGACTAAACATGGGAACACTTAGAATATATATATATAATATATATATATATATATATATATATATATATATATATGATATATATCTCCTACTATTTTATATCATATATATAGTCTTTAAGTAGCAGTCTGATGTGATTAATCATATAGCCATATTAATAAGTCATTATATTCTTCATTATTTGCACTTTTGCACTTCATAGAATCATAGCATTTAATATCCTGGTATTACATTGCATTTTTGAGCATATCTCTATATTCATTACATACATACCTGCAATAGAATTTTGTTGGAACCAATATCACCATAGATATATACATATATTTAACTTCATTATTATTGACTATATACGATATATATATTTTATTTGAAGTCATTCCTTAATAAGGTATAGGAATATGGTCTCATATCTATAATTATAGTTATAGGACGATTTATCTAGTATGTATTTATTTCAAAACCTCAATTTCACACCAGATTCTGAAACAAAGAAAAATAATTGTAGTTTTATTCTGACACAGTTAAACATTTTAAATTCACCAATGCAGCTACCCACTCAATACAGCAGACACTTATCTAACATATATTTAAGTTTTAAGATTTATATTCTTATATAGCTTCTAGCTTACAGAGGGTTAAATACTAGCTTACACAGGGTTAAATATACTTTCTTACGTTTCTCCTGCTATTTTCCATAGAGACGTAAGCCTGAGCTTCGTGTATTTGAACTCAGCATAGGGTAATTAACACTTTGATGATAACTGCCACATTCCTTGAGAATTTGTATATATCCAAATATCAGTTCTACAGGGGACATCCTGAATTAGGTAAATATCAGGGCAATTATTTTAATTGAGTTATTTATAAATACATCAAAGTGCAGTCTGTATATTGAATGTAGAGAGGGGTCTGGGCTGAAAAGTCTGAATGCAACTTAAATTAATGCAACTTAAATTAGCCAGATTTTCATATACAAATTAATTCTTTCTCTACATCTTATATGTATGTATGTAAATATATGTATTACATAATGTCACTCACCTATTCACTGACACATCCCTGCACTACTTCCGTCCTTCTCTGTGCTTAGGTTCTGTGCCTTCTCTGATGGCTCTCATGAGCATACACACACGCATACATATACACACATGCACATACACATACAAGCATACATATACACAAGCATACATATACACACATGCACACACACACAAGCATACATATACACACATGCACATACATATATATACACACATACACAAGCATACATATACACACATGCACATACAAACATACATATATACACACATGCACATACACACATACATATATATATATGCATACATATACACACATGCCCATACACACTCATAAATATACACACATGCACATACAAACATACATATATACACACATGCACATACACATATACACAAGCATACATATACACACATGCACATACACACACAAGCATACATATACACAAGCATACATATACACAGATGCACACACACACAATCATACATATACACACATGCACATACAAACATACATATATACACACATGCACATACACACACATACATATATATATATATATATATATATATATATATATATATATATGCACACATGCATATACACACTCATAAATATACACACATGCACATACAAACATACATATATACACACATGCACATACACACACACATACATATACACACATGCACATACACACACAAGCATACATATACACAAGCATACATATACACACATGCACACACACACAAGCATACATATACACACATGCACATACAAACATACATATATACACACATGCACATACACACACATACATATATATATGCATACATATACACACATGCACATACACACTCATAAATATACACACATGCACATACAAACATACATATATACACACATGTACATACACACATACACAAGCATACATATACACACATGCACATACACACACAAGCATACATATACACAAGCATACATATACACACATGCACACACACACAAGCATACATATACACACATGCACATACATACAAACATACATATATACACACATGCACATACACACATACACAAGCATACATATACACACATGCACATACAAACATACATATATACACACATGCACATACACACACATACATATATATATGCATACATATACACACATGCACATACACACTCATAAATATACACACATGCACATACAAACATACATATATACACACATGCACATACACACATACACAAGCATACATATACACACATGCACATACAAACATACATATACACACATGCACATACACACACATACATATATATATGCATACATATACACACATGCACATACACACTCATAAATATACACACATGCCCATACAAACATACATATATACACACATGCACATACACACATACACAAGCATACATATACACACATGCATATACACACAAGCATACATATACACAAGCATACATATACACACATGCACACATACACAAGCATACATATACACACATGCACATACAAACATACATATATACACACATGCACATACACACATACACAAGCATACATATACACACATGCACATACAAACATACATATATACACACATGCACATACACACACATACATATATATGCATACATATACACACATGCACATACACACTCATAAATATACACACATGCACATACAAACATACATATATATACACATGCACATACACACACACACATGCACACACACACAAGCATACATATACACACACATGCACATACAAACATACATATATACACACATGCACATACACACATACACAAGCATACATATACACACATGCACATACAAACATACATATATACACACATGCACATACACACACATACATATATATATGCATACATATACACACATGCACATACACACTCATAAATATACACACATGCACATACAAACATACAGATATACACACATGCACATACACAAGCATACATATACACACATGCACACACACACAAGCATACATATACACACATACACAAGCTCTTCCCTCCTGACCTGCACGCTGCCTGCCATACGCTGGGACGAAGTGAAGTTATCAGGACGATCACTTCCACCCAGCGCTTGGCTGCAGTTCAACAGGATCCGGGGGCATTTCCGGGGACATAATTTTTCCGGGGACAGTCTCCTCAATCCGGGGACTGTCCCCTAAAATCGAGGACGTCTGGTCACCCTAGCTTATAACTTTTGTGCAATATTTTTTTAAATAGTTTTTATTAGATGGTGTTAGTATGGGTGTAAATGTACTTTGTAATGATTTTTTTATGTGTTTTGTGACACTTTTTTGCTCTGCAAAACAGTTAACCATAGCCTTTAGGATGCGGTAATCATTCTAGTGTAAATCAGGATTGGGCACAAGCGTTCACATTTACTTTCAACTTGTAAACCCGCTGAGCGCAAACACCCGCGATAAACTCCTTATCGCTTGCGTGAAACTGTTTGAGCTCCACACATAATCTGACCCTATATTTATAATCTAATGCAGTTTAATCCACTGCTGATACATTTCGCCAAATGTAGTAGTGATTGATATTGAAAATGTATTTATTTTTTCCAAGTAGAATTCCTATATGAAAGAGACATCATACTCACAAATTTTCCATCAAGCATATGAAAGGGAAAGTGTGTTTTATTTTTTCCTGAAAAAAATGTTAGTAAAAGCTGATTACATTTAAACTAATATTGCAGTATTAGTATTTATACTTCCTGCTAATCTATCCTAGTTGATGACAACTGCATCAGCTTTAATGACTGAGAGGGACTCAGTTCTGTAACAATTAGAAGAAAATGTTGGTTTATTTAGGACAAGAACATAATAAAAAAATGAAATACATTTTGAACTACTTTTTTAAAAAAATTATTATTTATTAGATGGAACAAGATTTCTACACTGTCCTTGATTTATTTGATATAAACAAGAAACAGATAAACACAGTTTGTATCACAAATTCCCTAATTTTGTGCCACTACCATCCCAAGAACTGAGTATTTCCTGTACCCATTCTATCAGTAAGTATTTATATTAACCACACACCCAATACACAAAACAACATTGTGATTGCTGCTTAACTTATTGGTTAAGACAACTGAAAAATATTTCTTCTAGCCATTTCTACAGGTCAGCTATGGTTAGACCCCCCTGAAATACCACTAACCAAAAGAGACATGAATATCCAAATAGATTTGCTCTTCAACACTTCATATTTGCAGCAATTTGTCATTATCCTTTCCAATATTTGGCTCTGAAAAGGCACTGACATTATTGTAAAATCATTAGTTATAGTAAAACAGCACATAATAATGTTTACATGTTTTTTTTAAAAAAAAAATAATACATTTTTAATAGTATAATATTATTATAATATTTATAATACTGTTAATATTATAATATGAATTATGTTAACATTGTAATGAATTTGGTAGGTTACACTTTAGCAAGCAAAACCAGATTGTTCAAGGGAAGAAAATGTGCAAAAAGAAATTGCTCAGTTAGAGCAATTAATTATTTCTCTATTGCTTTCATTTAATGGAAGATCCCTACCCTACACATGTATTAAACACATTCGGCTAGATTTAGAGTTGGGCGGTAGCCGTCAAAACCAGCGTTAGAGACTCCTAAAGCTGGTTTTTACCGCCCGCTGGTATTTGGAGTCAGTCAGGAAAGGGTCTAACGCTCACTTTGCAGCCGCGACTTTTCCATACCGCAGATCCCCCTACGCCATTTGCGTATCCTATCTTTTCAATGGGATCTTTCTAACGCCGGTATTTAGAGTCGTGGCTGAAGTGAGCGTTAGAAATCTAACGACAAAACTCCAGCCGCAGAAAAAAGTCAGTAGTTAAGAGCTTTCTGGACTAACGCCGGTTTATAAAGCTCTTAACTACTGTGCTCTAAAGTACACTAACACCCATAAACTACCTATGTACCCCTAAACCGAGGTTCCCCCACATCGCCGCAACTCTATTAAAAAATCTTAACCCCTATTCTGCCACTCCGTACACCGCCGCCACTTACGTTATCCCTATGTACCCCTAATCTGCTGCCCCTAATACCGCAGACCCCTACATAATATTTATTAACCCCTAATCTGCCACCCCCGCTATCACTGACACCTGCATATTTTTTTTAACCCCTAATCTGCCGCTCCGTACACTGCCGCAACCTACATTATACCTATGTACCTCTAATCTGCTGCCCCTAACACCGCCAACCCCTATATTATATTTATTAACCCCTAATCTGCCCCCCACAACGTCGCCGCCGGCTACCTACAATAATTAACCCCTAATCTGCCGACCGGATCTCGCCGCTACTCTAATAAATGGATTAACCCCTAAAGCTAAGTCTAACCCTAACACTAACACCCCCCTAAGTTAAATATAATTTAAATCTAACGAAATAAATTACTCTTATTATATAAATTATTCCTATTTAAAGCTAAATACTTACCTGTAAAATAAATCCTAATATAGCTACAATATAAATAATAATTATATTGTAGCTATTTTAGGATTAATATTTATTTTACAGGCAACTTTGTAATTATTTTAACCAGGTACAATAGCTATTAAATAGTTAATAACTATTTAATATCTAAAATAATTACAAAATTACCTGTAAAATAAATCCTAACCTAAGTTACAAGTAAACCTAACACTACACTATCAATAAATAAAATAAATAAACTACCTACAATTACCTACAATTAAACCTAACACTACACTATCAATAAATTAATTAAATACAATACCTACAAATACCTACAATTAAATAAACTAACTAAAGTACAAAAAATAAAAAAATATTTACAAACGTTAGAAAAATATTACAATTTTAAACTAATTACACCTACTCTAAGCCCCCTAATAAAATAACAAAGACCCCCAAAATAAAAAAATGCCCTACCCTATTCTAAATTAAAAAAGTTCAAAGCTCTTTTACCTTACCAGCCCTGAAAAGGGCCATTTGCGGGGCATGCCCCAAATAATTCAGCTCTTTTGCCTGTAAAAAAAACATACAATACCCCCCCCCAACATTACAACCCACCACCCACATACCCCTAATCTAACCCAAACCGCCCTTAAATAAACCTAACACTAAGCCCCTGAAGATCTTCCTACCTTATCTTCACCATGCCAGGTTCACCGATCCGTCCTCCGAAGTCTTGATCCAAGCCCAAGCGGGGGCTGGCGATCCATAATCCGGCTGAAGTCTTCTATCAAGCCGCGGCTGAAGAGGTCCAGAAGAGGCTCCAAAGTCTTCATCCTATCCGGGAAGAAGAGGAGATCCAGACTGGCAACCATCTTGATCCAAGCGGCATCTTCTATCTTCATCCGATGACGAATGGCTCCATCTTGAAGACCTCCAGCGAGGATCCATCTTCTTCTTCCGACGTCCAACTGAAGAATGAAGGTTCCTTTAAGGGACGTCATCCAAGATGGCGTCCCTCGAATTCCGATTGGCTGATAGGATTCTATCAGCCAATCGGAATTAAGGTAGGAAAATTCTGATTGGCTGATGGAATCAGCCAATCAGATTCAAGTTCAATCCGATTGGCTGATTGGATCAGCCAATCAGATTGAGCTCGCATTCTAAAGAAAAATGCCATGCTCTGAGTTCCGGGGGAGGAGTCGAGGAGGAAGGTCACGTTAACTCTCTCTCTCTCTGACTTCCAGCAAGAGCCGTTGGCAGAGAATTCCCGTGCCTAATACCCTTGACTTTGGACGGCTAGCTGAGCATATATCTTCGCTACCGGAGCTCCAGCAGTGCTTATCCATCGCACTGGGCTGCCATTGCAGCAACTCTATGGGACTTTCCCTAACTGCCATTGGGGGGAAGCTAGGCGGAAGGAAAATAAATTAAGCAATAAACAACGCTGTAAGTGTCTTCTTCTCCCCCCCTCCGACCGATGCTGCGAGAGGGGGGTGAATCAATGCTACAAGTTATTATATGGAAAGATTGATCTAGAGGTGCGCTCACCGGTCATTTACTGCAACATTTACCCGGCGGAGAGGAACCAACATCGTGGGAGACTCAAGAACCTGTGGCCCCTGGTGGCTGGAGGTGGTCCCTGGTGACCGGGCTATCTACTCTCCCTCCCCTGCACAGTCGGTGTAGGTGAGGAGGTCGGTCCTGGCTCAGGGAGCCGTGGTCTTGCTGGATTAGCTGGTCTGCAGCCTAACGCCGGAGGCCCCGCGGGCTGGAGGTACCGTTTGCTCTTTTCAGGCAACTCCCCTCCCACCGAGGCTGCGTGAGGGGGGTCTTTGCCGCTGTCGGTTCAGAGCACAAGAAGGCATTAGTGGATCATGTCCAGCAGCTTACCTGATTGATCTAATATCCTGCAGGAGGTGCGTACGCTGAGCGGTCTTACCAGAGCCAAGCTGCTGAGGTTGCACCCGGCTTTTTGCAACATAAAAATTTTCCGGAGACTAGAGGATTCTCAGTACTGTGAGTATCTGCATGACTTTCTAATTGCTGCTTGGCCCTTTACCATAATTTCACCGGAGTTGAGGAACTTTGCAAGACTTTAATGATAATCAGTAATGCTTCTGTTAATTCAGTACCTGTCCGGTTTGGAGTATTCCCTTATAAGCTGGGCTAAATAGTACATATATGGTCCCCTGTCTACAGTTATTTGTATCCTTCTGGATTCAAATTTCAATTTCTGCTGCAACAGCTCTCTGAATACTCTGTCTGCCTGCATGTCATGGTCAGCTCTGAAAGTCAGGAGGAACAAGCTGACTTTATTTTTGTGTGGATTGAAGTCATACATTTATCCTATCTGTCAACAACTTTGTATATTGTGAAGGTGAAAGCCTCCCTTACCATACAGATAGTTTTGAATGGTGTTTTGCTGAGCAATGCAAGCTGCTCCCCTTTGGTTATAAAATCTCTCTTTAACAGAAAGACTTCTTGAAACTTTATTATAACCATAATAACAGAAACTCTGAACTGTTGTTCTTTCTCTCCCTCTGGGATGCTTAATATCCTGTAATCCACATAGGCATATAATACCTAGTAGCTGGTTTTCTTCCAATTTCACTGTGTCAATGTATTAATATGTATAGATCTTGTTTTTAAGCTAAACCCTCTGTTCTTTTTTCTCTTGCTTGTGAATCGCAATTTACATGTTAAGCATTTCTTTGTCTTGCACAGTTAAGGAGCAGGATTCTTTTCTCTGCAATTTGTATTAAGGGTTAAATAAGGGACTCTTCCTCGCGGATCACGCTGGAGTAATACCCAGGTTCTGAACTCACTATTTATTAATTAGCGTTCTGCTCAAACTAATAGTTTCTCCCTGTTAGCCTCCATAACTGACTTATCCAACCACCTTGCACTTCACCCCCCTCCCTCACCTCCCACTCTCGGTTTTTCTCCCCCCCCTTTTTTTTTCTTTCTCTCCACGTCACAAATAAGAGCACAATTTTGCACGACCTAATTCACGGCTTATTCCTTCACTCAGCTCACCCCCTTGGTGGTCCTAAGGGGGTCCTTCTTATCTTCTCCACTAGCGGAATTCACTTCGCTCACCACGTATTAACTGTCACTTAGGGCACCTGCACATGGATAAATTCCTCAACACACAATCTAAAACCTCACCTTCAGCTATGGCGGCTCGACATAGAGACAGAAAAAATAAGACCACGCTAGAGACCTCTGTGGAGGTACACCCAGCGATCACTAATCCTCCACCCCCAAGTGAGGCGCTTGATACCCAAGCCTTGGTGGCAAGTATTTTAGAAGTCCTGGCTCCCAAATTTGATAGTCTCAGGACTGAAATTAAGCAAGATATATCATTATTGACCAATGAATTTAGACAATTCTCATGCAGATTATCAGAGGCAGAGCAAAGGATCTCTGATCTTGAGGATCTCACGTTAGCCCAAAACACTAAATTGGAAGCCTCCCTATCTAACTGGGTAAAAATACAAGACAAATTAGAAGACTTAGAAAACCGCTCAAGGCGGAACAACATAAGGGTAATTGGGGTCCCAGAGGAAAGGCAGTTTTAGGACCTTAATACATTTTTAACCATTACCTTACCACAGCTTTTACAAATACCACAGTCTCAGCCACAGATTGTACTCGAGAGGGCACACAGGTTAGGATGGCCTTTAGTGGGTAAAGAAACTACTAAGCCTAGACCCATCATTGCTAGGGTCCTAAACTTCCAAGATAAAATTATGTTACTACAATTTTTTCGAAAAAAATCAACCCATCTATATCCAAGATTAAAAAATTATGTTGTTTCAAGACTTTTCAGTTGAAACAGCTGCAAAGAGGAGGAAACTAGCCCCGTTATGCACAAAATTAATTAACCAGGGATTCCGTGCCACCCTAATATACCCTGCTAGGCTCAAGATCTGGGTGGAAAATAAGGCACATTTCTTTGATTCTGTGGAAGAGGCAGATAACTTTTTGGCCCAGCTGAGCCCTACAGTTGATAGAGGTCCTACAGCTGCTAAGGAAAATTAGAACTGTAACACAAATTACAGATAATATGCATCTTGGCTTTTTACAGGTTCTTAAAGATGTAATTAGAAATGTATTGTTTTACTTTTTATTCTTAATTGTTAAGGTATTGGAACAGTCCCATGGAAAGTTAGGGGCTGGCCCCTGGGAGCCAAGGGGTCAGGCAGGGCAAGGGTCACAAGACATAGATGGGTGGGGGGGGAGCAGCACTGTTTGGGCTCCGTCCCCTTCCTCCTTCTCCTTTTTTTTTTCCCTTTTTTTTTTTTTTTCTCTCTCCTCCTCCCTCCTGCGCTTTCCAAATTTAAATAAGCAATATGGCAGGTAGCTTCAAGTTCGTATCATGGAACATAGGAGGCATCACATCCCCGATTAAGCGGAAATTAATAATATCGCATCTGAGGAAACTGAATACAAAGATTGCCTTCCTTCAAGAAACACACTTAAAAACAGAGGAAGTACTAAAGCTTAAATGCGCATGGGTTAAGGAAGTCCTTGCCTCTCCCAGTGTAGGAAGGAAAGGTGGAGTAGCAATTTTATTAGGGAAAAATTTGAATTATGAAATATTGGACATAAATACGGACACAGAGCGGAAATTCCTGATGGTTAAAATTAAACTAGCTAAAACTCTATATACGCTTTGCAATATATATGCCCCGAATAGATATAACTGTGAATTTTGGGAATCAATCCAAGCTAAAATTCTCTCTTATGCTGAAGGCTATATAATATTAGGTGGGGATTTCAACATGGCTCCGCATTACCCCCTGGATAGGTGTCGACAGAACCCTGCTGCGCCCAAAACAAAAAAAGATCATTTGGAAACTAAAATGTTCAAAAGGATTACTCGGAACCTTAGGATAAGAGATATATGGAGAGTTCAAAACCCGGATTGTAGTGAATTTACATGTCTCTCCATGGCACATAAGACTCTGTCCAGGATAGATCTTTTCCTCCTAGATGAAAGACTCGTGAAGCAAGGTTTAACCGCAGGCATACTGCCTATCTGCATATCCGATCATGCTCCCATATTTTTGGATTTTCAACTTGGGGATTTCTCTTCGGATAGGCGCCGATTCCACTTTCCTAAATTCTTGGTCTCAGATTATAAATTAAAAAATTGGCTCAATCTCAAATTTGAGGAATATTCTCATTTTAATCAGGAACATCTAAATCAATCAGTGCTCTTTTGGGAAACTGCCAAGGCAGTTCTTAGGGGAGAAATCCTCGCATACAGCATATCTAGGACTAAGAGCTATAAATTGCGAGAAAAGGAAGTGCTAAAGGCTGTTACTAATGCGTATAATCGCTACTTATTACACAGGTCATCAGAAACTTGGCCAAGGTATTCACAAGCCAAGAAGGAAAGAGATACCTTCCTTATCCATAGGACCACACAGAAAGAATTAAAATTTCAGGCCAAGATCTATAGATACGGTAATAAATCAGGGAAACCTGGCCAACCTCATTAAAGGGGACATAGGGTCATCCACGATTGATACTATACAAAAAGGAGATAAAACGGTTACATCGTCGGAGGAGATCTTAGGAGTTTTTACAGAATACTATCAAGAGCTATATTCTTTGAGGAAATCAATGTTGATCAGAGGGAGGAATTCTGGGATAAAATTAGCCACCCAGTTTTAACCCCAGAGCTATCTGAAACCTTAAACTCTCCCATATCTGAATCAGAAGTCAGTAGAGCTATCCAGCAGCTTCCCCTAAATAAAGCCCCAGGTCCCGATGCCCTTCCAAATGAATTTTATAAAATTTTGTCCCCACAACTCGTCCCACATTTAACGAGGCTTTTTAATGACATTTATATTCAGGGCAAACCGGTATCCCCTTATTTTGCGGCTTCATATACTTCCCTTATACTAAAACAGGGGAAAGATCCGGATAAGAAAGAGTCTTACAGGCTGATAGCTCTACTGAACATAGATTACAAATTACTGACTTCTATCCTAGCACAAAGATTGTGTTTCTTACTGGTATTATTAATAAGGACCAAGCAGGATTTTTGTCTAAGAGAAACTCTTCGGCAAAAATAAGGAAAGTCTTTGTCACTATTGATTACTTCAAAAACTCAAAGGAAGGGGGCACCGGGGAGAGGGAGGGCATTTCTGACTCAGCTATTCTCGCAATCGATGCCGAAAAGGCATTTGATTCAGTTCATCTGGATCATCTCCTGTTCTCCCTTCTACAATTTGGTTTCAGAGGTAAGTTTCCTGAATTCATTGACAAATTATATGCCAAAGCCTCCACGAAATTAATAGTAAATGGCATGAATTCTGCAGAAATTGGCTTAAAGAGGGGAACGAGACAGGGGTGCCCTCTCTCTCCTCTCCTCTTCGACGTAGCTATTGAACCCCTAGCCATCCTAATTAGACAGCAACTAGAAGGTATCAAGGTTGGTAAAAAAAGAGTTAAAAATTGCTTTATACGCTGATGACATTCTGATCTATTTAATGAACACCAAAGTAAATATACCTAAGCTTTTGGCAATTATTGACCAATTCGGGTCCTTTTCGGGATACAAGATAAACACCTCAAAGTCGGAGCTCCTCTGGATCAAACAAACTAAAGACTCACTCAAGAACTCACCCTTTAAAGAAGTGTCTCAGTCCTTTAAATACTTGGGCATGTCAATTTCCTCTAATCCTGACTCTTGGTATAGATTAAATATTCTTCCAGTCTTAAATAAAGTCAGAGATAGCCTGTTAAATTGCTATTTACAAAATGATTCTCCTCCCCAAAGTTCTCTATGTCCTTCAAAATATCCCATTAATGTTGAAAACAAAAGACATTAGGTCACTTAATACGGCACTTAGAGGTTTTATCTGGCAGCATAAAAAACCCAGAATAGCCTTATCTAAATTATCGCTCCCCAGGAGGTATGGGGGCATAGCACTCCCAGATCTCCGAGCCTATAATTATGCTTTTCTTGCACGCATAGTTACTGATTGGATACACTCTAGTAACTATGTCACAAACAATGACTTAGATCAAAATGTCACCTATCCCTTTTGTCCTGTAGCATTAATTCACTGTAATCACAGCTCTCTTCCAAGGGAGGTGAAAAAATTTAGATCTATTGCTAACCCGATTTATGCCTGGTGGCGGCTTTGCAAATGTATGGTGGTAGAAAACAAAGTGTCTAAATACATGCCATTAATGGGTAACCCCCAATTTCTAGCAGGGCTTCAGTCGCCACATTTTCGAAGGTGGCATAATTCTGGTTTAGATAACATCCTTTATCTCTTAGATAAAGAGAGGAAATGTGTTAAGACTTTTGAATCACTCAGAGTAGAATTTAATCTTCCCCAGAAAGATTTTTTTGCTTATCTCCAAGTAAGACACTTTGTAACAGAACTTACGCGGCAGTTCGGATGGAATTGGACTTTGGGCAGGCTAGAAAATTGTCTGGTGCTAGTGAAGAATGGTTGTATGTCAATCTCCACAGTATACCAAAGCCTTATCTCACTTAATGGTTCCCTTAATTTGGAAAAGATTTCTTCCAAATGGCAGGTAGTGATTCCCCACGCTAACCTTGACCCGGCTCTCATCCAACAGTCTATTTCCATGGTCACGCAAGCCACGCTCTCTTCTTCATGGAGAGAAGCACACATCAAACTATTGTTTATGACATATTATACCCCAGGCAAAGGTATTAGATATCGAAATCCTCACTTCAACAAATGCCCCAAGTGTTCGTTTCCCTCAGCAAATCTGGCGCATATGATCTGGGACTGCCCAAGCATAAGACAGACCTGGCAAAGATTAGAGTATTGGATTAATAATTCCTTGGGTGTTTCCCCTCTGGTCCTATCATTAAAATATATCGTATTTCTTCAGCCCGATACAGAAGTAGCACAAATCAATAGGAAAATAATCATCCTTTCTATTCTTGCTACCCGCTATTTAATTTTTAAAAAATGGAAAGGAAAATCAACTCCCAGTATCCCAGAGATCAAGAATTGTTTAAAGAAACAATGCATTTTAGAACAGACAGATATAAATCTTAATGAGGAGGAAGACGTAAGAAAGTTCTTTCAGAAATGGGCAGTATTTATTAAATCCTTTCCACCCTCAGAGATAGATAAATTAATTTACCCTTTCAGGAATACAGACTTGGTAATACTGGATGCCTGGTAACTGCCTAAGTAGTTTGGAAAAGTTCGGGAATTTTCGGGAAGAGGAGAGGGGACCCTTTTTTTTTTTTTTTTTTTTCTTTCTTCTCTCTTTCTCTCTCTTTCTCTCTCTTTCTATATCCCCAGAACTCGTAATAGTAATTCTTTTTCTTTTACAAGAATTGAAAACTTCAAAAAAGGTGGATTAATGTTTACATAAGTATATTTAATGTATAATCCTGTCAGCTTTTTTTATGTAATTGTTTTTTTTTATCTTTATGTTTTCTCATTTTATCTCTCAAATGGTTTACGAATTGGAGCATATCCTTTTTCTTTCTTATGTAATTCTTTTTGTTTTATTCTCTTGCCGGCTTGATATGGCAGGATTAATCTGTAATTGGATCATTCCACCAACATAAATAAATATATATAAAAAAAAAAGAACTAGTTTAAATAGCATTGTTCGTCACTCAGAATAAAATGTTATTTTTATTTACAAATACATACATATACAAATATATACATATACATACATATGCAAATATATACATATACAAATACATACATATACTATATATATACGTATATATATATATATATATATATACACATATATATCAAGCAGAATCCAAGTAAGCACTCTCCGGTATTTAGCTCCAATAATTCTATAACAAATTGATGTTTCGGGGGGGGGGGACCCCTTTTTTTAGACATAAAATATTCCACACAGACTTACCCCCATATATACCCCTCCACACGGTTATGTCCACCAGGTTTGGTTGGCTATTTATGGGGTTAAGTCTGTGTGTAATATTTTATGTCTGAAGAGGAGGTTTGCTGTAAAACATCACTTTATTAAAGTTTTATTGGAGCTAAAGAACAGAAAGTGATTGCTTGGATTTAGCTTGCTGTATAGAAGTTGCAGTGCACCCCAGCTGTTGGTTATAGTTACGGTATGCACAATCCTGTGAGATTAGCCTTATATCAGTATGTATATATATATATATATATATATATATATATAATTCTCTAGATCTATATATATATATATATATATATATATATATATATATATATATACAGGTGGCCCTCGTTTTACAACGGTTCAATTTACACCGTTTCAGAATAACAACCTTTTTTTACAGTCATGTGACTGCTATTGAAAAGCATTGAGAAGCAGTGCATTTATTAAAATAGCCAGTAGGTGGAGCTGTCCGCTTGTGTTGCAGCAAAGCCAAGCAAGCTAAAATGAATCAGTTTAACTAGACCTGAGCTATCGAGCAGATTTCAAAGGAACTGTATAAATCAGTCCAGATTGGAATTCATAGAAAGAACTGTGTGCAGAGAAATGCAAGTGAAGTCTGTGTTGTGTGATTATTTTATTAGGTTTATAATGCTGTTTAGCAAATGTTTTTGTTCATTTAACTTAGTTTAATTATATATTCTGTGCTGTGTGATTATTTTATTAGGTTTATAATGCTGTTTAGCATTTAAAGTCTTCATTTCAAAGCTTTAAAAATAATGTATTAGGTGTTACTTATGACAATTGTGAGAGGTGCCTGGAACCTATCTCCCTCAATTCCCATTGACTTACATTATAAACTGAGTTTCAATTTACAACGGTTTCGATTTACAACCATTCCTTCTGGAACCTAAACCAGGCGTAAACTGAGGGCTACCTGTATATATATATATATATATATATATATATATATATTATATATATATATATATAAATCCAACGTATAGAAAGCACTCAATGGACTTTGTCAATAAGAAAAAAAAATTTATTCCACAATTGAAAAGTTCATGACATTTCGGGTACCGGTCCAGTCTCTTTGTCAAATGGTTTTAACAGGACAAAACATGTATACCATAACCCACACCAGACACTCCTTATATATAATATTACAAACAATTAACCAATAAAACTTAGCCCAACTCCCTGCAGCCATTGTGTGTATCGCCACAAACAGCAGTGTTGCGATGACATAATCCTGGTACAATGCATCCTGATATGCCAAGGCGCATGTGGAGGGGGCGGAGTCACCACTGACAGCTGTCAGAAATATGTTATGTCATATAATCTAAATGATATTGCGACTCATGCAAGTGATAACTTGATAGACTTTAAAACGTGTTTTAAATTACGTAAGGGCTAAGGCAAAAATCTACTTTATGTTAAAAGATCACTTTTCTAAGCTATATACATTGCTATACATCTTGGACTTTATCAGTTCTTTGTATTTACTCAGGTATGGTAGAAACATAACATCAGAGAGTGATAATACTTTTCAGTGCAATGTGCGCATGGGTAGAATCATCCACCGTCCTATCCCAAAAGGAATTGCGATACATCATCATATCCCAGATGATATCCCAATGGGGACATTCATTCCATCTTCAGGGGGTGTGTAATAACAGTCCCATCTTTACTTTCAGAGGCTAGTGATAGAAAGGACTGAAATCCAGATGAGTGTTGAGACCTCTCGGTACCATAGTGTCAAGAGTGTAGATCCATTTGGTTTCCCTTCTCAATAATGCATTGGCCCTATTTCCTCTCCTAGACATTGGGGTTATGTGGTCTATTAGCATGCTTTTCAAACTTGAGACGCTGTGCTTCGTTTTGTAAAAATACCTTGCCACAGATTCGTCTTTGTTAATGGCTTCCCTGATAGCACCCCTGTGGTTGGCCATGTGGTCTCTGAAAGCTGTAACCGTTTTACCCACGTAAAATAGGGAACACGGGCAAATGAGAATATAAATGACATGGTCACTCGTGCATGTCAGACAATGGTTGATCTTATCTCTTTTATTTGAATGTGGGTGCTGAAATGAGGAGCCTTTCATCATGCTGTTGCATGTAATGTAGTTGCCGCATTGGAAGCTGCCTTTCTTGCTTGACTGTATTCATGTAATTTTACGATAGCATTTCACAGGATCAGACTCAACCAAAATGTCTCTTAAATTATTTGCTCTGTGATATGCCATTCTCGGGGGTTCTATATGCTGGAATGGTAGGGACGTATCCACTTTCACCAACTCCCAGCATCTCCTCATTGAGGTATCCAGTGTCCCATGGGTTCATCTTGTGTGTGCTCCAACACTCTCTCTTTCGTTTCGGCAACCAATCTACCATCATAGCCTCTCTGTAGTAGTTTTTCCCCCATCACATCCAATTGCGCACTCATTGTTGATTTCTCTGTGTTACTTCTAATGACTCTGGTGAGTTGAGAGGTGACCATCCTCCGCTTCTGGTGAAATGGGTGGCAACTATGTGCCTCTAAAAGTGAATTTCTATTTGTAGGTTTGGTATATAATGAAGTACCAAACCTACAACTATCAGCCTCCCTGACATTAAAGATATTAAGATCAAGAAAGTGTATCAATTCTAGGGAAAATTCTAGTTTAAATTTTATGGGAGATGCAAGTTTATTCAAGTCGCTCACCCATCTAACAAGATTTTCTTCCTCCCCACGCCATTTAAATAAATCATTATCAATATAGCGTGTGTAGAAAATAACTTCCCTGCGGTCTGCTAGTAAAATGATAGTTTGTTCATGCCATGTATAGATTGGCATAAGTTGGTGTTATGTTCGATCCCATGGCTGTACCTGAGGTCTGCAAATAGAATTCGGATTCAAACTTAAAGTAGTTTTTTTCTAAACAGAATAACGTTAATTCTATTATAAATTCAATTGGAGGTCCCACATAATGCGTATGACCATGGACCGGACAGCCCGCACACCCCCATCATGAGGGATGGAGGTGTACAGGCTGTCAACATCCATGGTGACCAATATATCACCCTCCCTCAGCCAATCTGCTGATTTCAGTATCGTAATAAGGCTAGGGGCATCTGTAAGATAGGAGCTTGTGTTCCTGACCACTGGCTGCAAAAAATATTCCACATATTTTGATATGTATGAAAATAGAGACTACCTTGCAGAGACTATAGGTCTCCCAGGGGGATTAATGAGTGTCTTATGCACTTTTGGTAGTAGATATATTACCGGTATTTTTGGAAATTCAGTAGTCAGGAACAGAAGCTTTCTCCTAGCTTCTGTTCTATATTGTGCATAATCCATCACCACTATGCCACCACCCTTATCAACCGGGCGTATGATGATTGCATCATCATTCTTTAAACTAAGTATTGCCTTCCTTTCTCCAACAGTTAAATTAGAATAGGAGTGACTGTGTATTACTACTCATGCAATCATGGCATAACATGCGTGTAAAGCTTTTGATGGCTGGATTGGTCACAGGGGTTCAAAGTTAGAAGGAGTCTTAAACTTCGCTATTGTCCCCTGTGCCCTATCCCTAAAGAAGTCAGTTTCAATTGGAGTTTATGAATATCAACTATTTTCTCAAAGGCATCCTCCTTAGGGGTAGGTACAAAGGACAAACCATGACTAGGTAAGCACATCTCATTATCTGTTAGTATTCTAGTACTCAAGTTAAACACTATATCTGTTTCTTCCTTATGGGCTTCCTTTTTTCTAAATCCCCCTCTCCTTGTTGGTTTATGTTTCCTCCCAATGGTGGTTTGTTGGCTGCTCTGGTAACTACCCCAGAAAAAGCCACTGTATTGGCTGGTGTAGGTTGTGAGTATCCTCCCTCTCTGCTGTCACTGCGAGTGTCATTATCAGTAGAATCCCCCACTACTATATATAGTTTATAGCCAGCAACCTAGCACTCCAATCTATTCAATATAATCATAACCCGAATGCATTCCTTAAGTGCACAATACAACTCTTCTCATTGAAGGGCACTCACAGGATTTAAAATTAAACAATTTTTATTTCCAATTCATAGTAAAATAAATCACATGTTGACGTTTCGGACCCACATTGGCCAATTAATCATTGGCTGTGGAAGCCTGCTGTTTGAGAGTATGGGCTGTGATGCTGTTGTAATACTGGGATAGTTTATCGCTACATAACATATTCTCTTGAAAAGGCCTAATGTGGAGCCGAAATGTTGACATGTGATCTATTTTACTATGAATTGCAAATAAAAATGGTTTAATTTTAAAGTGAAGGTAAAGTTTTATGGAAATGAAAGCAGTATTGTGTTAGTTGTTCAAAATATAGCAAGATCGCTAAGTTTGTATTACATATTACTATATATATCAATATAAAATAAACAGTTTTTCTTTACGTGGACCGGCCGATTAAAGCTCCTCCCTCCAGTTATTTCCTGCTCTGGTTGTATTACGTATAGAGCATTTCCACCCGGCTCTATACGTATGGTAAATGCGCGTTCTCGATTTTCTTCAATCTTGCGCATGCGCACATTACGCATCAACCTCAATTTGCGCCTGCGCGAGTAAATACTATTACCATCTGTTGCCAATTGTTGCTAAACAAAGTGCGTTCGGGCCAGTTGTTTGAATGAAGGCGATGTGCGCAAGCGCAAAGCTGGAACGAGCACGGCTTATAAGATACAGGAAGTGTATCTAACGCATGCGCATATGAAACAGTTATGCAGTGACGTCAAATGACGGCCGCCTAACGGCCAGACAGATAATTGGAATAATAGAACAACGTGACCTGGCTGCCAAAAAAATAATAATTACGGGCAGATTACAGAACAAGGAGATTAGAGTTTTCAAAGCGGATAAAAAGGTTAAAATATCGATTTTTAAAGAAATTGATGAATTAAACTCACATTAGTTTTAATGCTACTTACATTTGAAAAGTTAGAAAGATGCGAACTTTACCTTCACTTTAAATACTGTGTGCCCTTCTATGAGGGGCATGGGCACTTACGGAAGTATTTCTGGCCTCCCTATATTTACCCCCAAATCCCTGGTGGCCAATTGGACTGGTATCAGAAAAATCTGTAGATGCCATGTTGTCACCAAGCCCTGAAAACCCAAAGTGACAGGTAGCTGCATAGGACTTAAGTATTTAAACCCCTTGATCTCAGCTCCCTTGATTCCTAGGAAACCCCCAAGACTCAATGTTTGAAAGGTAATCACCTTGCAAATGGCTGGTGTCTTTTGGGTATAATGTTTAAGCACACAATTATCAAAAATAAAATAAAAAATCCCCTACACTTTCCACACTGTTTGCAGGATGGGGGTCTATAAGCACTTATAATGGGTCAAACATGCCTAGGGACACCCATGACCCCTTGTTTCAACCCCCCGTAAGCTCTTCAAAATAAAGCCTCTATATAGGTTTTTATAAATGTGCATTTATTTAAGTAGAGGCTCATGGGAGCCCTGTGTGCACATCAAAGTTATAAACATATACCCAAAAGGGCCTTTTTATATGTAGATAACCCCTACTTGTTACTAGCGAGATAAGAAAAAACACACACACACACACATAAACTATTGTTAACAACCTAGTTTATTAACATTTTAACAAAAAATATACATTTTTGCTTTACACATTTTGTTGTAGATTTCTCAAGTCATGATTTAATACTTAAAATAATGGTATAGTAAACTATTCTTTTCCCTATCTCGGTTCTCTCTCTGTTCATGCTACCCTCTATGGGTAGTGACTTCAGATCATGAAAACTTTCAGCAGGCATGAAGTAAGTATGCTGAAAGCCCAGCATGTATATATTTGTTCAATCATCTGATGTCAAATACCTAAGTTTATAATTAATCTGGTTATACTGAATATTTAACGCTGCAAGCTTATAGGTCGTAGAAACAAGCTTAACGACTCATGCAGTAACTCGGACACAATATATTGACAAGAGAACACTGAACTTTTACAATCTTGTTATCTTCTATGTGAAATGTATGCATCGAAACCCCGATGTAATAACAAAGATACGGAAATGTATGCAAATCCTTAATTTTTTATATGATACCAGATCATATCATGGTGAATCTGAAAACACTGTCTATTATTTTTGCTGTTGATGTTAACTCTTGTCAAACTTAATAAAGCTTGTTTGAAAAAAAATAAATAAAAAATTATGGTATAGTAAAAATATGCTGGGTCTGCTGAAAATAAACCAATATATAATATGTGTGAGTTTCTCACTGAAAAATTACATATAGTGAGGTTTATATGTCAGCAGCATCTAAAATCAGCTCAGCTCAGGGGTGGCAATGGCTCAGCACTTAAAGGGTTAAACATTTGAACAGTTATGTGAAAAGCCAATGTTTGCTACATTAGTGAGGGAAAGCTGCTAAAGTTTTCAAGAAGGTAAAACTGCTAGATTAGTTAAATCTGAAAACCAATGTGAAAACCTGTGTTAAAAAAAAAGTGTTTTATGGACTGAAATACCATTGGTGCAATCTACATGGCAAGTTTTGTTTGTTAATTGGAATAACCCTTTTTTGCACAGCTTTTCTAATGCATTGGAATAAACCCCTATCTTGTGTTTTCACACTTGTAAACAAAGCCTTCTCTGATTTTTCATAGATTTTAAGGAAAATCTCATTGTATAAACTCTATGAAATAAAGGATAATTCCCGGTGCTGTGTAATGCTGTCACCAACGAGAAAACCTACTAGTGAACTGAATAGCCCTTTATCCGTCAGTCTCCAGTAAAAGAAATAGATCTGATAGGCTATAAATGTTTCTCATATCACTGTTTGTAGCTGTGTCACTATGTATAAGGAAGGACAAGTTCAATGAGAAATTGGATGATTGTGGTCCGTTTGTCACGGCCATCTAAGAGATTGCTTCCGCCCTTTTGTTCCCTGTCTTTTAGTGTTATTACACAAGCAGCGTGAGGGTCTTTTGTTTGTCTATGAGCAGTTTTGCTGTTACTGAGGCATAAAAAAACTCATGTACAAGAAGGAGCCTCCTAGGGCTTTTTTACAACTGAAAAAATATGTCATATGTATTAAAGTCAAAACTTGAATTTTACTCAATTAAGCAAATTCCTGATCTAAGGCCTTATTAAAATTCTATGCAGAAGAAATATGCTATTTATTCATTCTCTATGTTCTGGGGGGGGGGGGGGGAAGAAAGGTGTAAAGTCTCTTCGTTAGCCATGTGACCACAGTCTAATTGCATGTCAGGTGTCAAAATAATTGACTTGCTGTGCCTTGAGAAATTAGACATCAGAAGAACTCTTTATTAATGATTCAATGTCTGACGCCCCACCCCCCTACCAAACGACACATGTTTTTTCTCTGTTACAATATAGAAATCTGTAAAAAATCTAAAATATTTATGTTGCTTATTGACAAAATCGGCAATGCTAGCTGTAGGAGAAATATTTTAGAATTACATTTATATAGAGAGTTAGTGACTATTCCAGTAAAATTGTTGAAATTTCATTCAATTGTGTGGGGAGTGTTATAATTATTCTATATTAGCCAATAAAATATGTCAATAGTTCATAATATCCTGGATTAAAGTCTCAGAACTCTATTCTTCAGTTTTATCTCCCCGTTAAAACTTGAGCAAGGCCCTACTCAAGAAGATTATATGGGGTTGATTTAAGAATTTGTAGAGTGGAATGTTTCGCTATCCACATTTATCATTGCACAAGCATTTCTGGGGAATGCTGTGCAAATGCCGCCCCTGCTCACTCACGAATCTGTTTTGGCATCAGGAAGCTTTCAATCCACAGAGGTGTATTTGAGTGGCTTCGCTACAAAGCACCTTCTCTGTGGTATTTGATAAGGTTATTAATGCCATTGCAAACAAATTCCACCTTTTTATAGGATTCCCTCAAAATGAGGATGATTGGAGGGACCTCAAGAGGGACTTATTTAATATAGGTGTCCAATCGGCCGCAAAGCAGGGTCTGTCAATCATCCCCAAACGTATCATTTAGGGATGATTTAAATCCGCTGCTTCTTAACTTTCGTTTCAGGCGAATCGGAAACGATGGGCCGCCAAAGCAACATCCTCTGTTTGATAAATGGAGACCTAAGAATCAATTAAAGAGCTATATATGTTTGCCTATATATATTGAAGCCAGTTGCAAGTATAGAAATGTAATGGGTCCAACTAGGGGTTATGGGTATGCAAACCAAAAATTTTCTCTGTAGACAATCAAGCACTCTAATGCTTATGTCATTATACATTGATTAGGATTTAAGAAATTTAGGGCTAGATTATAAGTGGAGTGCCAAATATCGATCTCGCGAAAGGGACGCAAATGTGAGCTGGTATTACAAGTTAGGGGCAACGCAAACGCAACCTCCGTGTTCGCATTGCACGGGAGCTTTGCACTTACTAGACAGTGCTTCAGACCACGGGCCAGAGAACATACGCGTAAGCGATGGGCGCAGCAAAGTTTAAATATAGATGACTATATAAATATATATTTATGTGTTTATATGTGTATATACCACATATTGAATACATAAATATATATGTCATATAAGCATATACATCTACAGTGGCCTCTAATTATCAAGCTGTGCAACCGCAAATACACTGGAATTCCCGCAGGTATTTGTGGCGAGGCCTGATTCGCCTTAGTTATCAAACCCTACAGAGACCGGCCAAAAAAGTAGAAGAATTAGTGAACGTAACATACGACCGCTGGAACTCAGTCAGACAACAAGATCGATGCTTACGTCAAATCAACAGATAGTTCCGAACGCAAGTTCGGCACAATCTGACTACTTTTGGAAGTTATCAAATTCCTACCAGGTACGCTCGGCATTTTTCCGGCCCTGCGTACCTGATTTTTCAATCCGCCGCCCTGGAGGCGGCGGATGCCATAGGAATCAATGGGAGTCGGGAAAGCAGCGAAAGCTCATGATGCTAGATTATAAGTGGAGTGCCAAATATCGATTCCGCGAAAGGGACGCAAATATGAGCTGGTATACAAGTTAGGGGCAACGCAAACGCAACCTCGTGTTCGCATTGCACGGGAGCTTTGCACTTACTAGACTGTGCTTCAGACACGGCAGAGAACATAGCGCAGCGATGGGCAGCAAAGTTTAAATATAGATGAATATATAAATATATATTTATGTGTTTATATGTGTATATACACATATTAATACATAAATATTTATGTATATAAGCATATACATATACAGTGGCCTCTATTTATCAAGCTGTCAACCGCAAACATGCTGGAATTCCGCAGCGTATTTGTGGCGAGCCTGATTCGCTTTAGTTATCAAACCCTACAGACCGGCAAAAGTAGAATTTAGTGACGTAACATACGATCCGCCGGGACTCAGTCCGACACAGATCGATGCTTACGTCACTACAGATGTTCAGAGCGCAAGTTCAGCACAATCTGACTACTTTTGGAAGTTATCAAATTCCTACCAGGTATGCTTGGCACTTTTCCGGCCCTGCGTACCTGGTTTTTCAATCCGCCTCCCCTGGAGGCGGCGGATGCCATAGAGAATCAATGGGAGTCGGAAAGCAGCGAAAGCTCATGTTCGCTGCTGCCCCGATATCCCATTGAATTCCTATGGTAAATGTCTCACCTAACACCCTAACATGTACCCCAAGTCTAAACACCCCTAATCTGCCCCCCCTGCACTGCTGCCACCTACATTATACTTATTAACCCCTATTCTGCCGCCCCCTACACCGCCCGCACATAAAAAAAGTGTTTAACTCCTAAACCGCCTCTCCCAGAGCCCGCCGTCACCTACATTATACTTATTAACCCTAATCTGCCCCCCCAATACCGCAGCCAACGCTAATAAATGTATTAACCCCTAAACTGCCACTCCTGGAGCCCACCGCAACTCTAATAAAGTGTTTAACCCCCTAATCTGCCCCCCTACACCGCCTCCACCTACCTACATTTATTAACCCCTAATCTGCCGCCCCCAATGTCGCCGACACTATATTAAATTTAATAACCCCTAAAGCTAAGTCTAACCCTAACCCTAACACCCACTAACGTAAATATAATTTAAATATACTAAATAAAATTACTATCATTAAATAAATTATTCCTATTTAAAACTAAATACTTACCTATAAATTAAACCATAAGCTAGCTACAATATAACTAATGGTTACATTGTAGCTAGCTTAGGGTTTATTTTTATTTTAACCAGGCAAGTTTGTATTATTTTAACTATGTAGAAAAGTTATTAAATAGTTATTAAACAATTTAATAACTTCCTAGTTAAAATAAAGACAAATTTACCTGTAAAATAAAACCTAACCTAAGTTACAATTACAACCCTAACACTACACTATAATTAAATTTAATTCCCTAACCTAAATACAATTAAATACAATTAAAAACAATTATATAAAGTACAAAAAAAAACACACTAAATTACAGAAAATAATAAAATAATTACAAGTTTTTTAAACTGATTACACCTAATCTAATCCCCCTAATAAAATAAAAAAGCCCCCCAAAATAATAAAAAAGCCCTACCTGATACTAAATTTACGAATAGCCCTTAAAAAGGGCCTTTTGCGGGGCATTGTCCCAAAGTAATCAACCTCTATTACCTGTAAAAAAAGTACAATACCCCCCAACATTAAAACCCACCACCCCACACATCCAACCCTACTCTAAAACCCACCCAATACTCCCTTAAAAAACACTAACGCCCCTGAAGATTACCCTACCTTGAGACGTCTTCAACCAGCCGGGCCGAAGTCCTCCACGAAGCCGGGCAAAGTGGTCCTCCAGAAGGGCAGAAGTCTTCATTGAAGCCGGCCAGAAGAGGTCCTCCAGATGGGCAGAAGTCTTCATCCAGGCGGCATCTTCTATCTTCATCCATCCGGCGTGGAGCGGCTCCATCTTCAAGACATCCGAAGCGGAGCATCCTCTTCATCCAGAGTCTTCTTGAACAATGATGGGCCCTTTAAGTGATGTCATCCAAGATGGCGTCCCTTGAATTATCGGAATTAAGGTAGGAAAAATCCTATTCGCTGATGCAATCAGCCAATAGGATTGTAGGTCGCATTCTATTGGCTGTTCCAATCATCCAATAGAATGAGAGCTCAATCCTATTGGCTGATTGGATCAGTCCAATAGGATTGAACTTCAATCCTATTGGCTGATTACATCAGCCAATAGGATTTTTCCTACCTTAATTCCGATTGGCTGATAGAACTCTATCAGCCAATCAGAATTCAAGGGATGCCATCTTGGATGACATCACTTAAAGGGCCCCCGTCATTGTTCAAGAAGGAACTCCGGGATGAAGAGGATGCTCCCACGTCAGATGTCTTGAAGATGGAGCTGCTCCGGCGACGGATGGATTTGAAGATAGAGATGCCGCATCTGGATGAAGACTTCTGCCCATCTGGAGGGATCTCTTTTTCCCAGCTTCGATGAAGACTTCTGCCCGGCTTTGTGGGAGGACTCTCGGCCCTGGCTGGGTGAAGAGGTCCTCAAGGTTAGGGTGATCTTACAAAGGGGGTTAGTGTTTTTTTAAGGGGGGATTGGGTGGGTTTTAGAGTAGGGTTGGGTGTGGTGGGTGCTGGGTAATAGAGCTGATTGCTTTGGGGCAATGACCCGCAAAAGGCCCCTTTTTAAGGTCTATTTATAATTTAGTTTAGGTAGGGCTTTTTTATTATTTTGGGTTTTTTTTTAAATTTTATTAGGGGGATTAGATAAGGTGTAATTAGTTTAAATTTTTTTTAATTATTTTATTATTTTCTGTAATTTAGTGGGGTTTTTTTTGTACTTTAGATAATTGTTTTTAATTGTAATTATTGTAGTAAGTTTAGGCAATTAATTTAATTATAGTGTAGTGTTAGGTGTTAGTGTAACTTAGGTTAGGTTTTATTTTACAGGTATATTTGTATTTATTTTAACTAGGAAGTTATTAAATAGTTAATAACTATTTAATAAACTTTTCTAAATAGTTAAAAATAAATAAAAAACTTGCCTGTAAAATAAAATAAATCCTAAGATAGCTACAATGTAACTATTAGTTATATTGTAGCTAGCTTAGGGTTTATTTTATAGGTAAGCATATAGTTTTAAATAGTAATAATTTATTTCAATTTATTTAAATTATATTTAAGTTAGGGGGTGTTTAGGGTTAGTGTTAGACTTAGGTTTAGGGGTTAATACATTTAATATAGTGGCGGCGGTGTAGGGGGGGCAGAAGATTAGGGGTTAATAAATATAATGTAGGTGTAGGGGGGAGATTAGGGGTTAATAAACATAATGTAGGGCCCGTCATTGTTCAAGAAGACTCCGGATGAAGAGGATGCTCCGCGTCGGATGTCTTGAAGATGGAGCCGCTCCACGCCGGATGGATAAAGATAGAAGATGCCGCCTGGATGAAGAGTTCAATCCCGTCTGGAGGACCTCTTTTTCCCGGCTTCGATGAAGACTTCTGCCCGGCTTTGTGGAGGACTTTGGCCTGGCTGGGTGAAGACGTCTCAAGGTAGGGTGATCTTCAAGGGGTTAGTGTTAGGTTTTTTAAGGGGGATTCGGTGGGTTTTAGAGTAGGGTTGGGGTGTGTGGGTGCTGGGTAATAGAGCTGATTGCTTTTGGGGCAATGACCCGCCAAAAGGCCCTTTTAAAGGGCTATTCATAAATTTAGTATAGGATAGGGCTTTTTATTATTTTGGGGGGCTTTTTTATTTTATTTAGGGGGATTAGATTAGGTATAATTAGTTTAAAAAAAATTGTAATTATTTTATTATTTTCTGTATTTAGTGGGGTTTTTTTTTTGTACTTTTAGATAATTGTTTTTAATTGTAATTAATTGTAGTTAGTTTAGGCAATTAATTTAAATTATAGTGTAGTGTTAGGTGTTAGTGTAATTTAGGTTAGGTTTTATTTTACAGGTGTATTTGTATTTATTTTAACTAGGAAGTTATTAAATAGTTAATAACTATTTAATAACTTTTTACATAGTTAAAATAAATACAAACTTGCCTGTAAATAAAAAATAAATCCTAAAATAGCTACAATGTAACTATTAGTTATATTGTAGCTAGCTTAGGGTTTATTTTATAGGTAAGTATATAGTTTTAAATAGGAATAATTTATTTCAGATTTATTTAAGTTATGGAGGTGTTAGGGGTTAGTGTTAGACTTAGGTTTAGGGGTTAATACATTTAATATAGTGGCGGCGGTGTAGGGGGGCAGATTAGGGGTTAATAAATATAATGTAGGTGGCAGTGGTGTAAGGGGGGCAGATTAGGGTTAATAAATATAATATATGTGGCGGTGGGCTCCGGGGAGCAGCCGTTTTAGGGGTTTAAACACTTTATTTAGTTGCGGCGGGGTCCGGGAGCGGCAGGGATAGGGGTTAATAACTTTAATGTAGGTGGCGGCGGTATAGGGGGTGGAAGATTAGGGGTTAATATGTATAATGTAGGTCGCGGTTGGGCTCTGGGAGCGGCAGTTTGGGGGTTAATAACTTTATTTAGGTGCAGCGGGGTCCGGGAGCGGCGCTTTAGGGGGTAAACAGTATAGTATAGTGTGGGTGTTTAAGTGACAGGGTACCAAGAAAGGCTGTAAAAAAGCCGAAGAGCAGCGAGATCGATGACTGTTAGTTACCAACAGTCCGCTGCTCATCACCCCGTACTTGGTGCGCGGCTTTTTGACAGCTTTTTTGATAATTTTGGAGAACGTATACAGGTCCGCGGCAGCGATGTTAGGCGAACTTAGGCCAGCGTATTGGTGCCGTCGAATGCAAGAAAGTCGACGGCTTGATAAGTAGGGGCCAGTATATCTACAGGAAACACAGAATCCCCAAAGACTGCAATGTAAAGGCACTTTTCAGTGCCATTTTTTTAAAAAATAATCTAAAAAAAAGAAGAATATTCTTTGTTTTGGGTGCAATTAGGGGCTTATTTTGAAAATTAATCAGAGGTCTGACCTCTGGTTAATTTTCTAAAACGCTAATTGCCTACTGCGAGCTTGCACTGGGTTAGCAATAACCAGCCCAGTTGTAAATGGGCTGGTTATTTACCATGCACCCATAAAACAGGTGAATTTGCCCATTTATGGGTGTGCAATAAATTAGCGCTACACTTGTAATCTAGACCTCAATATTAGTTCTGGTAAATGACTAGGGATGTGCATTAGTTTTCAGGAAGAATGAAAGAAAATAACAAAAAATGCATATTATTTTCTTTTGCATTTTGATTTTTTTTATTTTCGGATTCTGCCTTTTTATGATGCAGGCTTTAGCCCAATGAATGAAAACCAGGAAAAAAGCAGTGAATAGATTGACAGGTTCTATCAGCCTGTCAGTGGAAGCTTGTGAAATTTCTGCCCATTCAGTATTCTCAAGGGGAGGGATTTGAAGTCAAAGGGGCCGAATTATCTAAAGACCGGTGCTCCAAACTTGTCCGAATACGATTGGGTTGATTGTTACACCCTGCTAGTGGCCGATTGGCCAACAAATCTGCAGGGGTGGTATTGCACAAGCAGTTCTGGTGAACTGCTGGGTGCAATGATAAATGCCAACAGCGTATGCTATCGGCATTTATTGATGTGCAGCGGACATGATACGCTACATTGTATCATGTCCGCTCGCACTTACATAAATATGCCCCAAAGAGGGAATTTTAAGTTATTGCCTAACGTTTTCAGCCTCAGACCAGTGTGTATCAGTGTGCTAACAGTACCTGTGTCTGCTGTGCCCCCCTTACTGAAATAATTTTTTGCTTATATGAAATATACTGATGCTTGTGCCTATGCCTGCTTTAAAAAGACATTAAATTAGAAGAATATTATACTATATATATATATACTATATATATAATATATATATATATATATATATATATATTATATATATATATTATATATATTTACTATATATTTAAGTTAGTTATGTTACTTTTTACATGATTGCTAGGCTGATGGTGGACTGCTTGTGTCCCCTGCAAGGGACATATTTGTTTTCAGTACTAAGTTAATATTTAAAAACCAGTTCTCATTTTTTAGTGTTTTATTTTATTAAAGGGACACTGAAACCCAAATTTTTACTTTCATGTTTCAGATAGAGCCATGCAATTTTAAGCAAACTTTTCTTTTATTTATCTTCCTATTACCAATTTTTCCTTCTTCTCTTGCGTATCTTTATTTGAAAAAAGAAGGCATCTAAGCCTTTTTTTGGGTTCACGAACTCTGGACAGAACATTTTTATTGGAGGATGAAATTTACTCCACCAATCAGCAAAGACAATCCCAGGTTGTTCACCAAAAATTGGGCCCGGCCATCTAAAACTTACATTCTTGCATTTCAAATAAAAGATACCAAGATAATGAAGAAAATTGTCCTTTTAAGTTTATTACTTAGGCCTTGATTATGAGTGGAGTGTAAAATTGCGATTTTGCGAGTGCATTATTGGCGCTCCACTGAGTAATACCAGCGCACACAAATGTGTGCTAGTATTACAAGTTAAGTGCAATGTGAATGCGACCTCGCATTTGCATTGCAGGAAGCTTTGCGCTCACAAGTGTGCACTTTCATAAGCTCAAATTGGAGCTTTGTTCTGATGCCATCAGACACGGCAGAGAACCTCCCGCACGAAGGGGGTAAGTCACGCAATAATGGGCAGCAAAGTTTAAAATAAAAACTCACCAGCCACTTTATTTGGTACACCTTGCCAGTACGGGTTGGACCCCCTTTTTCCTTCAGAACTGCCTTAATTCTTTGTGGCATAGATTCAACAAGGTGTTGGAAACATTCCTCAGAGATTTTGGTTCATATTGACATGATAGCATCATGCAGTTGCCTGCAAATTTGTCGACTGCACATCCATGATGTGGGAATCTCCCATTTCCACCACATCCCAAAGGTGCTCTATTGGATTAAGATCTGGTGTTTGTTGACGCCAGTGGAGTACAGTGAACTCATTGTCATGCTTCAAGAAACCAGTTTGAGATGATTTGAACTTTGTGACATGGTGCATTATCCTGCTGGGAAGTAGTCAGAAGATGGGTACCACTGTAGTCAAAGGGGATAGACCATGGTCAGCAACAATACTCAGGCTAGGCTGTGGCGTTTAAACCAAATGCTCAATTTTGTACTAATGGGCCCAAAGTGTGCCAAGAAAATATTCTTTCATCTCAAACCAGCTCTGCCCCATTCTCCTCTGACCCCTCAACAAGGCCATTTTCGTGCAACACAATTCCTTTACTGGATATTTCCTCTTTCCATTCCTCTGTAAACCCTAGAGAGGGTTGTGTTCGTGTGTGAAAATCCCAGTAGATCAGCAGTTTTTGAAATACTCAGACCAGCCCGTTAGGCACCAACAACCATGCCACCTTCAAAGTCACTCAAATCCCCATTCTGATGCTCAGTTTGAACTTCAGCAAGTTATCTTCACCACGTCTAAATGCCTAAATGCATTGAGTTGCTGCCATGTGATTGGCTGATTAGCAATTTGTGTTACCAAGCAAGTTGAACAGGTATACATTATAAAGTGGCCGGTGAGTGTATATGTATATGAATATATATGTATATATGCATGTGTGTGTTTAAATGTGTATATACACATAGTAACACATAAATATATATGTATATCAGCTTATACATATATTAACAGTATAAACACAGTCCCCATAGACCACAATTTAAAAGCACTTCTTTAGAGCCATTTTTTTTCCAAACACCCACACACCCTCATTTTAACCCCTTATAACTACTTTGTGCAGTTACTTTAAAAAAAAAAAATTATACTCATCATTTAATTAATAAAAGAACAATACACTTTATTTGGGGGGCAATTGTGGGACATTTTTTTAATTAACCAGAGGTCGACCCTTTGGTAATTGTGCTTAGCGCAAAGTGCTACCAGCAGGCCTACTTTACAGACATAGCCACAAAAGCAATAATGGTGCATCCCTCTGCCACTGTCACCAGCAGTATTGCTAGAGACAGAGGCTGGGACCAGCAGTGCTTCCCACCCCCACTCAGCAAAGCGTTGCAATTTCTTTTGTCTTGAATCTCAGCCACAGCCACCAGTGTAACAACTTGCAGAGTGTTTGTAATGTTTGGGTCACGACCTGCGGCCAGTGTTACATGTAAATTATTTATTACTGAGTCCACTTAAAAAAAGTAGCAGTGCATTACTACTGTGACTAAAACACCGGAAGTGTCCATAGCCTCCTCCACACGTACCGTCAGTGCCACAGTCAGCAGCAGTACCTAGGTACATTTTTTAGTAGACATGTGCAATTCGTTTGGTTCGATTCTGAAAATTCGGCAAATTCGGAGATTCGGATCGAACCGAATTTCCGAATTAAATACTGCCGAATTTACCGAATAAATCCGAATTAGTTCGGATTTATTCGGTAAATTCGGATGGACATGGATTACACTAGTATTGTACAGTATATTAGGTTATATCATTCTGCTATGGGTTGCACCTAATATACAGTACATAATACTAGTCTAATACACAGAAGACATAACAAATTTCCGACCGAACTGAACCGAATCGAACCGAATCAGCCAACTTTTTCGAATCCGAATGAATCCGAAACAAATCCGAAACAACTTCATTCGAAGTTTTCCAAATTCTAATTGATCCGAAAACGAAATTTGAAAACCTCCGAATCGATCCGAACCGAAACGAATTTTTCGATCATGCACATATCTATTTTTTAGTTTTACAAAAAGTGGTCTGAAATGAATGTGACCATGAAAGAAAAATGTTTTCTTTTTCTTTTAACAAAATGAAAATTTTGGATGCAAAGATTTTTTTTCTTATGCACATCCCTATAAATGACTATTAAAAGTACCAGCTGTAAGCGTCATTATCTTATGAACCAATATGTAATTAGAAAAAGGTTAAAATCTGTTAAACTAATTATCTTGATATGCAAATAGTTCTCCTGTTGAGTCGTTTTGGCTATAGAACTGACTAAAAATGACCCCTATCTTTTATATATAATACTATTTTTATTTTTATCCTAACTAGAAAAATATTGATTAAATATATTTTAGAATTAAAGGGTCAGTCTCAAGTTCAAAAAAAACTTCTCATGATTTAAATAGCCGAATGTAATTTTAAACAAACTTATCCAATTTACTTTTATCACCAATTTTGTTTTGTTCTCCTTGGTATTCCTTAGTTGAAAGCTAAACCTAGGATGGTTCATATGCCTAATTTCTTAGACCTTGAAGACTGCCCTCTAATACTGAAAGATTTTGACCACCTAGAAGGCATTATTTAATGTGTTTCATATAGATAACATTGAGCCTCATGCACGTGAAGTTACCCAGGATGTGAGCACTGGGATTGGCTATAAATGGGCAAAGTTTGTCAAAGAACTGAAATAAGGGGGCAGTTTGCAGAGGCATAGATACAAGGTAATCACAGAGGTAAAAGTATATTAATATAACAGTGTTGGTTGTGCAAAACTGTGGGAATGGGTTATAAAGGATTATCTTTCTTTTTAAACAATTATTTGGTGTTGACTGTCCCTTTAAGGTTTCTTTTTGATTGTTAATCACTATGATATTGACATACATAGGAAGGTCAGATATTACCCATGTCTAGCAATAGCCTAGCAGCCATATGGTCTTGGAGTTAAAACTTTAAGTGTGTTCACATTTTTCAAATGAGGATTACGCTGGAATTTGTTATTCACTTGCTTTCATGTATAGTAAGGGTTAGAGTAAAGCCGAGACCGTAAGTATATTTCACAAAAGAAAAATTCAAGAAAAGAAGTCATGATCTCAAGCTGAAGGGTAGTAGATTCAGGAGTAATTTGCAAAAGAATTTCTTTACAGAAGGCTGATTAATTAATGGAATAAACTTCCACAAGGGGTGGTAATGAAAAACGCTGTGGGAGGTCTTTAAGAATGCCTGGGATAGTGATAATACTATCCTACAAACTAGATAAGTTATACTTTTAGGAAATATTGGGCAGACTTGTTGGGCCTATGGTTCTTGTTTGCCGTCCAACGGGCTAGATTATAAGTGGAGCGCTAATTAATCATGTGCCTGTAAATGGGCAAAATTGCCCTCTTTATGGGCGCTACGATAAATAACCAGCCATTACAAGTGGCATGAATTTCGTTGTGCATCCCCATCTAGGATTTTTGGCCCACACAGGCAAGTATACATTTTGCGCTCCCCCCCCTATTACATACCGTACCATTGCTGGTTTTTACAAAATGTACAAAGATGTGCTAAATATATATATATATATATATTTATATATATATATATATATATATACATACATACAGAGAGAAGCACACTCACAGGAACGAACAACCGGCTCAAATACCATTGTTAGCCTGTTCTATGGCAAATTTACCACCTGGGTGCAGCTTCCTTTTAGCCCAGCAATGCTTTTCACAGAGCAGAACTTTCCTGTAGCATATCAGTCTAATCCCCGCCCTATTACGGTCAGTCCAGCACTGAAATACTAGGCAATTCCCTCACTGAACAAGGAAACACAGCAACCCCAGACAATCATTTTGGCCTTCATTGGGCCTCGTCAGTGAGATGTAGCCATATTCCTCCTAAGCACATTGAGCAAGGATATCCACGTCCTGGTTTTCCCTTTTTCCCATAGGGAGACTAAATACACACAGAGAGAAGCCACCACTAACATTAACAATCAACCAGCTCAATATCATTGTTAGCCTGTTCTATGGCGATTTACACCTGGGTTGCAGCTTCTATTAGCCCAGTATGCTTTTCACAGAGTAGAACTTTCCCAGTAGTATATCAGTCTGATCCCACCTTTTACAGTCAGTCCAGCACCAAAATACTAGGCAATTTCCCTTGCTGAACAAGGAACACAGGCAACCCCCAGACGATCATTTCAGCCTTCATTGGGCCTCGTCAGTGAGGTGTAGCCATATTCCTCTAAGCACACTGAGCAAGGAGTCCACGTCTTGTTTCCCCTTTTTCCCATAGGTAGACTAAATACACACAGAGAAAAGCACACTCACAGGAAACGAACAACCGGCCTCAATACCATTGTTTAGCCTCTTTCTATGGCTATTTACCACCTGGGTGCAGCTTCTTTTAGACCAGTAATGCTTTTCACAAGAATAGAACTGTCCTGTAGCATATCAGTCTATATACACATACATACATATATACACACACACACATATATATATACAGTTATATATATATATATATATATATACTATATATATATATATATATATATATATATATTTATACACACACACATATATCTATCTATCTATCTATCTATCTATCTATCTATATATATATATTACACACATATATACACATATATTATTTTTTAGGGTGATATTGCTTTTGGAGGGTGGTATTGCAAACTATTTACACCATGATTGGTGAGGTGAGCTCAAACTGTCAGTTTCTCACACAAACCTTTATAAATTTCCCCATGCCTTGGTAGACTGCAGTTTACACTCAGGGGTCAATCATCAAGCTCTGCCCTGCAAGCATAAACCTGTCCGTTCTGCTCTGAGGCGGCGGACATAAAATCAACCCCAATCGAATACATCGGGTGATTGCACACCCCCATGCTAGTGGCCTATTGGCCGTGAAACCTTCAGCCGGGGGGACATTGCACCAGAAGTTCACAAGAATGGGACCCGCTACGCGCCGGATGGATGAAGATAGAAGATGCCGTCTGGATGAGACTTCTGCCCATCTGGAGGGACCTCCTTCTTCACCAATAGAATGTACCAATAGGATTTTTTCTACCTTAATTCCGATTGGCTGATAGAATTCTATCCTTGGATGACGTCACCTTAAAGGAACTGTCATTTAGTAAGAAGACGTCGAAAGAAGAGGATGCTCCCGCGAACGGGTGTCTTGAAGATGGACCCGCTCCGCGCCGGATGGATGAAGATAAGAAGATGCCATCTGGATGAAGACTTCTGCCCATCTGGAGGACCTCTTCTTCCCGGCTGGATGAAGACTTCTGCCCATCTGGAGGACCACTTCGCCCGGCTTCGTTGAGGACTTTGGCCCGGTTGGGTGAAGACTTCTCAAGGTAGGGTGATCTTCAAGGGGTTAGTGTTAGGTTTTATTAAGGGGGTATTGGGTGGGTTCTAGAGTAGGACTGGGTGTGTGGGTGGTGGATTTTAATGTTGGGGGGGTATTGTACTTATTTTTACAGGTAAAAAGGGCTATTTGTAATTTAGTATAGGGTAGGGCTTTTTATTATTTTGGGGGCTTTTTTATTATTTTATTAGGGGGATTAGATTAGGTTAGGTGTAACTAGTTTAAAAACTTTTTTTTCGTACTTTAGATAATTGTATTTAATTGTATTAGTTTAGGGAATTAATTTAATTATAGTGTAGTGTTAGGTGTAATTGTAACTTAGGTTAGGTTTTAAATTTGGACTTATTTTATCTAGGTAGCACATTAAATAGTAATAACTATTTAATAAACTCATTCTACCTAGTTAAAATAAATACAAAGTTGTCTGTATAAAATAAAAATAAATCCTAAGATAGCTACAATGTAACTATTAGTATTATTTTATAGGTAAGTATTTAGTTTTAAATAGGAAATAATTTAGTTAATTGTAGTTATTTTATTTAGATTTATTTAAATTATATTTAAGTTAGGGGGTGTTAGGCGTTAGCGTTAGACCTTTGGTTTAGGGGTTAAGAACTTTAATATAGTGGCGGCGACGTTGGGGGCAGGCAGATTAGGGGATTAATAAGTGTAGGTAGGTGGCGGGGCGACATTGGAGGCGGGCAGACTTAGGGGGTTAATAAATATAATGTAGGTGTTCGGGGCCGATGTTGGGGGCAGCAGACTTAGGGAGTTAATAGTATAATGTAGATGGCGGGCAGTGTCTGGAGCGGCAGATTAGGGGTGAATAATATAATGTAGGTGTCGGCGATGTCGGGGGCGGCGGATTAGGGGTTAATAAGTGTAATATTAGGGGTGTTTAGACTCAGGGTTCATGTTAGGGTGTTAGGTGTAGACATAACTTTTATTTCACCATAGGAATCAATGGGGCTGCGTTAGGAGCTTTACACAGCTTTTTTGCAGGTGTTAGGTTTTTTTCAGCCGGCTCTCTCCCTTGATTCCTATGAGGAAATCGTGCACGAGCATGTTTTGCCAGCTCACCGCCTACCGTAAGCAGCGCTGGTATTGAGGTGAGATGTGGAGCAAAATTTTGCTCTCCGCTCACTTTTCTGCGGCTAACTCCGGGTTTTCTAAAAAACCGTAATACCAGCGTTGTCTGTAGGTGAGCGGTGAGGGAAAACTGCTCGTAGCACCGCACCCCTGTTACCGCAAAACTCGTAATCTAGGTGAAAGTCTTTTCACTATTATTAATTTACCAAGATAGAAAAGTGCATTTTTGAATATAGTAGAATTCCTTTTATTTTAAAAAAAGGATTTTTATATATTCTGGAATTTATATTATGGTAAAATTATTTACTAATTTTAAAATAAAAAATTTAAAATGTAAAATGATTAAACTAGCAAGCGTGACAATTAAGTAATGAGTGTTTATATAAGTTGTGAAAAGAAACAACAAACACAAAAGCACAGCTTACATTAGATCCCAGGCAACAAGCAGTGTATGAATGTATACTATACCTGCTATTTAAAATCTATGGTGCTGAAGTAGATTGTGATGCACTGCACTGCAGGCCCTTCTGAATTCATATATATTTTAAAAGCACACTAAAAATCTGATTATACGAAAACATTTATTTCATACAGTGAAATATGAGCAAGGATACTCTAAATAGTATGTGCTAATAGATATTGAAAGAATAACATATACTACAGTAAGTTTAGACCATTGTACATACACTGAAACGTTATATTTTTACTTATATTATTATCTAAAACACACACACACATATATATATATATATGTGTGTGTGTGTGTGTGTGTATGTGTGTGTGCATGTATGTGTGTGTATGTATGTGTGTGTGTGTGTGTGTATGTGTGTGTGTGTACGGGTGTGTGTATGTGTGTGTTTGTGTATGTGAGTGTTTGTGTATGTGTATGTGTGTGTGTGTGTGTACGGGTGTGTGTATGTGTGTGTTTGTGTATGTGTGTATGTGTGTGTGTGGTGTGTGTGTGTATGGTTGTTTATGTGTGTGTTTGTGTATGTGTGTGTTATGTATGTGGTGTATGTGTGTGTACGGGTGTGTGTGTATGTGTGTGTTTGTGTATGTGTGTATATGTGGTGTGTACGGGTGGTGAGTATGTGTGGGGTTGTGTATGTGTGTGTGTTTGTGTATGTGTGTATGTGTGTGTGTATGCGTATGAGTGTATGTATGTGTGTGTGTGTATGTGTGTGTGGATATGTGTGTGTTTGTGTGTATGTATATGTGTGTGTGTGTATGTGTATGTATGTATATATGTATGTATTTAAAGCTAACATCTGAGTAACAAAGGGTTCAATGAGATTTAGTGATGATGATGAGCTGTGACTCAAAGTAGGGATGGGCGAATGAGTTTATATCCAAATTCGAATGTTAGAACGAATGTTATTGTAGAAATTCGATTTACATAATAGAATGTTGATAAGAACGAATATTCTTAAAAATACGAATTTTCGAATGTTATTTTACAGTATTCGAATGTCACATTCGAATTTGAATGTTACATTCGAATATCACATTCGAATTGGAATATTACATTTTATAAAACACAATTGTAGACTAGAAACACTATTTCGAATGTCACATTCGAATCGAATATCACATTCGAATCAAATGTCACATTCGAATTCGAATATTACATTTATAAAACAGTATTAGACTAGAAATACTATTTTGAATTCGAATGTCACATTCGATTCGAATATCACATTCAAATCGAATATCATATTTAAAACACAGTTTTAGACTAGAAATACTATTTCAATTCGAATGTGACATTCGAATTCGAATGTAGCATTCGAAATTCAAATATTAAATTGATTAAACACAGTTGTAGACTAGAAATACTATTTCAAATTTGAATTTCACATTCGAATTCGAATGTCACATATCCGAATTCGAATATTACATTCGAAATTGGAATGATTACATAGCTAAACATTCTATTATTCAAACTAATATTTTCGAATTTTATTGAAAAATTCGAAAGCGAAAATTCGAAAATAGAATGTTAGAATGTTACATAAACATTCAAAATTCGATTCAAACGAACGAATGTATCATAATTCGTTTTAAATTTCGAATTTTTAGAAACATTCGCCATCCCTACTCAAAAGTTAATCTTTCATACAGAGAATATACACAGAAATATTAAAGTAAACATGGTTTGTAGCAAACAACTCGGGCAATGCACTAGAGTATTATGATTAATTAAAGGAAGGAGTGATTTTCACATTACCCAAAAATGGAACAGAGAGGGAGAAAAAGATAAGACTGGCTTATATAAATATTGTTATTGAATGAGTGGATTTCTTTGTTTATTAAAAATCATTCATTAAAACTAAATACATTTGTGAGTTTATGCTTAGAAATACTTTAATGTCTGCTTTTTTTGTAATTTCTGTATTTTAATCATATATGAGTGATTCATTTAAGGTTATTACTAAGCACTGATTTGATGACTACCTGAAAGAAGTGCAAAACAATTGTATGTACGTGTTGGAGACAGTTTATATTTTGAGTAACGGTTAAGTAATTACGTTGGATTTTTTAAAAATAAATTATGTACGTTTTATAGATAAAAACAAAGGCCTTTTTTAGGGTACGAGTAATGGGTTAAAAATTTACAGCTGTTCTGTAGTGCGATGGAAGTAAATTAGGACTTAAAGTTTTATGAATAAACATTTCCTACAGGTGTCCCAATGTTTGTTGATTACTTATAAACCCTCTATCTGTATTAAAGCAGTTTTGAAAGTGTGTTACTACGCCCTCTTAATATCATAATGTTGATACAAGGACAACTAACAAATAAAGACAGACTGACCTTTATAACCCTTAAAGGGCACTTAAATACTCTAGAATTGCATAATCAACATACTATATGCATAATAGAAAAACAGTCTGGATTTCAGATGAGCAGTAGTTGTTTTTCTGTCAAATTTTGCCTCTGTATCATATGACAGACATCAGCCAATCACAAAATGCTACTGTGAACTCATTCTAGTAGGATCTGTTGCCTCAGAACATGTGTATATAAAAAGATTGTGCACATTTTGATAATAGAAGTAAATTGTTTACTCTTTTTGAATCCTGAAAGTTTAGTTTTGACTTAAAGGGACAGTCAAGTCAAAATTAAACTTTTATAATTCAGATAGGGGGCGCGATCCGATATAGATCGCAGTTTGCGGCGCAAGCGAGGGAACCGGCGTCGCCCGCAGTTTCAGCTCGCAACTCGAGCTATCCCATATATGTCGCCGTCAGATGCTAATGTGCCGTAAGTCTGACAAACCAGCGATGTCCAGAAATCTGCGCAAGTACAAATTTCTGGCGTCGCCAGTGACTTGCGGCATGTTAGAAACTGCCGGCGCCTATAAAACCTGACTAAAGTCTAAAACACCCGCACTGTCTAACACGCCTCCCTAACATAGCCCGACACGTTTAACCCTCTATCCGCTATCCCCCCTCACTAGCCTAACAATAAAAAAGCTATTAACCCCTAACCGCCGCTCCCGTACCACCGCCGCCAGCTATATTATATCTATAACCCCCTAAAGTGAGCCCCTAACACCGCCGCCATCTATATTAAAATTATTAACCCCCTAATGTAAGCCCCTTACACCGCCGCCATCTCTATTAAAAATGATTAACCCCTAATTTAATCTACCTACCCCGCCGCCAGCTATATTATCTATATTAACCCTAAGTATATTATAGTTAATATAGGTATTACATTATATATATTAACTATATTAACCCTAATTATATTAGGGTTAATATAGTTAATATAGTTACTATAGTATTTATATTAACTATATTAACTCTATCTAACCCTAACACCCCTAACTAAATTTATATTATATTAATCTAATTCATTTATAAACTAAAATATTCCTATTTAAATCTAAATACTTACCTATAAAATAAACCCTAAGATAGCTACAATATAATTAATAATTACATTGTAGCTATGTTAGGGTTATATTTATTTTACAGGTAATTGTTAATTATTTTAACTAGGTATAATAGATATTAAATAGTTATTAACTATTTAATATCTACCTAGTTAAAATAATTACCCAATTACCTGTAAAATAAATCCTAACCTAAGTTACAAATACACCTACACTATCAATAATTTAATAAACTAAAAACATCTATCTAAAAATACAATTAAAATTAACCTAACCTAAATTACAAAAAAAACAAAACACTAAATTACAAAAAATAAAAAAAGATTACAAGATTTTTAAGCTAATTACACCTATTCTAAGCCCCCTAATAAAATAATAAACCCCCAAAATAAAAAAAAATTCCTGCCCTATTCTAAATTAAACAAATTTCAAAGCTCTTTACCTTACCAGCCCTTAAAAGGGCCTTTTGTGGGGCATGCCCCAAAGAATTCAGCTCTTTTGCATACAACAAATACAATCGCCCCCCAACCCCCCCCCCCCATTACAACCCACCACCCACATACCCCTATTCTAAAACCACCCAAACCCCCCTTAAAAAAGCCTAACACTACCCCCCTGAAGATCTCCCTACCTTGTCTTCACCACACCGGGACCGAACTCTGAGCCGATCCGGGCGATGTCTTCCTCCAAGCGGCAAAGAAGAATTCTTCCTCCGGCGATGTCTTCCTCCAAGCGGCAAAGAAGAATTCTTCCTCCGGCGACGTCTTCCTCCAAGCGGCAGCAAAGTCTTCATTCTTCCGGCGGCTATTCAATCTTCTTTCTTCGCTCCGCCGCTGTGAGCATCCATCCAGGCCGACGACTGAACGACGAATGAGGTACCTTTAAATGACGTCATCCAAGATGGCGTCCGCCGAATTCCGATTGGCTGATAGGATTCTATCAGCCAATCGGAATTAAGTTAAAAAAATCTGATTGGCTGATTGTATCAGCCAATCAGATTCAAGTTCAATCCGATTGGCTGATCCAATCAGCCAATCAGATTGAGCTCGCATTCTATTGGCTGTTCCGATCAGCCAATAGAATGCGAGCTCAATCTGATTGGCTGATTGGATCAGCCAATCGGATTGAACTTGAATCTGATTGGCTGATTCAATCAGCCAATCAGATTTTTTTTAACTTAATTCCGATTGGCTGATAGAATCCTATCAGCCAATCGGAATTCGGCGGACCGCCATCTTGGATGACGTCATTTAAAGGTACCTCATTCGTCGTTCAGTCGTCGGCCTGGATGGATGCTCTGCGGCGGCGGAGCGAAGAAAGAAGATTGAAGATGCCGCCGGAAGAATGAAGACCTTTTGCTGCGCTTGGAGGAAAGACGTCGCCGGAGGAAGAATTCTTCTTTGCACCGCTTGGAGGAAGACATCGCCCGGATCGGATCAGGAGTTCGGCCCTAGTGTGGTGAAGACAAGGTAGGGAGATCTTCAGGGGGGTAGTGTTAGGGCTTTTTAAGAGGGGTTTGGGTGGTTTTAGAATAGGGGTATGTGGGTGGTGGGTTGTAATGGGGGGGGGGATTGGTATTTGTTGTATGCACAAGAGCTGATACTTTGGGGCATGCCCCACAAAAGGCCTTTTATAAGGGCTGGTAAGGTTAAAGAGCTTTGAAATTTGTTTAATTAGGAATAGGGCAGGGAATTTTTTTTATTTTGGGGTTTATTATTTTATTAGGGGGCTTTAGAATAGGTGTAATTAGCTCTAAAAATCTTGTAATCTTTTTTTTATTTTTTGTAATTTAGTGTTTTGTTTTTTTTTGTAATTTAGTTTAGTTAATTTAATTGTATTTTTAGATAGATGGTTTTTAGTTTATTAAATTTTATTGATAGTGTAGGTGTATTTGTAACTTAGGTCTAGGATCTTTTTTTACAGGTAATTGGGTAATTATTTTAACTAGGTAGATATTAAATAGTTAATAACTATTTTAATATCTATTTTACCTAGTTAAATAATTAACAAATTTACCTGTAAATAAATATTAACCCTAACATAGCTACAATGTAATTATTAATTATATTGTAGCTATCTTAGGGGTTTAATTTTATAGGTAAGTATTTAGATTTAAATAGGACTATTTTAGTTTATAAATGAATTAGATTAATATAATATAAATTTAGTTAGGGGTGTTAGGGTTAGATAGAGTTAATATAGTTAATATAAATACTATAGTAAATATATTAACTATATTAACCCATAATATAATTAGGGTTAATATAGTTTAATATATATAATGTAATAAACTATATTAACTATAATATACTTAGGGTTAATATAGATAACATAGCTGGCGGCGGGGTAGGTAGATTAAATTAGGGGTTAATAATTTTTATATAGGTGGCGGCGGAGTAAGGGGTCAGATTAGGGATAGATAAGGTAGATGACAGCGGTGTAAGGGGTTCTAATTAGGGGATAGATAAGGTAGATGGCGGCGGTTTTAGGGGCTCACAGTAGGGGGTTAGTTTATGTAGATGGCGGCGGGGTCCGGGAAGCGGCGGTTTATGGGTTAATAACTTTACTTCGGGATTTTCGGGGGGGGGGGGGGATTGCGGTTGGACAGGTAGATACGACATTGCACATGCGGTTAGGTGTTAGGTTTATTTTAGAAGTTCGCGGTTGACAGGGAGATAGACATTGCGCATGCGTTAGGTGTTAGGTTTATTTTCTAGTTAGTTTAGGGAGTTAACGGGGCTCCAATAGTCAGCGTAAGGCTTCTTACGGCTGCTTTTTGTGGGCGAGGTGAAAATGGAGTAAGTTTTCTCCATTTTCGCCACGTAAGTCCTTACGCTGCATATTGGATACCAAACTGCGCTGGTTCTGGTATACCTTGCCTATGGCCCCAAAAAACTACGGGCGACGGCCCGAAATATACGCGCGTAACTTCTAGGTTACGCCGTATATGTGATACCAAATCAGCGTAAATATTGGCGTCGCCGGCTTTTGCGGGCGACGCTTTATATCGGATCGACCCCCAGGGAATGCATTTTAAATAACTTTCCACTTTACTTTATCATCAAATTTGGAGGCATTATGCTTACCGCCTCTTAGATTCTTCTCTACTAGACTTTCTTCTGAGCCGTTGCCCTACAGTGGGGAAGCATCTATAACCCATAAAAAAGCCTTGGAACCATACCCTCCTGCCACGAATTAAGGAGCCTCAGCTCCCAAAGACCGTCCTTACCACATGGGGAAGATCGCTGAATGACACAGCACCTCCGGAGGTGTTTTTGTGGTCCTCCCGGGATGGTCTCAGAAGAAGAAAAAAGATTTTTAGGTGCATAACTGAAGCCTTATAAATCTACAGTCATGAGGTATTATATGAGCGCTAAGGAATGGAAGACACATGCTGTCGGCCGCAGACTGAGCGGGGGTTGGTGGGGTTGACCCCCTGGAAGACATGGTTGGAAGACAGGTACACCTCTTGCACACGATCATATCTTGGTCAGGCCTACACGATGCACTTGAATATGGCCATGAGGTCTCCCACAAACGACAAGATAAAAAAGTGCCTGCAGACAGCTTTTAAGGGACATTAAAAGAAGCCACTCTGGGACAGTCTGCAGTCCGGATACATCCCAATACACCTTAACAAAGCGACTACAGTTTAAACATAAAGAATCTTCCCTTCCCGCAAAATCAAGCCCAGGGGTTAGGAAAGTACTCCATTGCTGACTGCACTCTAAAGACGTTGGTAATCGGCACTGGGACACCTGATTGTATTTTGACCAGTTTCTTAAGTTTTTTCATATCTCAGTATATGCTATTCTATTAACTTGTTTGACGTTATCTTGTATGTTTATTCCCAGGTTGTATATCCTACCATAGAATTATTGCCCTAGCTCCTATATTGTTCCAGTTCTATATTGTCTACATTATGTGGTTTCCATTGCTACAACTCCTATAATGTCCTTGATACAGATGTCATAAAGATCCACTGCCAACAATTTTATGCATGTGTTCTAAATGGGGGTTTGTGCGGGGCCCCCAGACTCCAGAGGGACAATTTTCGAATTGGCAGTGCTCTTATTGACACACTATTAACACCTCTGCATGTAAGTTTAATATAGCAATGGTGGGAGAGATAACAACAAGACTAGCTTTGCAGATCATATGTTGAAATATACTTTAAATGTATATTGAGCATAATATGAAAATGTTAGCTTTAGTGAGCTGGATAACACCTGTTTATATGTATTTCTGAGCTGTACAAGAAATTGCATATTAAGCTAGCATATAAGCTAGCTCCGTTGCCTATATCAGCTAGGATTAAATATTCCCAGGGGATAGCTCTTTCAGCCTTTAAATTGCTGTTTCCTCCCTCTCTAAGATACCTAGCATGTAAATTCTTCCGTTCTTGCAAATCAAGCTCAGTTCTTTCTATATGATCCCATTGCTTCCTGCACACTAAAGTTTTTCATATCCCAGTATATGCTATTCTGTTAGCTTGTTTGACATTATTTTGTATGTTTATTTTCATGTTGTATATCCAAACCATAGAACTGATGCACTAGCTCCTATAATGTTCCAGTGCTTACATTAAGTGGTTCCAATGCAACAACTCCTATAATATTCTTGATACAAATGTCCATAGCACAGCTTAACACTTGCCAAATTAATCAAATCTCACTTTCCACTGTGAAGAGAAGACTTCAAGTTGCCTGTTTGACTGATTGAGTGGCAGCAAGAAAGTTATTGTTAAGATTGCAAAATAAGAAAAAGAGGTTTGCAGGGGCCATCAAACACTTCCAATTGAATACTGAAGGCTGGAAGAAGACTGTATGCACTAATGAAGGAGGAAGGTTAATGGTATGGACTCTTTTTCTGGATACAACCACTTGCACAGGGTAAGTTGTAACCTAAATAAAAAAAGACTACAACAGCATTACCCTCAGGTAAATGCTTAGTTGGTCAGGGGTTCATCCTACACCAAGATAATGACCCAAACATATCTCCAGTCTATGGCAGAGCAACCTTAGAAGAAAATAGCCGAGAGTAGGTTTCAAATCATGAAATTACCAGCACAGTAAACTCCAGTGAGTTGATTTGTGATGAACTAGAAAGAAAGTGAGAGCAAATCAACCTACAACTGCAACACATTTGTGGGATCTTCTGACACAATTTATATTGAGACATTCAAAACGGTATAAATATCAATAGAATTTTTTTTAGCCCTTATTGGATGGCTTTGGTCTACATCAACTCGGCAGCAAAATAAGGTTGGATCATCTTATTAACCCAATGGCAATCGAACTGAAAAGTATTGTCTAGAGGTACAAGCACCAACCCGGATCATTTTTATCAGAAACTAATTTTTTCTCCTTATTGTTAGACAGCTTGGATCCCCAGAATCATCCAATACTTCTTAAAGCACATGGGTCGCTACGCAAAAATGACAAAATATATCATTAAAAGGGATATCTACATTAAAATTAAACATTTATGATTTAAATCGAGAATATCTAGAGCATGTGTCTTGAGAAACTATGTGTATCTTTAGGAAACACTACTGCTATGTAACTCCCAAGACACTTACACATGCCTGAACCTACCTAAGTCTTCAACAAAAGTTATCTAGAAAAATAGGTCATTTTGAAAACAGAATTAAACTAAGTTCCAATGGGAATAAGGCCCTCAATTCCTCCTGTATGTGTTTGTAAATGTTGTCCTGTCTATTACAAGTTTTATATTGTTCTATTTAAATGAATTGTATCCTTGGACAGCGCTGCGGAATATGTTGGTGCTATCAAAAATAAAGTATAATAATAATAAATTATTAAAGTTTAATTTTGACGAGTTGGGTAAATGTGGAAATGAACGTTCAACGTGGATGAGTTTAACAGTTTTTCTGTTATTTTAATGGTAAAGAAAAACTATAAAAGTTTAATTTAAAGGGATATGAAAACCCAAAATTTTATTTTGTGATTTAGACAGAGAACACAATTTAAAAAAGTTTCCATTTTACTTCTGTTATTAGATGTGCTTTGCTCCCCATAGTATTATTTGTTCAAGAGATACCTAGGTAGGTAACTGGAGCACTGTACGCAGAAAATAGTGCTGCCATCCAACGCTCTTGCATATGGGTTACATTCTTGCAAAACTGCTGCCATATAGTGCTTCACACACATGCATGCTCATGAGCGTTCATCCCTGCTTTTTAACAAACAATACCAAGAGAATGAAGAAAATGTGATAATAGAAGTCAAATTAGAAAGATGTTTAAAAGTGTATGCTCTGTCTGAATCAAGTTTAGTTATTACATCAGAAGTTAAAGGGCCCTGCATGTTGACTCACCCCTTTTATCAGTATTTAGAGATGCTAATATGCAACATGTGTGCAAGTAGCCCTGTATAGTCCTCCAAAACCATAGAGATCTGTGAGTGTATCTGTAACGGATTTGAACAGGGGTGGTCTCAGTAATTTCAGTGGGAAAGATTACAAGTCGCACAGCAAATCAGTTGAAGAAAACACTGCACGTGTTATGGCTTTTTGCATTTGGGGATGCCCAGTGTATTACAAATTGCAAAATAACTTATTTTTGTTGTGTGCGTTAAGCCGCGTATACCAAACAGCCAAATTGCATGCACGTTCACCGTATTCCCCATAGACCTAATTGAGAGGACAAATAGGAAAAATATGCTCTAACTACCCTAATCTGTTGCACAAAGCCCATGATGTATTTTCCTCCGAAAAGAGTACATGAAAATGCCAATATTTCATATTGCAGGAATGTTTTCGTAAACTGAATATGTTCTGTGTATAGGACATAAATTAATATTTCTATTTATATGTGTAATGATTTCTTCCTTAGACATCCCCTTCTCCTTTAAGAGCTTCATCACACCTGCAAAAGGTGCTTAGTAATTTTGATTGATTCACCTCTATATAGCATTCCCAACACTCATACAAAATCTTCATTAGAGCGCCAAACCACAGCTATATGGCTCTGTCTCAAAGGTTTCTCTGACTTTCAATTGTAAAGTGATATGTACAAGCGTCCCGTAACATGTAAATATTGATAACTTTGTGTTTGGTATATATTATATTATATTATACCTTGCTCGTATAATGTGTAATTGTATATTCAATATATATGACGAATGTGTAGAAGATACAAGCAAGCGATTTTCATATATTACCAACACAAATATAATGCACGCATCCACAAGTGTCAAAATGTAATCTTTTATGACAGTACCTTGATCTCATGCACCTTCCAACTAGTTAGCCACCCCACACCGGAAGAAAATGTAACTTTCAGACATCATGTCCAGCCGGTCCTACTCACAGCAGGGAGGGGAGAAGCTGTTGTAATAGTGTTGCTTCACTAGTGAATCTAAGACGCTGTACACACTGGCTATTCAGCTTGTTGATTATGCCGCTCGCTCACAGTAGCAGCCTTTCAGGAGAAATGACAGGTTTGAAAAATCCTTCCATACAGCGATTTCCCATACGCTGATAAGTATTAAGCAGTTCCAAAAGATTCAGAATGATAAATAGGCTGCACCTAAGGAGAACAGCTCCTGTGTGCTACGGTGTATTCACTGTGAAGTGTGTTTGGATATTTTTACTGGATGAAATAAAGTCTTGAAATTTTATTGCAACTCTACTGGTGCCAGCCTATTTATCCTTCTGAAATCTTTTTGGAACTGCTTGATTCACTCTAGCTTTGCTCTGAGCCTGCACACATCGATTTGTTTTGCTAGCAACTTCTTGGATTACAAGTCTCCTATTCCACTTCTTACTTTGGTATTAGTCTGCTCTACAGTTTCAACCGTTGTCAATACTTACATCCTGTCAAGTCTATTAACCTTTTCAGTACTGGCTACGGATTTGCCTCTGAAAAGTCTAAACAGCTTTGGGACTGTTCCTTTCATCAATGCTGTAACATGCAACAACAGGATTTTATCCTAATTGTTGGATTCAGCTACCTCTACATCGTAATTGTTGGATTCAGCTACCTACATCGTACTGCGGGATTTCGCTATTCCATTCCTGTTAGCTCCTACCTCTTCATTAGAGTCTTCAGTGAGAATAGTACACATCACCGAACAACTACGGACCCAGCGTCCAGTAACTTGGTGTTACGTAAGGTACTTTCCAGCTAATCCTCCCTGTGCACGCTGTCTAAGCCTATTCACTGAATCTCCATATTGCTCATGGTAATTACCCAGCGTTTCTCTGCTCTGCTATTACTCTGGTCACAAAATGGAATATTCAGAGAATTGAGTCTTAGATAAAACCTTGCTCTGCTATCTTTCCTTGAGTTTCGGTCTACTCAGGTACTTAACATAGCAAAGCCTATAATCACTACTTTGTGTCTATACTGTCATTGGTAGTAAGGTAACAGTAGTACTACCTGAAACCACTAAAAACTACTAAACTGCTACTGGTCGGTGTAATCTTCATTCATTATTAATTTACTTCCTGACATTTGTTTATGTCTTAAAGTGATATATAGAGGTCACTGTGATACAAGTAAATTCCTAGTGAAGGTGATACTTTGTACAGATCTGCAGCTGAGATCCATATAAATTTCTTTAAAGCCTTACTTAATTACTAAGCCGCATATTATGGAACCAGCAGATCTCCTTCAGATTGTTTACAATCTATCCCAAAGGGTAGATCAACTTGGACAAGGATTAAGGGAACTCCAAGTTAAGAACCAGACTTTACGTAGGACTCTATGACAGAGAAAGCAATCAGTTTGATACCACTCCAGATCCACAGGTCTCCTTACCTGAACCATTCTCTGGGAACAGGAAGACTTATCGGCAGTTCAAAAATGCTTGTAGTTTATTGTTCAAGCTGAAACCCAGGACATACAATACTGACAGTATAAAGGTATTAACAATTGTCTCATTCCTGAGGGGTGAACCCAGAGTTTGGGCAGACACCTGCTATGAGGCAAATGACCCCATTCTATCATCCTTGGATCAGTTCATTGCCACCATGGAAAAACTATACCAGGATATCAACCAGCAATTGGCTGCAGAATCAAATATGCCAAGTCTGAAACAAGGTTGTCGCCCTGTTGAAGACTATATTACAGACTTCAAACAATACTCCTCTGATTCCCAATGGAATGAAATAGCCCTAAGGAACCAGTTTAGGTTGGGCCTATCGGATCCCATAAAGGATGAATTTACATGTACGGACCTTCCTGGCACCCTAGAAGCATTGATAAAGTTAGTCATCCAAATTGATCGCAGACTTTGTGAAAGGAAGACTGAAAAATTTGTAACTGATGTTCCATACAGAAGCTCAAACAACCATACCCAATCATCCCCTACTAGTAAAACCACAGTAGGAGCCATGGAGATTGGAGTCATCAGAGGATCCCTCAGTTCTGAAGAAAGGAATCAAAGAAGGGTACATCAATCGTGCATGTATTGTGCAAACCCAAATCACGTTGTCAAAGAATGCCTCGTACTCCAAAAATCAAAGAAAAGTAAGTGTTTACATTTACATTCTTCTCACCCACTATTGGGAAATACCACTTATTGCCATGTTTCTTTACTTTTACAGTGGGATCAAAACAGATTGACTACTGAGGCAATCGTGGATTCCGGGTGCTTATGGGAATTACCTGGATAAAGAATTAAAGGGACACTGAACCCAATTTTTTTCTTTCGTGATTCAGATAGAGCATGAAATTTTAAGCAACTTTCTAATTTACTCCTATTATCAAATTTTCTTTTCTTGGTATCTTTATTTGAAATGCAAGAATGTAAGTTTAGATGCCGGCCCATTTTTGGTGAACAACCTGGGTTGTCCTTGCTGATTGGTGGATATATCATCCACCAATAAAAAAGTGCTGTCCAGAGGTCTGAATAAAAAAAAAAAGCTTATATGCCTTCTTTTTCAAATAACTATAGCAAGAGAACGAAAAAAAAATTGATAATAGGAGTAAATTAGAAAGTTGCTTAAAATTGCATGCTCTATCTGAATCACAAAAGAAAAAATTTTGGGTCAGTGTCCCTTTAATTGTTAAAAATAAATACCTTTGGTGTGCAAGCATTAACCTATCTCCATTCGTGTTATTGACGGCTCTAGTTTAATTACAGGTCCTATCACACACCAAACAATACCTATATTAGTACAAACACCCTCAGGTCATACCGAACATATAAGTTTTGATGTATTACCATCACCATTATTCCTGATCATTTTATGTTTGAATTGGCTCCAACTCCATCAGCCCATAATCGATTGGAAGAATTTAAAGGTTGACCTCACTTCTGAGTAGTCTAAACACTTGCTACCCTCAGCAAGATCATCTACCTCAGATTACAGACCCAACTTTTATTTTACCAGAATACTACGCAGATTTCTCTGATGTTTTCAGTAAAAAGGAGTCTGAATCGCTTCCCCCACATTGAGTCTATTACTGTCCCATAGATTTACAACCAGGATATGTAGTACCTTATGGACATCTATACCCTTTGAGCCAACCAGAACTGGAACATTTAAAGAACTATCTTGATGAAAACCTACGCAAAGGATTTTTTAAGACTGTCTACCTCCCCTGCTGGAACTGGCATGTTTTTTTTCGTCAGGAACAAGAATTCAACACTTAAGCCAATTATTGATTACAGAGAACTCAACAAGGTGCCCCTTACCTCTGATACCCGAACTCATAGAAAGGCTACGTCAAGCTAAAATATTCACAAAATTGGATCTCCGTGGGGCGTACAATTTGGTACGTATCAGAGAAGAGGACGAATGGCTGACTGCCTATAGGACAAGATATGGCCTCTATAAGTACTTAGTTATGCCATTCAGGTTGTGTAAAGCCCCCACAACTTTCCAATACTTCATAAATGATGTATTCAGAGACATTAGATGTATGTATTGTGATCTATCTCCGACGACATCTTGATAAACTCTAACAACCTAACAGATCATGTCCAAAATGTTAGATGGGTTTTCTCTAGATTGCGTACACATCAGTTGTACGCCAAACCAGAAAAATCAGTATTCCATACCAATGGGATATCATTCCTGGGTTATCACATCAGTCCTGCAGGAATACAAATGGAACAAAATAAGGTACAGACTGTAAAAGATTGAGTAAAACCAGAATCTAAGAAAGATCTACAACGGTTTTTAGAATTCACGAATTACTACCAAAAGTTTATTAGGAACTTCTTAAGGATTGCTAAACCACTCACTTCACTCACTGGTTCTTCTACCTTCCACTGGAATACCAAAGCAGATATAGCCTTCAATGATTTAAAGGCAAGATTTACAAGTGCTCCCATTCTCCCATGATCAGGGAGTCAGAGCCATAAAATGGTTCATGGATAGGGACACCGCTTATAAACAGGAAGAGAAAATCTTCATTTGTGACTGTTTGGAGTTCCTACTAACCCACAATTATTTTATCTTTGACAAAGAGTTTTATCTCCAATTATGTGGAACGGCAATGGGGGCGAAATTCGCCCCCTCGTATGCCAATTTATATGTGGGTTGGTGGGAACTCCAACATATCTACTCATATCAAAATCCATTCATACATGACATTGTTTTTTATAACAGATTTATTGATGACATGATCTTTATAATTGAGGATAGGGATCATGGGGGCATTCCCATTGCTCATTTTTTGGAATATTTGAATACCAATGCCAATCAATTAAAATTTACAGGTGAGTTTAATTCCCACACAGTCAACTTTTTGGATTTGACATTGGAAGGGGTGGAGGATGATGGAACTATTATATCAAGTACCTATAGAAAACCAACTGCTGGTAACACCATTTTACATGCTCAATCAGCCCATCCTCCCCACCTCCTTAAATCAATTCCAAAAAGTCAATTTTTTAAGACTAAAGAGAAATACCAACAACGACGAAATTTATTGTAATCAATCTAATGATCTAAAAAAGAGATTGTTAGCCAGAGGTTATAATTCAAGTTTATTAGATAAAGCACAGGAAGATGCAAAAATGGATTGTACTTAAAAAAAAACGAAATCTCATAAATCTTTTTCAGAAAACGCAATAGTGTTTAGTACCCCATTTTCTAACCAGTATAATGAAGTAGTTAACATCTTAAAGAAACACATTCCACTACTTAAGAATGATCCCTTAATATCCAACTCAGTGTCTAACTTTAAATTTGTTTCTAGAAAGCCAGAAACCCTGGGCTCAAAGTTGGCACCTAGCATGATACAGACCAATAATTTGTCCTCCCCCACCTGGCTACATGGCAGTAGAAGGGGAAATTTCAAATGCCATAATTTCAACTGTAAAGCCTGCAAGTCTATCATTGTAGGCAACAATTTTCATTCCAAGAGTATGTTGAAAACTTTTGAAATCAACTTCTATGCCACCTGTAGAACAAAGTGGGTAGTATACGTACTTAACTGCAATATTTGCCAACATCAATATGTAGGCCAAACCTCTCGTGAGTTCCGAGAAAGAGTTAGGGAACATTTGAGAGATGTTGAGAATTTTAATAAAAACTCAGCAGTTGCCAAACACTTAAATGGTCTGCATTTAACTGGTGTTCCCAATTTTGGAGCGCAAATCATTGAAGTAGTTCATAGACCTACCAGAGGAGGGGACAGACATAAACTCCTTACAAAAAGGGAGTTATTCTGGATTCTAAAATTAGAAACCAGACACCCTAAGGGTATCAATCTGGAATGGGATATTTCTTATTTTATAGATTAATGCTTAAATATGCACTTCTCAATTTAAAAATATACAATTATTATTAATAAAAAAAATTTAATTGCATATAAGCATTTTCTCCTGCTATTGGTGTTCTCTCCCTCCAGATTACCGACTCCCAACATTGACAACAGCACACTTATATATGTATCATTGGTCTGTGAAACAATATCCCTTATTTTCCAAATATGATTCAATTTTTCACATAGATTAACCATATACTTATATAGCCCTAACATTGTAACCATGCCTTAATGTTTGCTAAATAATATTTGAATATATCGTCCTAGGTTTAGTTTTTAGCCATGGATTTGTTCAGTTCATTGTCCATTAGGCATTTTTCATTAACATAGTTTAGATAAATAAGTAGCTATATAAGTTTATAGACACACACTAAAATGTCTTAAATGTTTCTATTTATAACAGCCTGTCAGTATGCATACAAGGATTCTTTTGTACCTTCAATTTTATTACATTTGTTGATTTTAATATTTCCTAACATGCTGCCAGTGTTTCCCTCAGGGTGACGTCCGGTTGCAGCCGTTACTGGCTGCTGATTGGACAATCATCCCTTTAAGTACACTTCAGACATGTTTAGCATTAGTTCCTATGACTAAGCGCCCACTAGGGGGGCGCGAAACGCGTCAGGACTACTACTCCTGCTTACCTGCACCTTGATGCAGCTTTTACCCTTTGTTCAATAAAGATTCCCGGATTTTACCTTGCCCCTGAGTGCTCAGATCTCTGCTTTCTTAAGATTTACAAGTGCTCCCATTCTACACTTTCCCAACCCAAGTTTGCAATATATATTGGAAGTCGACTCATCCGATTTCTCCATAGGAGCCATCCTATCTCAACGTGAGGCTATCTCAGCAGCTATCCACCCCTATTGCTTTTTTCTCCAAAGCAATGAACAGTGCAGAGATGAACTATCCGATAGGGGAAAAGGAGCTACTAGCAATAAAATGCTCACTGGAACATTGGAGGCATCTTCTGGAAGGTACTGAACAACCTATAATTATATATGCTGATCATAAAAATCTAGAGTATCTTTGGAATAACAAAACCATATCCTCAAGACAAGTTAGGTGGAGCCTCTACTTTGCCAGGTTAAACTACAACATTATCTACTATCCCGCTAATAAAAATGGCAAGGCTGACGTGCTTTCCTGCAAGGATAAGAAGCCTGTCCTTCAAAAAGAACCTAACAGCATTATACCTAGTGAACGCTTCATAGGATTAACAGCAGACTTTACAATAAAACTAAAGAAATCCTTAACTACAGACATAGGTCTTCCTCTTAAGACCCTCATCCAAAAACCCAACGGGTTATATTACTACAATGAACAGCTCTATATTCCAAGGGACTTAAGACCTATTATACTACAGTTATGCCATGATTCTCCACTTTCTGGTCACCAAGGTGACAGACGTACCTTGAAAAAGATCTTAAGAGAATTTTGGTGGCCTGGATTTAAAACAAGTGTAACAGATTACATACAAAGTTGCACAGTCAGTGCAACATCCAAAAGACAAAAACAGTTTCCTTACGGTCTTCTTAAGCCAATTAAGAGTTCTTAAAGACCTTGGCAACAGGTGGCCATGGATTTTATCGTCAAACTACCAGTCTCAAAAAAACAAAATACAATTTTAGTAGTCATTGATCTTCTAACAAAAATGGCTCATTTCATCCCATACCATAAATTACCTACCTCAACTGAAACAGCTGACCTGTTTCTAAATCACATAGTCAAGTTGCACGGAAAACCACCAACATTGATTTCAGACAGAGGTACCCAGTTCACCTCACGTTTCTGGACACAACTCTGTAAATTTCTACAAATCGATCATCGCTTCACCACATCCTTCCACCCCAGACCAATGGACAATCTGAACGCCTGAACCAATGGCTCGAACAATATCTCCGTTGCTATTGTTCACATCATCAGTCTGACTGGATTAAATATTTACCTATGGCAGAATATGCTTTCAACGACTCAACTAATTCCACAACTAAGATGACACCCTTCTATGCTAACTACGGTTACCAACTAACTTTAACTTTCGCTCCAGGTATTATATCAGCCTCACTTCAGGTTGACCATTTGTATAATTCTCTCTTAGAGGTCTTCAAGAATCTTTGTGACAATATTTCTCATGATCAATCCAACCAAAAGAAGTATTATGACTTGAGACGTTGTACACCCCCTAAATATAGCATTGGTGACTTTGTGTGGTTATCGACCAGAAACCTAAAATTGCAGATACCCCTGTAGAAAGCTGGGTAGGAGGTTCATAGGTCCATTTACCATTATTAGAATAATCAATGAAAACGCAGTCACTCTTGAATTACCACCAAACATGCGTATCCATCCGACTTTTCATGTGTCCTTGCTAACGCATGAGGGACTCTAATCTTGTTTTTCCTCCTGGACCAGTACAAGATCTGCCTGATGAATTTGAGGTACAAACATTATTGGATTCAATATTTTGCAGAGGGCAATTACAATATTTGGTACGGTGGGAGAGGTATACCAGTCAAGATGATTTTTGGGAACCGTCCACTAATATCCACGCTCCAAGATTGAAAGATGTATTTCATCAACACTTTCCAGATCGTCCTCGTCCCCAAGCTGTGGGACAGCTTGTTTGAGGAGGGGGTCATGTCATGATTCTTCCTTTGACCATCCCCCTTCTCCTTTAAGAGTTTCATCACACCTGTAAACAGGTGCTTAGTAATTTTGATTGATTCACTCTAGCTTTGCTCTGAGCCTGCATGCATCGATTTGTTTGCTATCAACTTCTTGGATTACAAGCTTTGGGACCATTCCTTTCATCAGCGCTGTAACATACAGCAACAGATTTTATCCTAATTGTTGGATTCAGCTACCTACATCGTACCACGGGATTTCGCTATTCCATTCCTGCTAGCTCCTCCCTCTTCATCAGAGCCTTCAGTGAGAATAGTACACATCACCGGACAACTACAGACCCAGCTCATACGTCAGTAACTTGGTGTTACGCAAGGCACTTTCCAGCTGATCCTCCTGTGCACGCTGTCTAAGCCTATTCACTGAATCTCCATATTGCTCATGGTAATTACCCAGCGTTTCTCTGCTCTGCTATCACTCTGGTCACAAAATGGAACTTTCAGAGAATTGAGTCTTAGATAAAACCTTGCTCTGCTATCTCTCCTTGAGTTCCGGTCTACTCAAGTACTTAACATAGCGAAGCCTATAATCACTACTTTGTGTCTATACTGTCATTGGTAGTAAGATAACGGTAGTACTACCTGTAACCCCTATCTCTGTTGATTAACACGTTCACCACTAGCAATGCTAAACTGCTACTGGTCGGTGCAATCTTCATTCAGTATTAATTCACTTCCTGACATTTGTGTATTTCTTAAAGTGAGATATACATGTCACTGTGATACAAGTAAATTCCTAGTGAAGGTGATACTTTGTACAGCTCTGCGGCTGAGATCCATATAAATTTCTTTAAAGCCTTACAATATGTGATGATTTTTGGACAGATATATCTATTTATAGCAAGATATGTATATGAATATATATATATATGTCTAGATATCTCGAGATCTATATACGAAAGTCTCTTTGAAAATCCCTCTGAGATATTATTTAACCCTTTAACGACCACGGACATGCAGGGTACGTCCTACAAAAACTGTCACTTAATGACCAAGGATGTACCCTGTATGTCTTTTCAAGACCCTGTATGTAGGTTTTCAAGTGGTGGAAGAGATCGTGATCACTTCCAGACACTTTCAGGGTATTGCAGCGATGCCTCGATATTGAGGCATCGTGCAATACCCTTTTTTTAACAAGTAATGCAGAGAGAGCCACTCTGTGGCCCTCTCTGCATCAGCCAGCGATGGTGCCGATCGTTGGTGGGTGGAAGCCATTGCAGGGAGGCAGCTGGGCATCCCATCACTGGAGGATATCCGGTGCATTGGGAAGAGGGGGGCAGGATCACATATGGTGGCACTGGGAGCGCACACGGTGGTGGGAGCACGCACGGGCACGGGGGTGGGTGGGACTGAACTTGGGAAGGGGGGGTAAATGTTGTCCAAGGGATCTGGGAGGAGATGGCGGTAGGTTATTGAAAGGGGTAGCTACACTACAGAAAAAAAAAAATTGTTGTTTTTTTAATAAAAAAAGTCAATTTTATGGCAAACTGGGTACTGGAAGACAGCTGCCAGTACCCAAGATGACGGGAAATAGGTAGAGGGGGGAGGGTTAGAGAGCTGTTTGGCGGGGATCAGGGAAGTGTGGGGCTAAGGGGGGATCCTACACTGCAGAATATATATATTTTTTAAAAAATTAAATAAAAAAAAAACAAACAAAAACAAAACCTTTTATTTTAGTACTGGCAGACTTTCTGCCAGTAAAACATATGAAAGCTGCACACTCCAAAAGAGAAAAAGGTTTATTGACATGCAACTTTTCATGGGCACCTGCCCCTTTGTCAAGCTGAATACAAACTACACACAGTGAACATTTAAACCGATCTCCAATAATAGGCTGACCAATCACAATTCACATTTGACAAAGTGGAAGTGGTTATACATATGTCACAGTTTAACCCTTCCTAGTTTCACTGTTAACCCTTTCTTAACCACATGAATATTTTTCATTACATCTTAATTCTATATATATATATAGTAAGATATGATGAAAATAATGATATTTTTAGAAAGTCCACCGGAGAAATGTTAAAATACCCCAGGTCCCTAACAGTAAGAAAATTGAAAAATGGTCTGGTCACTAAGGGGTTAATGTGCATAAGATAGTAATGTGAAATCTTTTTATTATCTCCATAGTTAAACATATATCGTTACATATAAATACATGTTTCTCTATGTATATGTATGTACAGTATGTCAATGTAAAATCCCTTCGTCTGCTTTTTTTTCTAATACAGTTATTGTATCTCTTATCTTTGAGCCCTTATAACTTTTGTGTGCAATATTTTTTTAAATAGCTTTTATTAGACAGTGTTAATATTAGTGTAAGTGTACTTTGTAAAGTATTTTTGAAGTGTTTTGTTAAACTTTTATGTTGCAGAAAACTATTAACTACGGCTCTTCGAGCGCAGAAAAGATTGTTGCGTAAAAGGTGATAGCGCATGCGCAATCAAGACTTTTCAAGACTTGTAATAGCTGCGCAATGGAAATTGATTGCGAAAAGACCATATCACTCACACTCAGAAATTGTTTTTTCCTTAACATGTTTCCATTGACTTGTTATACCTGTTGCAGAAATAGCTGTTTTTGCTTTTTAAAACCACAACCCTTTAGAAAGGGTTGAGCTTGCAGGGAGAGGCAGCATCATTATCTTATTACTCTCTTTACATTCAAAGCCTAATATTTATAAAGAACATTTAAAATGTAACATTTTAGTACTTATATCATCCACTCTCAACTTGTAGTCTGATTTCTTCTGCTGCATCTTGTATACATAGTTATTCTTTACCCGTTACTGCAGCATTTACATTTTCAGTACAGGTGGCAGTTTCAACATGTAAAAGCAGCTGTTTCAAATAGCAAAATAAAGGTAAATTAACTATTTGTAAAGAATTTGACACTCCAGTAGGAAACTCATTAAAGGGGAGAAAATGACAAAGTACAACATCCATTTAACATACAGATATCAAATCATAGATTGTGATTAGCTCCATGGTGTTTTCATCTGGGAAGGAAAAGATTTTCAACTAAAGCAAACATAAAATGTACCAGGTAATTAATATTGATGATTACTGCCTAAAATGTTTGAATGCAGTTTTTACAATTTACCACTAATATCAGTTCATGACGTGAGCAATTAATTTCTTAATACATTTTGCAGTAATTTGACTTCTAACATATTTAAGTATTCAATCTATTATTGCTATCATTAACATTCTTATGATCATGTTTGATTTTTTGTAAAATGATGTACAAAGTTTCATAGTTTACAAGAGTGATTTGATTTATAGTTTTAAATTTTAATTAAACTAAAATCCAGTGATGTTAATTAATATGTGAACTGAGCAGCATAAGGACTTAAATGCTAAAAAAAAAAAACTACTGCAGAAAAGAAGATAATTGTCACAAACAAACTTGATTTTCAGTTGGTCCAAGGTTAGAGAATTTGAAAAGTTAAAATTTCAGGACCCGATCCGATATGCAGCGTTGCCCGCAAAAGCCGGCAACAAAGTTTTTTTCGCGTTTTTGGTATACTATATACAGCGTCGCATCTAAATGCAGGACGTATATTGCACCCGTCGCTCGCAATTTTTACTCCCATAAGCTAACATGGGACCGCGTCATAAGTAGTGATGTCCCGAATAGTTCGCCGGCGAATAGTTCCCGGCGAACATAGCTTGTTCGTGTTCGCAACGGCGACCGAACATATGCAATGTTTGATCCGCCCCCTATTCGTCATCATTGAGTAAACTTTGACCCTGTATCTCACAGTCTGCAGACACATTCCAGCCAATCAGCAGCAGACACTCCCTCCCAGACCCTCCCAGCTCCTGGACAGCAGCCATTTTAGATTCATTCGGAAGCTGCTTTCTTAGTGAGAGGAGGGACAGTGTAGCTGCTGCTGATTTAATAGGGAAATTGATAGCTAGGCTAGTGTATTCAGTGTCCACTACAGTCCTGAAGGACTCATCTGATCTCTTTTTAGGGCTGCTTTTTTTTCCTGTGTAATCTAATTGCAGTTGCCTGCCAGCGTGTGTGCCAGGCTCACAGCGTATACTGTGCCCACTTGCCCAGTGCCACCACTCATATCTGTTGTAACATTAGTGTAAATTTAAAAAAAAAAAAAAACTTTTTTGACTGTGAAACATCAGTCTGCTTGTGTAATCTATTTGCAGTTGCCTGCCTGCCTGCCTGCCAGCGTGTGTGCCAGGCCCACTTGCCCACAGTGCCACCACTCATATCTGTTGTAACAGTAGTGTAAATTTAAAAAAAAAACTTTTTTGACTGTGAAACATCAGTCTGCTTGTGTAATCTAATTGCAGTTACCTGCCTGCCAACGTGTGTGTCAGGCTCACAGCGTATACTGTGCCCACTTGCCCAGTGCCACCACTCATATCTGGTGTAACATTAGTGTAAATTAAAAAAAAAAAAACATTTTTGACTGTGAAACATCAGTCTGCTTGTGTAATCTAATTGCATTTGCCTGCCTGCCAGCGTGTGTGCCAGGCCCACTTGCCCACAGTGCCACCACTCATATCTATTGTAACAGTAGTGTAAATTTAAAAAAACAAACTTTTTTGACTGTTAAACATCAGTCTGCTAGTGTAATCTAATTGCAGTTGCCTGCCTGCTAGCGTGTGTGCCAGGCTCACAGCGTATACTGTGCCCACTTGCCCAGTGCCACCACTCATATCTGGTGTACCATTAGTGTAAATTAAAAAAAAAAAAAAACTTTTTTGACTGTGAAACATCAGTCTGCTTGTGTAATCTAATTGCAGTTGCCTGCCTGCCAGCGTGTGTGCCAGGCCCACATGCCCACAGTGCCACCACTCATATCTGTTGTAACAGTAGTGTAAATTAAAAAAAATAACTTTTTTGACTGTGAAACATCAGTCTGCTAGTGTAATCTAATTGCAGTTGCCTGCCTGCATGCGTGTGTGCCAGGCCCACTTGTCCACAGGGCCACCACTCATATCTGTTGTAACAGTAGTGTAAATTTAAAAAAAAAAACTTTTTTGACTGTGAAACATCAGTCTGCTTGTGTAATCTAATTGCAGTTGCCTGCCTGCCAGCGTGTGTGCCAGGCCCACATGCCCACAGTGCCACCACTCATATCTGTTGTAACAGTAGTGTAAATTAAAAAAAAAAACTTTTTTGACTGTGAAACATCAGTCTGCTAGTGTAATCTAATTGCAGTTGCCTGCCTGCATGCGTGTGTGCCAGGCCCACTTGTCCACAGGGCCACCACTCATATCTGTTGTAACAGTAGTGTAAATTTTAAAAAAAAACTTTTTTGACTGTGAAACATCAGTATGCTAGTGTAATCTAATTGCAGTTGCCTGCCTGCCAGCGTGTGTGCCAGGCTCACAGCGTATACTGTGCCCACTTGCCCAGTGCCACCACTCATATCTGGTGTAACATTAGAGTAAATTTAAAAAAAAACTATTTTTAACTGTGAAACATCAGTCTGCTTGTGTAATCTAATTGCAGTTGCCTGCCTGCCAGCGTGTGTGCCAGGCCCACTTTCCCACAGTGCCACCACTCATAGCTATTGTAACAGTAGTGTAAATTTAAAAAAACAAACTTTTTTGACTGTGAAACATCAGTCTGCTAGTGTAATCTAATTGCAGTTGCCTGCCTGCCAGCGTGTGTGCCAGGCTCACAGCGTATACTGTGCCCACTTGCCCAGTGCCACCACTCATATCTGGTGTACCATTAGTGTAAATTAAAAAAAAAAAAAACTTTTTTGACTGTGAAACATCAGTCTGCTTGTGTAATCTAATTGCAGTTGCCTGCCTGCCAGCGTGTGTGCCAGGCCCACTTGCCCAGTGCCACCAATCATTTCTGGTGTAACAAACAGTAGTGTAAATTTAAAAAAAAAACTTTTTTGATTGTGAAACATCAGTCTGTTAGTGTAATCTAATTGCAGTTGCCTGCCTGCCAGCATGTGTGCCAGGCCCACTTGCCCACAGTGCCACCACTCATATCTGTTGTAACAGTAGTGTAAATTTAAAAAAAAAAAAACTTTTTTGACTGTTAAACATCAGTCTGCTAGTGTAATGTAATTGCAGTTGCCTGCCTGCCAGCGTGTGTGCCAGGCCCACTTGCCCACAGTGCCAACACTCATATCTGTTGTAACAGTAGTGTAAATTTAAAAATAAAAAACTTTTTTGACTGTGAAACATCAGTCTGCTTGTGTAATCTAATTGCAGTTGCCTGCCTGCCAGCGTGTGTGCCAGGCTCACAGCATATACTGTTCCCACTTGCCCAGTGCCACCACTCATATCTGTTGTAATAGTAGTGTAAATTTAAAAAATAATTTTTTTTTGACTGTTAAACATCAGTCTGCTAGTGTAATCTAATTGCAGTTGCCTGCCTGCCAGCGTGTGTGCCAGGCTCACAGCATATACTGTGCCCACTTGCCAAGTGCCACCACTCATATCTGGTGTAACATTAGTGTAAATTTAAAAAAATAAATTTTTGACTGTGAAGCATCAGTCTGCTTGTGTAATCTAATTACAGTTGCCTGCCTGCCAGCGTGTGTGCCAGGCCCACTTGCCCACAGTGCCACCACTCATATCTGTTGTAACAGTAGTGTAAATTTAAAAAAAAAAACTTTTTTGACTGTGAAACATCAGTCTGCTAGTGTAATCTAATTGCAGTTGCCTGCCTGCCAGCGTGTGTGCCAGGCCCATTTGCCCACAGTGCCACCACTCATATCTGTTGTAACAGTAGTGTAAATTTAAAAAAAAAAAAAAAAATTGACTGTGAAACATCAGTCTGCTTGTGTAATCTAATTGTAGTTGCCTGCCTGCCAGCGTGTGTGCCAGGCTCACAGCGTATACTGTTCCCACTTGCCCAGTGCCACCACTCATATCTGTTGTAACAGTAGTGTAAATTTAAAAAAAAAACTTTTTTGACTGTGAAACATCAGTCTGCTAGTGTAATCTAATTGCAGTTGCCTGCCTGCCAGCGTGTGTGCCAGGCCCACTTGCCCAGTGCCACCAATCATTTCTGGTGTAACAAACAGTAGTGTAAATTTAAAAAAAAAAACTTTTTTGATTGTGAAACATCAGTCTGTTAGTGTAATCTAATTGCAGTTGCCTGCCTGCCAGCATGTGTGCCAGGCCCACTTGCCCACAGTGCCACCACTCATATCTGTTGTAACAGTAGTGTAAATTTAAAAAAAAAAAAACTTTTTTGACTGTTAAACATCAGTCTGCTAGTGTAATGTAATTGCAGTTGCCTGCCTGCCAGCGTGTGTGCCAGGCCCCACTTGCCCACAGTGCCAACACTCATATCTGTTGTAACAGTAGTGTAAATTTAAAAATAAAAAACTTTTTTGACTGTGAAACATCAGTCTGCTTGTGTAATCTAATTGCAGTTGCCTGCCTGCCAGCGTGTGTGCCAGGCTCACAGCATATACTGTTCCCACTTGCCCAGTGCCACCACTCATATCTGTTGTAATAGTAGTGTAAATTTAAAAAATAATTTTTTTTTGACTGTTAAACATCAGTCTGCTAGTGTAATCTAATTGCAATTGCCTGCCTGCCAGCGTGTGTGCCAGGCTCACAGCATATACTGTGCCCACTTGCCAAGTGCCACCACTCATATCTGGTGTAACATTAGTGTAAATTTAAAAAAATAAATTTTTGACTGTGAAACGTCAGTCTGCTTGTGTAATCTAATTGCAGTTGCCTGCCTGCCAGCGTGTGTGCCAGGCCCACTTGCCCACAGTGCCACCACTCATATCTGTTGTAACAGTAGTGTAAATTTAAAAAAAAAAACTTTTTTGACTGTGAAACATCAGTCTGCTAGTGTAATCTAATTGCAGTTGCCTGCCTGCCAGCGTGTGTGCCAGGCCCATTTGCCCACAGTGCCACCACTCATATCTGTTGTAACAGTAGTGTAAATTTAAAAATAAAAAAAAAATTTGACTGTGAAACATCAGTCTGCTTGTGTAATCTAATTGTAGTTGCCTGCCTGCCAGCGTGTGTGCCAGGCTCACAGCGTATACTGTTCCCACTTGCCCAGTGCCACCACTCATATCTGTTGTAACAGTAGTGTAAATTTAAAAAAAAAAACTTTTTTGACTGTGAAACATCAGTCTGCTAGTGTAATCTAATTGCAGTTGCCTGCCTGCCAGCATGTGTGCCAGGCCCACTTGCCCAGTGCCACCAATCATTTCTGGTGTAACAAACAGTAGTGTAAATTTAAAAAAAAAAACTTTTTTGATTGTGAAACATCAGTCTGTTAGTGTAATCTAATTGCAGTTGCCTGCCTGCCAGCATGTGTGCCAGGCCCACTTGCCCACAGTGCCACCACTCATATCTGTTGTAACAGTAGTGTAAATTTAAAAAAAAAAAAACTTTTTTGACTGTTAAACATCAGTCTGCTAGTGTAATGTAATTGTAGTTGCCTGCCTGCCAGCGTGTGTGCCAGGCCCACTTGCCCACAGTGCCAACACTCATATCTGTTGTAACAGTAGTGTAAATTTAAAAATAAAAAACTTTTTTGACTGTGAAACATCAGTCTGCTTGTGTAATCTAATTGCAGTTGCCTGCCTGCCAGCGTGTGTGCCAGGCTCACAGCATATACTGTTCCCACTTGCCCAGTGCCACCACTCATATCTGTTGTAATAGTAGTGTAAATTTAAAAAATAATTTTTTTTTGACTGTTAAACATCAGTCTGCTAGTGTAATCTAATTGCAGTTGCCTGCCTGCCAGCGTGTGTGCCAGGCTCACAGCATATACTGTGCCCACTTGCCAAGTGCCACCACTCATATCTGGTGTAACATTAGTGTAAATTTAAAAAAATAAATTTTTGACTGTGAAGCGTCAGTCTGCTTGTGTAATCTAATTGCAGTTGCCTGCCTGCCAGCGTGTGTGCCAGGCCCACTTGCCCACAGTGCCACCACTCATATCTGTTGTAACAGTAGTGTAAATTTAAAAAAAAAAACTTTTTTGACTGTGAAACATCAGTCTGCTAGTGTAATCTAATTGCAGTTGCCTGCCTGCCAGCGTGTGTGCCAGGCCCATTTGCCCACAGTGCCACCACTCATATCTGTTGTAACAGTAGTGTAAATTTAAAAATAAAAAAAAAAATTGACTGTGAAACATCAGTCTGCTTGTGTAATCTAATTGTAGTTGCCTGCCTGCCTGCCTGCCAGCGTGTGTGCCAGGCTCACAGCGTATACTGTTCCCACTTGCCCAGTGCCACCACTCATATCTGTTGTAACAGTAGTGTAAATTTAAAAAAAAAACTTTTTTGACTGTGAAACATCAGTCTGCTAGTGTAATCTAATTGCAGTTGCCTGTCTGCCAGCATGTGTGCCAGGCTCACAGCATATACTGTGCCCACTTGCCCAGTGGCACCACTCATATCTTGTTTAATAGTATTGTAAGTGTACATTTTAAAAAAAATGACAGGCAGAGGCAGGCCACCCCGCAGGTGCCGTCGTGGTCATGATGCTGTGATTCCCTTAGGCTCTAGAATAATGCCCAGTGTTCAGAAGCCACGTACCATGAACTCGAAAAGTTCTGAGGAGGACATAGTTGAATTTTTAACACAGGACACCCAATCTTCTATAGCTTCCGCTACGAACCTTGACGCACCATCCTCCTCCAGATTATCTATGGGCACCTCTCAAGTTAACACTTGCCCGCCTGCTGCCACCACCAACACTAGCACCACAGCCGCTTCACTTGATCTGGCAGAGGAGTTATTTACACATCATTTGGAAGAAATGAGTGATGCGCAACCATCATTGACAGAGGATGTAGATAACAGTGATATGTCTCAGTCAGGCAGCATTACAGACATGGACATACGGTGTGATGATGATGATGTTGTACCCGCTGCTGCTTCCTTTGTTGATTTGTCAGATACAAGTGAAACGGTTGATGATGAAAATGTATCCGTGGATGTCCCATGAATGCTCACTAGAAGAGAAGAAGAAGAGGGGGAAAGTTCAGATGGGGAGACAGAAAGGAGGAGGAGGAGGAGACGAGTTGGAAGCAGGGGGAGGTCGTCGCAAGGAGCTAGTGGCACAGTCAAGACAGCATGCATTGGCACCCAGGGTCAGACAGACAGCACGCCAATCAACGCATGCTGTTGCCACCACCAGAATGCCGTCATCGCAGAGCTCAGCAGTGTGGCATTTGTTTTGTGTGTCTGCCTCTGACAACAGTGATGCCATTTGCAACCTGTGCCAATAGAAACTGAGTCGTGGGAAGTCCAACACCCACCTAGGTACAACTTCTTTGCGAAGGCACATGATCGCACATCACAAACGCCTATGGGATCAAAACATGAGTACAAACAGCACACAAACTCAAAGCCGCCATCCTCCTCCTGGTCCAGCATCTTCAGCCACGTCAACCACTGCTGTCCTCCTTGCCCCCTCTCAACCATCCGCCACCCCATCTCTCTTCCGGAGCATTTCCTGCTCATCTGCCCACAGGTGTCTGTCAGGGACATGTTTGAGCATAAGAAGCCAATGTCACAAAGTCACCCCCTTGCCCGGCGTCTGACAGCTGGCTTGTCTGAACTCTTAGCCCACCAGCTTTTACCATACAAGCTGGTGGAGTCTGAGGCGTTCCAAAAATTTGTAGCTATTGGGACACCGCAGTGGAAGGTACCCGGCTGAAATTTCTTTTCACAAAAGGCAATCCCCAACCTGTACTCAATTGTGCGAAAGGAAGTAATGGCATGTCTGGCACACAGTGTTGGGGCAAGGGTCCATCTGAAGACTGATAGCTGGTCTGCAAAGCATGGTCAGGGCAGGTATATAAACTAAACTGTGCATTGGGTAAACCTGCTGACGGCTGACAACCATGGAATGAGTTGCTCTGCAGAGTTGGTGACATAGCCACAACTTGCAGGCAGGCCTGCTGCCACCTCCTCTACTCCTCCTACTCCATCCTCTTCCATAACCTCCTCGGCTGAGTCCTCTTCTTCTGCTGCTTCGTCTGGCTCCACATCAATGGCACCCCCCCAGCTCCTCAGGTACTATTCCACATCCCGGATACGGCAGTGTCATGCTGTCTTGGGGTTGACTTGCCTGAAAGCAGAGCATCACACCGGACTAGCACTCCTGTCCGCCCTGAATGCACAGGTGGATCAGTGGCTGACTCCGCACCAACTGGAGATCGGCAAAGTGGTTTCTGACAATGGAAGTAATTTGGTGGCGGCATTGAAATTGGGCAAGTTGACACATGTGCCGTGCATGGCACATGTGTGTAATCTGATCGTACAATGCTTTGTGCACAAGTACCCAGGCTTACAGGACATCCTGAAGCAGGCCAGGAAGGTGTGTGGCCATTTCAGGCATTCCTACAAGGCCATGGCACACTTTTCTGATATCCAGTGGCGAAACAACCTGCCAGTGAGGCGCTTGATTTGCGACAGCCCGACATGTTGGAATTCAACACTCCTAATGTTCGACCGCCTGCTCCAACAAGAAAAAGCCGTTAACGAGTATTTGTATGACCGGGGTGCTAGGACAGCCTCTGGGAAGTTGGGAATTTTTTTGCCACATTACTGGGCGCTCATGCAAAATGCCTGTAGGCTCATGCGTCCTTTTGAGGAGGTGACAAACCTAGTCAGTCACACCGAAGGCATCATCAGCGACATCATACCATTTGTTTTCTTCCTGGAGCATGCCCTGCGAAGAGTGCTGGATCAGGGCGTAGATGAGCATGAAGAGGAAGAGTTGTGGTCACCATCACCACCAGAAACAGCCTTATCAGCATCACTTGCTGGACCTGCGGCAACACTGGAAGAGGATTGTGAGGAAGAGGAGTCAGAGGAGGAATGTGGCTTTGAGGAGGAGGAGGAAGACCAACCACAACAGGCATCCCAGGGTGCTCGTTGTCACCTATCTGGTACCCGTGGTGTTGTACATGGCTGGGGGGAGAAGATACCTTCAGTGAGATCACTGAGGACAAGGAACGGGACATGAGTAGCTCAGCATCCAACCTTGTGCAAATGGGGTCTTTCATGCTGTCGTACCTGTTGAGGGACCCTCATATAAAAAAGCTGAAGGAGAACAACCTGTACTGGGTGTCCACGCTACTAGACCCCCAGTATAAGCATAAAGTGCCTGAAAAGTTACCAAATTACCGCAAGTCGGAAAGGATGCAGCAGTTCCAAAATAAATTAAAAAGTATGTTTTACACAGCGTATAAGGGTGAAGTCACAGCACAACGGGAATCTAACAGGGGAAGAGGTGAAAGTAATCCTCCGACTCCCACGACCACGCAGGAAAGGACAGGACGCTTTATAGACGTGTTGATGATGGAGGACATGCAGAGCTTTTTAAGTCCTATGCATCGCCACAGCCCTTCGGGGTCCACCCTCAGAGAACGACTCGACCAACAGGTAGCAGACTACCTCGCCTTAACTGCAGATCTCGACACTCTGAGGAGCGATGAACCCCTTGACTACTGGGTGTGCAGGCTTGACCTGTGGCCTGAGCTATCCCAATTTGCGATAGAACTTCTGTCCTGCCCCGCTTCAAGTGTCCTGTCAGAAAGGACCTTCAGTGCAGCAGGAAGTATTGTCACTGAGAAGAGAAGTCGCCGAGGTCAAAAAAGTCTAGATTACCTCACCTTTATTAAGATGAATGAGGGATGGATCCCGAAGGGACTGACATTGGGCGATACATTCGACTAAAAAAGGCCTGATGAGATGAGCTGCCTTGGGCTAAAAATGGTCCACACGCTGCTGTATTTTATCTTCGAATGCCGGATGACTTGCGTGACTTATCCGCCACCAACTATGGTTCAAGCCGCAATGTTTTAGGGCACTTTCTGTCTGGGAAACAAACATCAATTTTTCTGGCCACTGCTACAGCAGCGGCTGCAACAATACCTAATTTTTAGGCATATGTACAATACATGCCAAATTTTTCTGGCCTCTGGTGCTGCACTGTGGCTTCAAAAACCACACCACTCATATCTGGTGGCACAGTTGATTGCACACGCAGTGCCCCAAATTTGAAGTAGGAGGACCGACCAAGCATCTTTTTCCATCTTCCGGTTCCTAAAATCCATACCATATACACGTCCCCTGATAGGGGGCGTAACAGGTATTAAACTGATCAGAATAGTACTACTTAACACACCACTCATATCTGGTGGCACAGTAGATTCCATGCGCAGTGCCCCAAATTTGAAGTAGGAGGACCGACCAAGCATCTTTTTCCATCTCCCGGTTCCTAAAATCCATGCCATATACACGTCCCCTGGCGCCGCAACTGCCTCTGGGAACCTTACCATGGGTCCCAGACTGCACGTCTTGTAATTCTCTGTCTGGGAAATTATCTATCTATCAAATCTATCAATTTATCTATCAAATCTATCTATCTATCTATCTATCATATCTATCAAATGTATATTGCATCTATTGATCTATCTATCTAATCTATGTATCTATCTATCAAATCTAACTATCTCGTGGCCGGACTGTTTTGTGACAGCCACTTGTGTTTCGGCCAAATGTCCGTTGGCCAAATGTCCAAAGCTAAAAGTCCGGCCACGATTGCACACGCAGTGCCCCAAATTTAAAGTAGGAGGACCGACCAAGCATCTTTTTCCATCTCCCGGTTCCTAAAATCCATGCCATATACACGTCCCCTGATAGGGGGCGTAACAGGTATTAAACTGATCAGAATAGTACTACTGAACACACCACTCATATCTGGTGGCACAGTAGATTGCACGCGCAGTGCCCCAAATTTGAAGTAGGAGGACCGACCAAGCATCTTTTTCCATCTCCCGGTTCCTAAAATCCAAGCCATATACACGTCCCCTGGCGCCGCAACTGCCTCTGGGAACCTTACCATGGGTCCCAGACCGCACGTCTTGTAATTCTCTGTCTGGGAAATTATATGTCTATCAAATCTATCTATTTATCTATCAAATCTATCTATCTATCGTATCTATCAAATGTATATTGCATCTATTGATCTATCTATCTAATCTATGTATCTATGTAGCTATCAAATCTATCTATCTCGTGGTTGTGCAAATGGACTGTTTGCGGTTGTTTGCGGTGCGTTAAATGGGGAGTTTGGTCTGTCACTGTGAAGCGGGCATAACCCTTACACTACCTGATTGATACAACATCATACCTGATGTTTTAAAGCACGTTATTCCAAACAATTTAGGAATGTTAGGTGATTTATGCCCTTTATGGATTAAAACCATACTCTGCATCAACTATGTAATTTTATGTGGGAGTTTTGCCATGGATCCCCTTCCGGCATGCCACAGTTCAGGTGTTAGTCCCCTTGAAACAACTTTTCCATCACTATTGTGGCCAGAAAGAGTCCCTGTGGATTTTAAAATTCATCTGCCTATTGAAGTCAATGGCGGTTCGCCCGGTTCGCCCGTTCGTGAACAGTTGCGGGCGTTCGCTGTTCACGAACTGAAAATTTCCAGTTTGCGACATCACTAGTCGTAAGTCGGTATCCAATATCCAGCGCAAGGCCTTACGTTACGAAAATGGAGAAATCTTACTCTATTTTCACCTCGCCATAAAATGCAGCCGTAGCAGGCCTTGCGCTGAGTATGGGAGCACCGTAACTCAATAAAATGCCTGAAAAAAAAAACTAACACTTAACGCATGCGCAATGTCTATCTACCTGTCAACCACAATCCCCCACCGCAATAACTAATAAAGTGTATTAACCCCTAAACCGCCATAGCCCACACCGCAATAAACCTATTCTATTATTAACCCCTAAACTGCCATAGCCCACATAGCCTATTAAATCTATTAACCCCTAATCTGCCGCCGCCAACATCGCCACCACTATAATAAAGTTATTAACCCCTAAATCTAAGTCTAACCCTAACACCCCCCTAACTTAATTATTATTTAAATAAATCTAAATAATATTACTATTATTAACTAAAGTTCTCCTATTTAAAATAAACCCTAAGATAGCTACAATATAATTAATAATTACATTGTAGCTATTTTAGGATTTATTTTTATTTTACAGGCAACTTTGTATTTATTTTAACTAGGTACAATAGCTATTAAATAGTTAATAACTATTTAATGGCTACCTAGTTAAAAATAATTACAAATATACCTGTAAAATAAAACTTAACCTAAGTTACAATTACACCTAACACTACACTATAATTCAATTAATGAAATAAATTAACTACAAGTAGCTAAAATTAAATACAATTAAATTAAATAAACTATAGTACAAAACCCCCCCACTAAATTACAGAAAATAAAAAAATTACAAGAAGTTTAAACTAATTACACCTAATCTAAGCCCCCTAATAAAATAAAAAAAGCCCTCCCCAAAATAATAAAATGCCATATCCTATACTAAATTACAAATAGCCCTTAAAAGGGCTTTTTGCGGGGCATTGCCCCAAAGTAATCAGCTCTTTTACCTGTAAAAAAAGAAATACACCCCCCCAACATTACAACCCACCACCCACACACCCCTACTCTAAAACCCACCCAATCCCCCCTTAATAAAACCTAACACTACCCTCTTGAAGATCACCCTACCTTGAGCCATCTTCACCCAGCCGGGCACAAGTGGTCATCCGATCCGGGCAGAAGAGGACATCTGGACTGGCAGAAGTCTTCATCCTATCTGGGCAGAAGAGGACATCTGGACCGGCAGAAGGCTTCATCCAAGCAGCATCTTCTATCTTCTTCCATCCGAGGAGGAGCGGCTCCATCTTGAAGACATCCGGCGCGGAGCATCCTTCCAGCACGACGGACTAACGACGAATGATGGTTCCTTTAAATGATGTCATCCAAGATGGCGTCCCTTGAATTCCGATTGGCTGATAGGATTCTATCAGCCAATCAGAATTAAGGTAGGAAAAATCTGATTGGTTGATTTAATCAGCCAATCGGATTGAAGTTCAATCCGATTGGCTGTTTGGATCAGCCAATAGAATTGACCTTGCATTCTATTGGCTGATCCGGATGAAGACTTCTGCCCGGATCGGATGACCACTTGTGCCCAGCTGGGTGAAGACGGCTCAAGGTAGGGTGATCTTCAAGGAGGTAGTGTTAGGTTTTATTAAGGGGAGATTGGGTGGGTTTTAGAGTAGGGGTGTGTGGGTGATGGGTTGTAATGTTGGGGGGTGTATAAGTATAGGGTAGGGCATTTTATTATTTTGGGGGGCTTTTTTATTTTATTAGTGGGATTAGATTAGGTGTAATTAGTTTTAAAAACTTGTAATTATTTTATTATTTTCTGTAATTTAGTGTTTTTTTTCCCCGTACTTTAGATAATTGTATTTAATTGTATTTAGTTTAAACTTCTTGTTATATTTTTTTATTTTCTGTAATTTAGTGGGGGGTTTTTTTAACTATAGTTTATTTTATTTAATTTTAATTAATTTTAAATAATTGTAGTTAATTTATTTAATTAATTTAATGATAGTGTAGTGTTAGGTGTAATTGTAACTTAGGTTAGGGTTTATTTTACAGGTAAATTTGTATATATTTTAACTAGGTAGCTATTAAATAGTTATTAACTATTTAATAGCTATTGTACCTAGTTAAAATAATTACAAAGTTGCCTGTAAAATAAAAATAAATCCTAAAATAGCTACAATGTAATTATTAATTATATTGTAGCTATCTTAGGGTTTATTTTATAGTTAAGTATTTAGTTTTAAATAGGAATAATTTAGTTAATAATAGTAATATTATTTAGATTTATTTAAATAATAATTAAGTTAGGGGGATGTTAGGGTTAGACTTAGGTTTAGGGGTTAATAACTTTATTATAGTGGCGGCGACATTGGCGACGGCAGATTAGGGGTTAATAGATTTAATAGGCTATGTGGGCTACGGCGGTTTAGGGGTTAATACTAGGATAGGTTTATTGCAGTGTGGGCTATGGCGGTTTAGGGGTTAATACTAGAATAGGTTTATTGCGGTGTGGGCTATGGTGGTTTAGGGGTTAATAATTAGGCTTATTGCGTTGTGGGGGGTTGTCGGTCTAGGGGTTAATACATTTATTATTAGGAGTGAGAGGGGGGATTGCGGATATAGGGGTATAAGTGTCGGGCTTATTTTTGGGAGGCGTGTTAGACAGTTACGGGAGATTTAAAATTTTAGTTAGTTTTCTTAGGCGCAGGCAGTTTCTAAAGTGCCATAAGTAACTAGCGACTCCAGAAATTTGTAGTTACGCTTATTTCTGGACATCGCTAGTTTATTCGACTTACGGCAATTTAGGAACTGCCGGCGGGTTATATGTAATACCCCGATGTGCAAGGTGAAATTACAGGCGGCGCAGGTTCCCTTGCTTGCGCCGAAACCTATGCCGTATATCGGATCGCGCCCCCAGTGAAAATCTGCTTAACAATTGTTTTCTTTGTGATTGTAATACTGGTTGTAAATTGCCCACATTCAAGCTATAGTGGTGTTTTTGTGCCATGAATACACAATAAAAAGCATAAGAATAAATTGATTGGACAGTTAAAGGGACAGTCTACTCAAAAACTGTTAGGCCTAGATTTGGAGTTCGGCGGTAAAAGGTCTGTTAACGCTCCGCGGGCTTTTTTCTGGCCGCACCATAAATTTAACTCTGGTATCGAGAGTTCAAACAAATGCTGCGTTAGGCTCCAAAAAAGGAGCGTAGAGCATTTTTACCGCAAATGCAACTCTCGATACCAGAGTTGCTTACGGACGTGGCCGGCCTCAAAAACGTGCTCGTGCACGATTCCCCCATAGGAAACAATGGGGCTGTTTGAGCTGAAAAAAAACCTAACACCTGCAAAAAAGCAGCGTTCAGCTCCTAACGCAGCCCCATTGTTTCCTATGGGGAAACACTTCCTACGTCTGCACCTAACACTCTAACATGTACCCCGAGTCTAAACACCCCTAACCTTACACTTATTAACCCCTAATCTGCCGCCCCCGCTATCGCTGACCCCTGCATATTTTTTTAAACCCCTAATCTGCCGCTCCGTAAACCGCCGCCACCTACGTTATCCCTATGTACCCCTAATCTGCTACCCCTAACACCGCCGACCCCTATATTATATTTATTAACCCCTAACCTGCCCCCCACAACGTCGCCGACACCTGCCTACACTTATTAACCCCTAATCTGCCGAGCGGACCTGAGCGCTACTATAATAAAGTTATTAACCCCTAATCCGCCTCACTAACCCTATCATAAATAGTATTAACCCCTAATCTGCCCTCCCTAACATCGCCGACACCTAACTTCAATTATTAACCCCTAATCTTCTGATCGGAGCTCACCGCTATTCTAATAAATGGATTAACCCCTAAAGCTAAGTCTAACCCTAACACTAACACCCCCCTAAGTTAAATATATTTATCTAACGAAATAAATTAACTCTTATTAAATAAATTATTCCTATTTAAAGCTAAATACTTACCTGTAAAATAAATCCTAATATAGCTACAATATAAATTATAATTATATTATAGCTATTTTAGGATTAATATTTATTTTACAGGCAACTTTGTAATTATTTTAACCAGGTACAATAGCTATTAAATAGTTAAGAAATATTTAATAGTTACCTAGTTAAAATAATAACAAATTTACCTGTAAAATAAATCCTAACCTAAGTTATAATTAAACCTAACACTACCCTATCAATAAAATAATTAAATAAACTACCTACAATTACCTACAATTAACCTAACACTACACTATCAATAAATTAATTAAACACAATTCCTACAAATAAATACAATTAAATAAACTAGCTAAAGTACAAAAAATAAAAAAGAACTAAGTTACAGAAAATAAAAAAATATTTACAAACATAAGAAAAATATTACAACAATTTTAAACTAATTACACCTACTCTAAGCCCCCTAATAAAATAACAAAGCCCCCCAAAATAAAAAATTCCCTACCCTATTCTAAATTAAAAAAGTTACAAGCTCTTTTACCTTACCAGCCCTGAACAGGGCCCTTTGCGGGGCATGCCCCAAGAATTTCAGCTCTTTTGCCTGTAAAAAAAAACATACAATCCCCCCCCCCAACATTACAACCCACCGCCCACATACCCCTAATCTAACCCAAACCCCCTTAAAGAAACCTAACACTAAGCCCCTGAAGATCTTCCTACCTTGTCTTCACCATACCAGGTTCACCGATCCGTCCTGGCTCCAACATCTTCATCCAACCCAAGCGGGGGTTGGCGATCCATAATCCGGTCCAGAAGAGGCTCCAAAGTCTTCCTCCTATCCGGCAAGAAGAGGACATCCGGACCGGCAAACATCTTCTCCAAGCGGCATCTTCGATCTTCTTCCATCCGGAGCGAAGCGGCAGGATCCTGAAGACATCCAGCGCGGAACATCCATCCGGACCGACGACTGAACGACGAATGACTGTTCCTTTAAGGGACGTCATCCAAGATGGCGTCCCTCGAATTCCGATTGGCTGATAGGATTCTATCAGCCAATCGGAATTAAGGTAGGAATTTTCTGATTGGCTGATGGAATCAGCCAATCAGAATCTAGTTCAATCCGATTGGCCGATCCAATCAGCCAATCAGATTGAGCTTGCATTCTATTGGCTGATCGGAACAGCCAATAGAATGCGAGCTCAATCTGATTGGCTGATTGGATCAGCCAATCGGATTGAACTTGATTCTGATTGGCTGATTCCATCAGCCAATCAGAAAATTCCTACCTTAATTCCGATTGGCTGATAGAATCCTATCAGCCAATCGGAATTCGAGGGACGCCATCTTGGATGACGTCCCTTAAAGGAACAGTCATTCGTCGTTCAGTCGTCGGTCCGGATGGATGTTCCGCGCTGGATGTCTTCAGGATCCTGCCGCTTCGCTCCGGATGGAAGAAGATCGAAGATGCCGCTTGGAGAAGATGTTTGCCGGTCCGGATGTCCTCTTCTTGCCGGATAGGAGGAAGACTTTGGAGCCTCTTCTGGACCGGATTATGGATCGCCAACCCCCGCTTGGGTTGGATGAAGATGTTGGAGCCAGGACGGATCGGTGAACCTGGTATGGTGAAGACAAGGTAGGAAGATCTTCAGGGGCTTAGTGTTAGGTTTCTTTAAGGGGGTTTGGGTTAGATTAGGGGTATGTGGGTGGTGGGTTGTAATGTTGGGGGGGGGGGATTGTATGTTTTTTTTTACAGGCAAAAGAGCTGAAATTCTTGGGGCATGCCCCGCAAAGGGCCCTGTTCAGGGCTGGTAAGGTAAAAGAGCTTGTAACTTTTTTAATTTAGAATAGGGTAGGGAATTTTTTATTTTGGGGGGCTTTGTTATTTTATTAGGGGGCTTAGAGTAGGTGTAATTAGTTTAAAATTGTTGTAATATTTTTCTTATGTTTGTAAATATTTTTTTATTTTCTGTAACTTAGTTCTTTTTTATTTTTTGTACTTTAGCTAGTTTATTTAATTGTATTTATTTGTAGGAATTGTGTTTAATTAATTTATTGATAGTGTAGTGTTAGGTTAATTGTAGGTAATTGTAGGTAGTTTATTTAATTATTTTATTGATAGGGTAGTGTTAGGTTTAATTATAACTTAGGTTAGGATTTATTTTACAGGTAAATTTGTTATTATTTTAACTAGGTAACTATTAAATATTTCTTAACTATTTAATAACTATTGTACCTGGTTAAAATAATTACAAAGTTGCCTGTAAAATAAATATTAATCCTAAAATAGCTATAATATAATTATAATTTATATTGTAGCTATATTAGGATTTATTTTACAGGTAAGTATTTAGCTTTAAATAGGAATAATTTATTTAATAAGAGTTAATTTATTTCGTTAGATTTAAATTATATTTAACTTAGGGGGGTGTTAGTGTTAGGGTTAGACTTAGCTTTAGGGGTTAATCCATTTATTAGAATAGCGGTGAGCTCCGGTCGGCAGATTAGGGGTTAATAATTGAAGTTAGGTGTCGGCGATGTTAGGGAGGGCAGATTAGGGGTTAATACTATTTATGATAGGGTTAGTGAGGCGGATTAGGGGTTAATACATTTATTATAGTAGCGCTCAGGTCCGCTCGGCAGATTAGGGGTTAATAAGTGTAGGCAGGTGTCGGCGACGTTGAGGGGGGCAGATTAGGGGTTAATAAATATAATATAGGGGTCGGCGATGTTAGGGGCAGCAGATTAGGGGTACATAGGGATAACGTAGGTGGCGGCGATTTGCGGTCGGAAGATTAGGGGTTAATTATTTTAAGTAGCTGGCGGCGACGTTGTGGGGGGGCAAGTTAGGGGTTAATAAATGTAATACAGGGGTCGGCGGGGTTAGGGGCAGCAGATTAGGGGTACATAAATATAACGTAGGTGGCGGTCGGCAGATTAGGGGTTAAAAATTTGAATCGAGTGGCGGCGGTGTGGGGGGACCTCGGTTTAGGGGTACATTGGTAGTTTATGGGTGTTAGTGTACTTTAGGGTACAGTAGTTAAGAGCTTTATGAACCGGCGTTAGCCAGAAAGCTCTTAACTCCTGCTATTTTCAGGCGGCTGGAATCTTGTCGTTAGAGCTCTAACGCTCACTTCGGAAACGACTCTAAATACCGGCGTTAGAAAGATCCCATTGAAAAGATAGGCTACGCAAATGGCGTAGGGGGATCTGCGGTATGGAAAAGTCGCGGCTGAAAAGTGAGCGTTAGACCCTTTAATCACTGACTCCAAATACCAGCGGGCGCCCAAAACCAGCGTTAGGAGCCTCTAACGCTGGTTTTGACGGCTACCGCCGAACTGCAAATCTAGGCCTTAGTGTTTAAAAATATAGATAATGCCTTTACTACCCATTCCCCAGCTTTGCACAACCAACATTGTTAGATTAAAATACTTTATAACATTTAAACCTCTAAATTTCTGCCTGTTTCAAAGGCTCTATTGACTGCCTCTTAATCACATGCTATTTTATTTGCTTTTCACAACAGGAGACCGATAGATCATGCGGGCCATATATAAAACAATGTGTTCATGCCCGGGAAGTTATTTAAGAGTTAGCACAACACAAGACTAAATGCAACTCGATAAATTATAAATAGTTACAGTCACGTGATCAGGGGGCTGTCAGAGTATTCTTAGATACAAGGTAATCACAGAGGTAAAAAGTATATTAATATAACTGTGTTAATTGTGCATAATTGGGGAACGGGCAATAAAGGGATTGTCTATCTTTTAAAACAATAAAAATTATATTGTAGACTGTCCCTTTAAGATTCACTGAATGGGGCATCTGATGTCTGACTTAGCTAGTTATAAAGACCAGCCCTAAAACTAATTTTATTCATAATAATTATTATTCTTACTGTTATTTTTTAATTTATTAAGTTTTTAAATATGTATTTATGTAAATATGCATGGTGAAAAGCATTTGCACAAGCTTGTTTGTGATTGAATTGTTCCTGTGATGGAGTCACTGATGGATACATCTTTATGTACAATGCTTAGTAAATGCTAACAGTTGTATAACATTTTCAAAAGATGGGATAACCTAGGGGAAAATGTCTGGATTGTTATTGCAAGTGTATTAGGTTAAATTCCTGCTTAAGACTCTAAGGGCTCGATGATTGAAAGCTCTCTGGGCTTGCGAGATTATTTCCCTGGTGGAATTATCTAAAGCTACTTTTTACTCTTAAAACAAGGTGTCTCGCTAAGGGGCATATACTGCATTTTCATATGAAAAATGCACAATTGAATTTGTATTTAAAACTTCATACAAAACAATTGTATTGTTAAGGTGCATCAAAAATGGTAACAAAATTCTTCACCAAAAATCGTATGTTAACAAAAAAGTAAAATTTGTATGTAATTTACACAGGAATAAATCAAATTAAATATGCACAGCATAAATAATAATTGTAGTACACTGGATGTTCAAAAATCACACAGAAATATGAACTTATAAATACAAAATGCAAAGCGTAATTGTTGTTTTTTTCGTAAAATGGGCTGGACACGGGCGTTTCATGGGCGTATATGAAAATGTCTCTCTAATCCCAGCGTAATTCTATAAAGATTTTCACACTGCAAATTTCACCGTTTTTTCTCGCCAAATGAAAGCTGGCGAGCTTTTCTCAAAACAATACGAACACTTATTACCTCAATAGAAAAACAAATGCATACTAAAATATAGGCGAATGTAAGACGCTATAAGCAGAAAGCTGCGTAATGTGAGTTATATTGGCTGCAGGATTTTAATTTTAAAGTGCTTCCCCTGCTCCCTGCTAACTTCGCACTAAGGAGCGAATTTTCCCTAACTAGCGGCTCCAATACTTTTAATAGGAGCAGTCTCGCCACTCACAGGGACTACCCCTTTTTTACGATCATTGCACCGGGGCAGCCCTGCGAAAGTCGGTGAGAAAAAGTAGGTTTGAGCTGGCAAAGATTATATCATCGAGCCCTAAGGGCACCATCTTTAAGTTAAGTGTCTCAAGCACAGTTCTTTTTTATTACTTTATATAGACAGTAAAACATAACATAATAATGACAATCTCCTATTTTGTGTTATTATGTGTGAACTAGCTGACATATTTCTAACAGCGACACTCTAACAGTAACCACACTGTCCTTATACCTCCAACATCATTTAACTGTAACCACAACCATCCTCCCCTGCAACTAACCCTAATGGTTGACCTGACCCCCCCCCCCCCCACACACACACAAATTTACTTGTCTATCTTACCACTGTAAATCCTGCTAGTAAAAAAATCTACACCTTACATTATAAGTCCATTAGTAATCTGTAACTTAATCAAGTTCACCTGCATCACCCACCACCTCAAGCACCCATTTACATTATCCACCATTAGTAAACTCTCATGATTATATGTGGTGGAGGGAAGTCAGGGCTAGCCTTAATTGTAGTTCAATGCTCTAGATCATTTCAAATTTGGTTAAAGGGACACTGAACCCAAATTTTTTCTTTTCGTGATTCAGATAGAGCATGACATTTTAATAAACTTTCTAATTTACTCCTATTATCAAATGTTCTTCATGCTTTTGGTATCTTTATTTGAAATGCAAGAATGTAAGTTTTGATGCCGGCCTATTTTTGATGAACAACCTGGGTTTAGTGATGTTGCGAACCTAAAAATTTCGGTTCGCGAACGGCGGACTCGAACTTCCGCTAATGTTCGTGAACCGGTGAACCGCCATTGACTTCAATAGGCAGGCGAACTTTAAAACCCACAGGGACTCTTTCTGGCCACAATAGTGATGGAAAAGTTGTTTCAAGGGGACTAACACCTGGACTGTGGCATGCCGGAGGGGGACCCATGGCAAAACTCCCACGGAAAATTACGTAGTTGATGCAGAGTTTGGTTTTAATCCATAAAGGGCATAAATCACATAACATTCCTAAATTGTTTGGAACAACGTGCTTTAAAACATCAGGTATGATGTTGTATCGATCAGGTAGTGTAAGGGTTACACCCACTTCACAGTGACAGACCAAACTCCCTGTTTAACGCACCGCAAACAACCGCAAACAGTCCATTTGCACAACCACGAGATCGATAGATTTGATAGATAGATACATAGATTACATAGATCAATAGATGCAATATACATTTGATAGATACGAATTACATAGATCAAAAGATGCAATATACATTTGATAGATACGAATTACATAGATCAAAAGATGCAAGTTACATTTGATAGATACAAATTACATAGATCAAAAGATGCAATATACATTTGATAGATACGAATTACATGGATCAAAAGATGCAAAATACATTTGATAGATACGAATTACATCAATAGATGCAATATACATTTGATAGATACGAATTACATAGATCAAAAGATGCAATATACATTTGATAGATATGAATTACATAGATCAATAGATGCAATATAAATTTGATAGATGCGAATTCCATAGATCAATACATGCAATATACATTTGATAGATACGAATTGCATAGATCAATAGATGCAATATACATTTGATAAATACGAATTCCATAGATCAATAGATGCAATATACATTTGATAGATACGAATTGCATAGATCAATAGATGCAATATACATTTGATAGATACGAATTCCATAGATCAATAGATGCAATATACATTTGATAGATACGAATTGCATAGATCAATAGATGCAATATACATTTGATAGATACGAATTACAGAGATCAATAGATGCAATATATATTTGATTGATATGATTGATAGTTATATAATTTCCCTGACAGAGTATAACAATAAGACATGCGGTCTGAGACCCATGGTAAGGTTACTTCCTTTTGCACAATCGAGTATACCAGTTGCAGAGGTTCTGACCCTGCATTCTGGCTGCACCTCTCCCTGCAAGAGAGATCTGTTACAGAGTCTGTGGGCCTCTATGCAAAGAGCTGGCCTGCCTGAAAGGAGCAGCAAGGCAGATCAAAAGATGCAATATACATTTGATAGGTACGAATAACATAGATCAAAAGATGCAATATACAGTTGATCGATACGAATTACAGAGATCAATAGATGCAATATATATTTGATTGATACGATTGATAGTTATATCATTTCCATGACAGAGTATAACAATAAAACATGTGGTGTGGGACCCATGGTAAGGTTACTTCCTTTTGCACAATCAAGTATACCAGTTACAGAGGTTCTGACCCTGCATTCTGGCTGCACCTCTCCCTGCAAGAGAGATCTGTATCAGAGTATGTGGGCCTCTATGCAAAGAGCAGGCCTGCCTGAAAGGAGCAGCAAGGCAGATCAAAAGATGCAATATACATTTGATAGGTACGAATAACATAGATCAAAAGATGCAATATACATTTGATCAATACGAATTACAGAGATCAATAGATGCAATATATATTTGATTGATACGATTGATAGTTATATAATTTCCCTGACAGAGTATAACAATAAAACATGCAGTCTGGTACCCGTGGTGTGTTAAGCACTAAGTAGTACTATTCATAGCAGTTTAATACCTGTTACTCCCCCTATCGGGGGAGGTCTATATGGCCTTGATTTTCGGAACAGGGAGATGGAAGAAGATGCTTGGTCTGTCCTCCTACTTCAAATTTGGCCGAAACACAAGTTGCTGTCACAAAACAGTCCGGCCACGAGATCGATAGATTTGATAGATAGATAGATCCATAGATTATATAGATCAATAGATGCAATATACATTTGATAGGTACGAATAACATAGATCAAAAGATGCAATATACATTTGATAGATACGAATTACATAGATCAAAAGATGCAATATACATTTGATAGATACGAATTACATGGATCAAAAGATGCAATATACATTTGATAGGTACGAATTACATCAATAGATGCAATATACATTTGATAGATACAAATTACGTAGATCTAAAGATGCAATATACATTTGATAGATACGAATTACAGAGATCAATCGATGCAATATATATTTGATTGATACGATTGATAGTTATATAATTTCCCGGACAGAGTATAACAATAAAACATGCGGTCTGTGACCCATGGTAAGGTTACTTCCTTTTGCACAATCGAGTACAGGTTGGGGTCCGGGATTGCCTTTTTGTGTTGTCTGATTCTTTCAGGTATACCAGTTGCAGAGGTTCTGACCCTGCATTCTGTTACAGAGTCTGTGGGCCTGTATGCAAAGAGCTGGCCTGCCTGAAAGGAGCAGCAAGGCAGATGGATCGATTCCTGCCTATAAGAAACCAGAGGGCACGCTACCTGCTGGAAGTGTGCAGTGAGGCAGAGGGATCTATTCCTGCCTAGAAGCAGACAGGCAGAGGGGACGCTACCTGCCTGGGAGCCCACTGAGACCAGCCCAGCTGGGGGAGATACAGCCGCTGGCTTGACCCTGGTCTCAGCGACGATAGCCCTGGTCCCACTATTTGGAGGCATAGGGAGCTATTCCTGCCAAGAAGCAGCCTGGCAGGGGGATTTAATCCTGCCTAGAAGCAGACAGGCAGAGGGGACGATACCTGCCAAGAAAGAGCTGCAGGGCAGAGAGGATACTACCTGACTGGGAGTCCACTGAGACCAGCCCAGCTGGGGGAGATACACCCGCTGGCTTGACCCCGGTCTCAGCAACTATATCTCTGGTCCCACTATCCGGTGGCCACCCCTGGGTTTGGACAGAGGAAGGGAGACCCCCTAGTGGAGTACCGCTACATCCGGGAGATGGAAAAAGATGTTTGGACACCCAGTACAGGTCGTTCTCCTTCAGCCTTTTTATACTTGGGTCCCCGACCCTCAACAGGCGCAACAGCATGAAATGCCACATATGCCATCCTTTTGCACAATAGAGTACAGGTATGGCATCGATTTTAGGAACCTGGAGATAATTTTTAGGAACCGGGAGATGGAAAAAGATGCTTGGACACCCAGTACAGGTCGTTCTCCTTCAGCCTTTTTATACTTGTGTCCCCGACCCTCAACAGGCACAACAGCATGAAATACCACATATGCCATCCTTTTGCACAATAGAGTACAGGTTGGGGTCCGGGATTGCCTTTTTGTGTTGTCTGATTCTTTCAGGTATACCAGTTGCAGAGGTTCTGACCCTGCATTCTGTTACAGAGTCTGTGGGCCTGTATGCAAAGAGCTGGCCTGCCTGAAAGGAGCAGCAAGGCAGATGGATCGATTCCTGCCTATAAGAAACCAGAGGGCACGCTACCTGCTGGAAGTGTGCAGTGAGGCAGAGGGATCTATTCCTGCCTAGAAGCAGACAGGCAGAGGGGACGCTACCTGCCTGGGAGCCCACTGAGACCAGCCCAGCTGGGGGAGATACAGCCGCTGGCTTGACCCTGGTCTCAGCGACGATAGCCCTGGTCCCACTATTTGGAGGCATAGGGAGCTATTCCTGCCAAGAAGCAGCCTGGCAGGGGGATTTAATCCTGCCTAGAAGCAGACAGGCAGAGGGGACGATACCTGCCAAGAAAGAGCTGCAGGGCAGAGAGGATACTACCTGACTGGGAGTCCACTGAGACCAGCCCAGCTGGGGGAGATACACCCGCTGGCTTGACCCCGGTCTCAGCAACTATATCTCTGGTCCCACTATCCGGTGGCCACCCCTGGGTTTGGACAGAGGAAGGGAGACCCCCTAGTGGAGTACCGCTACATCCGGGAGATGGAAAAAGATGTTTGGACACCCAGTACAGGTCGTTCTCCTTCAGCCTTTTTATACTTGGGTCCCCGACCCTCAACAGGCGCAACAGCATGAAATGCCACATATGCCATCCTTTTGCACAATAGAGTACAGGTATGGCATCGATTTTAGGAACCTGGAGATAATTTTTAGGAACCGGGAGATGGAAAAAGATGCTTGGACACCCAGTACAGGTCGTTCTCCTTCAGCCTTTTTATACTTGTGTCCCCGACCCTCAACAGGCACAACAGCATGAAATACCACATATGCCATCCTTTTGCACAATAGAGTACAGGTATGGCATCAATTTTAGGAACCCGGAGATCATTTTTAGGAACAGGAAGATGGAAAAAGATGCTTGGACACCCAGTACAGGTCGTTCTCCTTCAGCCTTTTTATACTTGGGTCCCCGACCCTCAACAGGCACAACAGCATGAAATACCACATATGCCATCCTTTTGCATAATCGAGTACAGGTATGGCATTGATTTTAGGAACCCGGAGATCATTTTTAGGAACCGGGAGATGGAAAAAGATGCTTGGACACCCAGTACAGGTCTTTCTCCTTCAGCCTTTTTATACTTGGGTCCCCGACCATCAACAGGCACAACAGCATGAAATACCACATATGCCATCCTTTTGCACAATCGAGTACAGGTATGGCATCGATTTTAGGAACCCAGAGATAATTTTTAGGAACGGGAAATGGAAAAAGATGCTTGGACACCCAGTACAGGTCGTTCTCCTTCAGCCTTTTTATACGAGGGCGTTTCATGGGCGTATATGAAAATGTCTCTCTAATCCCAGCGTAATTCTATAAAGATTTTCACACTGCAAATTTCACCGTTTTTTCTCGCCAACTGAAAGCTGGCGAGCTTTTCTCAAAACAATACGAACACTTATTACCTCAATAGAAAAACAAATGCATACTAAAATATAGGCGAATGTAAGACGCTATAAGCAGAAAGCTGCGTAATGTGAGTTATATTGGCTGCAGGATTTTAATTTTAAAGTGCTTCCCCTGCTCCCTGCTAACTTCGCACTAAGGAGCGAATTTTCCCTAACTAGTGGCTCCAATACTTTTAATAGGAGCAGTCTCGCCACTCACAGGGACTGCCCCTTTTTTACGATCATTGCACCGGGGCAGCCCTGCGAAAGTCGGTGAGAAAAAGTAGGTTTGAGCTGGCAAAGATTATATCATCGAGCCCTAAGGGCACCATCTTTAAGTTAAGTGTCTCAAGCACAGTTCTTTTTTATTACTTTATATAGACAGTAAAACATAACATAATAATGACAATCTCCTATTTTGTGTTATTATGTGTGAACTAGCTGACATATTTCTAACAGCGACACTCTAACAGTAACCACACTGTCCTTATACCTCCAACATCATTTAACTGTAACCACAACCATCCTCCCCTGCAACTAACCCTAATGGTTGACCTGACCCCCCCCCCCACACACACACACAAATTTACTTGTCTATCTTACCACTGTAAATCCTGCTAGTAAAAAAATCTACACCTTACATTATAAGTCCATTAGTAATCTGTAACTTAATCAAGTTCACCTGCATCACCCACCACCTCAAGCACCCATTTACATTATCCACCATTAGTAAACTCTCATGATTATATGTGGTGGAGGGAAGTCAGGGCTAGCCTTAATTGTGGTTCAATGCTCTAGATCATTTCAAATTTGGTTAAAGGGACACTGAACCCAAATTTTTTCTTTTCGTGATTCAGATAGAGCATGACATTTTAATAAACTTTCTAATTTACTCCTATTATCAAATGTTCTTCATGCTTTTGGTATCTTTATTTGAAATGCAAGAATGTAAGTTTTGATGCCGGCCTATTTTTGATGAACAACCTGGGTTTAGTGATGTCGCGAACCTAAAAATTTCGGTTCGCGAACGGCGGACTCGAACTTCCGCTAATGTTCGTGAACCGGCAAACCGCCATTGACTTCAATAGGCAGGTGAACTTTAAAACCCACAGGGACTCTTTCTGGCCACAATAGTGATGGAAAAGTTGTTTCAAGGGGACTAACACCTGGACTGTGGCATGCCGGAGGGGGACCCATGGCAAAACTCCCACGGAAAATTACATAGTTGATGCAGAGTCTGGTTTTAATCCATAAAGGGCATAAATCACATAACATTCCTAAATTGTTTGGAACAACGTGCTTTAAAACATCAGGTATGATGTTGTATCGATCAGGTAGTGTAAGGGTTACACCCACTTCACAGTGACAGACCAAACTCCCTGTTTAACGCACCGCAAACAACCGCAAACAGTCCATTTGTACAACCATGAGATCGATAGATTTGATAGGTAGATACATAAATTACATAGATCAATAGATGCAATATACATTTGATAGATACGAATTACATAGATCAAAAGATGCAATATACATTTGATAGATACGAATTACATAGATCAAAAGATGCAAGTTACATTTGATTGATACAAATTACATAGCTCAAAAGATGCAATATAAATTTGATAGATACTAATTACATGGATCAAAAGATGCAATATACATTTGATAGATACGAATTACATCAATAGATGCAATATACATTTGATAGATACAAATTACATAGATCAAAAGATGCAATATACATTTGATAGATATGAATTACATAGATCAATAGATGCAATATATATTTGATAGATGCGAATTCCATAGATCAATACATGCAATATACATTTGATAGATACGAATTGCATAGATCAATAGATGCAATATGCATTTGATAGATACGAATTCCATAGATCAATAGATGCAATATACATTTGATAGATACGAATTGCATAGATCAATAGATGCAATATACATTTGATAGATACGAATTCCATAGATCAATAGATGCAATATACATTTGATAGATACGAATTGCATCGATCAATAGATGCAATATACATTTGATAGATACGAATTACAGAGATCAATAGATGCAATATATGATTGATAGTTATATAATTTCCCTGACAGAGTATAACAATAAGACATGCGTTCTGAGACCCATGGTAAGGTTACTTCCTTTTGCACAATCAAGTATACCAGTTGCAGAGGTTCTGACCCTGCATTCTGGCTGCACCTCTCCCTGCAAGAGAGATCTGTATCAGAGTCTGTGGGCCTCTATGCAAAGAGCAGGCCTGCCTGAAAGGAGCAGCAAGGCAGATCAAAAGATGCAATATACATTTGATAGGTACGAATAACATAGATCAAAAGATGCAATATACATTTGATCAATACGAATTACAGAGATCAATAGATGCAATATATATTTGATTGATACGATTGATAGTTATATAATTTCCCTGACAGAGTATAACAATAAAACTTGTGGGCTGAGACCCATGGTAAGGTTACTTCCTTTTGCACAATCGAGTTTACCAGTTGCAGAGGTTCTGACCCTGCATTCTGGCTGCACCTCTCCCTGCAAGAGAGATCTGTTACAGAGTCTGTGGGCCTCAATGCAAAGAGCTGGCCTGCCTGAAAGGAGCAGCAAGGCAGATCAAAAGATGCAATATACATTTGATAGGTACGAATAACATAGATCAAAAGATGCAATATACATTTGATCGATACAAATTACAGAGATCAATAGATGCAATATATATTTGATTGATACGATTGATAGTTATATAATTTCCCTGACAGAGTATAACAATAAAACATGCAGTCTGGTACCCGTGGTGTGTTAAGCACTAAGTAGTACTATTCTTAGCAGTTTAATACCTGTTACTCCCCCTATCGGGGGAGGTCTATATGGCCTTGATTTTCGGAACAGGGAGATGGAAGAAGATGCTTGGTCTGTCCTCCTACTTCAAATTTGGCCGAAACACAAGTTGCTGTCACAAAACAGTCCGGCCACGAGATCGATAGATTTGATAGATAGATCCATAGATTACATAGATCAATAGATGCAATATACATTTGATAGGTACGAATAACATAGATCAAAAGATGCAATATACATTTGATAGATACGAATTACATAGATCAAAAGATGCAATATACATTTGATAGATACGAATTACATGGATCAAAAGATGCAATATACATTTGATAGGTACGAATTACATCAATAGATGCAATATACATTTGATAGATACAAATTACGTAGATCTAAAGATGCAATATACATTTGATAGATACGAATTACAGAGATCAATCGATGCAATATATATTTGATTGATACGATTGATAGTTATATAATTTCCCGGACAGAGTATAACAATAAAACATGCGGTCTGTGACCCATGGTAAGGTTACTTCCTTTTGCACAATCGAGTACAGGTTGGGGTCCGGGATTGCCTTTTTGTGTTGTCTGATTCTTTCAGGTATACCAGTTGCAGAGGTTCTGACCCTGCATTCTGTTACAGAGTCTGTGGGCCTGTATGCAAAGAGCTGGCCTGCCTGAAAGGAGCAGCAAGGCAGATGGATCGATTCCTGCCTATAAGAAACCAGAGGGCACGCTACCTGCTGGAAGTGTGCAGTGAGGCAGAGGGATCTATTCCTGCCTAGAAGCAGACAGGCAGAGGGGACGCTACCTGCCTGGGAGCCCACTGAGACCAGCCCAGCTGGGGGAGATACAGCCGCTGGCTTGACCCTGGTCTCAGCCACAATAGCCCTGGCCCCACTATTTGGAGGCATAGGGAGCTATTCCTGCCAAGAAGCAGCCTGGCAGGGGGATTTATTCCTGCCTAGAAGCAGACAGGCAGAGGGGACGATACCTGCCAAGAAAGAGCTGCAGGGCAGAGAGGATACTACCTGACTGGGAGTCCACTGAGAACAGCCCAGCTGGGGGAGATACACCCGCTGGCTTGACCCCGGTCTCAGCAACTATATCTCTGGTCCCACTATCCGGTGGCCACCCCTGGGTTTGGACAGAGGAAGGGAGACCCCCTAGTGGAGTACCGCTACATCCGGGAGATGGATAAAGATGTTTAGACACCCAGTACAGGTCGTTCTCCTTCAGCATTTTTATACTTGGGTCCCCGACCCTCAACAGGCACAACAGCATGAAACACCACATATGCCATCCTTTTGCACAATAGAGTACAGGTATGGCATCGATTTTAGGAACCCGGAGATAATTTTAAGGAACCGGGAGATGGAAAAAGATGCTAGGACACCCAGTACAGGTCGTTCTCCTTCAGCCTTTTTATACTTGGGTCCCCGACCCTCAACAGGCACAACAGCATGAAACACCACATATGTCATCCTTTTGCACAATAGAGTACAGGTATGGCATCGATTTTAGGAACCCGGAGATAATTTTTAGAACCGGGAGATGGAAAAAGATGCTTGGACACCCAATACAGGTCGTTCTCCTTCAGCCTTTTTATACTTGGGTCCCCGACCCTCAACAGGCACAACAGCATGAAATACCACATATGCCATCCTTTTGCACAATAGAGTACTGGTATGGCATCGATTTTAGGAACCCGGAGATAATTTTTAGGAACCGGGAGATGGAAAAAGATGCTTGGACACCCAGTACAGGTCGTTCTCCTTCAGCCTTTTTATACTTTGGTCCCTGACCCTCAACAGGCACAACAGCATGAAATACCACATATGCCATCCTTTTGCACAATCGAGTACAGGTATGGCATCGATTTTAGGAACCCAGAGATAATTTTTAGGAACGGGAAATGGAAAAAGATGCTTGGACACCCAGTACAGGTCGTTCTCCTTCAGCCTTTTTATACGAGGGTCCCCGACCCTCAACAGGCACAACAGCATGAAATACCACATATGCCATCCTTTTGCACAATCCAGTACAGGTATGGCATCGATTTTAGGAACCTGGAGATAATTTTTAGGAACCGGGAGATGGAAAAAGATGCTTGGACACCCAGTACAGGTCGTTCTCCTTCAGCCTTTTTATACAAGGGTCCCTGACCCTCAACAGGCACAACAGCATGAAACACCACATATGCCATCCTTTTGCACAATAGAGTACAGGTATGGCATCGATTTTAGGAACCCGGAGATCATTTTTAGGAACCGGGAGATGGAAAAAGATGCTTGGTTGGTCCTCCTACCTCAAATTTGGGGCACTGCGCGTGCAATGTACTGTGCCACCAGATATGAGTGGTGTGTTAAGTAGTACTATTCTTAACAGTTTAATCACTGTTATGTGTCTTTTTTTGGTTTGGGTTTTGTAGCCACAGTGAAGCACCAGAGGCCAGAAAAATTAGGCATGTAAAACTGCCTGAAAAAATAGGTATTGTTGCAGCCGCTGCTGTAGCAGCGGCCAGAAAAATTGATGTTTGTTTGACAGTTAGAAAGTGCCCTAAAACATTGCGGCTTGAACCCTAGTTGTTGGCGGGTAAGTCACGCAAGTCATCCGCCATTCGAAGATCAAATACAGCAGTGTGTGTACCATTTGTAGCCCAAGGCAGCTCATCTCATCAGGCCTTTTTTACTCTAATGTATCGCACAATGTCAGTCCCTTCGGGATCCATCCCTCATTCATTTTAATAAAGGTGAGATAATCAAGACTTTTTTGACCTCGGCGACTTCTCTTCTCAGTGACAATACCTCCTGCTGCACTGAAGGTCCTTTCTGACAGGACACTTGAAGAGGGGCAGGCTAGAAGTTCAATTGCAAATTGGGATAGCTCAGGCCACAGGTCAAGCTTGCACACCAAGTAGTCAAGGGGTCCATCGCTCCTTCAGTAACTTTATGCTTATACCGGGGGTCTAGTAGCGTGGACACCCAGTATTGGTCGTTCTCCTTCAGCTTTTTTATACGAGGGTCCCTCAACAGGCATGACAGCATGAGAGACCCCATTTGCACAAGGTTGGATGCCGAGCTAATCATGTCCCGTTCCTCATCCTCACTGATCTCACTGAAGGTATCTTCTTCCCCCCAGCCACGTACAACACCACGGGCACCAGATAGGTGACAACAATGAGCACCCTAGGATGCCTGTTGTGCTTGGTCTTCCTCCTCCTCCTCAAAGCCACATTCCTCCTCTGACTCCTCTTCCTCACAATCCTCTTCCTGCGTTGCCGCGATGCTGATAAGGCTGTTTCTGGTGGTGATGGAGACCACAACTCTTCCTCTTCACGCTCATCTATGGCCTGATCCAGCACTCTTCGCAGGGCACGCTCCAGGAAGAAAACAAATGGTATGATGTCGCTGATGGTGCCTTCGGTGCGACTGACTAGGTTTGTAACCTCCTCAAAAAGACGCATAAGCCTACAGGCATTGCGCATGAGCGTCCAGTAACATGGCAAAAAAATCCCCAGCTCCCCAGAGGCTGTCCTAGCACCCCGGTCATACAAATACTCGTTAACAGCTTTTTCTTGTTGTAGCAGGCGGTCAAACATTAGGAGTGTTGAATTCCAACGTGTCGGGCTGTCGCAAATCAAGCGCCTCACTGGCAGGTTGTTTCGCCGCTGGATATCGGACAAGTGCGCCATGGCCATGTAGGAACGCCTGAAATGGCCACACACCTTCCTGGCCTGCTTCAGGACGTCCTGTAAGCCTGGGTACTTATGCACAAAGCATTGTACAATCAGATTACACACATGTGCCATGCACGGCACATGTGTCAACTTGCCCAATTTGCCGCCACCAAATTACTTCCATTGTCAGAAACAACTTTGCCAATCTCCAGTTGGTGCAGAGTCAGCCACTGATCCACCTGTGCGTTCAGGGCGGACAGGAGTGCTGGTGCGGTGTGACTCTCGGCTTTCAGGCAAGTCAACCCCAAGACGGTGTGACACTGCCGTATCCGGGATGTGGAATAGTACCTGGGGAGCTGGGGGGTGCCGTTGATGTGGAGCAAGACACAGCAGCAGAAGAGGACTCAGCCGAGGAAGAGGTTATGGAAGAGGATGGAGTAGGAGGAGTAGAGGAGGTAGCAGCAGGCCTGCCTGCAAGTCGTGGCGGTGTCACCAACTCCTCTGCAGAGCCACGCATTACATGCTTGTCAGCCGTCAGCAGGTTTACCCAATGCGCAGTGTAGGTGATATACCTGCCCTGACCATGCTTTGCAGACCAGCTATCAGTGGTCAGATGGACCCTTGCCCCAACGCTGTGTGCCAGACATGCCATTACTTCCTTTCGCACAATCGAGTACAGGTTGGGGATTGCCTTTTGTGAAAAGAAATTTCGGCCGGGTACCTTCCACTGCTGTGTCCCAATAGATACAAATTTTTTGAACGCCTCAGACTCCACCAGCTTGTATGGTAAAAGCTGGTGGGCTAAGAGTTCAGACAAGCCAGCTGTCAGACGCCTGGCAAGGGGGTGACTTTGGGAAATTGGCTTCTTAGACTCAAACATGTCCTTGACAGACACCTGACTGTGGGCAGATGACCAGGAACTGCTACGTAAGAGAGACTGAGTGGCGGATGGTTGAGAGGGGGCAAGGAGGACAGCAGTGGTTGACGTGGCTGAAGATGCTGGACCAGGAGGAGGATGGCGGCTTTGAGTTTGTGTGCTGCTTCTACTCATGTGTTCATCCCATCGGCGTTTGTGATGTGAGACCATGTGCCTTCGCAAAGCAGTTGTACCTAGGTGGGTGTTGGACTTCCCACGACTCAGTTTCTTTTGGCACAGGTTGCAAATGGCATCGCTGTTGTCAGAGGCAGAAACACAAAAAAATGCCACACTGCTGAGCTCTGCGATGACAGCATTCTGTTGGTGGCAACAGCATGCGTTGATTTGCGTGCTGTCTGGCTGAACCCGGGTGCCGATGCATGCTGTCTGACTGTGCCACTAGCTCCTTGCGAGGACCTCCCCCTGCTTCCAACTTGACTCCTCCTCTCTGTCTCCCCATCTGAACTTTCCCCCTCTTCTTCTTCTCTTCTAGCGGGCACCCACGTGACATCCACGGACGCATCATCATCAACCGCTTCACTTATATCTGACAAATCAACAAAGGAAGCAGCAGCGGGTACAACATCACCATCATCATCACACCGTACGTCCATGTCTGTAATGCTGCCTGACTGAGACATATCACTGTTATCTACATCCTCTGTCAATGATGGTTGCGCATCACTCATTTCTTCCAATTGATGTGTCAATAACTCCTCTGACAGATCAAGTGAAGCGGCTGTGGTGCTAGTGTTGGTGGTGGCAGCAGGCGGGCGAGTGGCACTGGTCACTTGAGAGGTGCCCACAGCTAAGCTGGAGGTGGATGGTGTGTCAAGGTTAGGAGCGGAAGCTGTAGAAGATTGGGTGTCCTGTGTTAGCCATTCAACTAGGTCCTCCTCAGAACTTTTCGCGTTCATGGCACGTGGCCTCTGAACACTGTGCATAGTTGTAGGGTCTAAGGGAATCACAGCACCTAGAGCACGACGGCACCTGCGGGGTGGCCTGCCTCTGCCTGTCATTTTTTTTAAAATGTACACTTACACTACTATTAAACAAAATATGAGTGGTGCCACTGGGCAAGTGGGCACAGTATACGCTGTGAGCCGGACACAAAAAAGCAGACTGATGTTTCACAATCCAAAAAGTTTATTTTTTTTAAATTTACACTTACACTACTATTAAACAAGATATGAGTGGTGGCACTGGGCAAGTGGGCACAGTATACGCTGTGAGCCTGACACAAAAAAGCAGACTGATGTTTCACAGTCAAAAATGTTTATTTTTTAAATATTTAAACTACTGTTACAACAAATATGAGTGGTGCCACTAACTTGGCAAGTGGGCCTGGCACACGCTGGCAGGCAGGCAAATGCAATAAGATTACAATAGCAGACTGATGTTTCACTGTCCAAAATTGTTTTAATTTAAATATTTACACTACTGATACAACAAATCTGATTGGTGGCACTAGTTGGCAAGTGGGCCTGGCACACACGCTGGCAGGCAGGCAACTTCAATTAGATTACACTAGCTGACTGATGTTTCACAGTCAAATATTTTTTTTTTAAAATATTTACAATACTGTTATAACAAATATGATTGGTGGCACTAGTTGGCAAGTGGGCCTGACACACACGCTGGCAGGCAGGCAACTGCAATTCAATTGCACTAGCAGACTGATGATTCACAGTCAAAAAAGTTTGTATTTTAAATATTTACACTATTGTTACAACAAATATGAGTGGTGCCACTAACTTGGCAAGTGGGCCTGGCACACATGCTGGCAAGCAGGCAACTACAATTAGATTACACTAACATACTGATGTTTCACATTCAAAAAAGTTTTTATTTAAAATATTTACACTACTGTTATAACAAATATGATTTGTGGCACTAGTTGGAAAGTGGGACTGGCACACACGCTGGCAGACAGGCAACTGCAATTAAATAACACTAGCAGACTGATGTAAAAGTTTTTTTTTTTAAAAGTTACACTAATGTTACACCAGACCAGATATGAGTAGTGGCACTGAGGATGGAAGTAGGCACAGTATATGCTGGGAGCCTGACACACAGGCTGGCACTAGTGGCAGGCTGGCCTGGCAAATACAATTAAATAACACTAGCAGACTGATGTAAATGTTTTTTTTTACAAAATTTAAACTAATGTTACACCAGATAGGAGTGGTGGCACTGAGGATGGAAGTAGGCACAGTATATGCTTGGAGCCTGACACACAGGCTGGCACTAGTGGCACGCTGGCCTGGCAACTAAAATTAAATAACAATAGCAGACTAATGTAAAAGTTTTTTTTTTTTTTAAATTTACACTAATGTTACACCAGATATAAGTGGTGGAAAACAGAGCAATTAGGCACAGTATATGCTGTGGGCCTGACACACAGGCCTGATGGAAAATGAAATTAGATTACACTAGCAAAATGATGTTTTTTTTTTTTTAAATTTACACTAATGTTCCCTTAGGCCCTTACACAGGCTGGCACTAGTGGCACGCTGGCCTGGCAACTAAAATTAAATAACAATAGCAGACTGATGTAAAAGGTTTTTGTTTTTTTTAAATTTACACTAATGTTCCCTTAGGCTCTTACACAGGCTGGCACTAGTGGCACGCTGGCCTAGCAACTAAAATTAAATAACAATAGCAGACTGATGTAAAAGGTTTTTGTTTTTTTAAATTTACACTAATGTTCCCTTAGGCCCTTACACAGGCTGGCACTAGTGGCACGCTGGCCTGGCAACTAAAATTAAATAACAATAGCAGACTGATGTAAAAGGTTTTTGTTTTTTTAAATTTACACTAATGTTCCCTTAGGCCCTTACACAGGCTGGCACTAGTGACACGCTAGCCTGGCAACTAAAATTAAATAAAAATAGCAGACTGATGTAAAAGTTTTTTTTTTTTAAATTTACACGAATGTTCCCTTAGGCCCTTACACAGGCTACCACTAGTGGCATGCTGGCCTGGCAACTAAAATTAAATAACAATAGCAGACTGACGTAAAAGTTGTTTTTTTTTAATTTACACTAATGTTACACCAGATATAAGTGGTGGAAAACAGAGCTATTAATCACAGTATATGATGTGGGCCTGACACACAGGCCTGATGGAAAATGAAATTAGATTACACTAGCAAAATTATGTAAAACATTTTTTTTTTAAATTTACACTAATGTTAACCAGATATCAGTGGTGGCACAGAAGAATTAATCACAGTATATGCCTGTGAGCCTCACACACAGGCTGACAGGCAGGCAAATGCAAATAAAATTACAAAAAAACCAAAAAAAAAATGACTGAAGTTCTAGCCCTAAAAAGGGCTTTTTGGGCTGAAGTTCTAGCCCTAAAAAGGGCTTTTTGGGGTGCTGTCCTTACAGCAGAGATTAGATGAGTCCTACAGGACTGTAGTGGACACTGAATACACTGGGCAAGCTATCTATTTCCCTATAAAGTCACCAGCAGCAGCACTAAACCTCCTCTCACTAAGAATGCAGGATCGCAATGAATCTAAAATGGCTGCTGCCCAGGAGCTGGGAGGGTCTGGGAGGGAGTGTCTGCTGCTTATTAGCTGAAATGTGTCTGCAGACTGTGAGATACAGGGTCAAAGTTTCCTCAATGATGACGAATAGGGGGCGGATCGAACATCGCATATGTTCGCCTGCCGCGGCGAACGCGAACAAGCTAAGATCGCCGGGAACTGTTCTCCGGCGAACAGTTTGCGACATCACTACCTGGGTTGTTCTTGCTGATTGGTGGATAAATTCATCCACCAATAAAATAGTGCTGTTCAGGAGTAAATTATAAAGTTGCTTAAAATTGCATGCTATATCTGAATCACAAAATAAAAAAATTGGGTTCAGTGTCCCTTTAACTCAAATAAAACCCAAAATGTTTCTTCTATGATTCAAATAGAGCATACATTTTTAAACTACTTTCCAGTTTACTTCTTTTATCAATTGTGCTTCATTCTCTGTGTATCCTTTAGTAACGGATCAGCAATGCACTACTGTGAGCTAGCTGAACACATTGGTAAGCCAATGACAAGAGGCATATGCATGCTGCTAGCTCCCTGCTCCTGAGCCTACCTAGGTATTCTTTTCAACAAAGAACTAAGCAAATTATCTAATAGAAGTAAAATTAAAAATAGTTTAAAATTATATCTGATTCACAAAATCATTTTTTTGGGGTTTCATGTCCTTTTAATACAGTGGAAGGGAGCAGGTCAGTGGTGGTTGGGGTTGATAGGTTATAATAATAGTTGCTATTTAATATAGGTATTGGTTTTGAATTAAGGGACTGGGAATAGCTGAAAATGTTAGCTCATGGATAAATAACTGGATAAAAGATAGGGAGCAACGAGTAGCAGTAAATGGATCATACTCAGATTGGACAAAGGTAATCAGTGGCGTCCCCCAGGGATCAGTACTGGGCCCTGTTCTTTTTAATATTTTTATAAATGACTTGGAGCAAGGATTAAATAGCGACATCTCTATTTTTGCAGATGATACTAAGTTAAGTAAGGTCATTAGGTCAGAGCAGGATGAACTCTCTTTGCAAAGGGATTTGCTAAAATTAGAACTATGGGCAAGTGAATGGAAAATGAGATTTAATACGGAAAAATGTAAGGTTCTACATTTTGGAAGTAAAAATAAGCAGGCTATGTATTTTTTAAATGGGACAAGACTTAGCCAAACACAGGAGGAAAGGGATTTGGGAGTAGTAATAGATAACAAGCTAAAGATGAGTGCACAATGCAGGGCAGCGGCTTCAAAGGCTAATAAGATACTAGCATGTATTAAAAGAGGCATTGATTCAAGGGAGGAAAGCATAATTCTGTCATTATATAAAGCCCTGGTAAGACCTCACCTTGAGTTTGGAGTGCAGTTCTGGGGACCGATTGCTAAAAAAGATATTGCAGAACTAGAAAAAGTTCAGAGAAGGGCCACAAAGCTAATAAGGGGATTGGAGAAATTAACCTATGAGGAGAGGCTAGCCAAACTGGGTCTGTTCTCTTTAGAAAAAAGGCGCTTGAGAGGTGACATGATTACTTTATATAAATATATTCAAGGCCCATATACAGAGATGGCAGAAGCTCTTTTTATTCCAAGAAAATTGGTTCTGACAAGAGGTCATAATTTAAGGTTGGAGGAAAGGAGATTTAATCTCCTGCAACGGAAACGTTTTTTCACTGTAAGAGCAATAAAATTGTGGAACTCATTACCAAAGGAGGTAGTGAATGCCAATACCATAGATACATTTAAAAATAGTCTGGATAAATTTCTGTATATAAACAAAATTCATGGATATGATTGCTAGTATTAAATGGGTCACATTTTAATGGGGTTATTTAAGCTTAACTGGAGCTTTTTGTAAGTATTTTAGATTTGTATAGGTTGAACTCGATGGACTTCAGTCTTTTTTCAACCTTATCTACTATGTTACTATGTTACTATGTTACTATGTTTTATAGCTATACCTGGCAGCTGCTTTTTTTTTTTTTTATCTGCTTTTATTTAATGATGTGCATATAACCAGATATCACTAAATAATATAGTTGGATTTTCCTCAGGTTGATCAAATGAAACCAGGTCACTAGATTTTTTAATAGTAGGTCAAGTGCCTTTATATTTAATATCTCTTTTTTTCCCATATATACATCACTGTATTGTAAGATTTTTTTCCTTTTTGGGTCAGATCTTGATGACATTTGTTTTTGTGAGAGATGAAAATAGACATAATTTTATTTTGTGTGGATCATGTTGTTTTCACAAAGACATTTTTTTCTTTCCTGCTCTTCTCACTTCACTGCTGACAATGAGGCAGATTCATTAGGCTGTTTGTTACTGTCATCTGCTGTGATTCATAATGAAATTCTAAATGTTTCATGGACTCGGGGAAAGGCAGGAATATTTGTCTTGGATTTGGATGTGTAGACACGCTGGCTTTAAACTTCTATGCACGGGGGCTGATGGATGAAAGGAGGAACGGGTGGGTACCATTTGAATGATGATAGTCTAATATCATCATCCCCTTGTCAGACGTAATAGGCTTTTCCTCACAGAAATAATTCATAAAACTACTGCATTAAATTCTGTTCCTGACACTTGCCATCCATTCTTCCGCCCAGCAGGATCACACAACTAATAAGGAAATATGTGGTGCGAGAGTCCTGAAAAATTAAACAGGTAGTTTATGAACAATTTGTTGTGTCGCTGAGGTTTATTATGTTTCTGAAATATTGAGACCTATATGTTTCCTGTCTGCAATAGAAATAGAGGATTGTTTTCCAAACCTGTGGAAATCAAAGTGCTGGTTCAATGTTTATGTGTATATTTTAAATATGGATTATTTTACATCATTACATTTTAGTAACTTTAAAATCTCTCTAATTGGGAAGATGCAACAAAAAAATATATATTTAAACACCTGATGAACATATGTGCAGGATTTTAAGGACAGAGACAGAGGCTAACAATCTTTAAGGAAAACACTAACAGCACTCTCACGATTGTTATCCTAAATAATGTGACATGACCAAAATTTGGAAACTCATTTATGCAGTTTGGGTTGGAATGTAGTTTTATCACTTGATCAGTATGATTGATTCATATATGTTTAAGCCAGGAAACAAATGTACTAATTAAAATAGGTTGGGCTACTAGCCTAGACATTCCTTCAAACATAGACCGTAATGGATTTTTAACATGTTAAGGCTTTGAAATAGAACAGTCCAAAAATCCTACAAAAATCTGCTCAGGCAGATACTGCTTTCAAGTTCTCCCAATAAGGCCCTGACTGAGCATAGGGCAAACAGGGTGTTTGCCTGTTAGGCATTGGCCTGTTGTGGACCTGGACCTGTTGCCTTAGTCCCCCAAGATACCAGCATTATTATTTGTGCATGATGTAGGGACAGCCCTGCCCTGTCTCTTACAGCCATGCTGTGCCTGTGATCCCCTGTGACAGCTTCAAAAAGCCTCCTACCTGGGTAGATAAGGAGTATAAATGGATTATTGCTGCTCATATCAGATTAGCACTGTTCTTGCGGTCTGCATGTATTTTGTCACCCAGGGCCACATGTATTAAACTGTATGCTGACAAGGTTCTCAACTTGAGAAGTTGTCCTGCATGGCTTCATGGCATAAGGCAGTGTACACTGTTCGTCTGCTGCCCATAGGTACCATTACACACTCAAGTGAACATGTAATGCCACCCCCTTCCTTCACGTGACCAATTGCATAAGAAAGAGCCTGTCAAGCACCCAGGGTGAGCGAGTTTGTGGTGATTTCTCTCCGCCAACTCAGACCACTGCTTCTTACATAGCGAGATGTAGGCTCGCATGTACGTTAGTATATGGAGTCTATTATGTGCCTGTTATTATCACATTGTGTCTATCTGTAAACTTTAATTTTTTGGTTTACCTGTGTCATACCTCTTGTGGATAGTTCTCAGGTTTCCTGATTGAGACAGGGCCCACACATAAAAGGACCCCCTTTGACCCTTCACTGCAGTAATGGAATTCCTACAGGGGGGGCTAATAGTGCCTAGGTGTGAGAATACACACTGGGTCCCTCAGGTCCAGTGTAGACAAACGCCAAGAGTGCCACTTTCAATCTCAGCATTCCACAAGAGCATCTTCAGCTGTGGCTGCAGCTCTTTAGGTGGTTGCGGCCATGTGCTGCCTAGATTTAAAGGGACTATGTACTAATTATAGGAACTCTAACCTGGTGTGGGAGTTCCTATAAAAGCTCACTCAGCCCATCACTTTAAGCAGTAGTTATTGGCTTACCTACCTTGCTCATCTTGCTCCTGAGACCAAAGCATACTTACCTGATTCCAGTGTATGCTCATCTTGCTCCTGAGACCAAAGCATACTTACTTGGTTCCTGTGTATGTTCACCTTGCTCCTGAGACCAAAGCATACTTACCTGATACCTGTGTATGCTCAACTTGCTCCAGAGACCAAGAATATTTACCTTACACCTACATATGCTTTCTTGGTTCCTGAAAGCCAAGCAGAATAACCTGATACCGGTGTATGCTCATCTTGTTCCTGAAGCTGTACCTATCTGGTATCCCGTGACCGTCTCACCAACAGTACCGCTGGGTATACTGTGCCTGCTAAGAAGCTTCTGTCTAACATGCCAGTGACAGACTTCCTCAAACTAGCTGTGCCTGCTGTACCTAATTGGTATCCTGTAACAGTCTCACCAACAGTACCCACTGGGTATCCTGTGCCTATTAAGAAATCTGTGTCTACCTTACCAGTGACAGTCTTCTTCAAACCAGCTGCACCTATCAAGTATTCTGTGTCAAACCTCATCCTTTACTCTTGAATTCAAGTACCTGTGTCTATTGGAGTTAGTTACAACAAACTATTTAACGTATTCTGAACCTTGTTTTGGACTTAAGTGATTTGCATAAAGTCTATGTTCATAATTGCTGTTTCTGTGATCTTCAATCTAAACTACCAACTGTTCTTTTGCTAATCAATCAGTATAGCTTTCAAAAAGTATTTCATTGTTTTGTCTATCTGTTCTTGCATTTTGAGTTCCACAGCCTAACCTCACACTAGGCTCCACCTGCATCATATCTACCCCCCTGGAATCCCCCCAGCAAAAAAGGGCTCACAGCAGTATAGGGAAAGTGTATGAATTTGCATGGTTAGCAAAATTGCAACCACAATGGGTTTTTTTTACAAATATTGAGTTCATAATGTTTATAATTTCATAAAATCTTGTCACCTTTACGTGCCAGCCATTATGAGCTTGGGTGCAACAAATCAGAAACCAGACTAGATCAATGCACCTTTTAAATTCATGTAATCAGAAGCCATATTGTGAATATAAAATCTCAGAACAATTGCATGCCTTACACAGTCTAAATAAATAAATACCTACAGCACACTTCATAGCAGATCAATGGCCTCTACACCCCCTTTGCCCTCTACAACCCTTATGCCATATCACACTAAATGCATGACATTTGTGTGTGTCAGGAAGAGGTCCATATCATGATCCCTGGTTCTAGAAATTCAAATTTGGTGGGCTAAGAAAGGTGATCAAAAAGTTGAGAGACACAGCATATAACTATATGAAGTTGTGTTTAAACATTATCTTGAAGAACTTTTAATTAAATGTAACCATTTTGAACAATATTTCTTTTTTTTTTTGGTATATATTTTTAATTTCTAAAAAAAGGCAGCTGAAAACAAACATACATGATGCCACAGAAAGAAAAGAAAAGAATCAACTGAGGGAGTCATATGGGTTCACTAAAAAAAACAAACACATTATGTCCAGAAAAAAATATCACATGGTAAAATCAACATATACATTTTGTAAAATACATTCATTTTTGATGAGATAATAAATCAGCACCCCTGACATCTATAACCTTTTTTCCATATGAAGAATCATGTAAAATACAACAGTGTCAATGATTTAAATCATTAATATATAGTTCTAAAACAAAGCAAAGAAAAAATGAATTTGCACATGTAATATTTAACATGCTAATCCTATATGCACCTGATGTTGGAATTTTTCCTTTTTCTTTTTTTTGAATAATTAATCCCCTATCCAAACAAAGTGCAGGGGATTATATACACATGAAAATAAAGAAACGAAAAAACAAATAAAATAAAACCTCCTTGTTGCAAAGATTGCTAAGATGAATTCTGTCAATTGTCTCATAGGATGGAGGATTTGTAATTGGGAAGCTAACGGGAAAAATATGAGGACTTTGTTACATTTATCCAAAAAATATTTAACTTTGTTCTCAGCAGGGGTTAGAACGTCATATTTCTCCACCGCTATTTGGAATCTAATCTCCTTTAAAAAGGCACCCAAACTAGGACTATACTTATCCTTCCAGGATTTAAGAATACGTTGTCTAGCAATGAGAATGGCTGTATTAATTAGGTCTCTGTTCTGGATACTCACATTGTTGCACAGAAGAATAATATGATAGTTATTCTACATAATTTTAGTATCTAAAAACTTGTTCAGCCAAAATCCGATTTGGGACAATATTTCTTAATATTTTTCTTGTAAGAAGATTTATCATATTGTTCTATTTTTGCTTGAACTTGCATTGCTTTTATAGGTTTCCGAAATAATTGGTTCCCTCCTACTTTTCAAATTGTTAAGAATCAAATTTCTATTGCACAATTTCTATTGCACAGCTCCAAAAAATATGTATTAAATCAGCGTATATTAACTTACATCATAAACAGTAGAGGTGTAAATAAGGAATACCATTTGTTAATCATCAAGTGAGTCACATATACTGTTAAATAACTTGGTATGTGACTCCCACTATGAAGTAGCTAATGTAGCTTTTTCTAACCTCTGAAAGCTTTGAATGAAAGACTTGACATCTATATTGTCTATATCCCGTTGCCATTTTACCAATAACAATTGTAAATGGCTTTCTCCTTGTCTTTGTAAAATAAGTCTGTACCAAAAATGTATAGAACATTTACCAGCTTTATACTTTGAAAGACCAAGAGTAATACCTGGAAGTTCCCAACTGAAATCTTTAGATTAACTAAATAAAAAAGGACTACAGAAAGTTATTTACACCTGTTGATATTTTGTAGCACTAAATTATAAAAAATTTAACTTTTAGTAGCATAATTTGTTAAAAAAGAAAATACTACAATGTATCATTCAAAAACACACTTATATACTCATTAAAACCAAAATATGTAAAAAACACATTGCATCAGCACAATATTGTTAACTCAATATATGAGTGGTAGTAATGAATATAAATTGTGGTAAATATAATTATGGCTATTGTGCCCTTTTATTAATATCAATAATATTCAATCAATTTTTACTGAAATACTTTGTGAATATTTTTAATCTTTATGAAATAAAATGTAAGAAAAGAAAATGTATTCAATCATTCTTTTATTATATTGAGATATGCTATGTAAAATATATGTGTTTGCTAAAGTTGTCTACACCCCTCCACACATATACACAGCGTGCAGATCATAATAAAATACTGTAGCTTATTAATACACCCTCAACAGTTTTGTATTTCTGAAATCTTTTGTTCATTCTTGAAACCAATGACATGTTGGTAGGTAAGCATAAAAGTTTCTATTTAGAGGTTTAAATTCTTATTTTAGGCACTCAAATAGTATAACTATTCTACACCTTTCTTATTGAACTGGCTTATATATTCTAAGCCATTCTTTGCCCATCTCAAAAACAATTTATTATTTAAACCTTTTATGAATAAAGGATTCCCAGAAATCGGTAGGAAGTTTAAAACGTATGGGTTACCTTGTAAAGTTTTATGTATTTTTTGCTATGCAATAATTACATTGTAGAAAATAGAGATTGTTTTATTTTCGGTAGAATATACTTATTTAGACATTTTAGAAGTGCTTTCAACTAAAATGGATTTCTCATTTTTTTCTCAATCTGCAATATAGAGGCATAGTTCTCCTCTGTTATCCAATCAACTGTGATCTTTCATAAACATACCCAATTATAAATTTGAAAAGAAGGCAATACAAAACCATCAAAGAGTTTTAATAGTAAACTGATTCTTAAAACCAAAGTTATTTAAGACTGAAGATAAGTGATCCCATGTGATTGAAATGAACGCTTTTCAGCATCAATTGCAAGAATAGCTAGATCTTTGCAATGTATATGATCCTTCCCTTTCAAATTCCAATAATAATCAAGAAAGAGAAACACTTTCCTAATATTAGAAGAAGGATTTCTGTTTATCACACATCCTGTCTGGTCTGGATGGATCAAATTATTAAGTATGGTCTGAAAGAGATACTGAACCCAATTTTTTTCTTTTTTGATTCAGATAAAGCATGCAATTTTTTTTAATTTTTTTTTTTAAAAGCTTTATTGATGTGAATAGTCAGGATACAATCATAAAATAAAGAAAAATGGTTACATTCCATTGTGAAAAACAGACATAATTTAAATAAACATAACCAGTATTATTATCACATCTGCAATTTTAGGTTCCGACCGTCTCTTCCGAGGACGGAGCCTATATAAAACATTTTCAATTTTATATGAAGCATAATGCCACATTGCAATCGAAGAGTTGTACAGTGAGTTCTCTGTAAAATTTTGAAGAAAGAGATGTAGATTCAGAGGGAGACAAATAGGGGTGGGGGGGAGAGAAGAAGGGGAGAGAAAAAAAAACAAAAAAACAGAGAGGGTGATCAGCCAGGAGCTAGATTGTTTTGTGCCACAAGGCCAACATCAACTCGTATTTCTCTAGTTTGTGCGTTTTCAAGTAATGGTATCTCTCTAATAGGAGGGTGGCATCAATTTGTGTGCGCCATTCCTCAATAGAGGGGGTAACCTGCGTTTTCCATTTTCTGGGGATCAGCATCTTGGCTCCGGTGATCATGATCAGCAACAGCGCCAATTGTACTTCGCTTTGAGTTTTGGGTAGAGACAGAAATAGGAGTATCTCTGGTGAATTTGGGACAGTAATATTGAGGATTTCGGACATCTCTCGGACATTTCTGCCAGTAATTTGTCAGGTTCGGGCAAAGCCACCATATGTGGAGCAGTGACCCATCCCCCCCACAGCCCCTCCAGCAGGTGGGGCTGAGAGTAGGAAACATTTTATGTAACCTCAACGGAGTGAGGTACCATCTGCCAAGAAGCTTGATATGAGACTCCTGAACGTGTGCTGACACTGAGGATCTCTTAATCAGGGCCCAGGCCCTCATCCATGCTGTATAATCGAAGTCAGAGCCAAGCTCTCTGTGCCATTGACTAGTGTATGAGGAGAGTGCTTCCCTTTCGGGGCGAGCAAAGTTCTATAAATCAGTGAGATCAGGTGTTTAGGGACTCGGGCGGAGGAGCAGAGAGTCTCAAAAGGAGTCAGATTTCTCCCTAGCTCCTGTTTGTGTTTGTGGGTCTTTATAAAGTTGAGGAGCTGGTTGTAGCAGAGCCATGAATTAAAGATACCTGTGAATGTTTCTCCCAGCCTATCCTGGGGCATTATGTTCCCATTCTCAACTATACCCTGTATCGATCCCTCCCTGAGACTGTATGGTTTCGACCTACTATAGCCCAATTTATTAAAGGGGAGGTCTGGATTCTCAATGATCGGAAGAAGAGGTGAATACCTCGTAGATACGTGGGTCGTGGTGGCCACAATACCATCCCACACTCTAAGAGTCTCTTCAAGTAGGTGGTAATCCTGTAATTTAATTGGTCTCTTGGGGGGAGTGACCCAGGCCAGAGCGCCCATATCATTTAATCTAAGGATTTTCCTATCTAATTGTACCCAAGCTTTCTGTTCTACGTTGTGTGACCACTCGACTATCCTTTGTAGAATGACAGCACTTCTGTATGTTTTTAAGTCAGGTAGACCCAGGCCGCCTCTGTCCCTGGGCAAGTACATAGTCTGCCTGGGGAGGCGTGGCCTAATTTTAGCCCAAACGTACTGCTCAATCAGTCTTTGGAGCTGGGCTAAATAACCGGCCGGGAGAGCAATGGGGACCTTTGAAAGATATATAAGATCCTAGGGAGGATATTCATTTTAATAACCCCCACCCTTCCCAGCCAGGAGAGAGGTCTATTGCTCCAGGAGGACAAATCGATTGCGATATTATGTTTGAGGGACCCATAGTTATGCTTAAAAAGGTTCTGAGGGGTCAGGGGTGAGGTATATTCCTAGGTATTTTAATTTTTCCTTAGCGATTTTAATGTTGTATTTTATGTGTAAAGACTGTATTATCTTAGGGCATGTGTTAACGTTTAAAAGCTCTGATTTACTAAGGTTAAGAAGGAAATTAGCTCCTCTACTGAATGTGTCCAGTTCACCCAAAAGTTCAGGGAGAGACGTTTCGACATTTGTGATGGTATAAAGGACGTCATCGGCATATAGTGCCTGTTTATACTCGGTCTGGTCAATCTGTAATCCCTTAATGTTATGGTTCAGTCCGATTTTTTGGGCTAGAGCCTCTATTAAGAGAGCGAATAAGAGCGGGGACAAGGGGCAGCCCTGTCTAGTGCCATTCCTGATGGTAAAAAACTCGGATAGAGTCCCATTCACTCTGATCCTGGCATTCGGACTTGAATATAGGGCGAAAACTGTGTTTAAGTAAGCATCTCCAAAACCCATCGCCAACATGACCCGACGCAGAAAAAGCCAATCGACCCTGTCGAAGGCCTTTTCCGCGTCGGTTGAGAACAGTACCAACGGCGTGTTGGAAGCTCTAGTATGAGAAATTAGCTGTAAGATCTTGGTGGTGTTGTCCCTGGCCTCTCTGCCAGGGACAAAGCCCACCTGATCGTTAGATACTAGTTCTGGGAGATATTTGTTAAGTCGGCTTGCCATAATTTTAGCCAAGAGTTTCATATCCACATTGATTAATGAGATGGGTCTAAAGTTCTCTGGGACCTCTGGTATCTTACCAGGCTTGGGAATGACGGTTATATGGGCTTCCAATAGTACCCCTGATAGGTTTGGGTTATCTCTTAAGCTGTGCTGTTGAAGAGTAGAAGGAGGGGGCTAGAAATTTCCTCTATGTACTTTTTGTAGTAGGGTATGGTGAAGCCATCTGGGCCTGGGCTTTTCCCTGGTGGGGAATCTTTTATGGCTTGGGCTAGTTCCTCTTTAGTGATTGGGGAGTCTAAGTATTCCGAGGTCTCTTTGGTCAAGTTTGGCAAGCCAATATCTTGAAGGTATGAATCAATTCTGGCAACCTTCCATTGCTGTGAGATCTTGCCCCCCTCTGAGTCTGAATCTTCTTCTATATTATATAATGAGAAATAGTATTTGTGGAACGCAGAAGCTATCTGCGTGCTACTATACAGACGACCTCCGTCTTTAGTTTTGATCGAATGAATATAGGACTGTAGCTGCCGTCTTTTAAGGGCTCTAGCTAAAAATTTTCCTGGTTTGTTCCCTCCTTCATAGTAGTATCACCTAAGGGATAATGCTTTCTTTTGACGCCTTTCCTCTAAGTATTTATTCAATTCAGATTTTATGGAGATTAATTTATTTTTTACGTCTGTATTCTGAGGGTCAGACTTATGGGAGGATTCTAGAGTTTTTAGTGAGGAAAGTAGGTCATTATATTTTATTCTATAGCGTTTGTTAAGTGTTGCTTTGTGCTTAATGAGGGCCCCCCTGATTACACTTTTATGAGCTTCCCATACCGTCATGATCGGAGTGAGTTGGGGTGTATTTATTTCGAAGTATTCTTTTAGTGATTTGTGTATGTCTTCTAAGATTAAAGGGTCATCTAATAAAGTGTCATCTAATTTCCATGTGTGATTTGTGATTGGAATGTCAGGCCAATGAACCAGGCATGAGACCGGTGCATGATCTGACCAGGTAATGTGGCCAATATCAAATTTTTGAATGATTGAGAGGGCATTGGTATCTGTGTAGATGTAATCTATCCTCAAGTAACTGTTATGGGGAATGGAGTAAAAGGTGTAATCTCTCGAGGTAGGATGTAAGGTTCTCCAGGCATCATGTAGTCCTACGTCTCTAAGGGTTGAGTTAACCTGATGTATTGTTCAAGAGGGGGTACAAGTAGCACCTCTCGAGGAGTCCACAGAGGGGTTAGCTACCAGATTAAAGTCCCCTACTAGAAAGGTAATCCCCCTGGATTGCTCCAATAGGAGATCTGCTACCTTTTTAACAAAATGCCCCTGTGAAGAGCTAGGTGAGTAAACCGACGCCAGGGTGATGTAGTGACCATATAGTGTTCCTATTGCTATTATAAATCTCCCCTCTGGGAAGTGGGTCTCTTTCACTAAAATTATCTGACTTTGGAGCTTAGCTAACTCTCTAAAGGTGATGGAGCGTTTACCAGGACAGTTTAGTCCCTTAGCATTTATCGTGGTGATGTTGATGCCATGATCCCGGAACCTACTGGCCTTTGGCTGCATAATTATATTCCCTGAGGTTGGGTAAAGAAGAAAAAAAAAAAAAGGGGAGAAGCCGGGAGCAAGTAGAGAAGAGGAGGTTAGGTAGGGAGGGGATAGGTAGATGCTAGTGGGAGGAAAAGAGATTTGAGGGAAAAGGGTAGGGGGGGAAGAAGAAGGGTTACCAAGTATAAATAACAAATTGATTATCTTGTAGACGTTATGCAATTAACTTTCTTGCTCTATAAGGTACAAAGGGTTACAACTCTGCAAACAATATAGCAATGTTTGAAAACAAATATAGAAATAAAAGAGAACACTGTAGTTCAACAATTTCAAACCTGTAACAATAACAAAAGGGGAAAAGCCCCATAACTGGCGTTAATTATAAAAGACTTTTATACCCCTATTACTCCATTGGGATATGATAACTTATGGCAATTGAAATGTTTTGAGGACTGATGAATTGTACTATGTGATGTATAAAACCGTCTATCTGGCATGTGTTGTGATGTGAGACAGGATAAGTAGAAATGTTCTACAGGACTAAACGTGATGATACGTAGCAGGTAGAGTAGAGTGAGGACCCGTGTCTGCCCGTCTACATTCAGCCACTAAGAAACGAGGGGCATAGTGTTTAGGTGGTCTGTATGATGTACAGTTCTTTCTGCGATAAAGGCGCAGAAAAGAGAGAAGTTTAGTCAAGTACTGTGCATATCGTAGGATGCATGTTTGGTATGCTTCGTCCGCTATAGGTGTGGTAGCCTCCCACTAAGTGATTGGTTTATCAATCAGTTAGGTGTGATGAAACAGGAGATTTGAATCATGCTTAGTCGTCTCTTTCTACATATGTACCAAGGCCGTGTACTTTATAACGTAGATGTGAGATGTGCCTAATGCATTGGCTCCTGTAAATAATGCCCATTCACAAACAGACAGCCGTAAGGCTCCCAATCTAAACACCTTGCATAATAACTAAAGTTAGAATAAAGTAACCATCAATTTACCAATGACCCAACAAACCCTTTATATCATTACATTTTTCCCCTTTTTCATACTTATGAGTGGCAGTCCAGCAGGGGTATCGTTAGACAGTTCTGCAAATTTAGAGGGCCACGTCAATGGCCCACAGTTCAAGTGTGAATACGGTGTTCTAAGGTTTTTACAAAAACAGGTTTGATAAACAGTACATTACCCAACCGTTTCCTGTTCACAGCAGTTATCCGAAAGAAGATTGGGAGGAAGGCGTTTCAGTTTCATCTTTTGTGCTCTGCAGTGTAGGTGGCCGCAGGGACAGGTTGTCGAAGAATTCTTTTTCATCTGATGCTGGTCTGAAAATAACAGTTTTATTATTGTTGTTGGCTATAATAGAAACTGGGAATCCCCAGCGATACTGAATCTTGTGGGTTCTTAATGTTGATGTTATGTGGCTCAATTCCCTCCTCTTTTGAAGGGTGGTTGGCGAGAGGTCCGTAAAAATCTGTAACTCTGCTCCAGCGTGAGTTATGGGGTGTTTTCGCCTTGCTTCTTGGATGATCTCTTCCTTATCCTTAAAGCTAAGGAATTTGACTATGATGTCTCTCGTGGTGCTTTGCTGCGAGGCCTAGGCCTAAGTGCCCTATGTGCTCTTTCAAGCGGTACTTCTGGTCAGAGGGGTTTCCCTTAACAATTCGGAAAAGGGCTTGTAGATAGCCTTCTATCCCTTGTTGGGGGACCATTTCAGAGACTCGGCAGATTTGCAGGTTGTTCCTGCGGCCTCTGTTATCAAGGTCCTCTATTTTGTCATTTAGAAATTGTAGGTTATCTGCATGGTGTTGCAGCACGGTGGAATTCTGTTTTATAGTAGTTGATACAGTGTGGAAGTTAGTCTCAACCTTGAGTATCCTCGAATCTAGTGCTGATATATCTTTTCTGAGGTCTCCGAATAAAGTTTTCATCTCCTGCATAACCCCTCTAATGTCCTCCTTAGAGCATAAATGTACAATGTCCTCTTTAGTGAGATACGGTGACTGAGGGGCTTCTGCGTTTAAAGTGGGGGTCTGTGATAGAGCCATTTCTTCTCTATTTATAGTTTTGCTTGAGTCTATTGGCTTTAAGTATTGGGAGAGTGTCTTTGAAGCTATTGACTTGTCAGCCCTGCTTTGTCTCTTATTAGGCATTACCTACACTTTTTCTTGATTTTCCCTTTTCCTTAGTATTGTATTTTTGTGTGTAGATTTTAAGTTATATCTCAAGGGGAAGTGTTTTCAATGATCAGACACCTGCTGTTTGTTTCTTAGATGTAGAGCCTGTCTTATATTATCCCCTAGTGATCGGCTCCCTGGAGCTTATGTGTGCCAACTCCTCACTAACTGTTCCCAGTGCGTGGCCTGCATGCAGCCTCACCTTTGAATAGCGGATCCTGTGTAAGCAGCCACCCTCTCTCGGTGGGTAATATCGTCTGCCTCCCGCTGTGGTATTCATGCGGGCCACTATGGTCTTTCGGCTCCGACACTCCTCCGGGTCTGAAGGTCTTAAGCTGCAGTGAGCGTGTGGCTTCTCCTGTTAGTTGCGATCAATGATGGCGGCAGCGCGCTGAGCGCGGGTGTGGGCCTGGTCTGTTGGCCGCTCTAGAGGTAAGTGCCGCTGTGCCGAGCTCGGTCTCTCCGAGATTGCTAAGGCTCTTGTTGCTCAGTACTCAGATCTCAAGTTAGTATCACAAGGAGGCCCGCGCACACCGGCAAATCTCTAATATAGGTCTGATGCTCTTTGCTCTCGAGCAGGCCTCCAGGAATCCCGGGGTTAGTGCTATATCGGGTGGTTCCTGTCAGTGAAGCAGATACTCCTAGGGGTATCGGGTGGATGCCGGGGTTGTTATGTCAATCCATTCAGTATTAATTATACAAATTTAGTGCCATATAAAGCTAGTTTGCTAGTTTTAGGAGCGAGAGCCCTTCTAGTGTGTGGCCATCTTCCAGCGTGGCCAGACTCCGCCAGAGCATGCAATTTTAATCACCTTTCTAATTTACTACTATTATCAATTTTTCTTCATTCTCTTGCTATCTTTATATGAAAACGAAAGTCGAGAACCCTGGACAGCACTTGTTTATTGGTGGATGAATTTATCATCAAAACATCAACAATCTTCAAAAATGACCCGGCATCTAAACTTACATTCTTGCTTTTCAAATAAACATACCAAGAGAATGAAGAAAATTTGATAATAGGAGTAAATTAGAAAGTTGTTTAAAATTGCATGCTCTATCTGAATCACAAAAGAAAAAAGTTGAGTTCAGTGTCCCTCTAAATCTTTCTGCAATTATGCTTGTTAATAATTTGTATTAATTTTTTAATAATCAAATATAAGTGGAGTGCTAAATTATCATGCTTCTGCAAATGGTAAAATGTGCCCATTTGCAAGAGCGTTATAATTAACCAGCCATTACCAGTGGCTGGTTATTGCTACCACGAGCTCGCAGTAGCAATTAGTGGTCCGAAAATTAGATCTCTCGTTAATTTCCAAAAAGTGTCCCAAATGCCCTCAAAATAGAGGGCATTTTAGTTTTAAATAAAAAAGTAGCACTAGGCCGTTTTTGGGGTCTAAAATTAGTGGGAGTGGCGTGTTAGAAAAAAAAGGCACTGAAAAGTGCCTTTAAATTGTGGTCTATGGGAACTGTGTGTTCCCATAGACCGCAGTGTAAATATAAATGTATATGATTATATACATATAGATTTATATGTTGATATGTGTATATGCACATATCAACACATAAATATATATGTATATAATCATATACATATATCTTTAAAAAATGCTGCCCATCGCTGCACTTCTTACGCCCTCCTCTGCGTGAAGTTCTGATGCCGTCTGTGTAACATTGTAATCTAGCCCTAAGAGAATACATTTTTTTAAAGGAATTAAAAATAAAGAAAAAGAAAAGAAAAAAATAATTTTGAAACTAGATCTGAAGTAAAAATAGATTATGATTCTTTGAATTTTAGTAACATTCTCCTGAAAGCTACCGCCCGATATCACTGCTCCCACTAACATCAAAACTCCTTGAAAAACTAGTTTACAATCGCCTAACCCACTTCCTGTCCGCCGACTCCTTGCTTGACCCCCTGCAATCCAAATTCCGCCCCAAACACTCAACTGAGACTGCCCTTACCAAGGTTATGAACGATCTTCTCTCTGCTAGAAATATTGGCCACTACTCCATACTCATCCTACTTGACCTCTCAGCTGCCTTCGACACAGTTGACCACCCCCTCCTCCTACAGACCCTTAGCTCTTTTGGCCTCTGAGGCACTGCTCTTTCCTGGTTTCACTCTTATCTTTCTCACAGGTCTTTTTCTGTGTCATTTGCCAATGACTCCTCCTCTCCAATGCCTTTGTCTGTTGGACTACCTCAAGGATCTGTTCTGGGTCCTCTACTCTTCTCCATTTATAATTCTTCTCTGGGTAAACTTATCAACAGTTATGGCTTCAAATATCCCCTCTATGCTGATGACACCCAGATCTACCTCTCCACCCTTGCTCTCTCTCCCTCTGTCCTTTCTCATGTCAGCAACTGCTTATCTTGTATTTCTTCCTGGATGGCCTCTCACCACCTAAAGATAAACATGTCCAAGACTGAGCTCCTTCTTATCCCCCCCTTAAGCTCTACGCTGATCTGTGACTTCTCTATCCCTGTTGATGGCATCACCATTTCCCCATCGCCCCAAGTCCACTGCCTCGGAGTTACACTTGGCTCAAATCTATCCTTCACCCCCCCATATCCAATCACTTTCTACATCCTGCCGCAACCATCTACGCAACATTTCCAAGATTCAAACTTTTCTGTGCGCTAACACCACAAAGCAAATAATCCACTCCCTTCTTATTTCCCGACTTGACTACTGCAATAACCTACTTACTCGATTCCTCCTGTATGTGTTTGTAAATTCTGTCCTGTCTCTTAGTCCTAGAAGTTTTATACTATTGTTTTATTTAAATGATCTGTATCCATGGACAGCGCTGCGGAATATGATGGCGCTTCATAAATAAAGTATAATAATAATAATAATAATATACAAGGAATATCTAACATAGGCAGCCTTCTCCGCTTCTACCTCGAAGGCGAGCCAAACACACAGGTTCCCCCTGTAAATGTCCATGCTGCAAGCCTCAAACATAACTGTGGCTGGGAATGCTACAGGGAATTTATCTTTCCAATTACTTCAATTCTGTAAGGTCATACAGGGAGTGCAGAATTATTAGGCAAATGAGTATTTTGACCACATCATCCTCTTTATGCATGTTGTCTTACTCCAAGCTGTATAGGCTCGAAAGCCTACTACCAATTAAGCATATTAGGTGATGTGCATCTCTGTAATGAGAAGGGGTGTGGTCTAATGACATCAACACCCTATATCAGGTGTGCATAATTATTAGGCAACTTCCTTTCCTTTGGCAAAATGGGTCAAAAGAAGGACTTGACAGGCTCAGAAAAGTCAAAAATAGTGAGATATCTTGCAGAGGGATGCAGCACTCTTAAAATTGCAAAGCTTCTGAAGCGTGATCATCGAACAATCAAGCGTTTCATTCAAAATAGTCAACAGGGTCACAAGAAGCGTGTGGAAAAACCAAGGTGCAAAATAACTGCCCATGAACTGAGAAAAGTCAAGCGTGCAGCTGCCAAGATGCCACTTGCCACCAGTTTGGCCATATTTCAGAGCTGCAACATCACTGGAGTGCCCAAAAGCACAAGGTGTGCAATACTCAGAGACATGGCCAAGGTAAGAAAGGCTGAAAGACGACCACCACTGAACAAGACACACAAGCTGAAACGTCAAGACTGGGCCAAGAAATATCTCAAGACTGATTTTTCTAAGGTTTTATGGACTGATGAAATGAGAGTGAGTCTTGATGGGCCAGATGGATGGGCCCGTGGCTGGATTGGTAAAGGGCAGAGAGCTCCAGTCCGACTCAGACGCCAGCAAGGCGGAGTACTGGTTTGGGCTGGTATCATCAAAGATGAGCTTGTGGGGCCTTTTCGGGTTGAGGATGGAGTCAAGCTCAACTCCCAGTCCTACTGCCAGTTTCTGGAAGACACCTTCTTCAAGCAGTGGTACAGGAAGAAGTCCGCATCCTTCAAGAAAAACATGATTTTCATGCAGGACAATGCTCCATCACACGCGTCCAAGTACTCCACAGCGTGGCTGGCAAGAAAGGGTATAAAAGAAGAAAATCTAATGACATGGCCTCCTTGTTCACCTGATCTGAACCCCATTGAGAACCTGTGGTCCATCATCAAATGTGAGATTTACAAGGAGGGAAAACAGTACACCTCTCTGAACAGTGTCTGGGAGGCTGTGGTTGCTGCTGCACGCAATGTTGATGGTGAACAGATCAAAACACTGACAGAATCCATGGATGGCAGGCTTTTGAGTGTCCTTGCAAAGAAAGGTGGCTATATTGGTCACTGATTTGTTTTTGTTTTGTTTTTGAATGTCAGAAATGTACATTTGTGAATGTTGAGATGTTATATTGGTTTCACTGGTAAAAATAAATAATTGAAATGGGTATATATTTATTTTTTGTTAAGTTGCCTAATAATTACCTACGCCAATCAATGTATCAGTACTGTGCTGCTGGTTGAACCTTGCTATAGAGATAGGAAATACTGAGACATTAACCCCTCACACTCGTATCAGGAAAACAGATGTTCTACTTCAGCAGAGGAAATTGCTAAGATGGGTATTGTGATATTTACAAGTAATCCAGGTAGCAGTAACTGGGCAACAAAGAGCAGGATTTTGCATTAAAGATCTGTAAAGAGTAATGAGAATCTTAATATGGCCGAAACCTTTTTAGCACACCCTATACTTTAAATGGATAGTACAAGGAGTAATATTAACACTCTCATTATGCTTGTATTACAGCTGAGTGTTTCTCTGGAGCACTATCCAAATAGCTGTGTCAAACTTTTCAAACCTTATCAAACCTGAAGTAAACCATTTTTATCAATAGTATAGCACAAAACTACATGAAGAACTACTTGTGAACCTTCAGCTTAGAGCCCCCTTGGCTTAGTGCACCATCTGCTCAGCACTCAGGTGATGCTGGACATTAATTATGCTGTTTGCATCTGTAAAAGTCTATTGTCTGAGGAATTTAGCACTATACAACATGAAGATGTTAGCACACTCTAGACTATCACTTGAGTGCTAAAAAAATAACTTTGGAATTGTAATATGAGGGCAAAAATATAAAACTATTGATTGTGTTTGAGTGAAGTGCAAAATAGTGCTATATTACTTTCGCCTTACTGCCCCTTTCAACAAATACACACCATCTCTTCCTTCACATTTACTACTTTCAAAATGGTAATGAGTCATTTATTCTCTTCCCTCTCTCTAGAGGTTGCAGTTACATATCCCCCCCCCCCCCGCTACCCAATTCAATTTCTCTATCACTTACCTTTTTATAGCTGTCTGGCTACCCTATTTCTCTCCTCAGATACCCATGCCCTGATTCTTCAACCTCCCTATTGACAATTCCACTTCTCCTGGAGTAACAAAAGCTTCTCCAGCTCATATTCCCTTATGGTATGTCACAACAGACCAAGTCTCCCACTCACAAAGATAAACACTTACATGGCCATTAATCTAATCCTTTCATTCTTTTAAATCATCATCTCCTCACATGCAGCATCCCCTTATCATAAAGGCTCATGAGCCCTACTGTCCTGTAGATCATGTTCCTGTAAGGTGATCTACATGAGTTGGCCACTCATGGCAGGGACCTCTACACATTCATATGGTCTATTATTGTATCAGATAAATGTTATCATTTGGGTATTGTACTTATGTTTACAGTGCTGCAAAATCTGTTGGCACTCTACAAATAAAGTAAGTTTTAGTGCCCATAAAGCAATGGGCACAGTCATGTTTTAACAGAGGTTTCCTTCTCTGCTGAGACCAATTAAGGATGGTTACAGACAGGTCACTGCAATATGCAGAATGTTAAGTGTAGAGTCTGTATTTCCATTTTTAAAATTGGACCATCCACAATTTTAAGAATTATATAACACAGAGGAGAAAGCATTTATATTACATTCTCAGCATTTTCAGACGAAGGCATGAATTATCACACTTCTGTGTTACACTAAATATTTGTATGATTGGAAAACTTTAATAATTTTCTTTTTACTTGGTGTCTTTATTCCAAAACAGTTTTAATATTTAAATATAAGTTGAGGGTATTTGCTTGAATGGTCCAGAGAGGATCTTGAGATGTCCTGAGTAGAAGATGACTATCAAATTATTTTTTTCCTTTTTAAACTCATTCTAAAGTGCAAATTCAACGTCAACAATGTTAACTGTACTTAAAATAAGATAATGTGTAAGTAGATAGACAGATATATAGATAGCTTTCGTTCATATTAACTTAAAAACTGTATTATCAGCATAGGAGCTAGATGGTATTTTCCTGAAGGTGCAAAGAATATTAAAGTCAAGGTTTTACCACATATAAGAAGTCCTACACTGTTATTGAGGGAATTTGAAACCACTACTCTGTAGTTATATGTATGTGTATGTTAAAGGGTATTAGTATTATTTCCTTTTTAATGAGCAAAGATATTCCATATTGCTATACAGGCGGCATAACAGAACAGAGGAAAGAGGGATGTGCCTCTAAATACAGAAAGTTGCAATTTAATGCCTAGGTGCTTTACATTTTAGGGGCACATTTTAAGAGGCAGTCAGACATTTTGCTGATTGTGGGTATTATTATTATTTTCACTATTATACTTTATTTATGAAACAAACATATTCCACAGCGCTGGTAGGTGATCTTACATATGTGATATGCATATCTCTGCTTGAAAGCGCATATTACTTTCACCTTGGAAGAGGCCCCCTGCTCTAGACCTGGACAAGCTGATATTTTTGTTGATCAGGCTATCCTTACATTTCTACTAGCTTTGGTCCCATAGCATTTTTGTACCTTCTAAGCTGCCCCACTACAGCAAGCATTGCCCACATTACTCTTTGAATTGCCTGCACTACCTCAAACTGCTGCAAGCACCTAATGCGTTCTTCTGGTGCTTCTAACGTTGCTCACCTGTTTCTGGCAGGAAGTGGTTAATTACTATTCTGTATAAGTCTGGTAGAAAAAAGCTAGAAAAACAGTCAGCTGTAAAAACATATTTTATGTAAGAACTTAGCTGATAAATTAATTTCTTTCATATTGGCAAGAGTCCATGAGCTAGTGACGTATGGGATATACAATACTACCAGGAGGGGCAAAGTTTCCCAAACCTCAAAATGCCTATAAATACACCCCTCACTACACCCACAATTCAGTTTAATGAATAGCCAAGTAGTGGGGTGATAGAAAAAAAGAGTAAAAAGTATAAAAAAGGAACTGGATATATAATTGTGCTTTATACAAAAAAACATAACCACCATAAAAAGGGTGGGTCTCATGGACTCTTGCCAATATGAAAGAAATTACTTTATCAGGTAAGTTTTTACATAAATTATGTTTTCTTTCATGTAATTGGCAAGAGTCCATGAGCTAGTGATGTATGGGATAGTAATACCCAAGATGTGTTACTCCATAGAAGAGTCACTAGAGAGAGAGGGATAAAAATAAGAACATCCATTTTCCGCTGAAAAAATTAAATCCACATCCAAAAAAATAAGTTTTTCTCATAATTGAAAAGAAAAAACTTAAAACATAAACAGAGGAATCCAACATGAAACAGCTGCCTGAATAACTTTTCTACCAAAAACTGCTTCCGAAGAGGCAAATACATCCAAACACTAGAATTTAGTAAATGTATGCAAAGAAGACCAAGTTGCTGCTTTGCAAATCTGATCAACTGAAGCTTCATTCTTAAAAGCCCACAAAGTGGAGACTGATCTAGTAGAATGAGCTGTGATTCTCTGAGGTGGGGCCTGACCCGACTCCAAATAAGCCTGATGAATCAAAAGCTTTAACCAGGAGGCCAAGGAAATGGCAGAAGCTTTCTGACCTTTCCTAGGACCAGAAAAGACAACAAATAGACTAGAAGTCTTCCTGAAATATTTAGTAGCTTCAACATAATATTTCAAAGCTCTTACAACATCCAGAGAATGTAAGGATCTCTCCAAAGAATTCTTAGGATTAGGACACAAAGAGGGAACAACAATTTCCCTATTAATGTTGTTAGAATTCACAACTTTAGGTAAAAACTTAAATGAAGTCCGCAAAACTGCCTTATCCTGATGAAAAATCAGAAAAGGAGACTCACAAGAAAGAGCAGATAATTTGGAAACTCTTCTAGCAGAAGAAATAGCCAAAAAGAACAACACTTTCCAAGAAAGTAGTTTAATATCCAAAGAAGGCATAGGCTCAAAAGGAGGAGCCTGTAAATCCTTCAAAACCAAATTAAGACTCCAAGGAGGAGAGATTGATTTAATGACAGGCTTGATACGGAACAAAGCATGCACAAAACAGTGACTATCAGGTAGCTTAGCAATCTTTCTGTAAAATAAAACAGAAAGAGCAGAGATTTGTACCTTCAAGGAACTTGCAGACAAACCTTTATCCAAACCATCCTGAAGAAACTGTAAAATTCTAGGAATTCTAAAAGAATGCCAGGAGAATTTATGAGAAGAACACCATGAAATATAAGTCTTCCAAACTTGATAATAAATCTTCCTAGAAACCTATTTACAAGCCTGTAACATAGTATCAATCACTGAGTCTGAGAGACCTCTATGACTAAGCACTAAGCATTCAATTTCCATACCTTCAAATTTAACGATTTGAGATCCTGATGGAAAAATGGTCCTTGAGACAGAAGGTGTGGTCTTAAAGGAAGTGGCTAAGGTTGGCAAATGTTCCATGATGATTTTGGAGATCACTCTTGGAAGAAGAACTAGAGGCGGGATGATATAAGCAGGTTGGTAAAACCAAGGAACTGCTAACGCATCCACCGACTCCGTCTGAGGATCCCTGGACCTGGACAAGTACCTGGGAAGTTTCTTGTTTAGATGGGAAGCCATCAAATCTATTTCTGGAAGACCCCACATCTGAACAATCTGAAAAAACACATCTGGATGGAGAGACCACTCACCCAGATGTAAAGTCTGACGGCTGAGATAATCCGCTTCCCAATTGTCTACACCTGGGATATGTACCGCAGAAATTAGACAAGAGCTGGATTCCGCCCAAGAAAGTATCCGAGATACTTCTTTCATAGCTAGGGGACTGTGAGTCCCACCCTGATGATTGACATATGCCACAGTTGTGATATTGTCTGTCTGAAAACAAATGAATGGTTCTTTCTTTAACAGAGGCCAAACCTGAAGAGCCCTGAAAATAGCATGGAGTTCTAAAATATTGATTGGTAACCTCGCCTCTTGAGATTTCCAAACCCCTTGTGCTGTCAGAGATCCCCAGACAGCTCCCCAACCTGAAAGACTTGCATCTGTTGTGATTACAGTCCAGGTTGGACGAACAAAAGAGGCCCCTTGAGCTATAAAATGGTGATCTAACCACCAAGTTAGAGAGAGTCGAACATTAGGATTTAAGGATATTAATTGTGATATCCTTGTATAATCCCTGCACCATTGATTCAGCATACAAATACCGATAGTGGTCTGGATGAATCAGAATATGAAGATATGCATCCTGTAAGTCTATCGTGGGCATATAATGACCTTGCTGAACAAAAGGCAGAATAGTCCTTATGGTCAGCATTTTTAAAGTTGGCACTCTTACAAAGCGATTCAAAATTTTCAGATCCAGAACTGGCCTGAATGAATTTTCTTTTTTGGGACAATTAATAGATTTGAATAAAACTCCAGACCCTGTTCCTGAAATGGAACTGGTATGATTACCCTTGAAAGCTCTAGATCTGAAACACACTTCAGAAAAGCCTGAGCCTTCACTGGATTTGCTGGGATGTGTGAGAGAGAAACATCTTCTCACAGGAGGGCTTACTCTGAAACCTATTCGATACCCTTGAGAGACAATACTCTGAATCCATTGATTTTGGACAGAATCTGCCTAAACGTTTTTGAAAAATTTTAATCTGCCCCCCACCAGCTAAGCTGGAATGAGGGCCGCACCTTCATGCGGACTTGAGGGCTGGCTTTGGTTTCTTAAAAGGCTTGGATTTATTCCAACTTGAAGAAGGTTTCCAATTGGAACCAGATTCTTTGGGGGAAGGATTGGCTTTATGTTCCTTATTTTGTCAAAAAGAACGAAAACGATTAGAAGCTTTAGATTTACCCTTACATCTTTTATCCTGAGGTAAAAACGCCCTTCCCCCCAGGGACAGTTGAAATAATTGAATCCAACTGAGAACCAAATAAATTGTTACCTTGGAAAGAAAGAGATAGTAATCTAGACTTAGATACCATGTCAGCATTCCAATATTTGAGCCACAAAGCTCTTCTACCTAAAATAGCTAAAGACATAGCTTTAACATCAATATTGATGATTTTAAAAATATCATCACAGATAAAATGATTAGCATGTTGAAGCAAGCGATCAATGCTAGACAAATCAGAATCTGTTTCCTGTTGCGCTAAGCTTTTCAACCAAAAAATTGATGCAGCTGCAACATCAGCCATGGATATAGCAGGCCTAAGAATGTAGCCAGAAAATAAATAAGCTTTCCTTAGATAAGATTCAAGTTTCCTATCTAAAGGGTCCTTAAAAGAATTACTATCTTCCATAGGAATAGTAGTACGTTTGGCAAGAGTAGAAATAGCCGCATCAACTTTGGGGATTTTTTCCCAAAGCTCCAATATAGCTGCTGGCAAAGGGTACCACTTTTTAAACCTAGAAGAAGGAATAAAAGAAGTACCAGGCCTATTTCATTCCTTTGAAATCATATCAGAAATAGCATCAGGAACTGGAAAACCTCTGGAGTAACCATAGGAGGTTTATAAACAGAATTTAAAAATTTACTAGTTTCAGTATCAAGAGGACTAGTTTCCTCAATATCCAAAGTAATCAACACCTCTTTTAACAAGGAACGAATATACTCCATCTTAAAGAGATAAGTAGATTTGTCAGTGTCAATGTCTGATGTAGGATCTTCTGAACCAGATAGATCCTCATCAGAGGAGGATAATTCAGTATGTTGTCGGTCATTTGAAATTTCATCAACCTTATTAGAAGTTTTAAAAGATCTTTTACGTTTATTAGAAGGCGGAATAGCAGAAAAAGCCTTCTGAATCGCATCATCAATAAAATCTTTTATATTCACAGGAATATCATGTACATTAGATGTTGACGGAACAACATGCATTCTACTAGTACTGATGGATACATTCTCTGCATGTAAAAGCTTATCATGACAACTGTTACATACCACAGCTGGAGATATAATCTCCTCTAACTTACAACAGATACACTTAGCTTTGGTAGAACTGTTATCAGGCAGCTGGATTCCAACAGTGGTTTCTGAGACAGGATCAGATTGAGACATCTTGCAAATGTAAGAGAAAAAAAACAACATATAAAGAAAAATGATCAATTTCCTTATATGGCAGTTTCAGGAATGGGAAAAAAATGCAAACAGCATAGCACACTGAGCATAAAAAAGGCAAGGGGCATATAGTAAGTGGGGTTTAAATAATTAAATTATTTGGCACCAAATATGACGCACAACGCAAAATGTCATCCGGAAATGACACAACTCACGTCATGGCAGATGCAACCTTGTGCAAGGAAACCTGGCATCAACTAAGGCGCCGGAAATTACGGATTTGCATCACCGAACGTACCTTCGCGCCAAAAAAAATTATTGCGTCAAGAATGACGCAATAAATATCAGCATTTTGCGACCTTGCGAGCATAATTTTGCCCGCAAATATTAATGAAAAAGCAGTCAATTTGAACAAAAGACTATACCCCAGGTAAGAAAAAAATAGCTTCCTAAATATATTTCCCAATTTTGAAACTGATTGCAAAAGGAAATATACATAAACCTGACTCATGGCAAATATAAGTACAATACATATATTTAAAACTTTATAATAATACATAAAGTGCCAAACCATAGCTGAGAGTGTCTTAAGTAATGAAAACATACTTACCGAAAGACACCCATCCCCATATAGCAGATAGACAAACCAGTACTGAAACGGTTATCAGTAGAGGTAATGGAATATGAGAGTATATCGTTGATCTGAAAAGGGAGGTAGGAGATGAATCTCTACGACCGATAACAGAGAACCTTTGAAAAGATTTCCCATGAGGAAAACCATAGAATCAATAGGTGATACTCCCTTCACATCCCTCTGACATTCACTGTACTCTGAGAGGAATCTAGCTTCAAAATGTTGAGAAGTGCATATCACAGAAGAAAATCAAGCACAAACTTATTTCACCACCTCCATAGGGAGGCAAAGTTTGTAAAACTGAATTGGGGGTGTGGTGAGGGGTGTATTTATAGGCATTTTGAGGTTTGGGAAACTTTGCGCCTCCTGGTAGGAATGTATATCCCATACGTCACTAGCTGATGGACTCTTGCCAATTTCATGAAAGAAATACATTTATCAGGAAAATGCAAAAAAGTGAGAATTCTGTGCACCTAGAAAAACACAAACTTAAAGGGACATGAAACCCAAATGGGTTTTTTTCAGGATTTAGGAATAATCTACAATTTTAAACAACTTGCCAGTTTACTTCTATTATCAAATTTGTTTAATTCTCTTGATATCATTTGTTGAAGGAGCACTACTGGTTTCTAACCAAACACATGGGTGGGCCAATGACAATAGGTGTGTATATGTATATATATATATATATATATATATATATATATATATATATATATATATACAACCACCAATCAACAGCTAGAACCTAGGTTCTTTGCTGCTCCTGAGCTTACCCAGATAAACCTTTCAGCAAAGGATAACAAAGAAGGAAGTAAATTAAATAATAGAAGTAAATTGGAAAGTTGATAAAATTGTATGTTCTGTCTAAATCATGAATGTCTTATTATGACTTTACTATCCCTTTAATATTCTATTATAAAGTAAACAAAAACAAATGCATAATTTAAACCAAATTGAACAAAAAATTATGGGTACTGACCCTTTCCTTCATTTAAAGTGCTGTAAGATTCTTTTTTTTTTTTTTTTAAATAATAACTTTGTCCAAATCCCAAGTGTAAAAGGAAATATAAAAAAACAATGCTATGAAAGCCAAGCTGGCACTTAAGGCAATTCATTAGCTTTTCTCTTTATAAACTATTCAAGCTTCTAATTAGCAACAGTTTGTTGTGCTTGTGTGTGTGGGTTTTTTTTCTACTTGCATTAAACTGCTTCGTGGTCTTAAGAATATTTTGGACTTACTTGGCAATAATATTCTCACAAAAAGCTTGTTTAATGTGCCTTTATTGTAAGTCATATTTAACTCATAACATGCCACATTCAAAGAATAAAATAGGTTGTTATTATAGCAATAATCCACTACAGACTGTGTATTGTATCTTTGCAATTTAATGTTTCAGGTGCAGGATATGTTATTGTGCAATGACAATTTGATTCCTGCTGTGCTTATTTCTGGTAAAGAAAGGATCTGTATCATTAAAAATGTTTTCTTTTCCAATTTTAAGCCTTTGTTGGACCAGTTAAGCTTTTAAAGACAGTAATAATATACTGAAGAAGTCATTGTTGCCAACTTTTAAGTGTTGTATGTAAACTGAAGCATTTTGTAGGGACAGCTGGAAACATGCATTTATCACATGGTAAATACAAAAAGAGACTTAAATAAACTAGCAGATGCTTTGGGAAACATTTATTTATGTAAAAAATACAAAACTGTTGCATGGGAGTAACATTATAAGATATATGAATAAATAAATAAAATATAACAACATTTTGGAAAGACAGTAATGGATAAAACGAGAGCAACAATGACTTGCACAGTGTTTGCACAAGGTTTGACTCATAGGGGTTATCTTTACTATGCAGTGATAACTAACTAGAAACCAGGTTCCAGTTGGCTGCCCGTGGTTTATCTAACTGGTACGTCTGTCCTCAGCTTTACTTCCTTCTGTCCAATCAGCAGAGCAGTTATAGAAGTGGCTAGTTAATGAGATATTAAACAGTGCTCCTTTGGTAAAAACAAATATGTGAAATTAAAGTAAACATAAAAAGAAACATATTGTGTTAAAGAACAGCAAACAACTTACTTGTTTTCTTGCATAATGGGTACTTAGAATTTCTCACTGTAGCCACTGCCACCAGTGTGATAACAGTGCTGACATGTATGAAACTTAGGTTACATTCCGACTGTTCTGAGCATGAGGGAATCTGACTCACTGTTATCTAGTCGATTCACTTTATAATAAACTAGCTCATGTCATTTCAGAAGTTGTGTGACATCAGGCTAGATAAAGCCTTCCAGCAGAGGCCTGCTCCTTCTTGTAGGGCTGTGACAGTAAGTAATAGGTAATGCACGAATGTAGTGTAAAAAGAAATAAATAAAAAGGTAAAATCCATTTCAAATGATGAAAAATACATATTGCAATGATTTCTATTAAAAGCACAGGAAACCCCAACATTTTCATTCATGATTTACATATAACTGACAATTTCAAACTACTTTCCAAATTATTTCTACAATCAAATTTGCTTCATTCTTTTGTTATCCATTGCTGAAGGAACAACATCTGAAGGCATCTAGTTAGCCAACCACAAGAGACAAATGTGTGCAGGCACCAATCAGCAGCTAGCGTCTACATGTGTAGGATATGTGCGTATTATTTTTCAAGAGAACAAAACACATGTGAAAATAGAATTTAATTTAAAAGTGTCTTACAATGACATGCTCTATCTAAATCATGCAAGTTTAATTTTGACTTTCCTATCCCTTTAAGTATAAGACACTGCTTAGTGCTTTTTTATTACAACAATGAAACCGGCTGTTTAACATCCCTTTAACGGGATTAATTAAAATTCCATGATTCAAACAGACCATGCAATAAAAAAAATATATATATTTTTATTATCAAATTTACTTTGCTCTCTTGGTATTCTTGTCTAGGTAGCTATATAGGCTTAGGAGCATGCACATTGCTGTCATGTAAGGACAGAACCAAATAAACTGGAAAGCTTTTTATTTTTTTTTACTAAAAAATGATTAGTCCCCACCTCACTAGTACCTCTCTCCCCCTTGATATTTAAAGGGATATGAAACCCATTTTTTTCATGATTCAGATAGAGCACGCAATTTTAAGCAAGTTTCTAATTTACTATTATTATCACATTTTCTTTGTTCTATTTATATCTTTATTTAAAATAGCAAGAATATAAGCTTAGGAGCCGGCCCATTTTTGGTTCAGCACCTGGGTAGTGCTTGCTGATTGATGGCTATATTTAGACACCAATCAGCAAGCACTACCCAGATGCTGAACCAAAGATGGGCTGGCTCCTAAGCTTATATTCTTGATTTTTCAAATAAAGATACCAAGAGAATGTGAAAAAATTGATAATAGGAGTAAATTAAAAAAGTTGCTTAAAATTGCATGCGCTATCTGAATCATGAAAGATTAATTTTGACTAGACTGTCCCTTTAACAACCCTATTTGTTAAAGGGACACTGTACCCCAAAAAATTCTTTCCTGATTCTGATTGAGCATGACATTTTAAGCAACTTTCTAATTTACTCCTAATATCAAATTTTCTTCTTTCTCTTGGTATCTTTATTTGAAATGCAAGAATGTAAGTTTAGATGCCGGACCATTTTTGGTGAACAACCTGGGTTGTCCTTGCTGATTGGTGGATAAATTCATCCACCAATAAAAAAGTGCTGTCCAGAGTACTGAAACAAAAAAAAAGCTTATATGCTTTCTTTTTCAAATAATGATAGCAAGAGAACAAAGAAAATTTGATAATAGGAGTAAATTAGAAAGTTGCTTAAAATTTCATGCTCAATCTGAATCACAAAAGAAATTTTTTGGGTACAGTGTCCCTTTAAAGTGTAGGGTTGATTCTCATTCTGGATTCTGTGTTACAAAAAGGGGTGGGATCTTCCCGAATTTCATCCGCAAGGAATTGTTTATAAAGGAGACTCATTGCTGACCACCAAACTACTATTACAGTAAATTACAGAAAAATTACATTTTTTATTATTTTAAAATCCATGATGTTAGATTATTTATATTATTTTTGCAAATTTGACAACAAGTATAGAAGACAAAAGTTGCTTACTAACAGAGAGCAGGTGTATGCTTAAAGGGGTATGAACCCCACATTTTTCTTTCATGAATCAGATCGAGCATGCAATTTTAAACAACGTTCTAATTTACTTCTATTATCAAATTGTATTCGTTCTCTAGGTATCTTTTGTTGAAATACAGGGACTCAAGCTCAGCAGTGTGCATGTGTGTGGAGCACTATATTAAAGTAAATATTGCAAGAGCACTAGGTGACAGCACTATTTACTGCCGTGCAGTGCTCCAGACGCCTACCTGGGTATCTCTTCAACAAAGAATACCACAGGAATTAAGCCAATTTGATAATAGAATATACATAAGTGTATATATATATATATATTACCCCAGTTAACAGTACAGACCAGTACAGAGACAAATTGGCATCATGTTAGCCAGTAGTTTTTCAGTAATAAATGTCAAAACGTTACTAAATGCTGAAGAAGGGAGAAATGTGCATATGTTTTGAATATAAAAAGGTCCTGACTTTAGACAATAGTTCACCTGCTTAAAGGGATACTGAACTCAATTTTTTTCTCTCCTGATTCGGATAGAGCATGCAATTTTAAGCAACTTTCTAATTTACTTAGTTATCAATTTTTCTCCGTTCTCTTGATATCTTTATTTGAAAAAAGAAGGCATCTAAGCTAAGGAGCCAGCAAATTTGTGGTTCAGAACCATGGACAGCATTTGTTTATTGGTGCTGTCCAATCAGCAAGGACAACCCAGGTTGTTCACCAAAAATGGGCCGGCATCTAAACTTAAATTCTTGCTTTTCAAATAAACATACCAAGAGAATGAAGAAAATGTGATAATAGGAGTACATTAGAAAGTTGCTTAAAATTGCATGCTCTATCTGAATCACAAAAGAAAAAATTTGGATACAGTGTCCCTTTAAGTTAAGAATCTCTAAATGTGTTCAGTGGCCTTTGAGTGAGAAAGAAAAACCCCCCACCAATGCTGTTTCTGATTTGCTAAATAAAATATTTTCCATTTCCCTTCAGAGGGGTTCGCTCAGGAGTGTGACATTTACTTGTATGCCATACTTAAAGTTTGTGACGTGTATTGTTAGCAAATAACGGAATAAAGAATTGTATGCAACCAATTAGAATCTGATTTTTAAGCTATTATTTGGTCATGCAAAATACTATACAGCTGCCTCACATAGACCAGAAATCCGTGTTAATTGGCCTTATTTACCATGAACTGAGCATTATTAATGACAGCTCTTGTCAGAGGCGATTTAAAATGTAACCTTTTTAAAAAAACAAGGAATGGCATCCCTTGATGCTTCAGAAACCCACCAAGGTTTGTATATGGTTTCCAAAACCTGAATCCCCAATCTGCTGATTGACAAAGTTATTCCCAGTTGCTGAAGCCAGCGTGAGAAGTCCTTCATTAAAAATACTATTGCTTTGAAAACTTCAAATCTTTTGTGCCAGATTGTTGCTCAACTAGGTAAAGTATTCCAGATTGTATGTAGAGACACAGGCTTCTGTAGATTAATATATGCAGTGCATCTTCTATAATATTTTCATTCAATGGTAGTGTTGAATTTAAAAGCAAAAATACTTGAATGTGTTGTATCTAATATATGATAAGGTATATTCTAATTTTCTGTCATTATATAGACATAGCATGTCATTTTTAACAGCTTTCCAGTTAACTTTTATTATCTATTTGCTTCATTCTCTTGGTATCCTTTGTTTAAAATCATACCTAGGTAGGCTTAGGAGTTGGGAGCTAGCTGCTGATTGGTGACTGCCAGGGGCGAAACTACAGGGGGTGCAGAGGTCGCATTTTCAGCTGGGCCACCAAGGGTGAGGGCCCAGCAGAAAAAAAGGCCTGCACTGATATCATGTGAGTGTGACATGATGCTTTACTAGTGTCTATACAGTACCACTATATACAGTATGGGGGGCTGAACTATGTCACAGACTACTGTGGTCACTTTATTAAGTACTGGGGCGGGTAGGGTCAGGCCAGCCATCTCACTGGCAGATTACAGACTGTGTCACTGACTCACTATATACAGTACTGGTGAGTTAAACAGTGTCACTATATACAGTGGGCACAGGGTACCTCCTTTTGCAGACATGTAATCTGATTCACATCAGGGGGGTGGGGTGTCCTTCTTAAAGTCTTGCACCTGGGTCCTGTGGTTTCTAGTTACGCCTCTGGTGACTGCACAAATATCCCTCTTATCATTGGCTTACCTATGTGTTCAGCTAGCATCCAGTTCTGCATTGCTGCTTCTTCAATAAAGGATATTAAGAGAATAATGCAACTTTGATAATAGAAGTTAAATGGAAACTTGTTTAAAAAAGTATGCTCTATCTCAGGGTTTCTCAACTCTAGTCAAGTACCCCTAACAAGCCAGATGTCCATGATATCTTAAAGGGACATGAAACCCAATTTTTTTTCTTTCATGATTTAGAAAGAGCATGTCATTTTAAACAACTTTCTAATTTACTTCTATTATCTAATTTGCTTCATTCTCTTGATATCACTTGCTGAAAAGCATATCTAGATATGCTCAGTAGCTGCTGATTGGTTGCTGCACATAAAGGCCTTGTGTGATTGGCTCACACATGTACATTGCTATTTCTTCAACAAAGGATATCTAAAGAATTGAGCAAATTAGATAATAGAAGTAAATTAGAAAGCTGTTTAAAATTGAATGCCCTATCTGAATCATGAAAGTTTAATTTTGACTAGACTGTCCCTTTAACTAGAGCACAGGTGAAATAATCAGCTGATTAGTAACCATGGTTACTTAACTGTACTCACCCATCAGCTGATTATTTACCCTGAGATCTAGTTAAGCTATCATGAAAATCTGGTCTGTTAGGAATACTTGAGGTCTGGAGTTGAGAAATACTGCTCTAACTGAATCATGAAAGAAAAAGTTTGGGTTTTACGTCTCATTAAATTCATTCAGACCACTGGTTTTCAAATCTGTTCTCAGGCCTCCATCACAGGCCAGAGTTTCAGGATTACCTTGGGTGAGAGCAGGTTACTAATCAGCTCATTATTTCACCTGTGCTCCTGTTTAGATATCTTGAAAATCTGGCCTGTAAAAGAATACTGAGGTAGGCTCAGGTGCACACTTGTGTCATGAACACTAAGACCTAGATTCAGTAAAGCCAGTTTGTAGAAATATTAATATACAAAAAAAATTACCTCACAGCTTGAAAACGGCACAATGTAAAGACTTTTCTACCTACCATTGTCACAGTGGAGCAGCATCTAGCTTGTGACCGCTTACCTCTCAGTTCAAAGATCAAACTCCACTGTTATGGAAACTGGCATTTCAAAAACACCTTTAACCCCTTAAGGACCAGCGACGTACCCTGTATGTCACTGGCCTTTTTTTGGGACTTGATTATTTTATAGCGCGGTCTAGCCAGCAGCGTTGAGACTGCTCTATTCCACAAAGCCTGCTGGAGGGAGGGCAATAATAGCGTGTTCTTTCTAGACTTGTGCTATTATGTCCTGAAAAAACCCTTAACGACCAGTGACATACAGGGTACATTGTGGTCATTAAGGGGTTAAAATAATGACAACCTTGTCAGCTTTGAAATAATGAGACACATACATGAGATTAGATACATTACAGCAGCAATAGAGTTTATATGTAATATAATAAATTGGAAAGTTTTTAAGATTGTAAAGTCCTTCGCAGGAATATGGAAAGGCAAATGTCCCTTTTCTATCTCGCTATGGGCCGTACCCTATATTTCTGTACGTAAGAGACACAAACATTATAGTATAGTGCTCAATAAAATTAGCAGTTTAAAAAGCAGTTGAAAGTACAATGTAAAAATTGTAATTAAATTGCAAGTTAAAAATTGTATTAATAGTACGCCTTATAATTCTAATTAAAAAGATAGGAAAGTCAAAATTACACTTGTACGATTCAGATAGAATATGTCATTTTAAGAGACATTTAAATTCACTTTTATTTTCAATTGTACTTTGTTCTCTTGGTATCTATTGTTGAAAAATATGTATATATCTACACTAGTGGGAGATAGCTGGTGATTGGTACCTGCACACATTTGTCTATTGTCATTGGCTGACTAGATTTGTTCAGCTAGCTCTCATGAATGCATTGATGCTCATTCAGCAAAGGATATCAAGCAGAATTTATAATAGAAGTCAATTGAAAAGCTGTTTAAAAATGATATATCTGAATCCTGAAAGTAACAAATTAGGTTTCATATACCTTTAAGCAAAATGTGAACTTAAATTACACTGCAAACTTCTTATTTAACCCCTTATGGATGTCGCTGGTCTTTCTATGGGGATTGCATTTTTAATAGTACACTATTTCTGGTGGCCAGCTGGAGAGAGGGGGGTATAATAGTGCGGTCACGCCATTAGCGGTGGCACTCATGCTATTAAGAAACCCTTAACAATCAGGGACGTACACAATGCGTTAAGAGGTTAAAGTATGCAGGAAAAAAAAAATGTAATGTACACAGTAAAAATTTTATTTATTGAACAATGTATTTTTAAAATATGAATCTAAAAGCCTTAATTATTTTTATTATGTTTCTAAAATAAAAGTGAGTACAAAGTAATGTGTCTCCCTGACCAATCACACTATTTGTGCCCATACCCTAAATGAATCATTTCTCTTTAACAAACACACAAAACAGTGTGATAAAATGTTCTATGTAACTTCAAAAAAATATGATTCTCTCTTATATTCAATTAGTTTAATACACTGGTGTTCAAACCTGTCCCCACGCCTCCTTAACAGGCCAGATTTTGAGGATATCTGAACAAGAGCACGGGTGAAATAATCACATGCAAAACTGTTATTGTTAACAAAATCTTTATATTAGATAGTATTGTGTGCTAAAGATGTTGTTATATCATATCATATATCACATTATATTATATAGTATTGTGTGTTAGTCATACATAATACAATATACAAGTGGACAGATAGTGTGTATGTATATATATATATATATATATATATATATATATATATATATATATATATATATATATATATATATATATATATAAAAGAATAAATATTATTAGTATTAGTAGTATTCTATAGTATTGAGTGTTAATTGGATACCTATTAAAATAAAATATAGAGATGTGCAGCCAAGAAATTTTAGTTTCGGATTAAATTTTCCTTTTGAATATACAGGGAAATTATATTCGGTGGCTGCACTAGTCTGTATTTTTTTAGTTTAAAACGAAATGAAAACAAAATTTTAGTTAACATTTACATTAATTAATTTTCATTAAAACAAATGTAAATATTTCAAAGCTACAGGTAAAATTGTCCTGCAACTACAATAATTACCTTAATGTACATTAACCCCTTAATGACCACAGCACTTTTCCATTTTCTGTCCGTTTGGGACCAAGGCTATTTTTACATTTTTGCGGTCTTTGTGTTTAGCTGTAATTTCCCTCTTACTCATTTACTGTACCCACACATATTATATACCGTTTTTTTCGCCATTAAATGGACTTTCTAAAGATACCATTATTTTCATCATATCTTATAATTTACTATAAAAAAAAATTATAAAATATGAGGAAAAAATGGAAAAAAACACACTTTTTCTAACTTTGACCCCCAAAATCTGTTACACATCTACAACCACCAAAAAACACCCATGCTAAATAGTTTCTAAATTTTGTCCAGAGTTTATAAATACCCAATGTTTACATGTTCTTTGCTTTTTTTGCAAGTTATAGGGCCATAAATATAAGTAGCACTTTGCTATTTCCAAACCACTTTTTTTCAAAATTAGCGCTAGTTACATTGGAACACTGATATCTTTCAGGAATCCCTGAATATCCCTTGACATGTATATATATTTTTTTAGAAGACATCCCAAAGTATTGATATAGGCCCATTTTGGTATATTTCATGCCACCATTTCACCGCCAAATGCGATCAAATAAAAAAAAAAAGTAAAACTTTTCCAAATTTTAGGTTTCTCACTGAAATCATTAACAAACATTTTGTGCAATTATGGCGTTGTTTTTAAGTAATTAGAAGTCCGCTAAATGCTGCTGCACACCACAAGTGTATTATGCTCAGCAGTGCAGGGGTTAATTAGGGAACTTGTAGGGAGCTTGTAGGGTTAATTTTAGCTTTAGTGTAGTGTAGTAGACAACCCCAAGTATTGATCTAGGCCCATTTTGGTATATTTCAGGCCACCATTTCACCGCCAAATACGATTAAATTAAAAAAAATAGTCAACTTTTTCACAAACTTTAGGTTTCTCACTGAAATTATTTAGAAACAACTTGTGCAATTATGGTACAAATGGTTGTAAATGATTCTCTGGGATCCCCTTTGTTCAGAAATAGCAGACATATATGGCTTTGGTGTTGCTTTTTGGTAATTAAAAGGCCGCTAAATGCCACTGCGCACAAAACGTGAATTATGCCCAGCAGTGAAGGGGTTAATTAGGTAGCTTGTAGGGAGCTTGCAGGGTTAATTTTAGCTTTAGTGTAGAGATCAGCTTCCCACCTGACACAGCAGACCCCCTGATCCCTCCCATAGAGCTCTCTTCCCTCCCCCACCCCACAATTGTCCCCGCCATCTTAAGTACTGGCAGAAAGTCTGCCAGTACTAAAATAAAAGGCTTTTTTTTTTTAAGCATATTTACATATGCTGCTGTGTAAGATCCCCCTTAGCCCCCAACCTCTCTGATCCCCCCCAAAACAGCTCTCTACTCCCCCCCCCCCACTGCCTTATTGGGGGCCATCTTGGGTACTGGCAGCTGTCTGCCAGTACCCAGTTTGCATATAAAAATGTTTTTTTACAATTTATTTTAGTTTTTTCTGTAGTGTAGCTCTCCCCCCCCCCCCCCAGATCAATCCCCCACCCCCTCCCAGATCCCTTAGATGATTTCCATTAGGTTTTTTTTTTATTATTTTTTACAATAATATCCAAAATAGTTTCTGTAGTGTAAGCGGTTCCCACCCGCTCCCTCCCCGTGCACGCGCCCTCCCGCCGCCCCCTGTGCACGCGCGCACGCCCGTGCGCGCCCCCGGCGATCCTGCCCCCGATCCCGACCCCTCTCTGACTAAGAAGCCATCGATGGCCGCCCACCCACCTCCCATTTACGCTCCCACCCACCAACGAATGCGGCCATCGATGTCCGGTGCAGAGAGGGCCACAGAGTGGCTCTCTCTGCACCGGAGGGGCAAAAATTGTTATTGCAGGATGCCTCGATATCGAGGCATCCTGCAATAACCAGAAAGCAGCTGGAAGTGATCAGGATCGCTTCCAGCTGCTTTCCAAACCGAGGACGTGCAGGGTATGTTCTTGGTCGTTAAGTGACTTTTTTAAGAGGACGTACCCTGCACGTCCTCGGTCATTAAGGGGTTAATGAATACTTACAAAAAAAAAGCACTAATTTCTAATATAATATAAAAGCAGATATATAGCTAGCTAGATAACTAATAGATAGATAGATAAACACTATCTATCTAGATATTTGTGAAAACCAAAGAAAAAACAGAATTTCTACTGTTTTTTGTCTGTCATCTTTTTCTTTGTTTAAACATCCTCAGGTTCATTCTGCACCAAATGAGAAGGCTTTGAATAGCACAGGATGACAGTTCTATAGCAGAAGGCTATGACTACACAAGCTTTCTGTTTGATCAGTTGTCGGGGGCCTATTGTCTCTTGTCATCTCACCTAACACATGAATGGACACAAACTTAGAAAGGTAAACATGGGGTTGTATTGGCACAGGAGTTGATTGCCAGAGCACTTGATACAGTTGCTTGTGGTTAATATATCCTGATGAGTGACAACTTTTGTTAGGGCAAAAAGAATTGTATTGAAACCACTTACTAAAAAGCTGGTAGATATTTTCCACACCTGAATATAAGTGAGATACGGCCACTGCAAGGAGCAGCATTTACCTATCTGTCATCAGATGTGTTTTTAACATTTGTACATCTGCTTAGTTCAGAGCGCAAGGTCTGTAACAGCTGCCCAAACTTATGTAACTAATCCCTGTCAGCACCAGTAGAAAGTATTGCTACAATAAAAGTACATTTGATCAGAATGGGTCTGTACTTTTAGCCAACACTACTTTTTAATTGATAACTGAAAACCTCAAAGAAAGCTGTGTCTTAAAATGAAACTACTCTCATTTGTTGTTGAAAAAGGTATATACTGTACATCCATAGGGGAGACACAAGCTTCAGTAGTGTGTTATATGCAAAAAGACTGCTACCTTTTTTTCATTCCCCTATAGCAATTAAGTACCACATTGCAATATTTACAAAACAAATGGTTTAAAAAACCTTTTAAAGCTATAATTTTGTCATTAAAAGGTGTATTGTTTTGTAGTCTAGGGATATACCCTTTGGCAATGTGTTTATTATTTAAAGTGAAGGTCCATTTTTCTTATTTACAAGACTTATTGTCAAAAGGAATGTTAAATTTATTGTAGTCGCTTATTTCATATGTCCAAAAAAATATTGCTTTACATATAAACAGTATGTTTATTATACCTCCGTTTTTGCCGTACGCTCCGCCTCATCAACACTTCCTTATTCTCATCTGCTGACGTAGCTTTGTTGTTTAGAAGAGGACTACGCTCGTGCACCCGCGATAGATTTGAACTGCGCATGCGTATCCTCCGATCCACTGCGCATGCGTTAGGTTTGCAAGCGGTTTTGTTGTAATCCAAAACGAGACCAATGCTGACGAATCAATGTAACTAAGGCTAGAACTGAAAACGCATGCGCGTTACATGAACGAGCATGCCGATGATGATGCGCTGTTTGTATAAACGCATGCGCATAGGGTGGCGATGACGAAAGAGAAAAGGGGCTGGACGCCATGGGGGTAAAATACCAATAGGACCTAATATATGTCAATCAATGAAGGTACTATGGCGGGCGGATTGTGAAGCATCAACGGAGCGGGTACAACAAGTAAAAAATAAAGGTTATTATTGTTTTTTACTATATTTTGGTGAATGAACATCATATTGATTTTTGATGATACATTGAAATATGCGATCCTGGACGCCAGACTTGACCTTCACTTTAAAGTAAAGGCTAATAAGGGACAGGAATAAAAGAAGCTCCTAAACTGATCAAGCAATCAATGTGTAAAGTGGTGCAGGGTCTGGCTTCACAAGTTTTCTTTAGGCTCCAACCTATCTGGGGACAGCAGGAAAAAACTTAGTTTTCAGAGTTAAATGACAGGAAAGCAGGTAAAATAAAAGTATATTGCAAAGGTGTTTACTAGAATATAATAGAATAATTTAATCGGCAAGTATAAAAAAAAGAAAAATATACAAGGAATTCTTCATGGTACAAAGGTATCATATGACAATGAACAAACAAATACAACCAGCAGTGTAAAAAATGAATTATCATACATATTCACAAATATATTCACTAAATATCGTAAATTTATTGTAACAAAAGTGAAATAGAAGTATTCCTGTTTGTTATTGTAATAGCCTCAGGGGAAAAACTATTCAGAAATCGGTTTGTCCGAGTTTGTAAAGCTCTCAAACTTGTCATAAGATAAAAAGACGATATAAAAAAAAACTATTAAAAAAAAATATTATTCATATTTAAATATTTTTATATGGGATTCAATTCTAAGTTATATGCCCTGTTAACAGTCATATGATATCTCAACAATATTCCAGTACTTAAATGGACAGTTTACACCAATTTTCATATAACTGCATGTAATAGACACTATTATAAAGAAGAATGGGCAAGATTGCATATACGGCGCAGGCTTCAGCACAACTGCTGAAACCCGCGCCGCCTGTAATTTTACTTCGCACATTGGGGTATTACATAAACCCCGCCGGCAGTTCATAAAGTGCCGTAAATTGGAGTTGCCAGTGACTTACGGTACTTTAGAAACTCCCGGCGCCTAAGAAAAAGAAAAAGTCAAATCTCCCGTAAATGTCTAACCCTCCTCCCAAAAATAAACCTGACACATTAAAACCCCTATATCCGCCATCAAACCCACATCGGAACTAATAAAAAAGTATTAACCCCTAAAACGACAATCCCCCACAACGCAATATGCCTAATTAAACTATTAACCACTAATCCGCCATTCACACACATCGCGATCTACCTAATAAAACTATTAACCCCTAATCCGTCATTAAAACACATCGCAATTAACCTAATAAAGTATATTAACCCCTAATCCACCATTAACCCACATCGCAATAAAGTATATTAACCCCTAATCCGCCATTAACCCATTAACCCACATTGCAATAAACCTAATAAAACTATTAACCCCTAATCCACCAAACCCACACAACACAATAATCCTAATAAATTTGTTAACCCCTTATCCGCCAAACCCCCACAACTCAAAAACTAATTAAACTACTAAGCTCCCTAACCTAACACCCCCTAAATTAACCCCAATTACCTAAATTAAAGAATACTAAATTACAATTAAAATAAAAAAAGCTAACATTACTTAACAATAAAAATAAATACATTTAAATTAATCTAAGATTACAAAAATAAAAAAGTCTTAACATTACATAAAATAATAAACCAAATTATCAAAAATAAAAAAATAAACCTAATCCCTATGCAAATAAAAAATCCCCCCCAATAAAAACAACCCCTTATCTAATGCTAAACTACCTATAGCCCTTAAAAAGGCCTTTGCAGGGCATTGCCCTAAGTTAAACAGCTCTTTTCCTTAAAAAAATACTAAGTCCCCCCTCCAAACCCCACACAAATAAAAAACCTAACACTAAAAAATCCTAAACTACCCATTGCCCGTAAATGGGCATTTGTATGGGCATTGCCCTTAAAAGGACATTCAGCTCATTTAAGAGTGCCCAGAAATCCCTAATCTAAAAAAAAGACCAAAAAATAAAAAAAAGCCTTAGTCTAACCCCCCCAAATAGGTACTCACCGTTCCTGAAGTCCAGCAGAGAAGGTCTTGTTCCAGGCGGTGAAGTCTTCTTCCAAACGACCGAAATCTTCTTCCAAGCGGGGACCTCTTTCTTCTTCATCCTGGACCAAGCCGGCACAAAGATGAGTGCAGAGCAGAACCGGCGACCGCTGAGCCATGGTGCATGGAGGACCCTCTTCCTACAATCGCCGTCGTACACTGAATAGTGAATTCAAGGTATGCATTTAAATATGGTGTCCCTTGTATTCAGCTACACTGTACTATTTTTGGAGAATCTAGTTGTTTTAGAGCTTGCACTGGCTATCTGACTGGCTATCCTATATATGATCTATCAGGTCATATGCAAAGAGACATCCTCTACTGCTGGAATCCCCCTGGTGGGACAAGGTGTGGTTTTTGGAACAGTTAAGGACTCCTGGGCGCGATTCGATAAAGATCATAGTTTGTGGTGCAAGCGAGGGAACCCCCGCCGCCCGCAGTTTCAGCTCGCAACTCAAGCTATTCTATATATGGCGCCGTCAGAGGCTAAAGTGCCGTAAGTCTGACAAACCAGCGATGTCCAGAAATCTGCGTAAGTACAAATTTCTGGAGTCGCCAGTGACTTACGGCACTTTAGAAACTGCCGGCACCTACAAAACCTGACTAAAGTTATTAAATCTCCCGTACTGTCTAACACGCCTCCCAAACATAGCTCAGCCAATCGGATTGAACTTGAATCTGATTGGCTGATTCAATCAGCCAATCAGATTTTTCTACCTTAATTCCGATTGGCAGATAAAATCCTATCAGCCAATCGGAATTCGACGGACGCCATCTTGGATGACTTCATTTAAAGGTACCTCATTCCTAGTTCAGTCTTCGTGCAGGATGGATGCTCCGCGGCGGAGGAGCGAAGAAAGAAGATTGAAGATGCTGCTTTGCTTGAAGACATCGCCGGATGGAAGAAGACTTCACTGCCGCTTGATTGAAGACATCGCCCGGATGGAAGAAGACTTCACTGTCGCTTGATTGAAGACCTCGCCGGATGGAAGAAGACTTCATTGCCACTTGATTGAAGACATCGCCCGGATGGAAGAAGACTTCTCTGCCGCTTGATTGGACATCGCCTGGATCGGATGAAGAGTTCTGCCCGGCTGGGTGAAGACAAGGTAGGGATGATCTACAGGGGGGTAGTGTTAGGTTTTTTAAGGGGGGTTTGGGTGGGTTTAGAATAGGGGTATGGCACTGGTGGGTTGTAATGTTGGGGGGTGGTATTGTGTTTTTTTTTTACAGGCAAAAGAGCTGTTTTCTTTGGGGCGTGCCCCCCAAAAGGCCCTTTTAAGGGCTGGTAAGGTAAAAGACTGTGAACTTTTTTAATTTAGAATAGGGTAGGGAAATGTTTTTATTTTGGGGGGCTTTATTATTTTATTAGGGGGCTTAGAATAGGTGTAATTAGCTTAAAAATCTTGTAATCTTTTTTTTATTTTTTGTAATTTAGTGTTTGTTTTTTTTGTAATTTAGTTTAGATTATTTTATTGAATTTTAGTTTAGATATTTGTAGTTTATTTAATTTATTGATAGTGTAGGTGTATTTGTAACTTAGGTTAGGATTTATTTTACAGGTAAATTGGTAATTATTTTAACTAGGTAGCTATTAAATAGTTATTAACTATTTAATAGCTATTGTACCTAGTTAAAATAAATGCCGTTACCTGTAAAATAAATATAAACCCTAAAATAGCTACAATGTAATTATTAATTACATTGTAGCTATCTTAGGGTTTATTTTATAGGTAAGTATTTAGATTTAAATAGGAATATTTTAATTAATAATATTAATATTAATTAGATCTATTTTAATAAGAATTTAGTTAGGGATATTAGAGTTAGATAGGGTTATTATACTTAATATATATATAATATAATAACGATATTAACTATATTAACCCTAATATAATTAGGGTTAATATAGCTGGCGGCGGTGTAGGGGGATTAAATTAGGGGTTAATATTTATAAAATAGATGGCGGCGGTGTAAGGGGCTCACTTTAGGGGGTAGGTAAGATAGATGGCGGCGGGGTAGGAGCTCACTTTAGGGAGTAGGAAAGGTAGATGGCGGCGGGGTAGGAGCTCACTTTAGGGGGTAGGTAAGGTAGATGGCAGTGGGGTAGAAGCTCACTTTAGGGGGTAGGTAAGGTAGATGGCGGCGGGGTAGGAGCTCACTTTAGGGGGTAGGTAAGGTAGATGGCGGCGGGGTAGGAGCTCACTTTAGGGGGTAGGTAAGGTAGATGGCGGCCGGGTAGGAGCTCACTTTAGGGGGTAGGTAAGGTAGATGGTGGCGGGGTAGGGGCTCACTTTAGGGGATAGGTAAGGTAGATGGCGGTGGGGTAGGGGCTCACTTTAGGGGGTAGGTAAGGTAGATGGCGGCGGGGTAGGGGCTCACTTTAGGGGGTAGGTAAGGTAGCTGGTGACGGTGTAGGGGATCACATTAGGGGGTTATACTTTTATTGTAGGTGGCGGCGGGGTCCGGGAGCGGCGGTTTAGGGGTTAAATACTTTATTAGGGATTGTGGCGGGGGATCGCGGTTGACAGGTAGATAGACATTGCGCATGCGTTAGGTGTTAGGCTTTATTTAGCAGGTAGTTTAGGGAGTTACGGGGCTCCAATAGACAGCGTAAGGCTTACTATGGCTGCATTTTGTGGCAAGGTGAAAATGGAGTAAGATTTCTCCATTTTCGCCACGTAAGTCCTTACGCTGTATATTGGATACCAAACTGCGCTGGTTTGGTATACCTGCCTATGGCCCAAAAAACTACGGGCGAAGGCAGAAATATACGGGCGTAACTTCTATGTTACGCCGTATATGTGATACCAAACCAGCGCAAATTTCGGCGTCGCCAGCTTTTGTGGGCGACGCTGCATATTGGATCGGGCCCCTGATTTCTATCCTATCCAATCGGATCTTGGACCCCCCTGGTGGGATAAAGGACATCGTGATTACCTCCTGTGGGACCTTCCTGCATACTGCCTGAGCATCTACCGGACGACTTGTGGTTCCGGTTTGCTTATATTGCACAACTGTGCAGTACACCACGTGAGTAGCTATTTGTCTATATTATTGTGGAATTTGATCGCTTGACCTGCACTATGTGGCACCCTCTATGTTTTGTTTTTTAGGATATCGTGATCGTGTTATTGTGGCATAACACACCAGAGGAGCTGCCAGAATTTTTGGAACACTTTTGGAACATTCTTTGCACATTGGACATATTTAAGGACACTTTTTTTACTAAACAATTTTGGTTAATTTTTGAACACTTTTGGAACACTTTTTTTGCACATTGGACATAATTTTAGGACACTTTATTATTTTTTTAATTAATTTTGGTTAATGTCTAATGATATTTATCTATTTTTATCACCCAATTTTATATAATTTTTTTTATTTTTATCATCCAATATTATTTATTTGACAGTCACATTACTGACACGATCAGGACACTGTACATATTTTAGGTTCACTTTACTTGAACTTTCTATTTATAAGCTATAGGAGGGAAGTAATATATTATATACTGTTCACTATTAGATCACATTATTTCATTTTTATTTTTATCACTTTTTGAGTATTTTTTTAATACCTCACATTTTTATTAATTTGGCGCCTCTTAACTATCACCAGCTAGATAATATCACTGGTTGTGTTTTTTGTTTGAAAACTAAAACACCTTTCCATTGGACACAGAAAACTGACAAGGTTTTCTTATATTTAAAAACCTGTTTTACAACAGCACCTATTCTGAAATTTCCAAAACCTGAATTACAATACATACTAGAAGTGGACGCTTCACATTATGCCATAGGAGCAATCCCATCCCAACGTCCCAGTCCTCAAGAACCTATTCATACTATAGCATATTATTCTCAGGTCTTAACAGCTTCTGAACTCAATTATCATATTGGAGAAAAAAAGTTGCTTGCTATGAAAGCAACACTTGAACATTGGAGACATCTCCTGGAAGGAACAGAAATACCTATACAAATATACACAGATCATAGGAATCTACAATACTTGAAGACTCATCGAACTTTAACTTCTAGACAAGTCAGGTGGAGCTTATTTTTTTCAAGATTTCTAAATAACATAACCTACAGGCCAGCTTCAAAGAATATCAAAGTGATATATTCTCCAGACTACCAGAAAAGCCTAATAATCCCTTATCATATGGAACAATAATTCCAGAAAGATGTTTTCAAGAAACTCTGGGGTTAGCTTTTAATGAAGGTACACAATTTCAGGATGAACAAATTAACAATAAAACATTACCAAAACACATGTTAACTAAAAATATTAATGGTTTATTCTATAAATGTGATAAATTGTACGTTCCACCTAATCTTAGATAACTATTCTCAAGAGTATGCAAGATTCACATTTAACTGGCCATCCCGGAATTCAAAGGACAGTGGAACTTACTAAGAGATCTTACTGGTGGCAGAAAATGGACACAGAAATTAAACAATATATACAGTCATGTGAAGTGTGTACAACCTGTAAATAAGAAAAAAAAACCTGTAGGTTATTTACTGTCATTACCGATTCCTGATAAACCTTGGTCACACATAGCTGCAGACTTTATTGTAGAGTTACCTACAGTATATCAAATAACAATAATACCATCATGGTCGTTGTAGACCTATTCACCAAAATGGCACATTTTATTCCTTTCCACAAATTGCCAACTTCTCTAGAAACCGCAACACTATTAATTAACAATGTTATAAAATTGCATAGATTACCTCTGTCTATAACTACTGATAGAGGTACCCAATTTACTTTGCGGTTGTGGAAAGAACTTTGTACCTCTTTACAAATTGAAAGACGTCTGAGCACTGCATTCCGCCCCCAAACAAACGGCCAAACAGAGAGAACTAATCAGTGGTTGGAAGAATACCTCAGATGTTTCATTTCTCAAGACCAAGACAACTGGACTTCCCTTCTTCCTTTAGCGGAGTTTGCTCATAACAACACATATCATTCCTCAATCAAGACCACACCATTTTTCGCAAATTATGGGTTCCACCCAATCTTTCATGTTAATCCACAACAAGAAAGTCACTGTCCAATTGTAAATGACACAACCAACAGTATTGCTGAAACTTTTTATATTCTAGCTGGTAATATAAAAACAGCTCAAGATAGACAAAAACTATATTATGATTTGAGAAGGAGACCAGCTCCTAATTATATGGTAGGAGATCTGGTATGGCTATTAACAAAGAATTTACGTCCCTCCACACCCTCTAGGAAATTAAATACATTTTTTATTGGTCCGTTTACAATTTAACAAATCATCAATTCTAATGCAGTAACCTTGGAGCTGCCAGCTAAGTATAGAATACATCCCACGTTCCATGTTAACCTATTGAAACCTTATAGGGTACTTAGGACATCTTGACAGAATTCTTATCTCCAGGTACCAATTGAACCCGAACGCAAATTCGAAGTGGATATATTGGACTCAAGAAGAGTTTCTTGACGGTTGCAGTATCTGATTCACTGGAAAGGGTACACATCTGAGGATGACTCTTGGGAACCTTCCGTGAACTTGTCAGCCCCCCGTTTGGTTTCTCTTTTCCACAGACGTAACCCGGATCGTCCACATCCTTGAACCCCGGAGTGGTTCCTTTTGAGGGGGTCCTATGTAACATCCTCTGTTCCTTTAAGAGCTGTTTATCAATAGCCTCGTTTTCATTACCTGTCCCCTATATTAGGCATACCTCTAATCAGACTCATTGCTTGGTATTGCTTGTTGATCCAGTGTGATACTAGCCTGTCATTTGTTTCCAGTTCAACGTATCACTTGCTCCTGCAGGAGAGTTTATTTGCCTGCCTAACTTTCCCTACGCAGTGGAACATTTCATCTAATCAAACTCACTGCTGAATGAATAATCTAACCTGATATCCAAAGGATCGTAACTCTCTGAGTACTACGCCTGTCAGCTGTAAGGCGGGTGACATCATCAACGACTGAATCATCCACTTCCGTGTTCTCCACTCTTCCATCACAAGGTCTGTGTAAACCAGCAGCTGCACGCTGACAGGATAGGATCTCACCTACTAACAACAGATCCTCGAGTTTCCTCCATCTCTCTCGCCTCGATCCATATCCTTAACCACCGCTTGGGTAAGGAACCTTGTTACCAATTATTTTCTGTGTTACATTACTGTTAACCATTTACTACCTGTATATCAGTTACACAAATTGCTACTACGTACTGCTATACATATGTATAAAAAATGTTTAATATGTTACATTTGATATCATACACAATATGGTATTGAAACAGTATAAAACCATATTATATCTCCTGCTATCAAGATATTAAGGTTTAAAGTTAAAACCTTATTATCTGAATTAGGAACACAACTTATATTAAAGTTCATGAATATCCATACAAAAAATAGAACACATGTTATTTAAGAAAACACTAATTTTAATAGTAAGCATTATCTGGATTATTACACATACATTCCTAAACACTCTTTTACATTTATCTAGTACACTAAAATTGTAAGTGTAGAGATGAATAAGCTAGAGGCCACTTAAGGGTTAAGGCCTGAAGGAGAAGGAAATGTAGAGGGCATGAGTGGTAGACTGCAAAAATGTTGCAGCCTAGTGGGTGTGTTTTACATACCTGATAAAAAAAGCTGTGCAATAGTCTTCAGGCTTCTTTCTCCGCGTCTATTGCCAGCAAACTTCTAGGCCACAATGGACCAATCCAGACACTCCATTATCCCACCAAAGCACTTCAGGAAGTTATGCTGGAAAAAGAGAAAGACAGATAAGTTATACAGAAGCTGATTTTATTCCACTCACACAGGACACTTTACATCATGTTACATACCCAGAGTTAAAATCAACCATCATACATCAGGTTCTCATTCATAACCCCCTTCTTACATTTAATTAACCCAGCAGCCTCAAAAATGCATCCTATCAAGTCCCAACCCATGGGTACCCTCCCTCCACATCAGCCCTGCAGGGCCTGCCCCCAGTTTTGGCTGCAGCCTTAGCTACCCTCCTCAGGTTGTCGGCTTCAGTGGTGTTTCGGTTCAGTGGTTGCTGAGGGGCTGCAGCTTGGCAGCAGTGAGGATGCTTTGGGACAGGATGTAGGTTTTCCGGTTCATGCTCCTTCTCCATTTCTGCCGTCTCCTTAGCTTGGCCCCACCCCTCCAGTCTTGAGAGATGTGAAGGGGGCCACTAAAAAGCTCTTTGGAATACAACACCACCAGATGAGTCGGAGTGCCTGGTGGCTGGAAGAAAGGGAGCCTACAGGGTAGGGGTCCAAGCAGTGAGGCCCACAGCAGGGGGCACATCATCATGACTGAATGAGTCATCAAGTGTTGGCACTTCTAACATTCAGGTGCTGCAAGGCACACAAATTTAGGTTGACCAGGGTGTGGTTGTATAGGCCAGTACTAATATAGTGTAGGATGTCACAAGTGTCTCTGGTGTGTATGTAGTGAATGAAAGTCCACAGCAGGACACACTCTCAGATGGTGTCTATTTAATTAATGAAACTGATGACACAACAAAACACTAACTCTGATGGTGTGTATGTTAATGAATCTGCACAGCAAGACTCAAATTAAGAAGTTGATCATGGTATTATTGCATTTTCTAATAGACAACTTCCTGCTAGTGATCAGCATCATATAAGGGTTCCTAGATTTATTTATGAACCTGCTACATCCAGGGGGGAAGAGGGAAATGCAGGGAATCCTACTACCTCTGCGGGCACACTTACCACTTGCCAAGGTACTCCAGATATCCTTTCTTTATTGCAGGATCTAGTGAAGGGAGCAACCAGATCAGTTCATCTGCCTGCATCTACAGCACCCTCAGCATCCATGATGAATGCCACTGACATTGTCAAACCCTCTATGTCTTCAGGTGCCACCCTGCTGCTTTTGAGTGGAACACGGAAATACTCAGGACCTCTGGCAGGCCAAGCTCAGGGTTATTGGAGCTAGTATCAAAAGTCCTAAAAAGAATGTTCTACCCAAAGTTGCAGGGTAATTTCCCATCTTCTAATAAGCCACGTCCTGCTAGTTATTAGCATCATAGTAGGGTTCCTACATTTATTGATGAGTCTGCTACATCCAGGGGGGCAGAGGGAAATGCAGGAAATCCTACTACCTCGTGGGGCACACTTAAAACTTGCCAAGGTACTCCAGATATCCTTTCTTTATTGCAGGATCTAGTGCAGGGAGAAACCAGATCAGTTCATCTGCCTGCATCCATGATGAGTGCCACTGATATTGTCAAACCATCTACGTCTTCAGCTGCCACCCAGCTGCCTTTGAGTGGAACACAGAAAGACTCAGGACCTCTGCCAGGCCAAGCTCAGGGTTATTGGGGCTAATATCAAAATACCTAAACATAATGTTCTACATGGTTAAAAAAGTTTAATGTATTGACAAAGAATTTGGCTAGCCCTAGAGCAGCAGTAGCGCATGTTCCCCTCTTAAGGATGCTTCAGTTCCCTCTCAGCTAGGAGCTAATCTTGATAGTTTAAGTCCAGGTACAACATGCAAGGTTGCCATTCAAGGGGACACCTACCAGTGTCTAATACACTCTCTGCATGCCCTCCTCAAAACTAAAACAGTAAAGAAAATTCAGGAGGAAAATATGTTAATGTATTTGAACTTCCTTTTGAGTCACATAGGCAATAGGACAGGAGAGAGTGAAACGCATTGACACTTTTGATAAGTTATCTTCAAAAGCACCCATATCAAGCCCTAGAAGTGCTCAATTATATTGATACAATCCACTTGATCCAGATGAGATATAGGGAGGGAGCTTGGCGTGGCTACAATGCCGAATTCAGGCTTAAGATGGCAGCTAATCCACTACTTAAGTTTGGATCCACAGACTTGCAGTTGTGGTCCAAACTAGATAATGGTAATATGTTAAGTAAATTATGAAATATACATTTGTGTTTTCCTTAATGAACTGTAAATAGAAATTAATCGCATCTGACCATACGGAAGACACCTATGCCCTTTTCCAAAATGGCAACAGAAAAATCCGGATATCCGTTTTAAACACAAGAGACTGGTATATAAGGACTTATGGACATGCGCACTTTATATCCTTGAAAAAGCTGCAAAGCGAAACGATCGTTGGATTTCTCTACTCTCCTTGGCGTCTATACACTTGCGGTCACACTTGTAAGAGGAGCCACTCCCATTTGGGTTTAAGGGGATCAGTGCAGCGGATACATTTCTGCTGCCTGAATCCACTGACATCCTGCAGTAGGAGTTGACTGTTGTGAGCAATATCAAGATATAAGGCTCTATTAACCTCTGTATAAGTTTATGTGTATCGCATTTGTGATGTTTTTATCATATTTTAAATAAATATTTTTATATCATATACATTGTGAGAGTACTGTTTACCCACCAGTATAAAGTGAGTGTGCGCATTCCCCTGAGCTTGGTCGTAAGCTCAAGTACATGTGAGTAGGCATTTGGCCACAAACCTGATACATTGTTGATAATCATCACAGAATTACACTATGTTGCTATTTCTCTCTCCCTTCCTTTGAGAAATCTTCAAGGACAGAAAAGACACAAGAGATACAGAAGTCTGCACAAGAAAAACACATATCCTTACATGAACTTTTGTTTTGGGTTTTTAGAATCATCACATTTATATTCACATTTCCAAACTAGATAAGGAGCATTTCCCTATCTCATCCGATGGGACAAAAAACAACCCCATTCAGACCAGTTCCAAATAGCAGGAAAAGCATCAGAGAATGCTGGAAATTTCAGCAAAAACAATGTGACAAAGGGAATACCTGTCCCTTTCATCACATATGTAGATACTGTGGATGCCAGCATGCAGGGTATGATTTTCAAAAAATAAAAGAGCAGAGCTCAGAATAGAGTTAACCCTAGGAGCCAGGCTGGGGGAAAGGGCATTGGTTGATGCAATATCCCAACCGCCAGTCAGAACAATTGTTGATGACTGGTTTAAAAGGTTTTGTGGGGGGGGGAGCATAGCCATGCAGAACCATGGCTGCATTTTGAGAAAGCTCCATTGTACATCCTCAGTTATTGACCCTAATCTGGTGATCAACTGGGAGAAAAGAGCTTACTAAGCTGCATTGTTCATATACTTAGCCTGCGGGAACACCATCTTACAAATCCGCATGGCCAAAGTGAACAACACCCGTGAAACACAACGGACTCTGCCTTGGGCCAACTCACCACACACCACCTCCGGACATAATCCAAGAACAACTGTGACACAGAATATTAGGAGACCCGCTACCACTTGATTCGGGGTGCAGGGGGACCAACTTACAACTAAACCCGAACTCAAATTCAGAGGTCTGCGCAACGCCATAAACACGATCCACGTGGTGCAGCCAAGAGCAGGAACATGCAGACTTGAATGGTATCACCGCAGTGAGTAAATATCTGACAGCACTCATAAATATAAGCCAGCGAACCCATAAAGCACTTAGAAAAAAGTACATAATATATACACACTGTCCTAATTAGCTGATGGGAGGACTAATTGACCGTTAATTCAATATATTAAAGTCCAATGTGGGATATTCTTTCCTAAGCATACTATCTAAGAAACACTTCTATCAAAAATCTATTGAGACGTCATACTTCAAAAAGACTTTTTATCACGTTTACTATACCCTCTCTGGGTTGCGGAGCCGACAGGCATAATCCTGACCTCACCATAACTCCCGCACATACGTGATAGGGCCTACACTGTATCCACATTGTGCCTGCCACAATTACAGCCTGTCAACAACTAAACTACAATGGCCATCTCAATGGCGACTAAAAAATACAACAAAACTGATAAAAAAAAAAAAGCACCACCAGCATCAACCGCCACTATGAGCTCCTTTTTTAAAAAACAGGACGCTAATATAGCAGAAATAACAATGGAGCCACCCTCTGTTGATAACCAGATGCCACAATCTCAAGCCTCAATTTCTCCTCCACACATGGAGCAACTATCTTAGATCCAAACCACTATTTCACATTTACCATCCAAATCAGATCTAGCTGTCTTGAGAACTTTATTAAAATGTCATCCTTGAGCAAAGATATAAACAAACTAGGGTCAAGAATACAGTATCTAGAAGAAGGCCAAGATACCTTAAATAACATGATCACCAAATGACACAACATGAATCTCTTATAACAGAAGTAGGAGAAGTAATCTGCGGATAAGAGGTGTAACAGAGGAAATAACACAAGAATGTATGTCCTCATACCTACTGCAATTGTTTCAATACATTATCCCATCACTAAAACTCACTGAAACAGCCTTGGAATGAGCCCATTGGGCCCTAAGACCTTTGCCAAAACCTCCTAATCCCCTGAGAGATATAATTATAAAGTTCACAAACTACCTAGAGAAGGAGGCGAAATGGAGATAAGTTAGACTGCAATGAGCGATTAACTTACAAACCTACTCATATACAAATTTTCCAAGATATCAGTCCAACAACCATTGAAAAACGTAGAGAAATGCATTATATTACACAAATCCTGCAAGGAAAGAAAGTGAAATACAGTTGGGGTTTTCTGTTCAGCCTCATAGTCCAAAAAGAAGGCAAGACTCTGGAAACTACCTCCCAAAAGTATGCTGCACCTAAATCTCAGAGACTACAATTGTCTATGATCACGAAAAGAAAGAAACTAGAAGAATTGACAACATGAGAAACCACCACCGGCTTCCCACTTATGGAGGTTACATTGCTGCATCGTTTCCAAGACGAATAGACTGCACCTTTGACCAACCCACGGTTTGATAAGTATAACACTTTAGATTTCAATTGTTTTCTTTTTTGTATAGAACACAATAATGCAAATGGACTCCCAAGATAGATAAGCATGAACTAATATGTTATTTATCTGGAAATTTGATTAAGCTTAAATGTGTTAGATTTGCGCTAGATGCTGTCAGATATTGAGGCCTTAACGCCTGTTGAAGTTATATATTTCTTTCTAGATATTGTTATAATGGTTCTCTTAATAGTTAAGAGATACTTGTAATTCTCCCATTGCTTTATTAGCATAACACTAGGGTTGATGACATAGTTGAGGATAGGCTACCCTACCACTGACAATATGTCACTGTTTGTTATTTACATGTATTCTATGTTATGTTTTGTTCAAATGTTTTATAATTTTGATCATGGCTCATTCTGTACTCCAGTGCCTAATAATGAAACACACGCACACACTTACCAATCACAATTAAACTTAGTGATCTACTAATAAACCAATCCATAGGCTATGGCTAACCACCATACTACAAATGACCTACACTTATTTTCAGTCAATGCGAAAGGTTTGAATATACCCAATAAAAGAACGATAACCATAAAGGAATTTCAAAGAAATAAAGCAGATCTAGTGTTCCTTCAAGAAACACATTTCAGAAAAGGAAAAGAACCCACCACATTTGCTCGCACATACGGCCTATGTTACTGGGCCTTATATAGTAGAAATGAAAAACATGGGGTAGGTATAGTAATCAAAATAAATATTCTTTTTAAAGAAATGCAAATCATTAGAGATAAGGAGGGCAGGTATATTATTTTAATAGGAATGCTATACGGTAGACCCGTAACTCTGATCTCCATGTATGCACCCAATACTGCACAGCACTTTTTTATGAAAAACATATATACTAGACCACCAAAAAGGGATTCTTATTATGTGTGGAGACTTAAACATGGCCTTAATTCCAGAATTAGATTGTTCCTTGCATACCTCCTCTACACCCCTTTCATAAATTACCAAAACCAAATTATACATTAAACAAATAGTAGGACAAGATGTTTGTAGAACTTTCCATCCCAATATTAGAAATTACTTGTTCTACTCATACCCTCACAGAATCTAAACTAGAATTGATTACATATTCTCAGATGTAAATAAACAATCACTATTGAAATCTGCAAAAATCTTACCAATAACATTGGTCATGTTCATAGCTTCTACATTAGTTATTACTCACAATCATCATCATTAATCAGTTACATCTACCTTCCTATGTACTGCTATCCCTTTAAATTTGGAGGAATCTCTTTAATATCTGGTATAAAACCCCATCTCTCTTTCAAATAATTGCTTGGTATTGATTCCTAGTGACACTCACCCCATAGCCAGTACTATTCGTACTACTGACTATAACTTACAGTTTTGTGAAATTAACGCTCTATCTGTGAGCTACTGCGTCAATCCTCATTAAAGGGACAGTCTAGGCCAAAATAAACTTTCATGATTCAGATAGAGCATGTAATTTTAAACAATTTTCCAATTTACTTTTATCACCAATTTTGCTTTGTTCTCTTGGTATTCTTAGTTGAAAGCTTAACCTAGGAGTTTCATATGCTAATTTCTTAGACCTTGAAGCTCACCGGTTTCAGATTGCATTTTAACAGTTTTTCACCACCAGAGGGTGTTAGTTCACATATTTCATATAGATAACACTGTGCTCGTGCACGTGAAGTAATCTGGGAGCAGGCACTGATTGGCTAGACTGCAAGTCTGTCAAAAGAACTGAAAAAAGGGGCAGTTTGCAGAGGCTTAGATACAAGATAATCACAGAGGTTAAAAGATTATAATTATAACTGTGTTGGTTATGCAAAACTGGGAAATGGGTAATAAAGGGATTATCTATCTTTTAAAACAATAAAAATTCTGGTGTAGACTGTCCCTTTAACACCTCTCGGCCGATTCAGCTTGAGGACTTCAGCTGATACACTCTGCAGCTCCGGAACTCCTGTTGCAGTGACATCACACGCTGACTTCTTCCTCACTGCTCCTTCAGCAATCAGCTGCTACTTGCTTCCGGACAGAGAAACATTTCTTAGCAACAACCGCCAGTTACCTTACCATCGAGTTTCAGCCTCATCAGGTATGCAGTTACATCAAATCAAATGCTTACCCAACCTTCGATAACATCTCCTACATACACTGACATTGTTGTTATGTGGCTGCATAAACTTCAAGTAAGCTAGCTTAACTTTTTCTTCTTATTTTCTTTATTGCTGTATGATCTACTCATGTTACATGTCTGTAATCAAGTACATAATGTGTTAGCACTTACCTTGTTACTTAAGTGGGTTGTTCTGCTGTATCTTTCAGTGATTCTATCACGGGTGGCGGCAATAGAACAATACAACCTTATACCAACCAGCAACTAAATTGCTCCACGATTATTGGGGATTTTACGTTACTCTTATGAGTAGTTGATGTTCCATTCCATTAATCCCTCCGCTACATCACTAACTATAATTCAAACCATCTCAGCAGCTATGGTTCATAACCTACACTATTCTTATGTTACAGACTTTCAACTAGGCTTCACAGAATACCAAGCCCATAAAAAGATGGACCCAGCTGAGATGGTGTCACATATGCAAACACTTAGCCAAAGACTAGATTTACTGACCGATGGTTTAAACACCTTAAAGGCAGAGAATGATGCTCTAAAAGCATACATTAAAGATTTAGTAGAAAAGAAGACACATATCTCAGAACCTAAAGTTAGCCCCCCCCCCCCCCCTGATAAATTTTATGGTGATAGGACACAGTTTAGGGACTTTAAGAACGCTTGCCTACTCCTATTTTCCTTAAAGCCCCACACCTATCCTAATGATAGAATTAAAGTATTGACAACAATCTCTTATCTTAGAGCTGAGCCCAGAACATTGGCAAATAGTTTCTTTGAAACTAATGAAAACATCCTCAACTCCTTAAACTCATTTTACTACCCTAGCCCAGCTGTATGATTATCCCTACAAGCAGTTAACTGCAGAGAATGCTATGAGATCCCTTAAACAAAAGAAAAGGTTTGTTGAGGAACTGATTTCAAAAGGTGGGCTAAGGACATTCAATGGAACAACCTATCCAGTTCCGCTTGGGCCTTTCAGAGGCAATTAAAGATGAGCTGTCTCATATAGATTTACCTCTCACCTTAGAACAGCTCATAAACCTAAGTATTAATATTGATAGATGCCTTAGAGAGAGGCAGCATGAAAAATCATACCATGATACCTCAGTTAAAAAATATCAAAACACTAATACCACTCTGACAACATCTAAAACATCAAGTGTGTTGGATTTGTTAGCAAAGTTATACTGTTATATAGGATTTAAAAAAAAAAAAAAAGAAAATGTTATTGAGGGATACGTGCAAACTAGCAGTTGAAAATTAATTTGTCTTTGTATGTATAACGGACGGTTCTACAATGCAGCTCTGTTGCAATTCCATACCCCAACTTGAATGAGGACAATTTGCTATACATGTGAATGCTATGTTGAATTTTTTATGTTTCCTCTTGTCATGAATGTCAAAATGGTTGGATTTGTAGAACTTGTAATCATTTGTTGTATCCTCAATAATAAAAAATAAATAAAAAAAACAAACAAAAAAAAAACATCAAGTGAACCAATGGACATTGGATTCCGAAAAGGGCCACTCAGCAACCAAGAGAAATTAAGAAGACGCAATAATAACCTCTGTATGTATTGTGCTTCGGATGAGCATGCAGTAAACGAGTGTCCTATTCTACAGCGAGAGAACAAGGGTAAGACTCTTATCTTCTATCTTCATCCTTCTGACGCGGAGTGGCTCCATCTTAAAGACATCCGGCGCGGAGCATCCTCTTCAATCAACGTCTTCTTCTGGAATGAAGGTACCTTCAAATGACGTCATCCAAGATGGCGTCCCTTTTATTCCGATGCAATCAGCCAATAGAATTGAAGTTCAATCCTATTGGCTGATCCAATCAGCCAATAGGATTGAGCTCGCCTTCTATTGGCTGATTGGAACAGCCAATAGAATGCAAGCTCAATCCTATTGGCTGATTGGATCAGCCAATAGGATTCAAGTTCAATCCTAATGGCTGATTGCATCAGCCAATAGGATTTTTTTCAACCTTAATTCCGATTGGCTGATAGAATTCTATCAACCAATTGGAATCTAAGGGACGCCATCTTGGATGACATCACTTAAAGGTACCTTCATTCCAGAAGAAGACGTCCATTGAAGAGGATGCTCCATGCCGGATTTCTTGAAGATGGAGCCGCTCCACGTCGGAAGGATGAAGATAGAAGATGCCATCTGGGTGAAGACTTCTGCCCGTCTGGAGGACCACTTCTGCCGGCTTCATTGAGGACATCTTGCCACTTGGATGAAGACTTCTCCTAGTTTCGTTGAGGACATCTTGCCACTTGGATGAAGACTTCTCCCGGTAAGTGAATCTTCAGGGGTTAGTGTTAGGATTTTTTTTTTAAGGGTGTATTGGGTGGGTTTTATTTTTAGGTTAGGGCTTTGAGCCACTATAGAGCTAAATGCCCTTTTAAGGGCAATGCCCATCAAAATGCCCTTTTCAGGACAATGGGGAGCTTAGGTTTTTTTTTAGTTAGGGTTTTATTTGGGGGGTTGGTTGTGTGGGTGGTGGGTTTTACTGTTGGGGGGGTTGTTTGTATTTTTTTTTATAGGTAAAAGAGCTGATTCCTCCCCGCAAAAGGCCCTTTTAAGGGCTATTGGTAGTTTAGTTTAGGCCAGGGTTTTTTTTTATTTTGGGTGGGCTTTTTTTATTTTTATAGGGCTATTAGATTAGGTGTAATTAGTTTAAAGATCTTGTAATTTGTTTTTATTTTCTGTAATTTAGTGTTTGTTTTCTTTTGTAATTTAGCCATTTTTATTTAATTTAGTTAGTTGTATTTAATTTTGGTAATTTATTTAATTGTAGTGTAGTGTTAGGTGTTAGTGTAACTTTGGTTAGGTTTTATTTTACAGGTAAATTTGTATTTATTTTAGCTAGGTAGTTATTAAATAGTTAATAAATATTTAGTAACTATTCTACCTAGTTAAAATAAATACAAATTTGCCTGTAAAATAAAAATAAACCCTAAGCTAGGTACAATGTAACTATTAGTTATATTGTAGCTAGCATAGGGTTTATTTTACAGGTAAGTATTTAGTTTTAAATAGGAATCATTTAGTTATTAATTGTAGGTTTTATTTATATTTATGTAAATTATATTTAAGTTAGGGGGTGTTAGGGTTAGACTTAGATTTAGTGGTTAATAAATTTAATATAGTGGCAGCGACGTTGGGGTGGCAGATTAGGGGTTAATAAATGTTGGTAGGTGGCGACGATGTTAGGGATGGCAGATTAAGGGTTAATAATATTTAAATAGTGCTTGTAAGGCGGGAGTGCGGCGGTTTAGGGGTTAATATGTTTATTATAGTGGCAGCGATGTCCGGAGTGGCAGATTAGGGGTTAATAAATGTAGGTAGGTGGCAGTGATGTAAGGGATGGCAGATTAGGAGTTAATAATATTTAACTAGTGTTTGCCAGGCGGGAGTGCGGCGGTTTAGGGGTTAATATGTTTATTATAGTGGCAACGATGTCTGGAGCAGCAGATTAGGGGTTAATAATTTTATTTTATTATTTACGATGCCTCGGTTTAGGGGTTAATAGGTAGTTTATGGGTGTTAGTGTACTTTTTAGCACTTTAGTTATGAGTTTTATGCAACAGCGTTGTAGTGTAAAACTCATAACTGCTGACTTTAGAATGCTGTACGAATCTTGACGGGATAGGCTTTACCGCTCACTCTTTGGCCTCCCAGGACAAGCTCATAATACCGGCGCTATGGAAGTCCCATAGAAAAAAGACTATACGCAATTTGCATAAGTTGATTTGCGTTAAGGCCAAAAAAGTGTGCGGTGCCCCTAAATCTTCAAGACTCGTAATACCAGCGGGAGTAAAAAGCAGCGTTATGAGGCTTAATACTGCTTTTTACTCATAATGCAAGACTCGTAATCTAGCCATTAATTTGGAAATTAGATGATCACTTATTAACAGACCCTTTGAAAATTACTAAAATTTCAAATGTAATTACTGAATATTTTCAACTTAACTCTAGTCCCGGGATCTCACCACAGACCTTATGGGAAGCCCATAAGAGTGTTATTCGGGGAGAAATAAAAAAAAAAAAAAAAAAAAAAGAGAGAATTTACTGCATTACTAATTCTTAACATACAACAACTAGAGTCATTGCATAAAAAAAAATCCCCTTCCGACAATACATTATTAGATAGGCTGACACATGAAAGACAGAAGTTAGCATTTCACCTTGCCAAAGTGCACAAAAGACAAACCCTATATGCACAGCAAAAACACTATGAAGGAGGTAATAAATCAGGACGACTACTAGCAAGGTATCTCAAACATAAAACACATAAAAAATACATATTGCAACTTAAAGATGAACAAGTTCACCTTCAATGCTCAATGAGAAACATTGCGCACACCTTCAGATCATATTTTCAGAAACTATACAACATTATGAACACAACAAATAACCAACCAGAAGTTCACACTAAAAGGACACAACTCTGAAAAACTTAAAACTACCACATATCTCAGACTCCCAAAAAGCTCAATTGGAAGACCCAATTACATTAGATGAAATACAATTAGTTATCAAAGGCCTACCCTCTGGGAAGGCCCAGGGACCAGATGGCTTTGGCCACAAGTACTTCTCCATATTTCAAGAAATATTAGCCCCGCATATGTTAAATTACTAGACATGTGTGTTTCGTTTCGGGCGAAGTTAGTTTTCGGCCGAATTTTGACCGATTTGGAGATTCAAATACACCAGAATTTCCAAATCGGCAAATTCCGAAAATGAATAAATCGGTTTCCGAATTTTCGGATCCATTATTCATATTCTGAATTTTTCATTGTTCTATCTAAACCGCCGTTCCCCGACACAGTGATGTGCGGTGACGTCAGAGGCTGGTGAGGCAGTGGCTAGGAATCGGACACGCCTTCATTCTTTAGATATCCTTTGTTGAAGAAATAGCAATGCACATGGGTGAGCCAATCGCATGAGGTATCTATATGCAGCCACCAATCAGTAGCTACTGAGCATATTAAGATATGATTTTCAACAAAGGATATCTGATTTTCTTCATTCTTTTGATATCCTTTGTTGAAAATCATATCAAAATATGCTCAGTAGCTACTAAACATATTTAGATATGATTTTCAACAAAGGATATCAAAAGAATGAAGAAAATCAGATATTAGATGTAAATTGTAAAGTTATTTAAAATTGCATGCTCTTTCTAAATCATGAAAGAAACAACTGTGCGTTTTAACCAAAGGAGTGCCATTGGTCCTCACTCCTTTGGTTAAAACTTTTAACCAAAGGAGGGAGGACCAATGGCAATACAAAAATGTCAAAATTAAGTTACTGTTACCCTTGTAATACAAAACTTACCCACTAATAATATAGTGGATTGGTGTGGTGCTATGTAGTTAATATTAATTGTGAACAAGACTTTGAGAGAAGGTTAAGAGAACCTAATCTTCAAAGGAAGGACTACATTAACAGCACTCATGGGATTAAGTAAAAAATGAGTAGGTCTCAAAATTGCAAATATACCTTGAAAATGTGTGGGAACAAGGTGACCTTATTAACACTATATGAAAGGGGGGAATAAATTAAAACATAACTTTTAATATGCAGATAAAGATTAAAACTGGAATCACTTTATTAAAAACACACTTAGGATTTCTCATTAGGTATGTAGTACTGTTGCATAGTAAAAGGTAATAGTGTGCTTTAGGTGCTTGGTTAAATCACATAAAACTGACGTATTGCCATTTGGGTAAAGCAATTTAATGTAAATAACCTGTATAAATAACCTGAGAATGTCTAAATAGCAGAAATGTCAATGTCAATTCTGCTATTTAGACATTCTCAGGTTATTTATACAAGTTATTTACATTAACTTGCTATACCCTAATGGTAATACGTCAGTTTTATGTGATTTAACCAAGCACCTAAAGCACACTATTACCTTTTACTATGCAACAGTACTACATACCTAATGAGAAATCCTAAGTGTGTTTTTAATAAAGTGATTCCAGTTTTAATCTTTATCTGCATATTAAAAGTTATGTTTTCATTTATTTTTCCCCCTTTCATATAGTGTTAATAAGGTCACCTTGTTGTTCCCACACATATTCAATGTATATTTGCAATTTTGAGACCTCCTCATTTTTTACTAATCCCATGAGTGCTGTTAATGTAGTCCTTCCTTTGAAGATTAAGTTCTGTTAACCTTCTCTCAAAGTCTTGTTCACAATTAATATTCACTATAGCACCTGACCACACCAATCCAGTATATTAAGTGGTTAAGATTGGTATTACAAGGGTAACAGTAACTTAATTTTGAAATTTTTGTAGTGCCATTGGTCCTCCCTCCTTTGGTTAAAACACACATTGGTGGGCCTGTACTCTGCTGCTCTGCTTTTTGTGACATTTTATTCTTCAGTTCAAGAAGTTCCATCCACCATTCCACCGCTACCTATTTCCCTTCACACCAGCCCTTTTCATCTGCATGCATTGCACTCAGTCAGTTGTGATGACTGACGCACGTGACGCAGCGCTATTAAAACAGTTTCCCCCTGCGCAGTGCGTACTAACTCAAAAAGGTATTATTCCAGAATCCATTTCCTTCTCCCAGTGCCCACGTGAGACTGAACTTCACTGAAGTACCAAATCAACCTGAAGTTCCCAATCCATAATATTAATTTATTCCCCAATGAACCTCATGGGCATTAAATGGGGCTGGGCACTGTGGGCACTGTGACTGCAGTAGTAGCTGGGCTGCTTGGGCACAAAACCACTTGTCAGTGTCAAATTGTCAATTACATGTTCTGGTGTTAGATATATATATATATATATATATATATATATATATATATATATATATATATAAAATTTATTTTTGTATTGAAGATATGGCCAATACAAGATACAATTGTGAAGTATTTAATGGGTAACCAAAGAAACAATGCAACTTCCAAGGTCATTTGTTCAAGCAAATATGTTTACAAAATAAACAAACCAGTCACCCAGTTTCAGCTAAAAACAAATAGAAGAAAGCAGCAAAATGTATTGTGTACTCTTTAAAAAGACTAATATCTGTTCTCAGTTTGCATATAAAGTTTCAGATTGCAAAACATACATTATTTTAGAAAAGCGAATATATTGAAATCAATTTATATGTAGTATACTGTGACTGACTGTGAGGCATCCTAAGTCGAGGGCAGTCAGTCAAAGTGACACTGAGTTGTGTGGTCTGGCTGCCGCTGCGGGCCTGGCACACCACACTTCAGTCACACTCAGGCTGAGCAGCAGCTCCTCTTGTCTGCTTTACCTGATTCTGAGTGACTCGAGTCCTCGGCTCTGTCCTCCTACTTTGTCACTTCATTCAGTCCTGGGCAGTGGGCAGTTGAGCACTGGACAGCTCAGCCGTCACATTAGTCGGACTGGGGGGGGCGGGCGGGGGGGACAGCATGGCAGCTGCAGCTCTCACTGACCTGGGCTTCTCCACTAGTCCGTTCCGACACCGTGACCGTCCACGTCTAGATGTGGGATCTCCTCTCAAAGTCATCACTGACACTGAGTGCGTCTCTGAGTTGAGCTGCTCTGAGAACAGCCTCGATTCTATTTCCTTCCCGCCCGGCACTCAGCAACAGCCAGCCCCAGAGAGATTCAGATGACTTTCTCAATTCTCATTGGCTGAGAGTGTGAGACTCTGAGAGGCGGCCAGGGCTGAGTCCAGACGGAGGCTTTCACAGTCAAGCCTCCAGTGGGAGCATATGGGGCGCATTGGAGAGCACTGCATTAGCACCTTTTCTCCTCTTGGTGGCAGTCTCTCAGCGGCCCATACACTTCCACAGTGAGTGAATACATTTCATATTGCGCAATGCAAGGACAGCTGGCTGGCCTTGTCTTGCGCAATATGAATGTATTCAATTATGTATTCGTATTACATTTTTTATATAAGTTAATTTACAAAAAACACAAGTCCTGATTTTGGTGGAGGGGTGGGGGGGGGTCACCTTTTTTTTATTAAAAAAAAATATGTGTGAAAAAAAAAAGATCAAATTTTTTTATTTTTTATTTTTATAAAAAAGGCTGTTATTACATACATTGGCCAGGGGAGGCACTGCCTCACCTGCCTCCTGTGACTGCACGTCACTGCCCCGACATTGCCGACACTAACTAAACCTAATAACCCCTAAATCTCAGTTCCCAAACATTGCCGTCACTAACTAAACCTATTAACCCCTAAACACCCCATACACCCACATCGCAACAACCTAAATTAAACTATATTAACCCCTAGACCTAACACCCCCTAACTTTAACATAATTAAAATAGACCTAAATTAAAGTTACAATTATTAATTAACTACCTATTTAAAAATAAATACGTACCTGTGAGCTAAAAATAAAACCTAAGCTAGCTACAATATAACTATTTACTAACTACCTAGTTAAAATAAATACAAACTTACCTGTGAAATAAAAATAAAAGCTAAGCTTACACTAAAACCTAACATTACAAAAAACCCTAACATTACTAAAAATAAAAAACATAAGATTACTAAAAAATGTAAACTAAAATTACAAAAAATAAAAAAACTACCATTACAAAAAATAACAAATGAAATTATCCAAAATAATAAACATTATTCCTATTCTAATACCCTGTTAAAAAAAAAAACACCCTGAAATAAAGAATCCCTAATCTATAATAAACTACCAATAGCCCTTAAAAGGGCCTTTTGTAGGGCATTGCCCTAAAATTAACAGCTCTTTTGCTAAAAAAATAAAACAAAACAACAAACACCTCCTAACAAACCCCCACCCCCAAAACCACAAAATAAAAAAATCTAACTAAAAAAACCCTAATCTACCCATTGCCCTGAAAAGGGCATTTGTATCAACATTGCCCTTAAAAGGGCATTCAGCTCTTTTGCTGCCCTTAAAAGGGCATTCAGCTCTTTTTCGGCCCATTAAATACCTAATCTAAAATAAAAACACCCCCCAAAAAACACCTAACACTAACCCAAAAATTGGTACTTACAGTTGCTGAAGTTCGGCAAAAGATCTTCATCCTAGCGGCGAAGCATCTTCATCCTGGCCGCTCCATCTTCAGCCATCGTGGGACCAGCATCTTCTTCATCCCTGCGGAAGTGGAGAGGTTGATTGGTCCGACGTGGAGGTCCTCTTCATGCGATCATCCGCCGCACACTGAGGATTCAATGCAAGGTACCCCTTTTATATTGGGGTTACCGTTGTATTCCTATTGGCTAAAAATTTTTAATCATCCAACAGAAATTAGAGCTGCTTAAATCCTTTTGTGACTAAGATCCCATCTTTATTTAAAAAATGTTGAAATATTAAGAAGGCAATTTTTTGCAGTACAAAGACAAAAAGGAAAAAAAGTTTAAATATGTGAAATAATATGTGGTCTCATGTATTTGGAGGTGCGCCAATTCCTGTGTCTAAATTAAATCCTATTGGCTGTTCAAATCAACCAATAGGATTTAAGCAGCTCTAATTCCTATTGGCTGATTTACATTTTTTGATTTAAAGGACTGTTTTTTCGGATCCTTTAGTTTTTTGGATCCATTCTGTATTCATATGCATTATTCTATTCTAAACTTCAGAATAAAATAATGCATATGAATAAAGAATGGATCCGAAAAAACAAATGGATCCGAAAAAAACGATTAACTTAACTCATTTGGTGAATCAAATTTTTTTAAAAAATGTAACTTATTTGCAGACACAAAATTATTTATTTAACTAATCGAAACAAAACATTTTTTAGCAGATGCACATGTCTATAAATTACTTTCAATATATTGATGAAACCAAAGTGTTCTCAGTGAGAGCCCTAGAAGCCCACATAGTTCTATTGCCGAAATCCAACAAATCTCCAGCCCTTCAAATTACTGCCCCATTTGGTTGTTAAACACTGACGTCAAGCTATATTCAAGAATACTAACTTACAGACTTAATCAAATCCTACCTGATGTCATACATTTGGATGAAGTCGGTTTTATTTCCAGAAGGGAGGCGAAGGACAACATGGTCAGGGCCTTATATGTAATTATGTACAAGACAGGGGTATTCAAACAATACTCTTGTCAACAGACAACAGCCTTTGACCATGTTGCTTGGGACTTTCTTCGATCCACTCTAATCCACTCTAATCCACATGGGACCACAAATAATTACTAGAATTTTATTCCCTCTACTTCCAACCCAGTGCATGTATACTAGTAAATGGGATGCTCTCCCCCCCTCTTTTCCATCACTAACGGGACCCAACAGGGATGTCCACTACCCCCCCTGCTGTTTGCTTGTATTATAGAAACATTAGCTGTAAAAAAAAATAGACAAAACCCACAGATAACTGGGGTCAACATAGGTTCCTCAGAAATATGTAATTCCTTATTTGCAGATGATATGCTCTTTTCCCTCACAAAACCCAATAAATCAATCCCACAAGTGCTGTTAGAATTCCTCACGTTTCACTCCTTATCTAATTTTTCCATCAATGTGTCCAAATCCGAAATTCTAAATATAAATCTAGATAGCCACACTCTGGCAAACACTAAAAAAGTAACTTCATTTACATGGTGCCCCCATTCCCTAAGCTACCTAGGTGTGAATCTAACGCCTAACATTGATAAAATATTCGACTTAAATTATAACCCAATTAAACAACTTATTATACAAGATTTATCATCATGGCATGCTAAAAAATTGTCGTGGCTAGGCCGCATTGATGTTATTAAGATGAACGTATTCCCTAGAATACTATATCTCCTTCAAACCCTAACAATTTCTTTACCTAAAACATACCTCCCAAAAATGCAAAAGGCCTTTAGCAACTTTATATGGCATAAAAAAACATTGAGAATTAACCAATAAATAATGCAATCCCCCAGATTGCAGGGAGGGTTGGGTGTCCCAAACCTAATGCTATACAGATAGGCAATTTTCCTACAAAGTATAATGGAATGGAACATCCACTATAACCATAAATGTTGGGTCCCACTGGAACACTTAACCTTAGGAAAACCACACTTGGGAAGATTATGCTAGGGCCAAAATATAATATTCAAAACACCTACTTGTAATAACCCTATAATTCAGGAGACATTCCTTATTTGGGAGAAATCTTTTAATACAAATCATTACATTTTATCAAATCCATCAGCATTAACCTCCCTCAGTGAAAATTGGGAGTTCACTGTACGACCTTACACAACCCAATCCACATCTAACACAGTCAATAGAGATTTTGCAATCCACTTATTGACCAATAATGAAACCTTACTCTTGCAAACTGAACTAATAGATGGAGGCCATGACTGTTTTAAAAACGGGTTTACATTCCGACAAACACATAATTCTATAGTAAAATATAGAGGATACAAAAACATGGTCAGATCATTAACTAAATTCAAATCTCTTTGTGTACAGACTAACTTTCAGGCTACCATGAAATCCTCAATTTCATCTTCAATACTAGAAACAATCCTGGTGTCTTGCTCCCAAAAAGCTACATCGTCTCTATAAAAAAAAATCAATGCTGGCGCTGTGGACATGTCAATAGCAGTGGTGGTGTAACTCCATACAAAATTTATGAAGGACAGTAATCGCTGAAATTGAATTAATATTAGAGAACCAGTTCCCATTAGACCCCTTGATATGGTTAATGAACAAATCCCCTAAAATCAAATATAAGCCATATCTTATATTGTTCCACATCATGACCAATGGAGTAAAAGTTTTAATAGCCAAAAATTGGAAACATAAAGAAACTCCATCCTTATCAATGTGGGTTTAAAAAAGTCACTGAACTGATGGAAATGGAGTAATATTATCTTAAAACTAACAAAATGGAAAAATATGCAGATATTTCACATCTATGGGATCACTATACTCAAACCAAAATAAAAGAAAACAAGTAAAATGTAATAATAATAATTAGGAAACAGGATGAGATTAAAATACCGTGCAAAAGTGATATAGGGATTACATATGAGAGTGCAGATGAGCCGGGATTTAGTTACTTTAAGTTAATTTTTATTTATTTTAATATTGAATATATTACTATTCATCTTATTTTTGTAACATTCGTACCTTCTCTTACAACCTGTTTGTTGTCACTATGATCTATAACTAGAAACCTATTTGTTACACCAACAATGAAGTAGGCTGTGTGATGACATTTCTTCCTTCTAAGAAGATCCTCACATGAAAGAGAAGAAATTACTAACGCCTAGATTTAGAGTTCTGCGGCCAAAGGGGTGCGTTAGCTACGCATGCTTTTTTTCCCACACACCTTTTAAATACCGCTGGTATTTAGAGTTCACAGAATGGCTGGGTTTTCAGTGCGTTAGGCTCCAAAAAGGGAGCGTAGAGCATAATTTAACGCCACTGCAACTCTCGATACCAGCGGTGCTTACGGAAGCGGCCAGCTTCAAAACCGTGCTCGTGCAAGATTCCCCCATAGAAAACAATGGGGCTGTTTGAGCTGAAAAAAAACCTAACACCTGCAAAAAAGCCGCGTTCAACTCCTAACGCAGCCCCATTGTTTTCTATGGGGAAACACTTCCTACGTCTGCACCTAACACTCTAACATGTACCCCGAGTCTAAACACCCCTAACCTTACACTTATTAACCCCTATTCTGCTGCCCCCGCTATCGCTGACACCTGCATATTATTATTAACCCCAATCTGCCGCTCCGTACACCACCGCCACCTACATTATAGCTATGTACCCCTAATCTGCTGCCCCTAACACCGCCGACCCCTATATTATATTTATTAACCCCTAATCTGCCCCCCACAACGTCGCCGCCAGCTACCTACACTTATTAACCCCTAATCTGCCGAGCGGACCGCACCGCTATTATAATAAAGTTATTAACCCCTAATCCGCCTCACTCCTGCCTAAATAACCCTATAATAAATAGTATTAACCCCTAATCTGCCCTCCCTAACATCACCGACACCTAACTTCAATTATTAACCCCTAATCTGCCGACCGAATCTCGCCACTACTGTAATAAATGGATTAACCCCTAAAGCTAAGTCTAACACTAACACCCCCCTAAATTAAATATAATTTAAATCTAACGAAATAAATTAACTCTTATTAAATAAATTATTCCTATTTAAAGCTAAATACTTACCTGTAAAATAAACCCTAATATAGCTACAATATAAATTATAATTATATTATAGCTATTTTAGGATTTATATTTATTTTACAGGTAACTTTGTATTTATTTTAACCAGGTACAATAGCTATTAAATAGTTAAGAACTATTTAATAGCTAAAATAGTTAAAATAATTAAAAAATTACCTGTAAAATAAATCCTAACCTAAGTTACAATTAAACCTACACTACACTATCAATAAATAAATTAAATAAACTACCTACAATTATCTACAATTAAACCTAACACTACACTATCAATAAATAAATTAAATACAATTCCTACAAATAAATACAATTAAATAAACTAACTAAAGTACAAAAAATAAAAAAGAACTAAGTTACAAAAATAAAAAAATATTTACAAACATTAGAAAAATATTACAACAATTTTAAACTAATTACACCTACTCTAAGCCCCCTAATAAAATAACAAAGACCCCCAAAATAAAAAAAATGCCCTACCCTATTCTAAATTACAAAAGTTCAAAGCTCTTTTACCTTACCAGCCCTTAAAAGGACCTTTTGTGGGGCATGCCCCAAAGAATTCAGCTCTTTTGCCTGTAAAAAAAAACATACAATACCCCCCCCCCAACATTACAACCCACCACCCACATACCCCTAATCTAACCCAAACCCCCCTTAAATAAACCTAGCACTAAGCCCCTGAAGATCTTCCTACTTATCTTCACCTTGCCGGGTTCACCGATCGATCCAGAAGAGCCTCCGATGTCCTGATCCAAGCCCAAGCGGGGGGCTGAAGATGTCCATGATCCGGCTGAAGTCTTCATCCAAGCGGGAGCTGAAGAGGTCCATGATCCGGCTGAAGTCTTCTATCAATGGCATCTTCAATCTTCTTTCTTCCGGATCCATGTTCATCCCGCCGACGCAGAACATCCATCTTCACCGACGACTTCCCGACGAATGACGGTTCCTTTAAGGGACGTCATCCAAGATGGCGATTCTATCAGCCAATCGGAATTAAGGTAGGAAAATTCTGATTGGCTGATGGAATTAGCCAATCAGAATCAAGTTCAATCCGATTGGCTGATTCAATCAGCCAATCAGATTGAGCTCGCATTCTATTGGCTGTTCCGATCAGCCAATAGAATGCGAGCTCAATCTGATTGGCTGATTTTGGGGGGCTTTGTTATTTTATTAGGGGGCTTAGAGTAAGTGTAATTAGTTTAAAATTGTTGTAATTTTTTTCTAATGTTTGTAAATATTTTTTTATTTTTTGTAACTTAGTTCTTTTTTATCTTTTGTACTTTAGTTAGTTTATTTAATTGTATTTATTTGTAGGAATTGTATTTAATTTATTTATTGATAGTGTAGTGTTAGGTTTAATTGTAACTTAGGTTAGGATTTATTTTACAGGTAATTTTGTAATTATTTTAACTAGGTAGCTATTAAATAGTTATTAACTATTTAATAGCTATTGTACCTGGTTAAAATAAATACAAAGTTGCCTGTAAAATAAATATAAATCCTAAAATAGCTATAATATAATTATAATTTATATTGTAGCTATATTAGGGTTTATTTTACAGGTAAGTATTTAGCTTTAAATAGGAATAATTTATTTAATAAGAGTTAATTTATTTAGTTAGATTTAAATTATATTTAACTTAGGGGGGTGTTAGTGTTAGGGTTAGACTTAGCTTTAGGGGTTAATCCATTTATTACAGTAGCGGCGAGATTCGGTCGGCATATTAGGGGTTAATAATTGAAGTTAGGTGTCGGCGATGTTAGGGAGGGCAGATTAGGGGTTAATACTATTTATTATAGGGTTATTGAGGCGGGAGTGAGGCGGATTAGGGGTTAATAACTTTATTATAGTAGCGGTGAGATCCGCTCGGCAGATTAGGGGTTAATAAATGTAGGCAGGTGGAGGCGACGTTGAGGGGGGCAGATTAGGGGTTAATAAATATAATATAGGGGTCGGTGGTGTTAGGGACAGCAGATTAGGGGTACATAAGGATAACGTAGGTGGCGGCGCTTTGCGGTCGGCAGATTAGGGGTTAATTATTGTAGGTAGCTGGCGGCGACGTTGTGGGGGGCAGGTTAGGGGTTAATAAATATAATATAGGGGTCGGCGGTGTTAGGGGCAGCAGATTAGGGGTACATAAGTATAACGTAGGTGGCGGTCGGCAGATTAGGGGTTAAAAAAATGTAATCGAGTGTGAGGATTTATTATATAATTAATATGAACCCTGTTGTATCTACTCCACTCAGTCTCACACCAAACCTAGGTACCTTGATAAACTAGGAACCTTATTCTGCTCATTGACTGAGGGTGACCTGTTTAGGTCAAAAGTAAATAACAACTATCTTTAGTTGCTGGAGATATGCACAACAATGTGAATGTGCTAATACTCACCTAAGTAATATAATAGCATTTGCTAAACAATAGATAATCTCTTTGGATATAGAATAAATTATAACTTTATGTAATTGAAGCTCTCTTTAAATAGATTGTAGCTTATCACTCAGGTACGATGCTTAAATGTTCAGGTTAGTAAAGTTCATATGCAACCTTATTTATGAATGCAGCAGAATTGTTATGGCAGTGTATTGTATGCAGAAATAACCAGGATATATGCAGAAGATGTTAAACATGCACACTTTCCATTAGTAACGTATATGTATAAGCTTGATTTGTTAGTATATACAGTCTTAGGAACATATGAAATTAGCGTAACTTCAGCAATAACTTTATGTTTAGTACGATACCCAACACTTCATGACCAGCGTGTACTTGTGAAGACTTTGCTTGCTAGCAATTCAGTTGTCCTGAGAAGCAGTGTAGAATCCGGCAACAGAGAGGAGCTGCGACACTGACTCCCGGAGTGCTGATGACGTCAGACGCCGAACTACTGCAGACACGCTGTATGTCTGTTATCGTTTCAGAATGAAGTATGCTGTCCTGTGATTGAAGAGAACTTTGCAGATATAAAGTTAGAAAACAACTTGACGAAAATGGAGAGAGCTTCTTGAAAGTTGTGATCACTCCTCATGTGAATCAAATTACCAAGCATCGATGAATTAGAGAGGAGGGCTTATAAAGGCATAACGGTCATGTGATATTATGTTTAAAGGGACAGTGAAACGTGGAAAACATGAAGTATAGAGATTGAGAATTACTGTGATATGACATCGAGTGGCGGCGATGTGGGGGGACCTCGGTTTAGGGGTACATAGGTAGTTTATGGGTGTTAGTGTACTTTAGAGCAGAGTAGTTAAGAGCTTTATAAACCGGCGTTAGCCCAGAAAGCTCTTAACTACTGACTTTTTTCTGCGGCTGGAGTTTTGTCGTTAGATTTCTAACGCTCACTTCAGCCACAACTCTAAATACCGGAGTTAGAAAGATCCCATTGAAAAGATAGGATACGCAATTGACGTAAGGAGATCTGCGGTATGGAAAAGTCGCGGCTGGAAAGTGAGCGTTAGACCCTTTCCTGACGGCTACCGCCCAACTCTAAATCTAGGCCATAGACTGTATTGACAATATTTTTATTTTGTTTGTAATTTACATATGGAAATCAACCAACTACTGTATGATGTAAAAATGGAGCTGCGTCTTCAACACTATGTAAAATTATGTAAAATGTAAACTATGTAAAATGAAGCTACAATAAAGATGGTTTAACAACAAAAAGAAAGTAAATGTAACACCAAAGACTGGATATAATTTAAGTTCAGCTGCTGTGCATAAAATATTGGTTTAACTGGTGTCTCAAACAAAAAATATATTTATATTAAAAAAACTAAAATTTAAAAAAAAATAAAAGAAGGTTTCATGATTCCCATTTCTCATAGGGTAGAGGGTTCCACAAAGCAAAGAAACCTTAATCAGCATACCAATACCCTCAAGTAGTTCAGGAGAAGCTCTACAAGGAATTGGCCCTGGGTAGGAACCGCGGCCCATTTTTAGATGTTTCATTCCCTAATTTGGTCGTTTCAATCGCTTGATGTTGTATCCAAAAAAGAAGTAGGAAAGTTTTGCCTAATACAGCACCTCTCTTACCCAAAAGGCAAATCAGTTAATGATGCAATTGATTCCGCCTTGAGTTCAGTGCATTATCAATCTTTTGATGCAGCACTTAATTTGGTCCGATCAAAGTGTAGGGGTGGATGCGCTGCTGGCGAAACTAGATATTGAATCTGCCTTTATACCCATCTTCCTTTCTGCTGATGGGATTTAAAATTGAGGGTCATTATTACATAGAATGCTGTTTTCCCAGGGGTTGCACACTTTCTTGTCCTCTGTTCCTGCCTTACTTTTTGGGGATTGAAATTGATACTTAAGAATTGTTATGTAGCCTGCAGGCAGACAAAATAACTCACACTTTGGAGGCATTGCCACTGCATCCAAAAGTCTAACTTTTGGTCTGTTGAATTTTGCCTGTAGACTTATCCCCATGGGTAGGATTTCAACAGGCACATTCAGGCCCCTTTGAAAGGAAATCAGGCTATCTCTCATAGAATCTCTCTCTCTCTCTCTCTCTCTGTGAAATGTTTATAGTAAATACATAGTTAAAACCTTTATTAAATATGAATATTGCATAAATATGTTATAAAGAGCATAGTGGAAACGGCACTCCTCACATCAGCAATCACCTGGTCCACTGCTAAATAAACAAACAGTAGCAAGTGGTGAAGGATCCAAATGGATGGGTTCCGTATCCAGCAAAAACTTCACACAGCAGGCACAGCAGGAATTTATAATCCATTTAATGTGTAAATAACCAAACATTTCAGCCCTCACATGGGCTTTTGTCAATGGTAAACATAAGCCAGGACAGACATAACACATACAGCTACCCTCCACCTTTAAATGCCCACCTCCCTTAAGTCATAGCCAATCAGACGCCCGAGCGGTACACACCCACAAGTAACGAGCAACTGCAAACAGCTGCAGAGACAAGATGCATCACCTGGAAATGGGTCAGCCGGCTCCACCCCAAGTGTGTCATGCATAGACAAATGAGACAACGAGCAAAGAGCATCACTGAGTAATGCAAGCAAATACATGAAATGTGGGCGGTACCACAAGTGGCGAATACTGACAGGGGCCAATATGACAGAAACCATAAGCACCCAAAACAATAAAAGTGTAAATAAGGAGAACATAGTTACAGGGGCTCAATTAAACAAATTAATATAAATCTAGAAGCGCGGGTAGCACCCTCTATACTCTATACCCTCTAATGTTTGTGTTTAGTCCACAGGGGGTAACTGTGTCAAGGTTGAATATCCAACATGCTTCCAGTTGTAGTAGTATCTTTCCTCTGTCACCCCCCCTGTTAGAGCGGGGTACATGATCAATCAGGATGGTGCGAAGTGATGCAATTGGGTGTCCACCGGCTGATCCGAACGTCCCTTGTCAAGAGCCTGCCTTATAGCAGACTTATGGTTAGCAAATCTTTCCCTGAAGGATGTCACCATCTTTCCAATATAATACATCGAGCACGGACAGATAATGGCGTAAATGACAAAGTCAGACGTACATGTTACCTTGTGGTTAATCTTAAACTGTTTATTGGTGTGCGGGTGTTGGAATGAATTCCCAATGATGAGGCTATTGCATGTCACACAGTTGCCACACCTGTAACATCCCGGCTTACCCTTGGGTAGCCAACCTTGTCTTGCATAACAATGCACTAGATGATTAAGTACTAGCAAATCTCGTAGATTGCTAGCCCTCTTATACACCATCCATGGTGTTATAGCATCTGGAAATGGTAGACTGGAATCCTTGGACAGCATCAGCCAATTTTTCTTGATGTTGGCACTCATTAATTCAGACCCAGGAGTATAAGTGGTGAGGAAATTCAACCGATCACGGGTCTCAGTAGTAGTCTTCCTGGCGATCACTGCATCCTGTGTCCATTCGCTGGCTTTCTGACATTGTTCAATCAGAGACAACGGATACCCCCGTTTGAGAAATCTTTGGGACATCTCTTCAAGTTGTGATACTTTGCGTGTGTCATCCGTATTATTGTGGACCACCCGCAGGAGCTGCAAGGAACTCACCCCATCTTTTTGAAACCTAGGATAAAAGCTGCTGTAATGGAGTGTGGAGTTCCTATCAGAAAGAGAGTGTGTATACAGTATATATACAGTATATATATATATATATATATATATATATATATATATATATATACATACATACATATATACATATCCATCTTTAGTCATGAATATTTGTATGTCTATGTTAAAGCCCTTTGTCTGCATTTTTTTCTTCTAACACCTGAGACCTCATATATTTGATCCCTTATAACTTTTTTGTGCAATATTCTTTTGAATATTTTTTATCAGAAAGTGTTATGAGTGTAACTGTACTTTATAATGTATTTCTGATGTGTTTTGTGCAGCTTTTTTTGTTTTGCAAAACTCGTTATATGAGCCATAAAGCTGATGAGCGCAATTACCCGCAATATTTCCCTTATCACTCGCCTGTAACTGTTAGCGCTCCACTCATAATCTAGTCCATTATAAATTATAACAGTAAAAAATAAAAACAAGGTAGATTCTCAAGCGCTAAATTAATAGTATTGTGTAATGGCATAAATGAATTATATACATTTACAGTACGCTTTCACTAGTACCTACAATATTATTTCCTCCCATAGGTCACAGTTGGCGTGCCTGATGCCCACATAATATGTCCAGTCCTTCCTGAGCAGTGATGTTATTCTGAGGTTGCTTAAAACAAGCTATGTGGGGAAATGAGGGCAGCTAAAAGAGAATCCCGGAAAGCTAATGTTTATTGGTTTCCTCTTACCAAAAAAAAGCAAAGTTTCCTTTCCCTACTCCACCAGCTTCTTCCCTGAAGAAAACAGAATATCTGGAATTGATCCTATTTAAACATCCTGTCAGCACTTCCTGCACAGGTATAAGATTCTTTCCGCAAGAGTGTACTATGAGGTCACACGCGTTTACTAATCATACCTGTTGCACTTTCTAGAAGGCATGTGATATTTATATTATTTTGTAATAGGTTACACATATATATTATTTTGTGCTCGATTTTTCTTTTTTTTCTTTTTTTGCAACTTATTGGGATAATTTATTTCTACAAATTTAGCATTGTTTTTTTTTAGATTTTGCATAGGTTTATTGTAATATTTAGATTACAAGTGGAGCGCTAATTTATGGCGCCCGGGGGCATGCAATAAATAACTAGCCATTACAAGTGGCTGGTTATTGCTGCAGTGAGCTCACAATAGCAATTAGCGCTTAATCTTAATTTGTAAGATAGCCTTGTGCTTACATCCAATATTCTTAAAGTTACCCACTGTTTGCCTTTACCACCTCTAATGGAAGTGTATTCTGTGAACCAATCACCCTTTTTGTAAAGAAGTGCTTCCAAAAATGATCTTCAACTTAAGATCATGACCCTTTGTTCTGGTGTTTCTCTTTTTGTGAAAAGTGCATTCAGCCTAAGCTGTATTAAGTCCCTTAATATACTTAAAAGTTTGAATCATATCTCATCTCATCTCTCCTCTAAGCATTACATATTTAGGTCATTGAGCCTTTATTTGTAAGTTTACTAATTTTAGACCATGTAGCCTTTGGACAGATTCCATTTTATTTATATCATTCTGGAGATATGGCCTCCAGAACAGTACACAATATTCAAGATGGGGTCTGACTAGTGATCAGTAAGCATACATGTAATATATAAGTCTGAAGCTTTCATGTATTAATAGTGCCCACTAAGTGCCCCATGTATTAAAAGGTGTACGGACAGCTTCTCAACTTGAGAAGCAGCCTTCACGTTTTTGCTACATACGGGCTGCAGATCTGTTCGCCTGCTGTCCCGTATGCCGCATTTTGCACTGTGTAATGCCCCCCCTACACTTGCGTGTCTATTCGGAAGAAAGAAGGTACTGTCAATAACCGAGAGCGAGCAAGCTCTGTGTGATTTCTCTTTGCCTCCTCTTACATTGTCGGAAACAGGCTCGTATGTACGCTGCTTCGTACATGGATGGAGCCCCAAAGCGCTTTTAAAAGTACATCAATCAGATCAGCAGTTCATTACATGTATTGTAGAAGGAATTACTGTATATTTGGAGTATGCACGATGGAATTATATATCTTGAGAACCTTTCTCTAACCTTTAAAATATAGCTTCTCAAGATGATGTTGATAAAACTTGCCTAAGTAAACAACTGCAGACTGCTGAAGTTAAGTATTATATATTTGGAAAAGTGTGCTACTAAAATAAAAGCTAGAAGGAAACATTGTGACGTCATAAAACTGTGAAGTTTAACAGGCTCTCTCAACTATGACATTTTAGAAAAAAAGACATGAGAAGCTTGGGAATATGAATCACATTTCTTAATAAACTCTGGTATTCACTTTGTCTGTTTTACTTCGCTAGTATTCCTCTTCTTCTCCTCCTACTCCTCTTTTTTTAATTTGCATTTCAAGAATATTGAACTTATTGCAATGACAGCTTGTTGATATGTTCAGTATTCATCATTTTTCATTATCTTTCTGTTTTCTAACTGCCTTATCTTTTGAATGCTTTTTGAACTTGACTTCTGTAAACGCTCTATAATGTTTTATGAGAAATAAATGCCTTTCGACATATTTCTATTTATTGTTCATTTAAATATGTTCAGTGTAAGTATATGAAAAAGGTACATATCATTTATACGAAGGAAATTATTAAGTGTCAAAAACTGCAAAGATGACTAGTGACAGCCGAATATTACAATATAGTAGTTAAAAACAATCGCCTAGATTACGAGTCTTGCGTTAGCCTTAAAAAGCAGAGTTGAGGGGTCCCAATGCTGCTTTTTAACGCTTGCTGGTATTACGAGTCAGGCAGGTACAGGTGTACCGCTCACTTTTTTTCCGCGATTTTCGCATACCGCAAATCCCCTTACATCAATTGCGTATCCTATCTTTTTAATGGGATTTCCCTAACGCCGATATTATGATTGCTGGAAAAAGTGAGTGGTAGACGCTCTCCTGTCCAGACTCCTATTGCATTTATAAGTCAGTAGTTAAGAGTTTTATGGGCTAACGCTGTAACATAAAACTCTTAACTAAAGTGCTAAAAGTACACTAACACCCATAAACTACCTATTAACCCCTAAACTGAGCCCCCCCCCATCGCAAACATTTAACTAAAATGTTTAACCCCTAATCTGCCAACCGGACATCGCCGCCACTTTAATAAATATATTAACCCCTAAACCGCCACACTCCCACCTCGCAAACACTAGTTACATTTTATTAACCCCTAATCTGCCGGCCCTAACATCGCTGACACCTACCTACATTTATTAACCCCTAATCTGCCGCCCCCAACGTGGCCGCTACTATATTAAATGTATTAACCCCTAAATCTAACCCTAACCCTAAAACCCCCTAACTTAAATATAATTTTAAAAAATATAAATAAATAAAATTACTACAATTAATTAAATTATTCCTATTTAAAACTAAATACTTACCTGTAAAATAATCCCTAAGATAGCTACAATATAACTAATAGTTACATTGTAGCTAGCTTAGGGTTTATTTTTATTTTACAGGCAACTTTGTATTTATTTTAACTAGGTAGAATAGTTATTAAATAGTTATTAACTATTTAATAACTACCTAGTTAAAATAAGTACAAATTTACCTGTAAAATAAACCCTAACCTAAGTTACAATTACACCTAACACTACACTATAATTAAATTAATTACCTAAATTAACTACAATTAATTACAATTAAATTAAATAAACTAAATTACGGAAAAAAATACCACTAAATTACAGAAAATAAAAAAGAAATTACAAATTTTTAAACTAATTACACCTAATCTAATCCCCCTAATAAAATAAAAAAGCCCCCCAAAATAAAAAAATTCCCTACCCTATACTAAATTACAAAAAGCCCTTAAAAGGGCTTTTTGCAGGGCATTGCCCCAAAGTAATCAGCTCTTTTACCTGTAAAAAAAAAATACAATAGCCCCCCAACATTAAAACCCACCACCCACACACCCAACCCTACTCTAAAACCCACCCAATCCCCCCTTAATAAAACCTAACACTACGCCCTTGAAGATCACCCTACCTTGTGCCCAGCCGGGCACAAGTGGACCTCCAGAGGGGCAGAAGTCTTCATCCGATCCGGCCAGAAGAGGACATCCAGACCGGCAGAAGTCTTCATCCAGGCGGCATCTTCTATCTTCTTCCATCTGGAGCGGAGCGGGTCCATCTTGAAGACATCCGACGCGGAGCATCCTCTTCCATCCGACGGCGACTGAAGAATGAAGGTTCCTTTAAGTGACGTCATCCAATATGGCGTCCCTTCAATTCTGATTGGCTGATAGAATCCTATCAGCCAATCGGAATTAAGGTAGGAAAAATCCTATTGGCTGATGCAATCAGCTAATAGAATTGAGCTTGCATTTTATTGGGTGATTGGAATAGCCAATAGAATGCGAGCTCAATCCTATTGGCTGATTGGATCAGCCAATAGGATTGAACTTCAATTCTATCGGCTGATTGCATCAGCCAACATGATTTTTCCTACCCTAATTCCGATTGGCTGATAGGATTCTATCAGCCAATCGGAATTGAAGGGACACCATCTTGGATGACATCACTTAAAGGAACCTTCATTCTTCAGTCGCCGTCGGATGGAAGAGGATGCTCCGCGTCGGATGTCTTCAAGATGGACCCGCTCCGCTCCGGATGGAAGAAGATAGAGGGTGCCGCCTGGATGAAGACTTCTGCCGGTCTGGATGTCCTCTTCTGTCCAGATCGGATGAAGACTTCTGCCCCTCTGGAGGTCCACTTGTGCCCGGCTGGGTGAAGACGTCTCAAGGTAGGGTGATCTTCAAGGGGGTAGTGTTAGGTTTTATTAAGGGGGGATTGGATGGGTTTTAGAGTAGGGTTGGGTGTGTGGGTGGTGGGTTTTAAAGTTTGGGGGGTATTTAAGGGCTATTTGTAATTTAGTATAGGGTAGGGATTTTTTTTATTTTGGGGGGCTTTTTTATTTTATTAGGGGGATTAGATTAGGTGTAATTAGTTTAAAAAGTTGTAATTTCTTTTTTATTTTCTGTAATTTAGTTTTTTGTTTCCATAATTTAGTTTATTTAATTTAATTGTAGTTAATTTAGGTAATTAATTTAATTGTAGTGTAGTGTTAGGTGTAATTGTAACAGGTAAATTTGTACTTATTTTAACTAGGTAGTTATTAAATAGTTAATAACTATTTAATAACTATTCTACCTAGTTAAAATAAATACAAACTTGCCTGTAAAATAAAAATAAACCCTAAGATGGATACAATGTAACTATTAGTTATATTGTAGCTAGCTTAGGGTTTATTTTACAGGTAAGTATTTAGTTTTAAATAGGAATAATTTAGTTAATTATAGTAAATTTATTTAGATGTATTTAAATTATATGTTAGGGGGTGTTAGGTTTAGGGTTAGACTTAGGTTTAGGGGTTAATAAATTTATTATAGTGGTGGCGACGTTGGCGACGGCAGATTAGGGGTTAATAAATTTAATATAGTTGCGGCAATGTTGGGGGGGCAGATTAGGGTTTAATAAATAAAATGTAGGGTTCAGCGATGTTGGGGGCATCAGATTAGGGGTTCATAAGTATAATGTAGGCGGCGGCGGTGTCTGGAGCGGCAGATTAGGGGTTAATAATATAATGTAGGTGGCGGCGATGTTGGGGGCAGCAGATTAGGGGTTAATAAGTGTAATATTAGGGGTGTTTAGACTCTGGGTTCATGTTACGGTGTAAGGTGTAGACATAACTTTTATTTCCCCATAGGAAACAATGGGGCTGCGTTAGGAGCTGAACGCTGCTTTTTTGCAGGTGTTAGGTTTTTTTTCAGCCAGCTCAGCCCCATTGTTTCCTATGGGGAAATTGTGCACAAGCACGTTCAGCCAGCTCACCGCTGACTTAAGCAACGCTGGTATTGAGGTGAGATGTGGAGCTACATTTTGCTCAACGCTCACTTTTCTGAGGCTAACGCTTGCTTGCAGAAAACTCGTATTACCAGCTTTGTCTTAAGTGAGCGGTGAGAAAAAAAGGCTTGTTAGCACTGCACACCATTACCGTCAAAAACTCGTAATCTAGCCGAATGAAACATTCAACAGTTGGTACTGCAAAAATGTAAATTTTCTGTTTATAGAATCAAACATTTGGATATCAAATGTAATGTTTAAATATCTAAAATTATATCATTCAAATGTTGATTTCCATAAACCAGTTAATTGATATCAATATTCAATAATAATGGCCTCAACAACAATCTATCATCTATTTTGTTTTCAGTTTCCAAGAGGCACTTTCAAGTTCTAGCAATGGGTGTGGGGGGGGGGGGGGGCGTAGGTGTTTTTGGTGCTTAAGCTCAATATTGATAATGATAAATGGCCTAATCCTGTACAGGTTTTCAGACCATTTTTAACTAATCAAATTCAACACCTAAAGGAACTTGATAAAGCGTAAAACTGTCTTTTTGGTATATTTGTGAGTATACCAAGACATTTTGAAATAATTCTATTCTGTTGCAAATGTGTTAAATACACTGTTAAATGGACACAGTTGTGATTATTTTAGATGTACATAAGAATATATGGTCTAGATTCATTAAACCTATATTCATTGTGCTTTTGTATAGACCATCAGTATAAAACAGAACAAGAATTTACATGTGTATATGTGTTCAATATGTAATTTCTAGTACAACTAATGAGATCTGCAGGAAACATGAGAAAACAGAAATCATGACTGCAACATATAAAAATGGCATTTAGAAATAGTGTTCTTAATATTTTTCTTTTTGTTTCTTACTCGTATATTTTTGATTGTTGGGAGGAATACTTTTGTCTATTTAAATGGGATTTCTACCTGCAATTGCATCATGGTGATTTAACCACTTGGTGTTCCATGACGTTTGTTGGTGACCAACGTCTTTTGCACAGGTTTTTAAATAAGTCCCAATATTTGTGTTTTGAATAATTACAATATCTAGAACACATTTTACTATCTTCTTAAACTAGTAGAAATATTACGAGGTTCTTATAATAGGTTTTGTTTTATTATTTTTTAAACTCATTAATCATGTAACAGTGAATTATTCTGAATAGATTTTTTTTTAAAAAAAAAGATTTTTTTTAAATTAAAAAAAAATAATTTTGTTATGCTATTATTTGGTAAAGAAAACCCATGTTCAGTACAGTGAGGTTTTGGACTTATACAGTTATGAAAATTGTTAAAATTCCATTCTATAAGATTAGCTTGCGGTCATTTTTTTCTTATAGAAAATAATTTCCAACACTGTTCTTGATTTTAGAAATTCTCACCAAATCCAAAAACCATGATTTCATAATCAATGTCTAAAAAAAATTAAAAAATACTTTTATAATAATAATATATAATATAATATAATATAAAGGGCAAAATTATAAGTAGAACAGTATTTACTCACAAAAAGTAATCTTTCCACATGTGGGTTAGCACGCATATTACACGTTGAAAGTAAAACTTTTGCGCACAAGCAGAAAAAAGACATGCTAATTTCATGTCCTCAGATATCACAACCGCATTAACTTTTTCTTCCCATCTACTTCAATGGAGAGCGCAGGAGAAAAAAAAACTAACACTTATTGGTTGCACACTAATCTGACAGAAGTTCTTAATATTTTAGATTCCAATGTTCTTCACATACAGGAAAATGTTGTTATTCCTCTTTGTTTTTTTAATACATTTTTGAGTTTTTCAAATATATTGAACATTGACAACAGTGAATAATGCAAATTGTACAAATAATCGTGTCAATGTACAAGGTACAAAATTATACCATGAAGCACAATACAGAAGACTGAAATAGTTAAATACATTTATAATACCTAGTGTATACATGAATATGTACTATCACGGTAACATGAAGGTCTATATGAACTAGGCATGTATCGTGCCATAACATCATTAATAGCAATGTTTCCAAACTCATTTTGTACTTATATATGTAAATTAAAGAAAGAGAAAAAATAAAGTAAGGACCTGTTGCAGCACCTACAACTTATTAGATGATTGGGAGAGGAAAAACATAAGATACTTGTGACCGGCAGCAGGGAATCAAGACTATCAAAATATACATACTGTATGTGTACACATACACACACACACACACATATATATATATATATAGGGGAAGTAAATATGAATCATAGAAACATAGTCTAATGTACACTCCGCTGAACCCGGTGCCGCCCAGGTCCCATGGACCGACACCAAACCCCAGCAAAGAAAACAAAAATAAAAAAATAAAAATAGATAAAAGGCTCATTTATTCAAATACTTGAAGCCCCTTACTGTAGTTGTATTGCAGCTGAATATGTTAATCCCTACTCACACAGAATCTTCTAAATGCTACCAAAATAATGACATTCTTTCAATCATTGCTGTAACAGGACGTGAAATAGGATTAATGGCGGTATTTTCGAGGGAAACCGCGATTTAGTCTCTGGTGTCTAACGAAAGCACTCAGAGAACACTATATATGGAGGGGGGGAGTAATATAATATGTGTGATAACTGTATGAAATAAGGGCTATGAGTAGGACATTAAATCATAAGCATATTATTTGTATACAACCCTATGTTCAGCCTCATATTATACAAAACAATTAACCTGACTAATATATAAATGAAATAGTAGGTTTCTTTATCCGAATACTACAGCATGCATTATATCTTACAAAAGTTGGAGGCTTACTAATCATATGACAAAGATAGCTTTAATTAAAATAAGAGTAATGATGAAAGAAACCCCATAAGAAAATCAATGGTCACTCTTGGACCTTTAACAGAAATAAATACTAAGAAGGGGTATGGAATGGGGTATATGTTAGGTATTGTCAGGACATGAGTAGGATATATTTTCTTGTGTTTGCTATGTAAACTGTGAGTGGGGAGAAACAGAACTGGTAGTAATATAAGAGGATCTCTGTACCATATGGATAATTTAACAACTATATGAGGCATGCGCCATATATCCAAGGTAAGGTATCGCTAAAAGGTCTTAATGAGGTTCAGGCATTTATAATTACCTATCCCTTCAACTGTTATAAACATTTGAAGTCTGGTGCAATAACGCTGGCCTAACCAGAAGGGATTTAACTTTTCTCACTTTATGTTAGATAGTACATAGTTAACAAAATTCTATATAAAAGCTTAAGATTTAATCACTAAAAGGGTTGGAATAAGAGGTATACAGGTAAAATTCTCTGTGGCTATAAAGAAAAGTATCAAAACAACTTCGCATTATAGTCTAATATTTAGCTTGCAAATACCTCTTAATTTTGCATAATCATTGAAGTCCACAGTATAAGTTATATGTGTGAAACTTAACCTCGTAGATATATATGTATGTACTTAGGTAACTATAAATATATGTAGCATTCCTAGCCAAAAGAGCTGTAGAAGTTATACATGTAAAGATAAATCAACCAATGCTGTCCTATGAGACATTAAGCTATTTCAAAAAGTAGCTAAGCTAAAACTGTATATAATAACAACTGGACCATTAGACTAGCCAAATCTATAGGGAAATATAATATAATAGACCTCACCATTCAAACATGATACACTAGAATATAGACTAAACAGAACCTTAGGTTTGTAACCTTCATATAGTTTAGTATTCCAGTGAGCATTAAGATACCAATAATTAATTAGAGAACATGAGAAATAACTAGTTAGGGAGGTTTCCTTAATAGCAAGCGGAGATCCAACAGGGTATTATTATATATATTAAGAGAATGTGATCTCAACAATAGTAAGCATAAGAACTTTGCAAAATCATTGGCTCTGACATTTCCAGTATACATGTAAAGATCAAAGAGCCAAATTCAGTGTCCCTTTATTGAGTTCAGCCAACACCGGTACGGCTGCATTCCCAGGTATATCCCATCTGCCCACCTCAAGGATATCAGTACCTCCATGAGAAAAGCCACCTCCAGGCTCCATGTGCTGTTGCAGTACAAGAGGTAGTGTATGGTACGGGGTTGACCACACTGTATTCTAGCCACAAAGCATAATTGGAGTGGGAGAGGGTCAGCCTTAACTTGTTGCCTTGCCACTTTTGGGATAATATGTGTTTTTCTCTCCGCAGACAGTATGGCTTGCTTGTGATCGCTAGGATTCTGCACCCATATTTGCACCTCGCAAGCATCAGATTCCAAAAACAAGTCTCTGATCTCCTTTTTGGAGAGTGAAGTCTCCCTCTGTGGTGTGCAATCGCATTGCGCTAATCTGCATGAGAGAATATCACCCGGTTTCGCATGGGTTGCTTCTGGGTCGTCTGTAGTAGGTGAGTCCAAAGCCGATTGCAGAGTCTCTGCAAAGGTGAGTTGATATTTCTGTAGAAGAACCCTAATGCCTTCAAGTAGATAATGAGCAGGTACCATGATGGTCATGGGTACTATAATGTAGAATATTAAGTGAAGAGGCGAGCGCCACAGTAGGCTGAGGTAACACAAAAGTAAGTCTAGATGACTAAACAAATAAAATATATGATATAATTTAATACATATCAAACAAATATATGATACAAATCATGGATCCATGTATAACATACTGTATAAAATCAAGTATTAAAAACACAAATAGAACAGTAGGTCCTGATATAATCAGAAAGTCGCAGTCCTGTGTGAAAATAGTACCATGGGTTCTTAGTATGAGAACACCAGTAAAAACGATGATGATAGTCCAAATCAACAGTCCAGAAAAAGTCAAATCCTAAGTGTCCGTGATGGTATGAGGCAAATGGTGAGTTGCAATAAAAAGGTGAAGACTAGAGATGGTGAATTGAACTGTGAAAAAAATATATGACTTTAAGAAAAAAACTTCAATAAAAAACTTCAATACAAAACATTCGTGAAGTGATGCATCATAAAAATGTAGGTATAAAAATAAAATTGATGTGATAAAAAACCAGTGTGAAAAAATGCTTCTGTGAAAAAAAGGATGTGTGAAAGGTAAAGGATAGTAGTAGAATCCTTAATCCGTTAAGGTCCGTGGGTGTCTCCAATATATATACAAAAATATCTAAAAAAAAACCTGTGAAAAAAGAATAAAACAATGCTGCAAAATAGGTATATATATATAAATTCAAATAAAGGTCTAGTATAGTCTTGATAAAGGCCTAACCAGAGGCCGAAACGCGTTGACATAACCAAAGTAAGTTTATTACCTTTATATCTATTTATTTCTAGGTTCACTAGGGAACCTTCTGAGGGGAACTAGAGGCTTACTGATATTAGAGCAGGGTCCACACATTGTATTGGTACTATAATGTAGCCGTGGCTCGCCGGTATTAGTACTCTGCAGAAATAGTACCAAGGCTTAGCTCTTATGAAGTGAGGCATTGCGGTGTCTCCATTACTGATAAATCAGAGGCTGAAGTTCACAGTATCTCCACCTTCCTGACGAATTTTTAAGCTCCTTGAGGCTGGGGAGTGTATTTTAGGATCCTTCTCCCTTTCCCTATTAAATCTCCTCATGCAGTTAAAAGGTGGCCGCTCTCAACAGGCCTCATCTAATAACGCCACAAGATCATGCGGAATTGCTTGACTCTCTGATGCCCCTTAATCTGTAGGTTTCTTATTTGAGATCTATGGGCTAGTAGGCCCCCTGTAATTATCAATTAGGCTGAGCTGAACAGACAAATATATAATTATTAATAATATATAGCCAGAGCTATGGCAGCATGGGCCGTTCAGACTCAGAGCTAGCTCCGCCCCCCCTGTTATTCCTCTTTTGATGTGATTTGTGAGTCCAGAGTGTTGAGGTCATGCTAACTCATTATGCTCATTAACTTCAATTGCACTCAAGCTATAAAGTTTACTTTCAACTTGTAATATAAGTGAAAAAACAGCCGCAATAAACCCCTTATTGCTTGCGCGTAACTGTTAACGCGCCACTCGTAATCTGTCCCAAAATAGTAAAAATTCTTATTAATTAATGTAAATTATTATTATAGATGCACTAAAATATTCTAAAAAATACATACCTAGGGAGCTAGCTGCTGATTGGTGGCTTTACATATATGCCTCTTGTCTGGTTCACCTGATGTGATCAGCTAGCTCCCATTAGTGTCCTGCTGCTCCTTAAAGGGGCCTAATGTCCATATGCTTAATCACTTGAAAGTGAAGCAGTGCAACTATAAAAACCTGACAAGAAAATATCACCTGATCATCTCTATGTAAAAAACGGGAAATATTTTGCCGCAAAATTTCTTCAGCTCACCATAGTAAGTGCTGTGTGAACAGATATGCTGTAGCTACTGTCATATCTACCTAGGCATGCTTTTCAACAAAGGATACCAAGAGAACTAAGCAAATGAGATAGTACAAGTAAATTGGGAAAACTGTTTAAAATTGTATGCTATGTCTGAAAGTAAAATGTTACGTTTCAATCAAAAATCAAGTTTTCAGGAGATTTTCAAGTAAAATATTTTTTTACCAGCTGGGGCCTTCTAATGGGATTGTGATCACTCCACAAAATATTGTACTAAATTTAAACTTTGATAATGGGAGCAGATATCAGAAAGACTGTGATCAATGCCAATAATTATTATTAATAAGAATTACTGTTAACAATATTACATTTGAATATTTTAATGATAATTTTACTATGTCATAATTAGAGATGGTCTAATGTGTTTATATTCAAATTCAAATGTTACAAGAAATGTTATTGTAGAAATTTGAATAGCATAATCAAATGTTAATAAGAAAGAATATTCTTAAAAATGCTATAATCGTGTGTTATTTACAGTTTTCAAATGTGACTTTCAATTTCAATTGTTCATAATTAGATCGAATGTCCACATTCGAAATTTCAAATGTAACATTCTATTTAACAAATACTATTCAGAAGTTCAATAGTTCATGTGGTAGGGAATTTAGTAAATTGATACATAGATACAAATATATACAATTTTAATGTTTCTATTTATAATATTGCATAATTCAAATATAACATTTAAAAAGAGCATTAGAAAATACAAATATATAAATTCAAACTTTTCTAATTCAAATTAAATTATTATAAAAATTCAAATTGAATATTACATTTAAAGAAAGCATTAGAAATACTATTACATTAAAAGAATGTTGTACAAACATTCAAAATTTGAAACGAACAAATGTGTTAAAAATGTGTTAAATTTTTTGAATGTTGCAAAACATTCACCCATCCCTAGTCATGATTGCAGCACTCATGTGTTCCAAGGAATGACCAAAAAAATTGCTAGAAATAATTCATGGTCTTAGTGTTGAGAGCATTACATAATAAATTACATTACAAAATAGATTAATTTACAGTTAAAGGAAAAGTTTAATCTAAAAGAGATGTATCATGGGTAGGTTTCTTGCGGATGTATTTGATAAGAAGTTCTCTGAAGAAAAAGAAAAATATGCTGAATTATATACTACTTGTCCTAAAGCCCGTGTACATGAGCCAAAATCCCCAGCCACTTGGATCCCATTTCCTTCCTTCCCCTTCCCTGCTGCTCTCAACATTTTTTTTCAGTAGTGCAGTAGTCCCAACAGCTCCTGCCCCCTTCCACCCCACCCCCACATTGCACCAAACACAACATAAATACATTAAAATATACTGTTACACTCATATAAACACTATCTGATTAAAAAATATTCATATAAATATAATACAATGTCAGGTTAGAGCACATGAAAAATTTGTTATCTTAAGGCACATTATTAAAATAATAAATATTTAAAAATATTAATAATAATTATTTAAAATGATTATAGATGTACTAAAAATTCTTAAAAATCCACAGAACGTATATATTTTTTTACAGTTTCTATAATAATTTGTAATTATTATTTTTCAATCTTTTATATTTAATATTTCAATAATGGTCCTTAAGATAACTAATTTTTTTATGTGTGCTAACCCAATACCATGTTAGACATGAAGAGTAAATCTGGAAGCGTGTTACGCAAATTTTACATTCCTATGTTTTTCAAATGTCATTTTTATTATTAAATATACTGTATATTTCTATATATATATGTGATAATTTTAATGTAAATTTATATCTATACCTATATGTCAGATACACTCACCGGCCACTATATTAGGTACACTTGTTCAATTGCTTGGTAACACAAATTGCTAATCAGCCAATCACATGACAGCAACTCAATGCATTTAGACGGGGTGAAGACGACTTGCTGAAGTTCAAACCAAGCATCAGTATGGGGAAAAAGGGGGATTTAAGTGACTTTTAACGTGGCATTGTTGTTGGTGCCAAACGGATGGTCTGAGTGTTTCAAAAACTACTGGTATTTTCACACACAACCATCTCTATGGTTTACAGAGAATGGTCCGATAAAGAGAAAATGTCCAGTGAGCAGCTGTTGTGTGGACAACAATGCCTTGTTGATGTCGGAGGAGAATGGGCAGACTGGTTCGAGATGATACAAAGGCAACAGTAACTCAAATAACCACTCGTTACAGTCAAGGTATGCAGAATACCATCTCTGAATGCACAAAACATTGAACCTTGAAGCAGATGGGCTACAGCAGCAGAAGACCACACCGGGTGCCACTCCTGTCAGCTAAGAACAGGAAACTGAGGCTACAATTTGCACAGGCTCACCAAAATTGGACAATAGAACATTGGAAAAACGTTGCCTGGTCTGATGAGTCTCGATTTCAGCTGCGTCATTCAGATGGTAGGGTCAGAATTTGGCGTAAACATGAAAGCATGGATCCATCCTGCCTTGTATCAACGGTTCAGGCTGGTGGTGGTGTAATAGTGTGGGGGATATTTTCTTGCCACAATTTGGACCTCTTAGTACCAAATGAGCATAGTTTAAATGTCATGGCCTACCTGAGTATTGTTGCTGACCATGTCCATCCCTTTATGACTATAGTGTACACATCTTCTGATGGCTACTTCCAGCAGAATAATGCACCATGTAACAAAGCTCAAATAATCTCAAACTGGTTTCTTGAACATGACAATGAGTTCACTGTACGCCAGTGGCCTCCACAGTCACCAGATCTCAATTCAATAGAGCACCTTTGGGATGTGGTGGAACGGGAGATTTGCATCATGGATGTGAAGCCGACAAATCTGCAGCAACTGTGTGATGCTATCATGTCAATATGGACCAAAATCTCTGATTGTTGAATCTATGCCACAAAGAATTAAGGCAGTTTTAAAGGTAAAAGGGGGTCCAACCCAGTACTAGCAAGGTGTACCTAATAAAGTGGCTGGTGAGTGGTATATAATATATATATATATATATATATATATATATATATATGTATATGTTAAAATAAAAATAGCATTGTCCTTAAGTGAAGAACATTGGAATGTGACTTATTAATAACTCCTGATGGGTTAGCGCACAAGCAATGTGTCCGTTTTTTTTCTTCTGCGCGCTTCATTAAAGTCTATGCGGAGAACAAGTTAGCGTTATTGCGATATTTGAGTTACTGAAGTTAGCGCACATCAGTTAGTTTCAACTTGTAATATGCGTGCTAACCCACGCGCGCAAAATGATTACTTCTAGGTATGTTTAAGCTTAAGCAGGAGCGCTAAATATTGTGCCACTTGTAATGTAGCCTTGTGTGTTGGAATATCTGTATATTGAAAAGCTAGTGGTGGAAAAGTTACTAACATATAATAACCTAGAGATTCCAATCCACTCATTATATTCAGCCAATAACATTTTGGCTCATTATAAAAAAAATATTTTAAAATAAAATTTTAATCTACCCTCTGCAACAATAAGGAAGCATTAACACATGTTTTGAACTAAGTAGCTATTGTTTTAGCGTTTGACTTTTGCTGATATGATACTGATAATAGTCTCTAAACAGAGTTACATAAAAGATGATATATTAAAAGAAAATAAATGTGTGTATTTTTGTCTTCTGATAAAACTAGATTTCCCCAATTGCAAGTATTAAGTCTCTGGGCTCATTGTCGTCCACAGGACTATTCGTTTTTGAAAAAAAAGAATGAAAATCCATTAAAATTCGGTAATGTTACTTTCATTTTTCAAATGTTCATAATTAGATCGAATGTCCACATTCGAAATTTCAAATGTAACATTCGATTTAACAAATACTGTTCAGAAGTTCACTACAAATGTACAAATATATCAATTAGAATGTTTCTATTTTGAATATTGCATAATTCTGATATTACATTTAAAGAGAACATTGGAAATACTATTTCAAATACATTGATTCAAATTTTTCTAATTAAAATATTGCATTATGCGAATAAGTAGAAAAATTAGAATTGAATATTACATTTAAAGAAAGCATTAGAAATTCTATTACATTAACCCTTTAAGGACACAGCTTTCAGTTTGCTCAATTGTTTTATGACGGAAAAATTCCGTCATATGTCCTTAAGAGGTTAAATGAGTGGTATAATGTTGTACAAGCATTCCAAATTCAAAACAAATTAGCTAATGTGCTAAAGTTAGTTTCATTTTTCGAATGTCACTAAACATTCGCTCATCCCTACTGACAATACATAAATAGTTATTTTATTAGCATAAACATGTCCTATGTTACCTCTAATGGAAATACATTTACTTTAAAGGGACATTCCAGGCAAAATTGAAATCTGCACAGGTGAATTTCAGTTTTGAGTAGAAGTATTTTTGAAATATACAGTACATAAAATAAAACAATAGTAATTTACAACAATGTGCAACTATATCCTTTAATAACAAGTGCACATTGTTGTAAATTACTATTGTTTTATTTTATTGCGTATGTTTTTTTAGTAATTTCACATTGTAAAAGGTGATTATTTCAGTTGTAGTTTTCTGTTTGCAAATATACAGTACATGTATTAGCAAAAATGCTTCTAATAAAAGTTACAGCTGTTTCAAAAGTGTATTTAAGTATTCACCGTACACCAGCATTTTAAACACAGCACTTGCTCAGAGATCCTAAGGTGCTTTTACCATCTGGTAATAACTAATTTTGTATCATTGCTGGCATGATACAAGCCCACTGGCACTCTGAGCAGCTGTAGTATTTAAAATGCTGGTGCACTGAGAATATCTAGCTATGCTTCACATGCACGTGCAGAGAAAAATGTTAACACTAAAACAGTGATAACTTTTACTGGAAATATTTTTGCCAATACATGTATATTGCAAATACTATTCAAATCTATGTGCATTTAAATTTTGACCGGAATTAAGGACAATATATATAAGCCAAAAAGTCTGTTTTTTAAAATTGTGTTCTCAGGCTGTACTGGGGCTGGTCTATAAAAACTAGATATCTAAAATAAATATTGCAACTGGTGAAGAAAATACATTTTCTTTCCTTAGATCACACTAACTTCAATCATCATAAAAGTTAAATTGAATTTGCCATTTTCAAATTACTACATCTTTTAAAATCATGATAACAAAAAAAGAAAATAAATCTGCTTTCTCTTATCACTCTTATTTCATAAACATTATAATGAATAAACTAAATTTACTTCCTTATATCATTAGAATTTCACAAATCCTCATAAAAATGAAACAAGTAATTTGCATCTTTAAATCACTTTCTCAAAATCTCCAAAGATATTTGTCCCTGACCTCCCGGACAATATTGGGTTTTATAAAAGCTCAGTACTCTGAATCCTTTATCCTGTAGCATCTGCATCTTGCAACCAATGTAAACACACAATACAGATGTATATTCACTGGGTTTTTTTCTTCTCTAAGGACCAGTCTTCAATAAATAGCATTTTATTTCTATCTTTAGCTTTTCTATCATTTCAGTCTCTCACTTTGTTTATTACTCTGGCAGTGATAAATAATCTTAATTCACCTTATTAAAAAGACACAAAGTATAGACAACAATATTACCTTTTAATTTACATGATAGAATTATTTTATTATTGCATATACTGTATATAGTTAAGTTTAAGAGCATGTGTGCGAGTGGGTATTAGTTTTCTGAAAATATTCACACCATTTGTGAACTGAATGAGTTAAGTGGCAGAGAGCTGTACCTTACAACAGATGTAAGGACATCCCTGTCTCTGACAGGTGTAATTATAAAATCAAATCTTTGGTCTGCTCTGTGGGTACCTCTTCATGTGAGGAAATGCTATAAAGGAAACTTACAAATGAGTAATCATTTCCAACAACTCACAACGGCACTCACAGCAGGAAAGTGTAAGAAACAGGCAAAGTTTTAGACCAAGGAACTGATTAAGAGAAGAATTCCTCTCTGTCAGGAGCAGGAATTGTACAAGTGTCCCCAGGAGAATACATTTTCACCTGAAAACAAACTGCCTTAGTAGCAGCATACGACTGCAGCAGAAAGGAGGACACTGATCATATTATGAGTGAATACTAATTTACACAGAGACTTCTGCAGAAATGAAAGCACGTTTACCACTGGGTTTGTTAATTTGCACCGGACACCATTATCTGCGGTGAAATCTAATGTATGCTAGAGAAGAACACACCATTAACTGCTGAGGCTCTCTATTATATATAGCTGGGGGCAGAAAATTAGATCGACCTATGCATGGCATAAATGTTTATTTTTATACCTCCGATCAGAAATACACCTGCTTTATGTATTCCATTTATTTAACTTGCTTTTATATATAGCTGAGATTTCATATTTCAGCTTGAGACATATTTATTTTTGCTCACACACACACACATACATTTATATATACTGTATATATATATATATACACATATATATATATATATATATATATATATATATATACATACACACACATATATATATTTTTATTAGAGAAAAAGGGAGAAGAAAAACGATGGCACTACATGTGTTGTTTCCTAAGTTATGTGTAGATAACCTGTCAGATACTGAATAATATCTCACTATATAAGGATGTAGTGTAGGACTGGTGCTGTACACAAAAGAGAAATTGGAGACACAAGGACCAGTGAACCATTGGTAGATTGTGTACGCGAATAGCACTTAACAACATTATAAATGGGTAAATAATACATACAGTGGAAGAGAAGTTATTGTTATTCTTCTCCGGATGAAGGGGTTAAAACTTAACTTTTATTATCAAAAGTAGGAACTAAATAGAACATAAAAACACAGAGTAGGAATATCCTGTGCATCACAATCACAGGGTAGCTGTATCACCTGTTGTGTAAACGTATCACATAGATAATTGTGGTATTTAGAAAACCAGTATCTAAATGTCTCCTAACTGGAGTTTTTCGCCTTACAAAATTATCTTCCCAGGGTGAAGAGGGGTGTGCCACAGTATTGTAATGAAATAGTGTAGTAACAGAGCCACTTTCAATCAAATAATATATAGGAGATCACATATATTTTTAATAAGTAACCAGATCCAAGAAATGATCAGACTTGGAACTGAGCTCCCAAAGGCAGTATTTGTTAGATTGTACAAAATCCTATATGTGAGATGGGATACTTAATTGCAAATAAAGTGCATACCAAGCTAAAAATGGTCGGTAAATTACTAATAATCTCAATCCGGTTTCATAAGCTGTCTTCCAGTGATAATGACAGTTATCTTGGTATATGATACTAATAGTCATGATCAAAGGTACAGAAAGGCGTCAATATTGTACATAGAGAGCCTCAATGGGCATATCGAAACAGCTAAGTGTTTATGTTGGAATCCAATGTGTGACTATTGTGTTAATAGGCAAGCTTGCCACATAGCCTTGGGTGCTAAATTGGTAAAACTAACGTATCAATATCCCATGCAAGCGAGGTTAATACGGCATTACTCCATAATGATATATGACTGGCAACATATTAGTAAGGCAAGTGTGGTAATGGGTTCCAAGGGGAGATTACTAAATGGTGTACTGGTTTGTTATGTAAAAGCAGAACACAACACACTAATATTCCTTAATATACGGCGACACCAATTGTCTGCCAACAATATATTACAATAGTGAATAGGTTAGTTCAGCTAAGCATAACTGCGGGTAATGAGTGACTCGCAAATATTCTAGGTAGAAAGTTTCCACAACCAGGAGTAAATATTTAGACTACGGCGACACCATTTGTCTGCCAAAAAAGTACAGCTAAGGTAAAATAAAACTACGTGCACAGAGTAAACTACAACTGCAAGTAAAAAAATATATGAGAGAGACTGCTACGTCCCTGCTACCCCTGACATGTTTTGCTCTACGACTTTATCAATATGTATATGCGTTTGTTCTAAATTCCTGGTTTCATGAGTCTTTTGATGAAAATCTTAAACCCTATGATCTCCTCAACATGCTGCATACAAGTATAATTTAAAAAATAACTGTACAGGAAATTATTTATATTTTTTGGATGGGGGTGGGGGGCTCAGAGGTTTTTTTTTTTATTTCTATTTAGATAGAGCTAAAACCAGTAGCTGCCCTGCCTTTTCTTTTTGGAGTGAGAACTTCAATTCTGGTGAGAATGTAACATTTTTGCTGTTTTAATTTCTCTACTTTTTTAATATATGATACAGAAAAATTTACTTAACTAGTTGTTTACAATGCATTTGTATCCAAGTGGTTAATGTTACCCAAGACAAACATGATTACTTTAGAGACCATCCTGGAGTCATTTGATGATCATCAAACTACTTTAGAAGCGATTTGCACATTATTAGACATAATCTTGAGTCATCGATTGCTTCAGAATGACTCCAGGAAGATCATCCTTTTTGACTAGGGCACAAACAAACCCAGAACTTACTATATTTAAGTCACACATACAACTACACGACGTGAGCTGTATTTTGTTAATTTTACCATATCAGTGAGATATCATCTGAGCTATAGAGGTATCATGAGATTTCATTGAAAACGTCCTTAAACTGAATAGGGAAATAAGATGAGTGTGCACATAAGCTCACTCCCTTAGCTATCCCGGGACAGATATACTGATTTGCTGCTTAGAAGTCCTTTACAATGGGATGTGGCTGTTGAGATTTTTTTTAGGTAAAATATCTTTCTTTTTTACATAGAGATGTTCAGGTGATATTTTCTAGTCAGCTTTTTACAACTATGCTGCATCACTTTCAAGTGTTTCAACATTTGGGTATCATGGCCCTTTAACTTAAGAAATAATGCTTAAAGAGACATTCAGGTTAAATTAAATTTTCATGATTCAGATACAGCATGTCATTTTAAACAACTTTTCAATTTACTTCAATTTACTTCCATTAAATAAAATGTGCACAGTCTTTTATATTTACAATTTTTGTGTCACCAGATCCTACTGAGCATGTGCAAGAATTCACAGACTATACGTATATGCATTTGTGATTGGCTGATTGCTATCACATGGTACAAGGGGAGTGGAAATATACATAACTTTAAAATTTGTTATAAAAAAATCTACTACTCATTTGAAGTTCAGACTAAGTGCTATTGCATTGTCTTGTTATCTTGCATTTGTTGATTATGCAAATCTAATTTGTTGACTGGTCCTTTAAAATATACTGTGATATCCAGTAGTTTTTAGACATGAATTACGAGAATTTTCAAAATCAATATGTACTTAAAAATCTCAAATTCAATATAAAAATCCAAATCATCAAAACTCCTAAAACTGACATAAAAGCTATATTAAAGGGATGAGAAAACTACTGCCATATAGTGCGCCAGACATATGCATGCTCCTGAAATTACCTCATTGCTTTTCAAAAAAAGATACCAAGAGAATGAATACAATTTGATAATAGAAGTAAATTGAAAAGTTGTTTACAATTGCATTCTCTATCTGAATCATGAAAGAAACATTTTAGGTTTTATCTCAATTTAACCAGGTACTGAAAATAGCAGCTGTATATACTCACAAATGGAATTTGGCTGTTTTTACCACTGTACAAGCACAATCAAAATTGAAATATTGCAAGTGTGAAACTTTATATCTCTGGAAATACTGCTTATTTTTTCACAAAGTAATATAAAATTTTGTAAAGAAGGGTAGCTTTGCCTAGAAATCTTTATCTGGGCATACTGGAAAAAAAATAAATTAACCAAAAAGTACAATACTGATTTACTTCAAAATTTAAGAGATTGAAGTTAGTGCCAAATTTTTGTCAAATTTGTGAAGTCGTTCTAAAGTTATAGGCATATGAAAAACAGCATTTACTCTGGAATGCATGAGCAAACTTAAAATGGAGTTTTAAAGGGAATAAAAATGTATCAATGGCTATCATCCTTAAAATAGGAGTATATTTAATAATAAAAGTGTAATTTAATCTGACAGTATTAGTGTACCTGCTCCTTACAGATGCATATAATTTGTGTCCTCAGTACTACAACATGACAGTGTTTTGCAGCTGCTATATTATAATAGACACATCAGAAATGTTTATACATTTGACAAAATACAGAGATTTTACTACTCACCATGTTATTGTATTTCCTCCTTTGCTTACAGCTCTTTTGAAAACAGTTCTCCTTTTTTAATATATTCTCACAACTTTTAACCCCCTTAACGACCGAGGACGTGCAGGGTACGTCCTCAAAAAAAAGGCAGTTAATGCCTGAGGACGTACCCTGCACGTCCTCGGTGTGGAAAGCAGCTGGAAGCGATCCTGTTTGCTTCCAGCTGCTTTCCGGTTATTGCAGTGATGCCTCGATATGGAGGCATCCTGCAATAACCTTTTGAAGCCATCCGATGCAGAGAGAGCCACTCTGTGGCCCTCTCTGCACCGGAGATCGGTGGCTTCCTTCGTTGGTGGGTGGGAGCATTACCGGGAGGCGGGTGGCGGCCATCGATGGCCCTGGAGATGTGGAGGGGGGCGGGATCGTGGGCGGGGATGCCCGGGGGGCGCGCACGGACGCGCGCGCGTGCACGGGAGGGCGGGGGCGGGGCGCGTGCATGGGGAGGGAGAGGGTGGGAACCGCTACACTACAGAAAAAGGTGCAATCATTTTAATATTACTGAAAAAAAAAACGATCAATGAGGTGGTTGGGGTTTGTGGTGTGGGTGGGGGGGGGGGGGGTTTGGGGAAGCTACACTACAGAAAAAAAAAAACTAAGAAAAAAAAGCACTTTTTTGTGTAAGCTGGGTACTGGCAGACAGCTGCCAGTACCCAAGATGGCCCCAATAAGGCAGATAGGGAAGGTTACAAAGCTGTTTTGGGGGGGATCAGGGAGGTTGGAGGCTAAGGGGGGTCCTATACAGCAGAATAATTATTATTTTTTTTTTAAAAAAAACCTAAACCCCCCAAAAAGCTTTTATTTTAGTACTGGCAGACTTTCTGCCAGTACTTAAGATGGCGGGGACAATTGTGGGGTGGGGGAGGGAAGGGAGCTGTTTGGGAGGGATCAGGGGGTCTGATGTGTCAGGTGGGAGGCTGATCTCTACACTAAAGCTAAAATTAACCCTGCAAGCTCCCTACAAACTTCCTAATTAACCCCTTCACTGCTAGCCATAATACACGTGTGATGCGCAGCAGCATTTTGCGGCCTTCTAATTACCAGAAAGCAACGCCAAAGTCATATATATCTGCTATTTCTGAACAAAGGGGATCCCAGAGAAGCATTTACAACCATTTGTGCCATAATTGCACAAGCTGTTTGTAAATGATTTCAGTGAGAAACCTAAAATTGTGAAAAATTTAACGTTTTTTTTTTATTTGATCGCATTTGGCGGTGAAATGGTGGCATGAAATATACCAAAATGGGCCTAGATCATTACTTTGGGTTGTCTACTACACTACACTAAAGCTAAAATTAACCATACAAGCTCCCTACAAGCTCCCTAATTAACCCCTGCACTGCTGGGCATAATACACGTGTGGTGCGCAGCGGCATTTAGCGGCCTTCTAATTACCAAAAAGCAATGCCAAAGCCATATATGTCTGCTATTTCTGAACAAAGGGGATCCCAGAGAAGCATTTACAACCATTTGTGCCATAATTGCACAAGCTGTTTGTAAATAATTTCAGTGAGAAACCGAAAGTTTGTGAAAAAATTTGTGAAAAAGTGAACGATATTTTGTATTTGATCGCATTTGGCGGTGAAATGGTGGCATGAAATATACCAAAATTGGCCTAGATTAATACTTTGGGATGTCTTCTAAAAAAAAATATATACATGTCAATTGATATTCAGGGATTCCTGAAAGATATTAGTGTTCCAATGTAACTAGCGCTAATTTTGTATTTATGGCCCTATAGCTTTAAAAAAAAAGCAAAGAACATGTAAATATTAGGTATTTCTAAACTCAGGACAAAATTTAGAAACTATTTAGCATGTTTTTTTTTTGGTGGTTGTAGATGTGTAACAGATTTTGGGGGTCAAAGTTAAAAAAAAGTGTGTTTTTTTCCATTTTTTCCTCATATTTTATAATTTTTTTTATAGTAAATTATAAGATATGATGAAAATAATGGTATATTTAGAAATTTAATTTAATGGCGAGAAAAACGGTATATAATATGTGTGGGTACAGTAAATGAGTAAGAGGAAAATTACAGCTAAACACAAACACCGCAAAAATGTAAAAATAGCCTTGGTCCCAAACGGACAGAAAATGGAAAAGTGCTGTGGTCATTAAGGGGTTAAAAAAAATGTTAAAATAATTTATAGTTACACAATATATATTGAAAAAAGGCACTAAGCAACAATATAGAGCAATGCAGCCACTGCAAAAAGTACCGCTTCTGCTCTGTATCACGCTCGCTAATTTGTAAATACACACTGCTTGTGAGAATACATGTTCTCCAAGATGACTGCTGCTAGTATGATGATGTGGTGCTTCATTATCTGATAACTGTAAGGCGTTAAAATAAGAGAGAGGTTGCTGGACAGCGGCACGGAGTGAGAGTTCTGCAACCTCGGCATCCAAAAAGGTGCCAAAAGTGCCCATCCAGCTACCCCACACTACATTCTTGTTGGGTAAGGGCTTCTCTATTGCCCCAACTGGTTCAGACAGGGTGTAGGGCTCTATTCCATCGCCCTTACGCCCGGAAGCATCTGACATCGTAAGGCGCCTCAAACCACCCGGCGCTATCTTTACGAAGTCCCGGCCTGAAACATAAGGGCTGGTGTACAGAACGCAAAGGCAAGCTTCAGCTCCAGCCACAGATCAAGCTAGCTTCAGGGCGACTTCAAAACAGAACAGCCCAGGTCTCGGTAACGGCTTTCACAGCAGCACTGATAGCACACACCATTCTCTATAAGGGTGAGATCGCACGTGGTGCAGAGCACACGCACTTGGACACTTGGACACTACTAGCCCATACAGCAAAAAAAACAGCCAGGGCACAGATCCCCTTATATTCAGGAAATAAATTCAGCCATATTGGACAGGGCGCACCAAGCCCCACACATAAGGACATTCAACCTCATCCCTGAATACGGCAACATAGTACTAAGGGAACTGAAATTACACTCCCAGGTCCCTCAACAACCATAAACCACTTTGCTGCTAGCAGAATCACCATATAGTCCTGTAGCAATAATAAAAGACTGTTTAGGAGTTACAAACAGACCAGCAAGCACTACTATCATCGCCACATGGTGGCTACTTTATCCTACCCAATTTTTGCTGGCTTTGTGACATTGGGCTGAGGGGGCACTCACCTAACAACGCCACCAGCGTTGCATTAGCATTACTACATATATCTGAAAAAACTTGCTGTGACTGACAGGCTGCATCCCCTTATGAAAGTCAATAATTACTTTAAAGTTATTATGCCTCAGTCCGTACCCACCATGGCCTCGCTTCCATTGAGTCGTTAAAAATGGAGCCGTAAGCTACCGAAGCGGCCGACAGCTAAAAGTAATTTACGGCTGCATTTTAGTACCAGGTTTCCATTGAAAAGTTTAGCGTGTTGCGCGCAGTCGCTCTTTTCGTGTAGCTGTAAGTTAACGTTGTGTTAACGCTTCCATCTGATGTCGGATTTCTTGAAAATCAATTAGTTGCTAAGGTAACCCGACCTTACGCTATAGAATTTACGTTTAACGTCCGTGCTTCTTAACTGTGATCGCCTCTCAAGAAAAATAAAAAACCACTTATCCATATTTTTAATAATCAAATACTATTTTCTAATATAATTATATTTAACACATCATAAATATAAGTAATATTTATTGCTGCCCTAGGCATAGGTCTAGTTTGCATTCTGTAGATATGTTCTTGCATATATTATTATATTTAAATATATACTGATATTTCTATTAGAATATAAGTTCAACTATTTCTATACATGAGACAACAATAAATATTACTATAACAATTTATTTCTACATTAAAACACTTGCATTATTTGCAAGTTTTATAATTACAATAGAAAATAGGTCTCAAAAAGCACAATTTTCCTCTTTTACACCTAGTTGAGCTGGGGGTAATATTTCTCAATGTATCGACAGCCTCCGACAATGTATTAACGGTTAGCGCTTTCATTGGTAACCTGGTATAATTTATCGATTAACGGCTTCTATTACTTTCTATGGGACGCGAAGATCTTTTCGGCAGCCGAAGTCCGGCTGCCGATATTGAGGTATAACACGCCATTGGAAACAGTCGATAAACGATATTGCTTCCGACAGCATATTTATCGGTTTGCGAGTGCACGCAAACTGAATTACGACTCAATGGAAGCGAGGCCCATGTCGGGCAAGCAAAAACCTACAGAAAGGAAGCAAAGACACAGCTGAGATTCATGTGGAACCTCCTGCCCCTCCAGACAGAGACTCTAGCCAAGAACCTCCTCAAGTACTACTGCAGGAATTAAAAGCATTCTTTCTACCAAAGATGGAAACACTGCAAGCGGGAATGGATACCCTCACGTCGGAGATAAGGCAATACTCTACTAGAATGCTGTTAGGAATTGTTAGCATTACCGACGCCATCTTGGTTTTAGTTGCCATTTTGTCTTAGGCATCCATCTTGTCTAAAGAAACATTTTATTACAGCAGTTATTATGTAGTGAGAAATATGTAGATGTTATGAATCTTTGTATAGCTAGGTTGGCCTTGTAAATGTTCCTGGCGATGCGCCTGGAAGCTGTTATCTCTATAAGATGCGCACACGGCCTTGCTTTGAGGCCCAGAAGTACCTTTATTATGGTTATAATAAACACTGCTTCTCAAAACTCTGTTTGACCTAATTATCATAATGAGCTTATTTCTTTCCTGACAAACACTGTGTGAAATGACGCGGGCATGAACGTGTCATCATGTTAACCCAATATGCTGTAACTATTGCCTATAAGATGTGTTGTTCATCTTCCAATAAACAGAATAGATGTTAGACTAAAGCTGCGTGGTCTGATTTCTGTTCTCTGGGATATCCTGATTATCAAGTAACCCCTTCATTTCCAGCTGATATGGTGTGTTCCAGGCCAAGCGCTGACTGACACTCTCCCCCCCTGAAAATAACACCTAACAAATGCAACAAGCAGAGCAAATAATCTCTGATGTAGAGGACTCTCAGCATTCTTCCTCTATCACCATACAGAGGCTAGAATGCTATAACACAGCTTTACAAGACAAACTGGATGACCTTGAGAATCGCTCACGTTGTAAAAATCTAAGGGTAGTGGGGATACCTGAGTCAATTAAAAATAAGGACTTGCTTGAATTCACGGCTTTGACCCTACCAAAACTTCTACAGATGGATAAAGACACCTTGCCCCTCGATGTAGAAAGAGAGCACAGAATAGGCCCGGAGACACTCCTGGCCAGGGCTAATCAGCGACCAAGACAAGTCCTCTTCAAGCTGCTAAGGTATCATGAAAAACTGGCAGTACTGAAAGCTTACAGGGCCCAGCCAGAGCTCATCTATGATGGGCACAAACTACTCATTTTCCAAGACTTCTCAGCGGAAGTCACTAGAAAAAGGAAGGAGTTTGTTCCAGATTACACAAGATGGGCCTCCCTACTCTATCCCTATTTCTAACTCCCCAGCAACTACAAGAATATCTGGATTCTGAGACTCCAAATGGAGAAGTTTGAAAAAAGCTATATTGTTTGGCTCTCACTTGGACTGAACATGAATGTGAAATACTTCTTTGGCATCCGCTGGAACAGACTTCCTGGAAATGGAAAAGAACAGTTCCTTTCCTCGGCTAATACCATTATTTTTCTAAGATTGTTGTTTCTAATGTTGTTGTTATTAATATTATTACTGCTATTTGCACTCTTAGAGTCTTATATTTGTGTTTGCTGGGCCCCCCAGTCATACTTTGAATCCACTCATCCACTGATTGTGTGTGTCTTTCTCCTTATGTCACCAGCCCGTGGGGGGAGCAGCGGAGACCCACCTAGTCGGATGCCAGACCATAGACAAGATAAATCAGCATGATCTATTATGCTGATTGGTAAGCTAGGGATCACAAACATAAATGCATGGACCCTCGGATGGTACCTTATATTCCCTGGTTACATTGACTCAAAGACAATAAACGTGTCCTCCTCACTGATACTTTCCTACAATGACAGTCAAACTATCATCTACTCCCCACCACAACACACAGCTCTCACCTACACTATAACCTTTAAATGGCCTGCCCACTTAAGATAGTGTCCTGGAATGTTGGGGTCATTACGTCCTCGGCAAAAAGGAGCATAGTCCTACAACACCTCGGACATTGCCCTAATACAGGAAACGCACCTAACAGACACTGATCACGAAAAACTAAAAATCAGATGGATGGGTCAAATCCTCTATACACCAGTGGAAGGGCGAAAATGAGTGGTAGCCAATCTTAATAAAAAAAGGTTTACCAATACAGATCACAGCCACTAAAATTGACCCGGGTGGTAGGTACATCATTGCCGACTTAAAGGTAGTGGGACAAACCTATGCGTTATACAATATATACAGACCTAACCGTCTGCTCCCTCTCTTTTGGCAATACCTCCAAGCCGACCAAATGCACGATGCTGATAAACCCCTCCTAATTGGAGGAGACTTCAACTTGGCCCAAACCTTACCGCTAGAACGCAAAACCGATTCACACACCAAACATCAAACTAAATCCACTACCAAAACACACAAGAAAGAATCTGACATGATCTCCTCCTTTAAAACCACTCTAGGAATTATGGACTTGGGAGAGCACGACACCCGACACAAAGGGACTTCACCTGCATGTCTAAAGCGCATGGATCCCTCTCCCACATCGACTATTTCTTATGTTTCCCTCAACTGCACAGACAGATCCCAAACATCCCAATCTCAGATATCACAATCTCAGCCCATGCTCATATATGGTTACAATTACAGCCAATACCTCACAAACCCCTACAGAGAGCTTGGAGATTTCCTACATATCTATACCATAACTTAAAATTCCAAAACCACTTGAAGGTCCAATGGCTAGACTACAACACTTTCAACGCTCAATATCTTGTTACTCCGGGACTCTTTTGGGGAGCCTCTAAAGGGGACAAATAACTAACTTCACAGCTCACTATAACTCTAAATGTAAACACATAAAGACCACTATAAACTCTGCTTTCTCAACGGCATACAATAACTACCTGACGCACCCCTCTCTGTCCAATAGAAATCAATATTACGAGCTAAAGAAACTCAGAGATGATGCTCTAAAACAACAAGACATGCTCTTTCAAAACCCATAGGTCGATTCTATCAATACGGTAACAGGACAGGAAAACTACTTGCTAATGTAGTAAAACTAACCTCTCCTAAATCATTAATCACAGCTATCACCACTGACAATGCTACCCATACTGACAATAAGAAGATCATGGACAAATTCATACACTATTACACAGCCCTTTAGTCTAAGCAAACAGTGCTCCCTTCTGACAGAGACAGGTTCTGGACATAGGTTGAACCCCCCCACCTTAACATCTGAGCTATTAGACACACCGAACACCCCTATACTCCCACTAGAGAGGAGGAGAGCCATAAGAGCAGCTAAATACGGCAAGGCTCCAGGACAAGACAGAATCCCAATCGAATATTATAAAATTCTACTAAACAAAACAAATGAAGCCCATTACTAGCCCAGACGTTTACAGCATACCTAAAAGGAATGGCCTCCCCCCCCCCCAGATGACTTTGCAGATGCACATATGTATTTAATATTTAAACCGGATAAAGATCCGACACAGACAGCCTCCTATAGGCCCATATCATTGTTAAACAACAACTATAAACTCTTCACTGCCATCTTGGTAGAGAGGCTGGCTGGGGTAGTGGGAACCATCATACAGGCAGATCGGACCAGATTCATGAGACACCGCCCATCAGTCACTAACATACGCAGGACACTCACAGTAATTTCCCATTATTGGCAGGTTAGAGGGGAAGGGTGACTCACATCACTCTCAGATGCGTGCCTTCTCGCCATTGACACGGAGAAGGCTTTTGATAAAGTCAAATGGGGCCATTTACTGTTCTCCCTAGACAAATTTGGTATTAAAGGCGTCTTCCATAACCTTCTCCGTATACTCTATTCTAGACCGTAAACATCAGTCTTAATCAACAGTGAGGTCTCCCAACCCTTTATTTTAGAAATAGGCATTAGGCAGGGCTGCCCGTTATCGCCTCTCTTGTTCAATCTGGCTATTGAGCCACTAGCCATATACATCAGAAAGTTAGTAGAAGGCGTCAACATCAGACCCCACTCATTATACTTATCCCTTTATGCCGACGACCTTCTTTTATACATCCAAAATCCAAATCAAATGATCCCTAGGCTCCTCAACATTTTTTACCAATTTGGGGCAAAGTAAATCTCACCAAATCAGAATTAATTTTCCTAAAGAAAACCGCTAACTCCCCACTGATACAAACAACATTTAAAATTAAAGATGGTCCATTCAAATATCTAGGTATTCAACTACACACCAATCCCAACCTCATCTACAAACTTAATATCTCCCCTATACTCAACTTCATTCTTTATTGGCCGGATGGGCCAAGTTACCACTTCCACTCTTGGGACGAATTAACCTATTAAAAATGATTGCCATGCCCAAACTTTTATATCCATTGCAACTACTACACTTGTTATTGATGAGAGCTGATCTAACCGCTATCAATAGGGCATTTTCCAGGTTTATCTGGAACTCCAAAAAGCAATGCATTAGTCGTTACAAGCTGGCACTCCTAATAGACAGAGGAGAACTAAAACTCCCAATTGTAGAGTGGTACAACTGGTCCTCGCTGGCCAAGTTGGCTATTGAATGGTTTGCGGGCACCTCAATATTCAATGATAGGCAGTTGGAAACCACCTTAGTCTACCCGCTCCATCTAGCTTTACTACCCCATGCCTCTCTTCACTCCCACCTAAGGTGAAGGAAAACATATTGTTTAAAGACCCTCTGAGGGCCTGGTCCAGGCTATGTAGATGGTGGGGAATACCTCATACAATGACTAAACATTTACTGCTGCAAGGAAATATCACCTTCCTACCAGGAATGACTACTCAAATGTTCACAGACTGGGAAAACAAAGGACTAACCTCAATAGCCCATCTATTTGAACCAGACACAAACAACTTTCTTTCATTCACAGACCTACGGGACAAATTTAACCTTGCATATCTACAATTGCTAGCAAATTATTAACTGATGGACTAGACTGCACAGTCAATACTCCCATAGACAATCTGTGCTCCTTAGCTAAGCAGGGAACACACTCCATCTCTGACATCTACATCTCAATCATGACGGCTAAAATTGCTTCAGCTACACAAGAGCTATGCGATAGATGGAAAACAAACACCAACATAGACATTGATGAAGAAACCACAATTACTAGTTTTGAGAAACTGACCCAATCCTCCTTAGCAATTGATCCTAGAGAAATGCATCTCAAATTCATACACCTCAGCTATATTACTCCCAAATTACGTGCCAAGTGGGTTTCTGGAGCCGTAAACAAATGCCTTAAATGCTCCTTAATGAACTAAGATGTTACACAGCTATTCTGGAGTTGCCCTAAAATAATCCAATTCTGGTATAAGACACAGCATTGGCTAACAAAAATATGTGGTCAGCACATAAGTTTAACTATGCTTGACACCTTAATTCTAAAGGGTCACACTCATCCATCCCCACAAGACAAACTTCTCAACACCTCCATATTACTAGCTAGGAAATTAATCCTTAGGAAGTGGGCATCTCACAAACCAAAGCATCTAACACAACTTACTCGACTAGTACACACTCAACTCCTCATAGAACAGGCCGATGTCAAAGGGAACTTAGAACGCAGGATTAAGTCTTTTCTAAGCAAACGGGAGCCATACTTGCTACATCTCCCTCCAACTGCAAGATCACAAATCTTGTCTCTCTTTTTGAAAAGCATATACTTCATGACTGAGCAGCTTAGGAGTCATTGGTTCATAGATGATACAGACAAATGAACATCTTTACCTATCCTTCCCCTCTCTCTTAGCGAGAGATAACAATTTATATCTCTCAACACATATCCCTACACTTAGAGACACTTCAGCGCAGACTACTGGCGGATGACTGGGCGGGTTCTTCATTCCCCCCCTCTAGAAAACACAGTCATTGTGGGGACAGCACCAGTGGGTGAGTCTTGGAGACCGCAACTACCTCACTAAGATATTGGAAATACTCTAGATAGAATCTTTACACTGTTAGCAGGTTTATTGTTATTTCCAAACAAATGTTTATGCATAGATGAGTGATCACAACAGCAGCACTTTAAATTATCGTCATAACCCTCTGGCCAATCTAGGCTGGGATTGTTTTGTTTTCTTGTTTGTTCTTCCCTCTCCCTTCCTCTCCCCTTTCCCCTCTGCCCCAGTTTAAACCCCAGTTTGAAGTTACATAAATCATTTTAAATTGGCAGAATCTGGACTGGAAGGACACTATAACTCTCTCAGAGGAACCTGATATCAACGCAAGTCTTCACACACAAATTGACTTCCAAACCTCCACCCCAAAAACATACATATGGAAATTGTAACAGCTTGTGAACCATAGTTTCAACACTGACACAGGTCTCACCTAAGACAGACTTTAACAGATACCAGACATTAATTCTGGTATTGAAATCAGAAAGGTGAATTCACATAGATTAAATATGATTTATAGATCTGCCATCACTTAGTTTATTACAAACTCCCCCAGCCCCTTTCCTCCACTTCTTCCCCCCCTCCCTCCCCCCTTTTTCATACAACTTCGTTTAATAATATAAAAGGCTCAAGGACGAGATAGACTACTACTGTCTGTACTACTTCATTCCATCTTATTGCAATGTTTCTATTTATGTAAATGTTATCAATGTTCAAGTAATGCAAATACAATGCTGTTTACGTTGTATCTCTAATCGAGCACTAATAAATATAGAAATAAAACAAAATAAGAGAGAGGTTTGGTAGAGAGTTAGAAGTACATGAAGAAAAGCAGTAGTATATTGAGTAGTAGCCATGTTATTGTAGTTGTGCCCAGCAGTTTCATGTTCCTTTAAAATGCTTACATTTCTTACATAGCCGTTATTTTAGGTTTATATTCTTATTGTCATTGATTTGGAAAAATAAAATGTAGATCCTTTATGTGGCTATTTGTAATTAATGATTCACATATCTTAATATATAAGATGGATATAGGCTTAGGAAGATGAACTAGTTGGTAATGGATAGATAGGGGTTTAATCAAAACTATGAGTATTCACTGACTGTAAACCAACATTGGCTTTAACAGGTGACTTGCAGAAAAATCTCCAAGTCGGACATTCTCAAAATGCAAATTGGTTCGGCTTTGTTTAGAAAAAAAAGAAAATGCTAATGTGTTAGAGCATTTTATTTTTTCACTTTGCTTGCACCTAACATTCAGCTAGATTACGAGTTTTGCGTTACAAGTCTTGTCGGTATAGGTGTACCGCACGCCTGTTTGGCCACCACGCAACGCACTTTAAAAAAAATCCTTTTTCAATGGGACTTTCATAGAGCCGGTATTACAAGTTTTGCTGTGAGGCCAAAAAGTGACTGGTACATCCTATACTGACAAGATTCGTACCGCCATCTAAAGTCAGTAGTTATGAGATTTACGTTACAAAGCTGTAGCATAATACTCATAACTAAAGTGTTAAAAAGTACACTAACACCCATAAACTAACTATTAACCCCTTAAACCGAGGCCCTCCCGCATTGCAAATACAAAAATAAATTTATTAATCCCTATTCCGCCGCTCCCCAACATCGTCGCCACTATAATAAACCTATTAACCCCTAAACTGCCACCCTCCCGCATCGCAAACACTATTTAAAGATTATTTACCCCTAATCTGCCGTCTGCCCACACCGCCGCAATAATAAACCTATTAACCACTAAACCGCAAGCCCCCCCCAACGAAATATACTAAAATAAACTATTAACCCCTAAACCTCTGGCCTCCAACATCACTTCATAAATATATTAACACCTAAACCTAACCCTAACCCTAACGTAACCCTAAGTCTAAGTCTAACCCTAACACCCCCTAACTTAAATATAATTAAAATAAATCAAAATTAAACTTACAATTATTACCTACATAATTCCTATTTAAAACTAAATACCTATAAAATAAAACCTAAGATAGCTACAAAATAAATAATAGTTACATTGTAGCTAGCTTAGGTTTTATTTTTATTTCACAGGCAAGTTTGTATTTATTTTAACTAGGTAGACTAGTTAGTAAATAGTTATTAACTATTTACTAACTACCTAGCTAAAGTTACCTGTAAAATAAAACCTAACCTGCCTTACAATAAAAACTAATATTACAATCAAATAAAATAAATTAAATTAATAAAATACAATTATCTAAATTACAAAAAAAATAAACACTAAATTACACAAAATAAAAAAAGAAATTATTAAAAATAAAAACGAATTACTCCTAATCTAATAGCTCTATCAAAATAAAAAAGCCCACCCAAAATAAAAAAAACCCTAGCCTGCACTAAACTGCCAATCGCCCTTAAAAGGGCCTTTTGGGGGGCATTGCCCCAAAGTAATTAGCTCTTTTAACTGTTAAAAAAAATACAAACACCCCCCAACAGGAAAACCCACCATCCACACAACCAAACCCCCCAAATAAAAACCTATCTAAATAAACCTAAGCTAACCATTGCCCTGAAAAGGGCATTTGGATGGGCATGCCCTTAAAAGGGCATTTAACTCTTTTACATTGCCCAAACCATAAGCTAAAAATAAAACACACCCAATAAACCCTTAAAAAAACCTAACACTAACCCCCGACGATCCACTTACAGTTTTCGAAGACCGGACATCCATCCTCATCCAGGCGGCAGAAGTCTTCATCCAAGCGGGCAGAAGTCCTCATCGAAGCTGGCAGAAGTCTTCATTCAAGCGGGCAGAAGTCTTCATCTAGACGGCATCTTCTATCTTCATCCATCCGGCACGGAGTGGGTCCATCTTCAAGATATCCGGCGTGGAGCATCCTCTTCTTCCAATCACTGCTGCATCCAAGATGGCATCCCTTACATTCCGATTGGCTGATAGAATTCTATCAGCCAATAGGAATTAAAGGTGAAAAAATCCTATTGGTTATTGCAATCAGCCAATAGTATTGAGCTTGCATTCTATTGGCTGATTGGAATAGCCAATAGAATGTGAGCTCAATCCTATTGGCTTATTGGATCAGCCAATAGGATGAAAGCTCAATCCTATTGACTGATTGCAACAGCCAATAGGATTTTTTACCTTTAATTCCTATTGGCTGATAGAATTAGAATCGGAATGTAAGATAGAAGATGCCGTCTGGATGAAGACTTCTGCCCTCTTGGATGAAGACTTCTGGATTCGATGAGGACTTCTGCCCGCTTGGATGAAGTTTTCTGCCGCCTGGATGAGGATGGATGTCCGGTCTTCGATGACTGTAAGTGGATCATCGGGGTTAGTGTTAGGTTTTTTTTAAAGATTAATTTGGTGGGTTTTATTTTTAGCTTAGGGTTTGGGCAATGTAAAAGAGCTAAATGCCCTTTTAAGGGCAATGCCCATCCAAATGCCCTTTTCAGGGCAATGATTAGCTTAGGTTTATTTTTATTTGGGGGGTTTGGTTGGGTGGGTGGTGGGTTTTACTGTTGGGGGGTGTTTATATATTTTTTAACAGGTAAAAGAACTGATTTCTTTGGGGCAATGCCCCGCAAAAGGCCCTTTTAAGTGCCATTGGAAGTTTAGTCTAGGCTATGTTTTTTTTTATTTTGGGTGGGCTTTTCTTTTTTTTATTTTATGTAATTTAGTGTTTATTTATTTTTTGTAATTTAGATCATTGTATTTTATTAATTTAGTTTATTTGATTTGATTGTAATGTTAGGTTTTAGTGTAAAGCAGGTTAGGTTTTATTTTACAGGTAAATTTGTATTTATTTTAACTAGGTAGCTAGTAAATAGTTAATAACTATTTACTAACTAGTCTACATTGTTAAAATACTGGATAAGTGGTAGTAAGCAGCACCGGAGACTCGTATGCACTTAAAAGAAATTCACTTTATTTAGGCAATTGGATCCTTTAACAAAGCGGTAGATGTGTGACAAACTGTGCCATAGAGTTGCACCCCATGAACCGTTGCTGTTAAAATAAATACAAACTTACCTGTGAAATAAAAATAAAACCTAAGCTAGCTACAATATAACTATTAGTTATATTGTAGCTAGCTTAGGTTTCTTTTTACACGTAAGTATTTAGTTTTAAATAGGAATTATTTAGGTAATAATTGTAAGTTTAGTTTAGATTTATTTTAATTATATTTAAAGGGACATTAAACCCAAATTTTTTCTTTCATGACTCAGATGTAGAATACCATTTGAAACAACTTTCTAATTTACTTCTATTATCTATTTTGCTTCATTTTCTTGATTTTCTTTCCTGAAAAGCATATCTAGATAGGCTCAGTAGCTTCTGATTGGTGGCTGCACTTAGATGCCTCATGTGATTGGCTCACCTATGTGTATTGCTATTTCTTTAACAAAAGATATCTAAAGAATGAAGCAAATTAGATAATAGAAGTAAATAGGAATGTTGTTTAAAATTGTATTTTCTATCTGAATCATGAAAGAAAATGTCGTGGTTTAATGTCCCTTTAAGTTGGGGGGTTAGGGTTAGACTTAGGCTAAGGGTTATGTTAGGGTTATCCTTAGGGTTAAGGTTACGTAAGGGTTAGGTTTAGGGGTAATTATATTCATTTAGTGTTAGTGATGTGGGAGGCCAGAGGTTTAGGGGTTAATAACTTTAGTATAGGGGGGACAGCAGATTAGGGGTTAATAACTGTAATGTAGGTGGCGGCGATGTTAGGGGCAGCAGATTAGGGGTTAATTGTTTTATTTAGGTGGCGGCGATGTTAGAGGCAGCAGATTAGGGGTTAATAACATTATGTAGGTGGCGGCAATGTTAGGGGCGGCAGATTAGTGGTGTTTAGATACTGGGTTTATGTTAGGGTGTTAGGTTTAAACGTTACTTTTTCTTTCCCCATAGACATCAATGGGGCTGCTTTACGGAGCTTTTGCTTACGCGATCACAGGTGTTGATGTCTATGGGGAAATTGTGCACAAGCACGTCAAAACACTGCTTGTATTTGGGTGAGGTATGGAGCTCAACGCCACCATATCACCTACACAAGCCGGGTTTTACAAAACCTGTAATAGCAGCGCTATAGGGAGGTTAAATACTGCCGCTTTTGTGGCGGTCGTTAATTTCCCTATAGCGCTCAAAACTCGTTATCTAGCTGTGTGTGTTTAACCACTGCCAATGGGGTTAGTCAGCTCTAAAGAAGAAATACACTAATGGAACTTAGATGAACACATGAAAACATCTGGTGAACCAATGACAAGAGGCATATGTGTGTATCTCTGGGGGGAGTGCTAGTCTTCCAATGTTATGGTTGCTCCCCACGTGCCCCAACTGTAACCTTCCCTTGCTTTTCCCACCACCAGTATCCTACGCTTTAATGGTCTGGGCCAAGCCCTGCCTAGTCCATGACACACCCCTCCCCACCTACAGCATGTCCTGGCCTCACCCCTGCCATTGTAGACCTACCTGTAACCTCAAAAGCCCCCTATTTTATTCTTTCTTGCATCGCGACTGTGTAGCCACCAATCATTCACCAACTAGCTCCCATTTGTGTATTATTGCTCCTGAGATTATATAGGTATACTTTTCAACAAATGATACTAAGAGAGTAGAGTAAAACATAGAAAATGTACTTCTATTATCAAATTTGCTTCATTATTTTGGTATTGTTTGTTGATGGAGCAGCAGTACACTACTGAGAGCCAGTTGAACACATCAGATGAGTCAATGACACAATATGTACAGCCACCAATCACCAGCCTGCTCTGAGACTACCTAGGTATGCTTTTCAACATACATAAAGAAGCAAATAAGATAATAGAAGTCAATTGGAAAGTTACAACCTAGTTAGCTTTGAGATAACAAGTCTTAAAGGGACACTGTAACCAAATTTTTTCTTTTGTAATTCAGATAGAGCATGCAATTTTAAGCAACTTTCTAATTTACTCCTATTATCAAATTTTCTTCGTTCTCTTGCTATCATTATTTGAAAAAGAAGGCATCTAAGCTTTTTTGGGGTTTCAGTACTCTGGACAGCACTTTTTTATTGGTGGATGAATTTATCCACCAATCAGCAAGGACAACCCAGGTTGTTCACCAAAAATGGGCCGGCATCTAAACTTACATTCTTGCATTTCAAATAAAGATACCAAGAGAATGAAGAAAATTTGATAATAGGAGTAAATTAGAAAGTTGCTTAAAATGTCATGCTCAGTCTGAATCATGAAAGAATTTTTTTGGGTACAGTGTCCCTTTAACTGTGAGACAAGATACTTCACAAGAACAACCATGTCTTTCTAAATCCCACATGAAAAGTCCCTTACAATGACATGCTCTTTCTGAACCTTTAGCTATCCAGAAGCCACAGGCATGCGACCGACTTGAACCTAACTTGTCTAGAAGTCATCTTCCAAATTGCTAGAGGAAAGGACCAAACTATAACAAGTCTGAGGTGGGATTATTGACAAGTACACGTGACAATCATTGATATAGCAACATGAAAGCGGAGTGCTAATTAAACACAATTAAATTGTTTAAGTTATTGTAGAAACATTCTGGCAATTAAATATATGTATTATTTTTAACTCCTATAATAACAATGCTACATTTAAAATAAATTAAAATTGAGGTGAATTTTTTATTAAATCATATTTTTTAATTTAATATTATCCTTTTAATTTATAATATAACTATTTTAAATATTTAATTCAAAGTTCTTTTTAAAATGTAATTCAATACATGTGTTGTATATTGTTTTACCAGCTTGCTGGCCAATTTGAAGCAAATTATGCTTTATAGTTAATCAGAAGAAAGTTAATGCATGTCAGTTGCAACGACAGGTTAAACTCAACTAATTCTAAAGTCCAGGTTTACATGGATAACTGGACATTTGGCTGACTGTATATGACCAAATGTAACTGACCTTGCCTGACTTTATTTAGCTCTGTGGTCACAGTGATATTTAAACCTCATGATTTAATAAGGACATGCAGAATAAAGTATTTTGTAATGTACAGTTGATAATAGATATCTAGTTATGAGGTGATATTACTCTGTTGCTATGGAAAATAGAAATGGTTATTTAAAACATGTACACAAATCTTTCTTTTTTTTGCTATGTAAAGTGAGAATAAAGCCTTATTGTATATTATTACACTTACATTGAACTCTGAAAACTCTGATACACTGAAACAGTGCATCCAATCGGCAAGGTTTTGCGTTAGGAGCTATGCGGTGCTAATGAGCAGTTTTTTCTCACCTCTCACTTACTTGCAGCACTGGTATTACAGGTTTTTACAAACCCGGCGTTAAATTGACAAGAAGTGAGTGTAGAGCAAAATTGAGCTCCATACCGCACTCCAATACCAGCGCTGCTTAAGTCAGCGGTGAGCTGGTCGTACATGCTCGTGCACGATTTCCCCATAGACATCAATGGGGAGAGCAGTCTAACACCTGCCAAAAAAGCAGCGTAAAACTCAGTAATGCAGCCCCATTGATTCCTATGAGGAAACACATTTTTTGTTTAACCTAACACCCTAACATGAACCCCGAGTCTAAACACCCCTAATTTTACACTTATAAACCCCTAATCTGCCGCCCCCGACATCGCCGACACCTACATTATTCTAATTAACCCCTAATCTGCCACTCCGGACACCACAGCCACCTACATTATACTTATTAACCCCTAATCTCCTGCCCCAACATCGCTGCCACCTACATTATATTTATTAACCCCTAATCTGCCGCCCCCAATGTCACCACAACCTACCTACACTTATTAACCCCTAATCTGCTGCCCCCAACGTCGCCGCCACTATATTAAATGTATTAACCTCTAAACCTAAGTTTAACCCTAACCCTAACACCCCCTAACTTAAATATAATTAAAATAAATCTAAATAAAATTTCTATCATTAACTACATTATTCCTATTTAAAATTAAATACTTACCTATAAAATAAACCCTAACTCCTAGATTTAGAGTTTTGCGTTAGAAGGGGTGCGTTAGCTATGCGTGTTTTTTTCCCCCCGCACCTTTTAAACAACGCTGGTATTGAGAGTTCTCTGAAGGGCTGCGTTAGGCTCCAAAAAGGGAGCGTACAGGCATATTTACCGCCACTTCAACTCTCAATACCAGCGTTGCTTACGGACGCGACCAGCTTCAAAAACGTGCTCGTGCACAATTCCCCCATAGGAAGCAATGGGGCATTTTGAGCTGAAAGCAAAAAAGCAGCGTTCAGCTCCTAACGCAGCCCCATTGTTTCCTATGGGGAAACACTTCCTAAGTCTGCACCTAACACCCTAACATGAACCCCGAGTCTAAACACCCCTAACCTTACACTTATTAACCCCTAATCTGCCGCCCCCGCTATCACTGACCCCTGCATTTTAATATTAACCCCTAATCTGCCGCTCTGTACACCGCCGCAACCTACATTATCCCTATGTACCCCTAATATGCTGCCCCTAACATCTCTGACCCCTATATTATATTTATTACCGCCTAATCTGCCCCCCCCCCCAATGTCGCCGCTACCTTACCTACACTTATTAACCCTTAATCTGCCGACCGGACCTCGCCGCCACTATAATAAATGTATTAACCCCTACACCGCCTCACTCCCGACTCAAAAACCCTATAATAAATTTTATTAACCCCTAATCTGCCCTCCCTAACATCGCCGACACCTAACTCAAGTATTAACCCCTAATCTGCCGACCGGACCTCGCCGCTACTCTGATAAATGTATTAACCCCTAAAGCTAAATCTAACCCTAACACTAACACCCCCCTAAGTTAAATATAATTATTATCTTACGAAATAAATTAACTCTTATTAAATAAATTATTCCTATTTAAAGCTAAATGCTTACCTGTAAAATAAACTCTAATATAGCTACAATATAAATAATAATTATATTGTAGCTATTTTAGGATTTATATTTATTTTACAGGCAACTTTGTATTTATTTTAACTAGGTACAATAGCTATTAAATAGTTAATAACTATTTAATAGCTACCTAGTTAAAATAATTACAAAATTACCTGTAAAATAAATCCTAACCTAAGTTACAATTAAACCTAACACTACACTATCAATAAATTAATTAACTAAACTATCTACAATTATCTACAATTAAATCAACTAAACTAAATTACAAAAAAAAACCCACTAAATTACAAAAAACAAAAAAAGATTACAAGAATTTTAAACTAATTACACCTACTCTCAGCCCCCTAAAAAAATAACAAAGCCCCCCAAAATAAAAAAATGCCCTACCCTATTCTAAAATAAAAATTTAACAGCTCTTTTACCTTACCAGCCCTTAAAAGGGCCTTTTGCGGGGCATGCCCCAAAGAAAACAGCTCTTTTGCATTTAAATAAACATACAATACCCCCCCAACATTACAACCCACCACCCACATACCCCTAATCTAACCGAAACACCCCTTAAAAAACCTAACACTAAGCCCCTGAAGATCTCCCTACCTTATCTTCACCATGCCGGGTATCACCGATCCGTCCAGAAGAGGGTCCGAAGTCTTCCGATCAGCCATTAGAATGCGAGCTCAATCTGATTGGCTGATTGGATCAGCCAATCTGATTGAACTTTAATCTGATTGGCTGATTCAATCAGCCAATCAGATTTTTCCTACCTTAATTCCGATTGGCTGATAGAATCCTATCAGCCAATCGGAATTCGAGGGACTCCATCTTGGATGACGTCACTTAAAGGAACCTTCATTCGTCGGGAGTCGCCAGAAGAAGAGGATGTATCCGCGTTGGCTGCTTCAAGATGGTCCTGCTAGTGTTAGGATTTTTTTAAGGGTGTATTGGGTGGGTTTATTTTTTAGGTTAGGGCTTTGGGCCTGCAAAAGAGCTAAATGGTGGGTTTTACTGTTGGGGGGTTGCTTGTATTTTTTTTTACAGGTAAAAGAGCTGTTTACTTTTGGGCAAGCTGTCACAGGAGTGAGCTGCACTTAGTCTTATGACGCGGTCGGGCCGGGCTGTGACTATACAGCTGGCCCGATGCACTGAGTAAATATAACAGACCCGCTCAGCAAAGAGCGAGTCTGTGAAACAGCTTTTTTTTTTTTTTAAATTAATAGGGGAAATTATGTTTATAAATGTTTGGCTACTATAATGTTATATAATTCTGTACTATGTGCAGAATTATATAACATTATTTTTAAAGTTTACTGACACTTTAAGTTAGGGGGTGTTAGGGTTAGACTTAGATTTAGGGTTTAATACATTCAATATAATGGCGGCGACGTTGGGGACTGCAGATTAGGGGTTAAAAAGTAAAATGTAAGTGGCGGCGATGTTAGGGGCGGCAGATTAGGGGTTAATAATATTTAACTAGTGTTTGCGAGGCGGGAGTGCGGCGGTTTAGGGGTTAATATGTTTATTCTAGTGGCGGCGATGTCCGGAACTGCAGATTAGGGGTTAGAAAATGTATTATAGTGTTTACGATGCGGGAGGGCCTCGGTTGAGGGGTTAATAGGTAGTTTATGGGTGTTAGTGTACTTTTTAGCACTTTAGTTATGAGTTTTATGCTACAGCGTTGTAGCATAAAACTCATAACTACTGACTTTAAAATGCATTAGGAATCTTGCATCTTGGCGGTAGAGGGTGTACTGCTCACTTTTTGGTCTCCCAGGACAGACTCGTAATACCAGCGCTATGGAAGTCCCATAGAAAAAAGGGTTTACGAAGTTTATGTAAGTCGGTTTGTGGTAAGGCCAAAGAAGTGTGCGGTGCCCTAAACCTGCAGCGGTAGGGAAAAAGCAGCGTTAGGACATGTTAACGCTGCTTTTTTACCCTAACGCACAACTCGTAATCTAGCCGAATGTTTCTTTAGTAGTTATAATTAGGAATATAGGAAATTAGATATGGTAGCATATAGTGCATGCACAGTACACATTGTTTTTATTTTGCAGTATTGGTAATATAAATCTGTGCTATTGTTAAAGGGTCATGAAACCCCAAGATATTATTTCATGATTCAGATAGAGCATACACATTTAAACATCTTTCCAATTTACTTCTATTATCTAATTTGCTTTGTTCTTTTGATAGCCTTTGTTGAAAAGCATAGCTAGGTAGACTTAGGAGAAGCAATGCACTATTGGGAACTAGCTGCTGATTAGTGACTGCATGTATATGCCTCCTGTCATTAGCTCACCTAATGTGTTCAGCTAGCTCCAAGTAGTGCATTACTGCTCGTTCAACAAAGGACACTAAGAGAATGAAGCACATTTGATAATAGGACATAGGAATAAAATGGAAAGTCATTTAAAATTGTATGATCTCTCTAAATCATTAAAAAAATGTTTGCATGTCCATTTATGTTGCTCTGGAAAATTAAAAATAGTGTGCATTAAATATCACCTAGATTACGAGTTTTGCGTTAGGCTTAAAAAGCAGCGTTGGCCGGTCCCAACGCTGCTTTTTAACGCCCGCTGGTATTACGAGTCTTGCAGGTACAGGCTCACCGCTCACTTTTTTGGCCAGATTTGGAAATACCAAAATCCACTTACGTAAATTGTGTATCCTCTTTTTTCAATGGGACTTGCATAGCACCGGTATTACGAGTCTGCTAAAAAGTGAGTGGTAGACGCTCTCCTGTCAAGACTGGTACCGCATTTTAAAGTCAGTAGTTAAGAGTTTTACACTACAACGCCGTAGCATAAAACTCATAAATAAAGTGCTAAAAAGTACTCTAACACCCATAAACTACATATTAACCCCTAAACCAAGGCCCTCCCATCGCAAACACTAAAATAAAAATTTTAACCCCTAATCTGCCGAACCGGACATAGCCGCCACTATAATAAATATATTAACCCCTAAACCGCCACACTCCCGCCTCGCAAACAGTTAAATATTATTAACCCCTAATCTGCCATCCCTAACATCGCCGACACCTACCTACATTTATTAACCCCTAATCTGCCGCCCCCAACGTCACCGCCACTATACTAAAGTTATTAACCCCTAAATCTAAGTCCAACCCTAACCGTAAACCCCCTACCTTAAATATAATTTAAATAAATCTAAATAAAATTACTATAATTAACTAAATTATTCCTATTTAAAACTAAATACCTGTAAAATAAACCCTAAGCTAGCTACAATATAACTAATAGTTACATTGTAGCTATCTTAGGGTTTATTTTTATTTTACAGGAAAGTTTGTATTTATTTTAACTAGGTAGAATGGTTATTAAATAGTTATTAACTATTTACTAACTACCTAGCTAAAGTAAATACAAATTTACCTGTAAAATAAAACCTAACCTAAGTTACACTAACACCTAACACTACACTATAATTAAATTAATTCCCTAAACTAAATACAATTAAATACAATTAAATAAAATTAGCTAAAGTACAAATACAGGACAAACACTAAATTACATAAAATAATAAACAAATTACAAGATTTTTAAACTAATTACACCTAATCTAATCCCCCTAACAAAATAAAAAAGCCCCCCCAAAATAAAAAAGCCCTACCCTACACTTAATTACAAATAACCCTTAAAAGGGCCTTTTGCGGGGCATTGCCCCAAAGTAATCAGCTCTTTTACCTGTAAAAAAAATTACAAATCCCCCCCAACATTAAAACCCACCACCCACACAACCAACCCTACTCTAAAACCCACCCAATACCCCCTTAAAAAACCTAACACTAACCCCTTGAATATCACCTTACAGGGAGAAGTCTACATCCAACCGGGCCGAAGTCCTCAACGAAGTGGTCCTCCAGACAGGCAGAAGTTGTCCTCCAGACGGGCAGAAGTGGTCCTCCAGATTGGCAGAAGTCTTCATCCAGACGGCATCTTCTATCTTCATCCATCCGGCGCGGAGCGGGTCCATCTTCAAGACATCCAACGCGGAGCATCCTCTTCTTTCCACGGCGACTGAAGAATGAAGGTTCCTTTAAGTGACTTCATCCAAGATGGCGTCCCTTAGATTCCGATTGACTGATCCAATCAGCCAATATGATTGAGCTGGCATTCTATTGGCTGTTCCAATTAGCCAATAGAATGCCAGCTCAATCCTATTGGTTGATTGCATCAGCCAATAGGATTTTTTCTACCTTAATTCCGATTGGCTGATAGAATTCTATCAGCCAATTGGAATCTAAGGGACGCCATCTTGGATGACATCACTTAAAGGAACCTTCATTCTTCAGTCGTCGTGGAAAGAAGAGGATGCTCCGCGTTGGATGTCTTGAAGATGGACTCGCTCTGCGCCGGATGTATAAAGATAGAAGATGCCGTCTGGATGAAGACTTCTGCCCGTCTGGAGGACCACTTCTTCCCGTCTGGAGGACCACTTCTGCTGGATTTGTTGAGGACTTAGGCCCAGATGGATGAAGACTTCTCCCGGTAAGGTGATCTTCAAGGGGTTAGTGTTAGGGTTTTTAAGGGGGTATTGGGTGGGTTTTAGAGTAGGGTTGGTTGTGTGGGTGGTGGGTTTTAATGTTGGGGGGGATTTGTAATTTTTTTTACAGGTAAAAGAGCTGATTACTTTGGGGCAATGCCCTGCAAAAGGCCCTTTTAAGGGCTATTTGAAATTTAGTGTAGGGTAGGGCTTTTTTATTTTGGGGGGCTTTTTTATTTTGTTAAGGGGATTAGATTAGGTGTAATTAGTTTAAAAATCTTGTAATTTGTTTATTATTTTCTGTAATTTAGTGGGGGTTTTTTTTGTACTTTAGCTAATTTTATTTAATTGTATTTAATTGTATTTAATTGTATTTAATTTAGGGAATTAATTTAATTATAGTTTAGTGTTAGGTGTTATTGTAACTTAGGTTAGGTTTTATTTTACAGGTACTTTTGTATTTATTTTAGCTAGGTAGTTTATTACATAGTTAATAACTATTTAGTAACTATTCTACCTAGTTAAAATAAATACAAACTTGCCTATAAAATAAAAATAAACCCTAAACTAAGTACATTGTAATTATAAGTTATATTTTAGCTAGCTTAGGGTTCATTTTATAGGTAAGTATTTAGTTTTAAATAGGAATAATTTAGTTAATTATAGTAATTTTATTTAGATTTATTTAAATTATATTTAAGTTAGGGGGGTTAGGGTTAGACAGGTTTAGGGGTTAATATGTTTATTATAGTGGCAGCGACGTTGGGGGCGGCAGATTAGGGGTTAATAAGTCTAGGTAGGTTGTGTCGACATTTGGGGTGGCAGATTAGGGGTTAATAAATATAATGTAGGTGTTGGCGATGTTGGGGGCAGCAGATTAGGGGTTCATAAGTATAATGTAGGTGGCGGCGGTGTCCAGAGCGGCAGATTCGTGGTTAATAATATAATGCAGGTGTAGGCGATGTCAGGGGCGGCAGCTTAGGGGTTAAAAAGTGTAAGATTAGGGGTGTTTAGACTCAGGGTTCATGTTAGGGTGTTAGGTGTAGACATAAATTTTATTTCCCCATAGGAATCAATGGGGCTGCGTTAGGAGCTAAACGCTGCTTTTTTACAGGTGTTAGACTTTTTTTCAGCCGGCTTTCTCCGTTGATTCCTATGGGGAAATCGTACACGAGCATGTACGACCAGCTCACCGCTGACTTAAGCAGCGCTGGTATTGGAGTGCGGTAATGAGCAAAATTTTGCTAAACGCTCACTTCTTGTCTTTTAATGACGTGTTTGTAAAAACCTGTAATACCAGCGCTGTCTGTAAGTGAGCGGTGAGACAAAACTGCTCGTTAGCACCGCATAGCCTCTAACGCAAAACTCGTAATCTAGCCGTATGGAAATAAATTTTTAATGTCAAAGTTGAACTTAACTCTAATGCCCAGGTTTATATGCAAATGTAGTGACAATTCTTTCTTAAACTTTTTTTCTATATTATCCCAACTCTCCTAACAACCTACCTCTTTATAAGCTTGTCAGGTACATGCTTTGAATGACTATAAAATTTTATTTTTTTGTGACAAATCTTTTGTTTTTGTCCTGTTCTATTGAAAGTGGTAAATGTGCTAAAAAAAAAAGTTTTCCTTCTAGATGGTATCTTAGAAAACTTTTTTCTGTAATTTGTTTACCTGCTCTGACACGCACCATTATCCCATGATTATGATGAAAAAAACACTTAAAGATTTCTGTCTTAACAAGCTACAGAGAATACCTTTAATAGAGTTCTAATTTTTTGTTTGAAGCATCGCAGCAATTTGAATTTTTATGTATGCATTATGTTTTTCTTAAAATGGGGAAATTATGCATCTAACGGAAATATGCCTTAAGTAATGGGGTTCTATACAGGTTACTTTAATCACTTTCACCAGCAGTTAAAGCTGTTTTACATCTTATTTGCAACAAAAGAAAAGTCTAATTATCTTCAAAGAGAGCAGAAAATAGTGCGCTTTGCTGCTGATGTAACGCTGAATGCTGCTTATGTGAAGTGACAACTAAATACCTGTCACCCTCTTCAGAAACTATGACTGGTGACAGAATAACCACCTTTTTTGACCTGGGAAGTAGGCAAGGGGGTAATTTTTTTGCTTCTTAAATAGAAACGATTTGCCACTCTCACCTTTTATGATAATCATAATAATAGTACTTCCAGTGAGGTGGCTGTTGATTTCCTTTAATGGACAAGATGCACTCCAGGATTTAAGATTCTATTTTTTTCAAATATAAACCCTTATGTCTGTGTTCCATATATTCAGATCAAGATGAATCTATGCTATAAGGGGAAACATACTAGTTTTTTTTTTTTAACTCCTCTATGCTTTTCAAATTTGACATGCACAAATAACCATTTTAAAAACATTTTACTTTGATGTAGGGAAATGCATGCTTTAATTTGATCATTTTTGTCAGAAATAAAATTTTTAGTTGGTGTAGTTCAACTAATATGTTTCGATTTTTGTAACTAATATAAAATCGTAAGGAAATGGCTCTACTCCTTAAATTAATATGTTAGTCATAGGCTTAATTTTTTTTTTTTTTTAGCAAATAGGCCTCTTGCAATTACACTAGATCCTTAAAAGACCAATTCCTAAATAAGGACTTTTTCCCATTGAACCACAAATGGGTTTTCGCAAGGTCGCCAAATGAAAAATATATACTTTTGGACACCATTACGTTTATCGACAGTTTATGTTGGCACATTTTCCATCACTACCCTGACGTAAAGAAATTACATGTCCCATAGAATATAATAGAAGCTGAAAAGCACTAAATTACTCCCGGTTTCCATTGAACACCCAAAATCAGGTAAAACACAGTCGGAAGCTGTCGATAAGGTCTCGAAAATAAGCTTTTTGAGGCTTTGTTCCCATTGAGATATTAAAGTTTGCAAGCAATGCAAGTGCTTCACTTTATAAATGTATTGTTATATGTAATATTTATTACTGCCCCAGGTATATGGCTAGTTGAAATTATTTTCCTATTTAAATATCAATATGTATTTACATGTAAAAATATAATTAAAGTGTATGTAAAGTCACGCTTTCTGCTTTTGCTTAATTTATTAATCGATTAAAATAAAGGTTAGTTTAATTCATGATTTTTTTCTAATCTAACTGTATTACTGTAACGAAGCATTTAAAACCCGATTTCTCTTACTTTAATCCTCCGCCCGCCATCTTGTCCCTCGTTTCGCATTTGATTGACAGACCGCAGTGACTAATTATAGATCGTACCCCGTGGCGTCCTGCCCCTTTTTCACTTACGTCACGCGATTGAACCGATGCAACTGCGCATGCGTGTCTTGACTGATCGTCATCCACATTCCGTGCTCGTTCTTGTTTAGCGCATGCGCTTTGGTCCCTAATCTTAGATTTACATATGAATAACGGAACAAGGCACGCAAGCCCATATTGAAATCCTAAGAGAAACGCATGCGCAAATTGATTTGCCCGCGGGAGCGTGCTCCAGTCATACGTAAGCGAGCGTGAGGGAATGGTCTATAAGGAAAGGAGCCGTCAAGCCGGAAGTCATGGATGGGAGGAGTTCAAACTGAAATCGTAGATAATTAGTAATAGAAAATATAACATAACAACATGAATTAAAAAAAAAATAATTATAGCGGTTTATATTGCAAGCATATTGACCATCCAAAATGATGATTAGAAACCGGAAAATTGACATTCACTTTAAGCATATAATCAAACACATATCTCCATAATTTCAATTAGGCCTATGCCTAGGGCAGCAATAAATATTACATTTATGAATAAATATAAAAATTGAATAAAACAAAAAAAGTTTTTCTTTAAATAATTTTTTTTTCATTTCTTTTTTTGTGACCTACATAACTCCTGTGTCTCTCCCTCTAGAGCCAATCACAGGTAAGTAGCACAGGCATTAAACGTAAATTTTATAGTGTTAGGTTACATTGCAACAAACTTGTTAAGGTGCCATTTTTGACAAATCTGATATCGGATAGAAGTGAAAAGGCCAACTGCACGCACTGCACAAAAAAATTCAAGGGAAACCTGGTACTAAAATGGAGCCGCAAACTACTTTTAGCTGTTGGCAACTTTGGTAGTTTATGGCTCCATTTTAATGACTCAATGGAAACTAGGCCTAAGTCTGGTAGGTAAGATATTTAAATTGGTTCTGATGAATCCAGCTTGTTTTATTTTAGTGTCTAAAATGTCTTATAACAATTTTCTTATGTATAAATTGCTGTTCTAGAGGACTATCAAAGAAGAATACAAGACAAAACAATTTTATCATGAAACTGAAAACCACCCACTATTTAAACATGTAAAACATATGTTCTGCATTAAAAAGGTAAACGGTATTCTAGTTCCTAACCCGTGATGCTCCAAATAATTATATGGTAGTTTATCCAATCAGATGCAGGCATACACACATATATGCTCCAATTACTGGCTTCCTTTTTAACAGGAGCAAGACTAAGTATGTTTAATACCTTTTGCAAGGGTTAAACAGATAAGAAAAAGGATTTTGTGATTTATTTTCACTCTATGTCCCATTAAAGTTTTAAATCGGATGTGCATGCGCAATTTGTCTTTGGATAAAATTGGTCACTATCTAGTAAAGACAATTATTACAGCTTATGAAATGCCTTCCATTGAATGCAAGAAAATACTGATTCATTTTCATAGGGTTTGCAATAGATCTTTTATGTCCTGTATGAAAAGTCAAGAAATCTATCTAGTCTAATGTTCCAGCCCTTCTTAAATAAAATAGAAAAATATACAGAGAAAGAAACCTGTACAATTGCAATTTAAAATAAATAAATAGCATTATGTAAAGTTGATGCCAAAGAACATACTGACAAGAGGACTTTTAGTGTACAGTCATCTTCTAAGCCTGTTGTACCCAACCTTTTCTCATAATGTCCAGAATTTTTTTTTTCTTTCACTTGCATTAGTTATTGAACAAGTTTAAGAAAAAAACAAAAACATATTCTTATATAATACAAAAAACCCTTCAGATAATAAGTAGATATTTGCTGGAAAGCTGCAAATCCACATGTCCAGAATGCATTTGAGTTAGGCTAATAAGGAAAATTATAAACAATTTCCATAGAAAATGCGGAAGAGCAGTTTAAGCCTAATAACTCCCCTTGTGGCCCCTGACCCTTATGTTGGACAATCCTATTCTAGAGTTTGACACCTCTAGATCTTTTGACTTGTACAGATAAATAAATACAATTGACTGTCCAACACTGGATACCTTTCTATGAAGACTTTGCTTGTACATGATAAAAGCACCTTTGGATCTGCTCATTTTTAGATAATGGTCCCTATAAGTATTAATACTAACTGTTATGAGAGTGCGGATGAAAATGATACATCTATCTGTTACTCAAACAGTCTATCCCACGTGCACTGATATTTCAAAACTAGTAATTCTGTAATGCCAAATGTTTTGGATGTGATAAGGGAAGCATATGACTCACAGCTTGTGTCTGCTATATCATCTTATGAGCATCCTCTGAGGCACTGAAATTATCCCATAAAAGCTTGTAAGCTTCTAACAGAGCAAAACTGGCACTTAGCTAGACTTGCATTAGGACATCAGAAAATTGCCAGGCAGCAACTTAAAACATTGCAAATTATAGCTGCAAATGTTTCTCATCATTCTGCTAATAAAATAAAGATAAGCACAGAAAAAAATACAGCTTTCGGATCACATGAACATCTACTGTTCAGAGAGTATGAAACTAGATTGATCATGAATGGACATGCACTACTGTAAGGCCTTAATGTGTAAGCATTTGACTCAGTTTTTAACCAACTGCAGATTCTCACAAATATAGGGCTAGATTAAAAAAACTTGTGTGCGCAAGCAATATTGTCTTTGCTTGTTTTTTGGCTTTGTGTATGCGACAGAATGAGCGCTTGTATTACAAATTTTGCTCGTCAAACCTTGCGCAAAGGGTAGTGCCTTAAAAAGTTGCACCAAACACAACATAAATACATTTAAAATTACAGTTCCACTCATATAAACTCTATCTGATAAAAAATAATGACAAGATGTTTGCTTGCAAAGGCATATATTGTATATATAAATGCATATACATGTCTAAATCTATGTATGTATATAGGCATAGATGTGTGCACTTACATAATATGGATACACATTCATATATACAAGTCCTTTGCAGTCAAATACCTGAAAATATGAAGATAATATTTATTTAATATTAAACTGTATAAATGTGTTTTGCTGTGTAGTTACTGTGCATATTTCACATTCCAATGTTTTTCACAAACAGAATAATTCTATTTTTATTTTAAATACATATATATATATATATATATATATATATATATATATATATATATATATATATATATATATGTATACATTTATATCTATATAACTATACTTATATAGCTATCCTATAAATATATAGGTATAGATATCTTTCTTACATTAACATTAGCAGATATATATAAATATATATTTAATAATAAAATTAGTGGGGGGTTTTCTATGTGAAGAACATAGGAATGTAAAATATGAGTATCACACTTCAGGTTTTACAATTTAGGACTAACGCGATGTTGGGTAAGCGCACATGAAAAACTAGTTATCTTAAGGTGCATTATTAAAATATTAAATTTAAAATATTAAAATGTATTAATAATTATTAAAAATTATAGCTACTGTAAAAAAAATATCAATGTAATATATATATATATATATATATATATATATACAACACACAGAGAAAACCCAGCACTCACTTACAAGCTCTCAGCTAAGATTTAAAAGCAAGAATGGAAAGGTTAGTCACCGCATCTGGCCAAATGGGACAATCTCAGGTACCACATCAAGGTCCTTTCCAATACCTGAGACCCTAAAACAGCCACACAATGCAAGCTTTCAAATCCAAACAAACTGAAAACAAGGGAAGGGTGCACAGGAATATGTAACCACCCTAGACATATACAAAACACGGAAGGGAACTGCACTCTCATACCGGTCCGGGTACACATCCCATGACCATGCAACATGCTCAGCCCTGGGTGCCACTGGCACTCACAGGAAGCTGTGCTGTCCCCAGAGCCACAAGCAGTTAACCCCAGACAGGTCTGGGTGCAAGAACCATAGGGAAAATTACAAAACAAATTAATACAACACACAGAGAAAACCCAGCACTCACTTACAAGCTCTCAGCTAAGATTTAAAAGCAAGAATGGAAAGGTTAGTCACCGCATCTGGCCAAATGGGACAAGCTCAGGTACCACGTCGAGGTCCTTTCCAATACCTGAGACCCTAAAACAGCCACACAATGCAAGCTTTCAAATCCAAACAAACTGAAAACAAGGGAAGGGTGCACAGGAATATGTAACCACCCTAGACATATACAAAACATGGAAGGGAACTGCACTCTCATAGCGGACCGGGTACACATCCCATGACCCTGCAACATGCTCAGCCCTGGGTGCCACTGGCACTCACAGGAAGCTGTGCTGTCCCCAGAGCCACAAGCAGTTAACCCCAGACAGGTCTGGGTGCAAGAACCATAGGGAAAATTACAAAACAAATTAATACAACACACAGAGAAAACCCAGCACTCACTTACAAGCTCTCAGCTAAGATTTAAACGCAAGAATGGAAAGGTTAGTCACCGCATCTGGCCAAATGGGACAAGCTCAGGTACCACGTCAAGGTCCTTTCCAATACCTGAGACCCTAAAACAGCCACACAATGCAAGCTTTCAAATCCAAACAAACTGAAAACAAGGGAAGGGTGCACAGGAATATGTAACCACCCTAGACATATACAAAACACGGAAGGGATTAATTTGTTTTGTAATTTTCCCTATGGTTCTTGCACCCAGACCTGTCTGGGGTTAACTGCTTGTGGCTCTGGGGACAGCACAGCTTCCTGTGAGTGCCAGTGGCACCCAGGGCTGAGCATGTTGCAGGGTCATGGGATGTGTACCCGGTCCGCTATGAGAGTGCAGTTCACTTCCGTGTTTTGTATATATATATATATATATATATATATATATATATACATTTATGTTTTTTACAGACTCTATAATAATTAAAACAAAATATTCGTAATATTTTTTATTATTTATTATTTCAATAACGCGACTTAAGATAACTAATTTTTCATGTGCGCTAACCGACCTAAATTGGAACAGCCAATAGAATGCAAGCTCAATCCTATTGGCTGATTTTTTTCTACCTTAATTCCAATTTGCTGATAGAATTCTATCAGCCAATCGGAATCTAAGGGACGCCATCTTGGATGACGTCACTTAAAGGTTCCTTCATTCGTCGGGTAGTCGTCGGATGAAGAAGATGCTCCGCGTCGGATGTCTTGAAGATGGACCCGCTCCGCGTCAGATGGATGAAGATAGAAGATGCCGTCTAGATGAAGACTTCTGTCTGTCTGGAGGACCTCTTTGCCCGGCTTGGATGAAGACTTCTCCAGACTTCGTTGAGGACTTCGGCCCGGTTGGATGAAGACCTCTGCCACTTCCTTGAGGATGGATGTCGGATCTTCAGAACAGTAAGTCGATCTTCAGGGGGTTAGTGTTAGTTTTTTTTAAGGGTGTATTGGTGGGTTTTATTTTTAGGTTAGGGACTTTTGGCCGCAAAAGAGCTAAATGCCCTTTTAAGGGCAATAACCATCCAAATAGCCTTTTCAGGGAAATGGGGAGCTTAGGTTTTTTTAGTTAGGCTTTTATTTAGGGGGTTGGTTGTGTGGGTGGTGGGTTTTACTGTTGGGGAGGTTGTTTGTATTTTTTTTTACAGGTAAAAGAGCTGATTACTTTGGGGAAATGCCCTGCAAAAGGCCCTTTTAAGGGCTATTGGTAGGCTAGGGTTTTTTTTATTTTGGGGGGGCTTTTTTATTTTGATAGGGCTATTAGATTAGGTGTAATTCGTTTAAATAAATATCTTGTAATTTGTTTATTATTTTCTGTAATTTAGTGTTTGTTTTTTTGTACTTTAGCTAATTTAATTTAGGTAATTGTATTTAATTTAGTTAATTTATTTATTTGTAGTGTAGTGTTAGGTGTTATTGTAACTTAGGTAAGGTTTTATTTTACAGGTACTTTTGTATTTATTTTAGCTAGGTAGTTATTAAATAGTTAATAACTATTTAGTAACTATTCTACCTAGTTAAAATAAATACAAACCTGCCTGTAAAATAAAAATAAACCCTAAGCTAGCTACAATGTATCTATTAGTTATATTGTAGCTAGCTTAGGGTTTATTTTTATTTTACAGGCAGGTTTGTATTTATTTTAGCTAGGTAGTTATTAAATAGTTAATAACTATTTACTAACTATTCTACCTAGTTAAAATAAATACAAACCTGCCTGTAAAATAAAAATAAACCCTAAGCTAGCTACAATGTAACTATTAGTTATATTGTAGCTAGCTTAGGGTTTATTTTACAGGTAAGTATTTAGTTTTAAATAGGAATTATTTAGGTAATAATATTAATTTTTATTTAGATTTATTGTAATTATATTTAAGTTAGGGGTTGTTAGACTTAGGTTTAGGGGTTAATACATTTAGTATAGTGTCGGCGATGTTGGGGCGGCAGATTAGGGGTTAATAAATGTAGGTAGGTGGCGGTGATGTTAGGGACGGCAGATTAGGGGTTAATAATAATATAATATTTAACTAATGTTTGCGAGGCGGGAGTGCGGCGGTTTAGAGGTTAGGTATGTGGTGGCAACGTTGGGGGTGGCAGATTAGCGGTTAATAAATATATAGTAGGTGGTGGCGATGTTGGGGGCAGCAGCTTAGGGGTTCATAAGTATAATATAGGTGGCTGCAGTGTCCGGAGCGGCAGATTAGGGGTTAATAATTATAGTGCAGGTGTCGGCGATGATGGGGGCGGAAGATTAGGGGTTAATAAGTGTAAGATTAGGGGTATTTAGACTTGGGGTTCATGTTAGGGTGTTAGGTGTAGACATAAATTTTATTTACCCATAGGAATCAATGGGGCTGCTTTTTTGCAGGTGTTAGACTTTTTCTCAGCCGTCTCTCCGTTGATTCCTATGGGGAAATCGTGTATGAGCACATACGACCAGCTCACCGCTGACTTAAGCAGCGCTGGTATTGGAGTGCGATAATAAGCAAAATTTTGCTCAACGCTCACTTCTTGTCTTTTAACAACGGGTTTGTAAAAACTCGTAATACCAGCGCTGCAGGTAAGTGAGCGGTGAGAGAAAACTGCTTGTTAGCACCGCATAGCCTCTAACGCAAAACTTGTAATCTAGCCGTATGTTCTTCACATAATTTTATTTTATTTTTCATTATGAAATATATATATAGGAGTGGTCAGACCATGTACATTCAGGCATAAGCACCAACTGGACCAGATCTAGTAGTCGTGGCTCACAAAAAATATGTGTAGGTATTGTGTACTATAGAATAGTAGGAGTAGTCTCTATAGGAGGGGTGGTGGGAACGCCAGACGTCAAACAGGTTATATTGGGCAAGGAGATTGTTAAATTGTTTGTGTTAAAGTCTCCCGCTAGCAGTAAATTCTGGGTCTTGTGGGAAGCCAACAACCTTAGGAATTTTCTAAAAGCTCGTATTTGTCCAGAATTTGGGCCATAATAGCTGGCTAAAGGGGGAGAGGAAAAAAAAAAGGGGGGGGGGAGAGATAGAGGAATGACAGAGGAGTTAAGAGGGGAAGGGAGAAGCAGGAGAAGGCAAGATTCGAGGCAAGTTGGTTGCTCTTATACTTCTGAATAACTCCAAAAAGTTGTAATACTGCATAAAATTTGCTACTGTAGCAGTGAATTATAGATTAATAAATGTTGCGGTATAGCCAAGAAAAACCGCATAAATCGTCTTCCCTAGAGAGGGAGGCACTTTATAACAGGGGGGAATAGGGGGATGTAGGTATCTATATTGGGGGGGAGGAGGTGGTAGGAATTAGCTGTAAAAATTACAGTTAACAGCAGGCCTTTCAGGGGGAGGGCTGGCCGCACAAGAACGGGGTAGTAATTTTCTAGGGAGGGGGAAATCAGAGTTTAGACTGTCGGCCTTATTGCCTGTCATATGAAATGGTTGCATGACACTTGAATTTATGTGACAGTGAATACATATATCTTACAGATAAAACAAGAAAAAACAGTAAATTCACATTCAAAACTACAATATAATTGTTAATCATTATATAATTACATAGTAATGACTGGTAGTCAGCTTTTTATCTCACTGTGGACCTCTTGAACTATTCTAAGAAAAATGATCTGTGGCGCTCTGGATATTATATATTGCTTGCCTGCCCACTCTGTCTGGATAACTATTCGTGATATATCGAGGCTTTAAGCACATCATAGGCAATTGAACTGTAAAAGCTGCAATAAAAACTATGCTGCAAGTGGTAGATTGACTTTTTCACAGCTAAGAGCGGGAAGGTATGAAGGGGCAGGGGCTTACTATAAGGTGTCTCAAAGCGTTATCACACTACCATGACTAATCTGGGTCATCAGGTTTAGGGATATCTTTCATATATTCAATCTATCCGCTCCTTCTACTTTACTTCATCTACCTCTAGGGAAGATGATACTTAGACGGAGTAGTCAAGAACAGTAATTTAAGTTCTAGGTAACTTAGTCTACCTCCGTGAATATGTGCAACATGTATGTTTTGAAAGTACCACCAGCCGCAGCCATAGTGGAAAGGTGTGCAGGGAATGTGCCCCGGTTGGGCCCACACCGAACACACAACCCCTGTAAAATAGTGTGATTATAACTCTCCACAGCTTACTTTGTACTATTGATCTATAGGGTTTTAGCTAGGTTTTATAACACAATTATGACATGGGCACAACTATGAGTAACTATACTAAATAGTTTAACAAAGGGACCCCTGCGCTTATAGTTAAACAACAACATGAGCATTATGAGTGGGGTGTTAGAATGCGTAAACAAAGAAATACTTATCGACCAGAGTCCACCAGTATCAGCATACAGACTAAGAAAGTTCAAGAAGTGCTGGAACAAAGTCTGTTAATATATTCTGTAATAATGTCCCATAGGCAATGCCTATGAAAAACAGACTACATTTTACAGACTGAGCAGATTTTATTAGGATGTTGGTGATCCAGATCTACGTCTTTGTGGGAGAACAGACCAGTCCTGACCTTCAGGATGCTTCTGAGGTCCATGACCTCGAGCAGGAGTTGTTGACCAGTCCTTGGGTCTTAAGTTCCCGGTAGAACCTTGTTGGCTTGCAGGGATGTTGGGAGCTGTCCATTCTTCTGCCAAAGCCCTTAGTTGGCTTTGTCTGGGTTGTAATCTTTCTTTTTGGGAGGGATGCAGATTCCACAATTGTAGTAGTTCATACCCTTTGGTTGGTTTTTGTATCGTGAACTTCTGATTTTCCCGGAATATTAGCAGTTTAATAGGATAGCCCCATCTATATCTGAAGTCATTTTTTTCGTAGTGTGGATGTAATTTCAGTAAAGGTTTTTCTCTTTTGCAGAGTCCTCACAGACATATCATGAAAGATTTGCAGATTTTTTAACTTGTCTGGAAGGGAGGGCTTCTGGAAATGGGCCCTTTGGATTCTCTCCTTGTAAGTGAATAAGTGAAGTCGGACTATTGTGTCTCTAGGTTGATCCTCTGAGAGACCTTTGGGCTTGAGTGAGCAGTGCGCATGATCCATCAGAGCCTCAGCTTCCGTAGCAGGGGGGCTAGCGCATGAAACAGCTCTTTCAGATATGGTTGTAAATCAGCCATGGAGACAGTCTCGGGGATACCTCAGATCCTCAGGTTATTCCACCGAGATCTGTCTTCCAAGTCCGCTATTTTATCTTCTACAACTTCAAAGTAGTCTGCCAAGCGCTGTGTGTAAGTTTGCAGATTAGAATGCTCCACAGCTACATCCTCCTGTCTTCTTTCAAGCGAGTCTATTCTTTCATTCGTTGATGAAATTTCCTTTTTGAGTTCAGCCGTAGAGGCAGCCATTTGAGCTGTGAATGAAGCATGATGCTTGTCCAACAGGGATCTCAAAGAGTCCATGATAAAAGAGGGAGTGACTGCTTCTGATGAGGCTTGATGGATATTCTGAATAGCCGCCAATGTGAGATCCGAAGTATCAGACCTGGGAGAATCTGGAGTTTCCATGTCACTCTGCGTCATTCCACTCGAAGGCCCAAGGTGGTCCATCACAGTTTTTTTTCGGTAGGAAAGGCTGCTTGTTTTTTTTCCCCCTAGCTGACTGTGACATATTGAATGAGAAGTAAATTGAAACCACTGTAATGGGAGTCTTAGGTGAGATTGTATCCGAATACGCTGGGGCAGACCCACTGAGATAATGCGAGAGTTCACTGCGTGGTAGACAGGCCCGAATGGCCTAGGGGAGTTTATTCCATATCAGGCAAGTGTAGTTCTTGAGTAAAAATAATTTTCACCTTTACCCAGAGCTCCTGCCCGGCTACTTAAGGTTCTGTAGGCACTGTCCTTTTGGATGAATAAGTCTCACAGGACTAGCAACAAGCTCCGAGCACTCTCCCTGGGGAAATTGCCTCCACTGGGCCAAGCCGGAAAAAGGATAGTGGGTTATGACCTACTGCAACTGCGTACAGTAGGAAAGGAGGTGGGAGATTGCCCACCTGCTATGCTCTCTGTACTGCCTCTTCAAGTTCTCCTTATGAGGTGTGACCTTAATAGATTGTTCAACAGGATGAGCTGTTAGTTATATTTTCTGGCAATGGGTGGTATGTCTAGAGAAGGCCCTGAAGTGCAATGTTAGGGTTCTAGCAATAGTCCATATATCTTTCAACTTGCTGAGTCCTAGCTGTTTACTTCCCCCTGTGCTTACCGTCTCCACATAGAAAGTGGTAATGCTAAGAAAAATGAAAGTCAATTGCTATTCAGTACTATATACTAGTACCTATGTTCAGTGCAAGCTCCACGTGGCCAACCGGCAGTTAACAGTCCGCTATCAGAGTAGCTGCATGCCCCACATGAAACTCTGTTATCCCTTCTGATGGGAGCAAATCCCTGACTCCAGCCCTTAAGTCGTTATTTATTTTTTATCCTCTAGGCTAAGGGTGTCTGATGATTTTATGTGGAAGGTGCCGGTGTAGTAAACAGTAGCACTGTCACATGGGGTTATTGAAGATGGTGTTTTTGTGCCACTACTCAAGGTTTTTTTCCTTTTTCCTGGCACCAATCCAAAGACTAAAAGAAAACCTCCAAGGTATGCCTCAATGTCTCTTATAACAGTCCAGAAAAGCGGGTATGTATATTTAAAAAAAAAAAAGCAAAGATGCCACCTGCAGACCAAGCAGCTGCTACTTACAGATGGAAGATTGGCAGTGAACTCTAAAGAGACCGTCTTTACTCAGCTCCGTGTGGTGTGCTGTGAGCTGTGCAGGCCTCTGGAGTGTTGCGGTAAGTCAGGCTCCGGAGCGGATCCCTGACCCTCCGGAGCTGGAGCTAAAGTTCAGACCAGATGTTGAGGTGTGAGACGCAGCGTGTCTGACCACGCTGGCAGATCGGCTATCGAGAATTTAGTTGCAGGTAAGTTTCTGTCTCGGCAGCTACCTCCGTTAAAGTTCCCCAGTCAATAGACCTGTCTTAGTTGGTTGTGTTTGGCTGTAGCATTGCGATAAGAAAGGGAATGAGTCTCAAGGCCGGAAGTCTTAATAGGGATGGGTCCTCTGGTGTAAGTGACTCCCTCGTCTCATTTATGACCCTCCAGTGCTATAGCGGGTAATTGCGCTGCTTTGCAGAGACCCCAGCAACCAAGCCAGGCACAGGGGCTGGAAATTATAACTTTTAGGCAGTTTTACTCACTATAATTTTATCACCTAGCTAGGTTTAGTGCAGAGCTCTGGTTAGATGCGACCGGCCATGATGATAGTTTGCTACGCTCCCCCCCCCTAATAAAATCATTTTAATTGGTAGAGGATTCATGTTTGTGTTAACAGATTAATTAAAATGATATGATAATATATCAGTACTTGTCCCAGTCATTTAAATCAGAGTTTTATATAAATGTTCATAAAGAAAAAATATATCTAATATATCACAGCAACATATGATCCAATAAATTAGCCAGGCACTGTGCTTATAAGTTACGATAACAATAATAATAATAGCTTTAAATTTAGCCACATTTTATTTTCTATTCAGTACTTTCATAATTAATATATTTTTATTCTTAAATCTCATCATATGTTATGGTAACGTAGAAGCCTTTATTTTGATTATTTATTTTATTTCATGTTCCTATCTTTTATATAGGTCATTGTAAAATATTTAAAATATTAGTGAAATTGTTCCCCTAAAACATGATAAAAATTGCCCTAAATCAAAATGAACCCATGGGAGTGGATGTAACAAGCAGGCTATAATTGGACAAGGTTGGGCCATTGGAACTAGGATCATTTGACAGGGGTGGCACATAGAAGGATTATATTCTGGCTAATGGTGTATTTTGTTCAGAGATACTAGTCTCATATAGGGTCCATCTGCTGATCTTTATTTCTATGAGACTGCTGACTACGACTGGGTTTAGCTTGTAGTGGACAGAGAGTTGTGGACCATTATTTAATTTTCTGACACAGGCAACACAATGCCTTGAGCCAGCCAGAAGTAGGTCACCTCAAATATTACTTCATAATTAACTGATTTAATAACATGATAAGCAATAAGCTAATACTTGTAAAACTTTACAAAAATGATTTATTGTTACTAAAGTACATTTACTGGATGCTGCTCATCAACATAAATCTAGAATTTGTACTTTTTTGCGAAGATATAAAGGGACATGAAACCCAATTTTTTTCTTTCATGATTTAGAAAGAACATGCAATTTTAAACAACTTTCTAATTTACTTCTACTGTATTATCTAATTTGCTTAATTCTCTTGATATACTTTGCTAAAAAGCATATCTAGATAGGCTCAGTAGCTGCTTATTGGATGTTGCACATGGATGTCTCGTGTGATTGGCTCACCCATGTACATTGCTATTTCTTCAACAAAGGATATCTAATAAATGAAGCAAATTATATAATAGAAGTAAACTGGAATGTTGTTTAAAATTGTATTCTCTTCTTGAATCATGAAAGAAAATGTTTGGGTTTAGTGTCCCTTTAAGTGAAACCCATGCATATTTAACTGTATAAAAAGTATGTAGAAAAATACATTTTTTTAATATATTTTATATTGTGGAAAACATAACTGTTTAACCATAAATGTTGATGGTTGGTTGAGTTTTACCTTCAAGCCATAACAATTTAATGGTGGCTTGTTTTTCAGTCCACTCTATTGATTGAAATGAATGTAATTTAATTTAATTATAGTTTGTTTATTTTCTCTACAGTGGTTTTTTGTTTCATTTTATCTACAAATGAAGGTTGTATAAAATTACAAGTATTGCAGAAGAAAACAAATTGTAAGTATTTAGCAAATAATCTTTCAAATCTAGGCTTGTATGTTTACAATAAAGACATCTCAAAATTTCAAAAGTGTGCATTATAATTCATTCAAAAGTGTGCATTATAATTCATTCAAAAGTGTGCATTATGAGTCAGGAGTGCCCAGATGGGCAGGGAGCACAGTAAGTGGGTGGGACAATGGAGGAGCACAAGAAGCCGGGAGTTCCCCCCTCCATACCAAGTTGTAAGGAGGAGGGAGGAGGGAGCTGCAGGCAAACAAAAGAAATAGGCAGGGATAGGGGGAGAGATAGGGATAGGACTAGGGGAGGGACTAGGTAATGAGACAGGGATATTAGGGACTTACCAGGGCAGCAGGATCTTCTTGTCTTCTTTTCTCCCTCCCATCCCTAAACAATAAGAAGGTCATATAGCAGGTCTCACACCCTTTCTTGTATTTTTTATTGCAGATTGTGAATCAACAATGAGGTCATGGAGGGCAATGAGTCCAGATGGATGTAAAAGGAATGTTGTGCTATTCAGTTGACATGAAATCGGCAAATAGGAGATTAGTATAAAACAGGGCTATCCCCATTTAACAGGTAACATTCCGTACAGACTTAACTATTAAGTGGTGGTATGGAAAAAACCCCTATGGGTGGCAGTAGATAAAATTAAGTGTTGATGCACGGTTTGACCGAGTAATGCACAGGGCGTAACCGGAAATATAGGTCTACGACCCCGACTGGCGAGCCAGTAATGTTTCCACATGCACAATGCAACGTTTGGTGCTGTGTAACTTAAGCGCCTGGTAGGCTGGCTGCGGGAGCATGGGCTCCCTACCCCCCTTTTTAATTGTTGGTTTCTGATTAAGGCAAGTTCAGCCGCAATTAAAGGGGGGGGGGTTAGTTAGGGGACTCATTGCCGTTACATATGGATATGATTTTAGTAAAGGGACCTTGTTAAATTTGCCACTACACCGGTGTTGTGTCTTTATTGGGGAGCAGTAAAAGAGGGACGGTGAAGTAATAACAAATTCTGGTGCAGGGACAAGTTGGCCCTACAGCACTTTTAATTTTTAGCTGGAAATGTATCTTGAAAAACAAATATAATCATGACATTTTGCATTTTCTTAACGGTAACTCATATGGATTACAGTTTTGAGTCTTTGTAACATCTTTCCAAGTATCTTATGAGAAACTTTCGGCTAGATTACAAGTTTTTGTCGGTAAGGCTTGCAGGGCTAACAAGCCTTTTTTTTCTATCGCTATCTTGAGACAACACTGGTATTACAGGTTTTTTTAAACCTGGGGTTAGCCGCAAAAAGGTGATCGTAGAGCAGAATTTAGCTCCACATCTCACCTCAATACCAGCGTTGCTTAAGGTAGCGGTAAGCTGGCAAAACGTGCTCATGCAGAAAAGCAGTGTTCAGCTCCTAACGCAGCCCCATTGTTTCCTATGGGGAAAGAACATTTACGTCTGCACCTAACACCCTAACATGAACCCTGAGTCTAAACACCCCTAATCTTACAATTATTAACCCCTAATCTGCCGACCGGACATCAGCGCCACTTTCATAAATGTATTAACCCCTAAACCGCCGCACTCCCGCCTCGCAAACACTAGTTAAATTTTATTAACCCCTAATCTGCCCCCCCAACATCGCTGACACCTACCTACATTTAACCCCTAATCTTCCGACCCCAATGTCGCTGCTACTATAATAAATTTATTAACCCCTAAACCTAAGTCTAACCCTAAGTCTAACCCCCCTAACTTAAATATAATTTAAATTAAACTAAATTAATTTAACATAATTAAATAAATTAATCCTATTTAAAACTAAATACTTACCAATAAAATAAACCCTAAGCTAGCTACAATATAACTAATAGTTACATTGTAGCTAGCTTAGGATTTATATTTATTTTACATGCAACTTTGTATTTATTTTAACTAGGTAGAATAGTTATTAAATATTTATTAACTATTTAATAGCTACCTAGCTAAAATAAGTACAAAATTACCTGTAAAATAAATCCTAACCTAAGTTACAATTACGTCTAACACTACACTATCATTAAACTAATTACCTAAACTACCTACAATTAATTACAAAAAATTAAATAAACTAAATTACGAGAAAAAAAACACTAAATGACAGAAAATAAAAAAAGAATTACAAGAATTTTAAACTAATTACACCTAATCTAATCCCCCTAATAAAATAAAAAAGCCCCCCAAAATAATAAAATTTCCCTACCCTATACTAAACCTTAAAAGGGCCTTTTGCGGGGCATTGCCCCAAAGTAATCAGCTCTTTTACCTGTAAAAAAAAAAAATACAATACCCCCCAACATTACAACCCACCACCAACACATCCCTACTCTAAAACCCACCCAATCCCCCCTTAAAAAAACTAACACTAACCCCCTGAAGATCACCCTACCTTGAGCCGTCTTCACCCAGCCCGGGCACAAGTGGTCCTCCATATGGCAGAAGTCTTCATCCGATCGGGACAGAAGAGGTCCTCCAGATGGCAGAAGGCTTCATCCAGGTGGCATCTTCTATCTTCATCCTTCCGGAGCGGAGCGGGTCCATCTTCAATCCAGTGGACGCGGAGCATCCTCTTCAAACGAAGTCCTAACAAAGAATGAAGGTTCCTTTAAATCACGTCATCCAAGATGGCGTCCCTTGAATTCCGATTGGCTGATAGAATCCTATCAGCCAATCGGAATTAAGGTAGGAAAAATCCTATTGACTGATGCAATCAGCCAATAGGATTGACCTTGCATTCTATTGGCTGAGTGGAACAGCCAATAGAATGTGAGGTCAATCCTATTGGCTGATTGGATCAGCCAATCGGATTGCACTTCAATCCGATTGGCTGATAACATCAGTCAATAGGATTTTTCCTACCTTAATTCCGAATGGCTGATAGGATTCTATCAGCCAATCAGAATTCAAGGGACGCCATCTTGTAAAATAAATATAAATCCTAAGCTAGCTTCAATGTAACTATTAGTTATATTGTAGCTAGCTTAGGGTTTATTTTATCGGTAAGTATTTAGTTTTAAATAGGATTAATTTATTTAATTATGTTAAATTAATTTCGTTAAATTTAAATTATATTTAAGTTAGGGGGGTTAGACTTAGGGTTAGACTTAGGTTTAGGGGTTAATACATTTATTTAAGTGGTGGCGATGTCCGGTCGGCAGATTAGGAGTTAATAATTGTAGGTAGGTGGCGGCGACGTTGGGGGCGCAGATTAGGGGTTAATAAATATAATGTAGGTGTCCGCGATGTTAGGGGCAGCAGATTAGGGGTTCATAGGTATAATGTAGGTGGCGGCGATGTCCGGTCGGCAGATTAGGGGTTAAAAATATTTATTTTAGTGTTTGTGATGTGGGGGGGGGGGGGGGCTCGGTTTAGTGGTTAATAGGTAGTTTATGGGTTTTAGTGTACTTGTTAGCACTTTAGTTAAGAGCTTTATGTTCCGGCGTTAGCCCATAAAACTCTTAACTACTGACTTTTAAATGCGGTAGGAGTCTGGACAGGAGAGGGTCTACCGCTCACGTCTTCCAAGACTCGTAACACCAGCGTTAGGCAAATCCCATTAAAAAGATAGGATACGCAATTGAGGTTAGGGGATTTGCGGTAGCCTCGAGTCGCGGAAGAAAAGTGAGCGGTACACCTGTACCTGCCAGACTCGTAATACCAGCGGGCGTTAAAAAGCAGCGTTGGGACCTCTCAATGCTGCTTTTTAAGGCTGACGCCAAACTCGTAATCTAGGCGATTATTTTTAAACTGAAGCTATCCACAAATGAATGCTGTATTTTAATTCTACATGATGTGCAGAGAAAAATTTAAACAAAGTCAAACATTGTTTATGGGATTTCTTTGGAAATGGATGAATTTATAAGAATGTTTCTTAAAAATGTAAATGTTGTCTGCATTCAGCCATTCTAAACAAACTTTTAATGTTTGCTACAAGTACAACATTCATTTTTTAAAATAAATGTTACATTTCTGTATATTGAATGGAACATTTAAATATCAAGGGTATCATTTGGTTTTAAAAGAACACTTGAAGTAGCAAAAGTACCTTCAAATACTGACACACCTAAACTTTATTAGATGTTAGCGAGACTCAACATTTTAATTTTATTTTCAATATTCTTTATGAAATGAATGTTACAGTTGTTTGAATGTTTTATTTACTATAGTGAAATATAACATTTATTTATATTTAAAAATGCTGTTCTGACATTCAAAGAAAAAGTAAATACAGATATTCAAAGAAAAGAAAAAAGAAGACATATTCATAATGGTCATTCTACTGTTAATCCTTTGCACCATAATTACATTAGACAGACAGACAAGCAGGCAGACAGACAGATATAGATATATAGATGGATAGACAGACAGATATATAGATGGATAGACAGACAGATATATAGATGGATAGACAGACAGACAGACAAATAGATCTTTCACCCTTCTTATTATCGGTTATTTGTAGAGCGCCAACAGATTCCGCAGCGCTATAAACAAAGGGGGAGTACAACAAAACAATTATATGCTAGAGGGCCCTGCCAAGAGTTGCACTGTTGTAGTCAGCTCTTAAGAAGGTGATCTACAAACAGCTGGACTCTTAGGCTTACATGCTAAGGGGGTTCAGGGGATTGCAGTGGAGGAGAGGAACTGGTATTAGGAAAGGTTAGCGTAGGTTGTATGCGTCCCTTAACAGTAGAGTCTTTAGGGAGCACTTGAAGCTTTTAAAACTAGAAGAGAGTCTTATGGAGCGAGGCAGAGAGTTTCACAACATGGGAGCCAGTCTGGAGAAGTCCTGTAAACGGGAGTGTGATGAGGTGACAAGAGAGGAGGAGAGTAGGAGGTCATGAGCAGAGCGAAGGGGACGGGAGGGAGAGTATCTGGAGACAAGGTCTGAGATGTAGGGTGGAGCAGTGCAGTTGAGGGCTTTGTATGTCAGAGTGAGGGTTTTGTGTTTGATTCTAGAGGCAAGAGGAAGCCAGTGAAGGGATTGGCAGAGAGGCGCAGCAGATGAAGAGCGACGTGTAAGGAAGATGAGTCTGGCAGAGTCATTCATTATGGATTGTAAAGGAGCTAGGCGGCAGGTGGGGAGACCAGAGAGGACAGAGTTGCAGTAATCAAGGCAGGAAAGAATGAGAGAATGGATTAAAATCTTAGTTGTGTCTTGTGTAAGGAAGTGTCTAATTTTAGAGATGTTTTTAAGGTGAAAGCGGCAGGCTTTAGCCAATGACTGAATGTGAGGAGTGAAGGAAAGATCTGAGTCGAATGTGACCCCGAGACATCGGGCGTGCGGGGTAGGGGTAATGATGGAGTTGTCGACAGTTATAGAGATATTGGGGGTGGAGATTTTGGAAGAAGGGGGGAAAATGAGGAGCTCAGTTTTGGAGAGATTTAGCTTGAGGTAGTGAGAGGACATCCAGGAAGAGATGTGAGAAAGACAGTTAGTGACACGGGTTAGCAAGGAAGGAGATAGTTCTGGTGTAGAGAAGTAGATTTGGGTGTCATCGGCATACAAATAATATTGGAAACCGTGAGACTTAATTAGGGAACCTAGTGATGACGTATAGATTGAGAAGAGAAGGGGACCGAGGACAGAGCCTTGCGGTACTCCGACAGAAAGTGGTGACGGGGCAGAGGAGGCCCCAGAGAAGGCTACACTGAAGGTACGGTTTGACAGATAGGAAGAGAGCCACGAAAGGGCTGTGTCACAGATGCCGAAGGATTGGAGGGTTTGGAGCAGAAGAGCGTGGTCGACAGTGTCAAAGGCTGCGGACAGATCAAGGAGGATAAGCAGAGAGAAGTGGCCTTTTGATTTAGCTGTAAGTAGGTCGTTGGTGACCTTAACAATAGCTGTCTCTGTGGAGTGATAAGGACGAAATCCAGATTGCAGCTGTTTCCCAGAAGGCTACCTGTAGAAAGTTATGTGGCAATTGCAGGAGTTAAGTGAGAAGGTCTGTGATTTTTTCTGTGTTCTTAGACTGTGTAAAGGGAGAGAGATAAATTGGTTAATGATGGTCCAGAGAAAGTGTGTTAAAATGAGTGGGAGGGTACATTTATGGACAATTTAAGCTAAGGGTCAGTCATGCAGAAACCAAAAAAACACATCAAAAAACAAAATATTACAGAGATAAGACAGACATATAAGGGTGAATTAAAACCATTAAGACAAATAGACAGATAAATGTACAACAGCTGCTTAAACTATGCAAATTATGACTAGCACAGCCTGTAATATATACATTTAAAGTAAAAACAAAACAAAGGGAATTATCACTAAATATACAAACACATACAATAAACAACTTAGCAGGTAAAATATAATGAAGCTGTTTCCCAGAAGGCTACCTGTAGAAAGTTATGTGGCAATTGCAGGAGTTAAGTGAGAAGGTCTGTGATTTTTTTCTGTGTTCTTAGACTGTAGAAAGTTATGTGGCAATTGCAGGAGTTAAGTGAGAAGGTCTGTGATTTTTTCTGTGTTCTTAGACTGTAGAAAGTTATGTGGCAATTGCAGGAGTTAAGTGAGAAGGTCTGTGATTTTTTCTGTGTTCTTAGACTTTAGAAAGTTATGTGGCAATTGCAGGAGTTAAGTGAGAAGGTCTGTGATTTTTTCTGTGTTCTTAGACTGTAGAAAGTTATGTGGCAATTACAGGAGTTAAGTGAGAAGGTCTGTGATTTTTTCTGTGTTCTTAGACTGTAGAAAGTTATGTGGCAATTGCAGGAGTTAAGTGAGAAGGTCTGTGATTTTTTTCTGTGTTCTTAGACTGTAGAAAGTTATGTGGCAATTGCAGGAGTTAAGTGAGAAGGTCTATGACTTTTTCTGTGTTCTTAGACTGTAAAAAGTTATGTGGCAATTGCAGGAGTTAAGTGAGAAGGTCTGTGCAACCTTAATCTATCTATCTATCAATATATACACATATAGAGAGATATTTGCAAATAAACACATATAACATATCATTACAAAACAAATAAGCTATTGGAAAAATAAGCACATATTCCCTTAGATTAACAATCAAAGCTGTTTAGTGATGCTGCAAATTCGATAAACCAGCTATTTTATTTGCACAATTTGCAAGCTACAAAATTAGCTTTTTGGTATAATAGGGGGATGAGACATGCTCAATTTATACATAAAATCAATAAGTGTTAAATATTAATGTGCTTTTAATTTTATAACTAGTATTATCTGTGTTGTTACTACTCATGTTGATGTTGTCTAGAATGGTATGTGTTCACTTCCACATATATTTTAAGCAGGTTTTTTCTGTTCCTTGTTCAGAAAGGACCAGTGGATTGAAGGATGCATTCCTCAAGGAGATTATAACTCCAGTTATCATGGTTTTTGGGTCATCATCAGTTTCTTAAAATCCATTTTCAAACGATAAAGTCAGTTATATTTGGATACCATATTTTCGATTCTTCCAAGCCCCTTTCAAAATTGAATCCCCCATAACTAACAAACTAAAACAAATAAACCAACAGTGCAATATACATTGTTTTTTTTTTAATTTTTCTTGCTATTGCTGTAAGTACCTTGCTTTTGCTGTAAAAATAGTGCTTACTACATGCTCTCTAGAAAGCCTTGCGGTCATATTAAGTAATTGAGTGCTGCAAACTGCCTGACTAAGTTTCAAATATGACACAGTGATTAGTAAGTGTACTTTACAAACCCATTTATAGTTAGTACTAACTGACCACAATCAAGGGAAATAAGAAGGTTCAGGCACTTTGCAGCATACTCTGGATTTGTATCTAGGCCATTCAAGGGAGCATGGGACAAGCACATGTATTTATAGGAACAATAGCAGCAATAATACTTATTATCTGTTTTACAAAAGCATTAAAAGAGAAGAGGTATTTCAGATCGTAGGCAAGTGCAACACAACCATCAACTTGATAGTGCTCTACATAGGGGTATGATTACAGGGGTCTCATAGGTCTTAACTGAGACTAGGCCACACATCTAGGGATCCCATCTGCCCTACAATCAGTAATGGCATTGCTACAGGGGCCTTGTGGTTCCTGGGCTCTATCTGTATTATGTTGGGTTCCTCATGTGTACCCCTCTTGACAAAACAGGGTGCAATATACAGAAAGAGTATGGATTTGCCTTTGCAAATATGGTGAAAGAGTTTCCAAGGCGGCCACCAAAGTGTTGATGTACAGGAATACTGTGCAAATTTATATTCTCACAGTCTCAGGGAAGCTCTTCTTCTATGTTGCTGCTGGCTAAGCTTCTGTTGTTAAAACAGCCATAAAAATGCTATTGAAATTAGGGCCCCACCACAACCTTTGTCCTGGGGCCCCTATGAGGTCTAGTTATACACCTGGTGCTAGTTCTTGTTTTCACTTTCTATTGAAAGTATTGTTTATGCTATAAATGTATTGAGTGCATTAAAATACTTAGGTTAAACATTTTAAACAACAACTTACAATATCTGATCAAAAGCTATTGATTTCAAGGGAACTTAAAAAAAAGCAGCATCTGTTCAAAACTGCACTCAACTTGTAGTCTAGCCCTAAATTTTGCAAAACTATGCAAATTCTGATACCAGGGTGAACAAATAAGTATTTTACAATTGTGGTATTTAATAATTTGTTTGTTGTTTTCCTACTTCCCCCCAAACCATTATGCTCACAAGTATCAACAATCTCATCTTCCAAGAAATATGTATATATGTGTGTGTTCATGTTTGTGGTACATGTAAAAAAATAGAATATATATAATTGTTTCTCCCTCTGTGTCTTCCAGCACACACACACACACACACACACACACATATATATATATATATATATATATATATATATATATATATATATGATCATGTTTATTTATTATATATGTTAAAGTTTCATGAAGCTGTTTCACTTTGTTATTGGTACAGAACGTTTAGTTTTACTATAAACTGATGGAAAAATGTAATTCTAGATATGTTATTGTCCATCTTTGTCATCATAAAGTCATAAACAGGATATTCACATACAGTGGTAAAGGAATACTAGTTGAAAAGAATGGGCGATTTTCTTTGAACAAAAATTCACTGTAAACTTTCGATCTTGGCTATCGTATGGTAAACATACATTTGCCCCAATAGTCTAACAATAATCTCTGGTTAGTGATTTATTAGAAACATTTAATTAGAATACATTATGTATGGAACTTTTACCCCCTCCCCGATGTTTATTAAGCATCTGTTCCACTCTGCCCTGATCTAATTTCACTAGTATTTTTATAATATTCATACAATCATAAAATGATTCTGCCTTCATCACAGAAGATATAGCAAACTTTAAACAAAGTCATATTAAAGTGGCTTTCACAAATAGATCGATATTACATTGAATGTCACTTGTCATTGATTGGGCCAGTCATTTATTACTACTTTAAATGACTTCTTTAAAGAACAGCGAAGAAAAAAGCGAGGAAGCAAAGATATACTGGAAGCAAATTAGGCTAATGCTTTGTTCAGAAAGTAAGAGCAGAAAGAACGTGTCATCAGTAATTTCTGTACTGTGAGGGTGTGTTGTGTAATGCTCTCCAGAACACTTTGACATTAAAGGTATGAAGCAAATGATAGAAATGAAATCACCTGCTGATTTGAATGGCAGCCTTTAAACTCAGTGCACCACCTCAACAACAACTCAGAAGAAAGAATGAAATGACTTGCTTTGTTTGATCATTTTCTGTAATACGCACCTCTTTGTCTGTTGCCTCATACTGGGGCACTTGGATTATATATATGCAGGGGTCAAATCTCATATTGTACATTTGGCTAAGTGCTGTCCCTGATACGTTTTGTTAGCAAAACCAGCACTGTATGACATAATCAGAGCCATCTTATCTTCTTAAAGCAGAGACTCTAGCTGCAGACAGCAAGACTTCCACCTCTTATGCTTAATAGCTGTTGTGCATATTAGTTCAGACTGTTAGAAATGTATAAATAATTTCCAAGGGGATCTTGGCCGTAGCATCAATAGAAATTTTTTTTTAAAACAAATTATTTCTTGGATATTGGTGATACTGCTTCTATTACTTCAAATGACAGCTGTTATAATGAAAATGATGAATTGATGCAATAAATATAATTGCTCACGTTCTTAATAATACAAGCTGTATTTAAATAGGCAAATAACTTTCATGTTGTGATAAATATAACAATAAGTAACAATTTATAGTATTATGTTTCTGAGAATTATGAAGTTTCAATATATTTTATTTCATATAATACAATTGCTTCCTTGTGTTACATGTATTTTTTTTTTGGGGGGGGGGAATAAATCCCCCTTATATATTTTTTTCTATAGTTTTCTAGAGATCTATAGTCCTGTAACTATGCGTAATCTCTCCTTTTATATCCAAAATTCTTCTAGTAGCACTCAAAATATTAAATATTCGGGTGGAGCCTTTAGTAAGGAAGAAACAGTAAGTTCGAATTTTCTCTTTGACAGTGTGTCAGTTAACTAACTGGCGACACAAAATACAAGTGATCTCATTCTTTAAAACACAATTTGATGAATAATACCTATTTATAGATCATATTATTTAATAAAGGGACAGTCCAGTCAGAATTAAACGTTCATGATTCAGATAGGGCATGTCATTTTAAACAACTTTCCAATTTACTTTTATCATCAAATTTGCTTTGTTCTCTTGGCATTCTTAGTTGAATGCTAAACCTAGGTAAGCTCATATGCTAATTTCTATGCCCTTGAAGGCGGCCTCTTATCTGAATGCATTTAACAATTTTTCACAGCTAAAGGGCGTTAGTTCACATGTGCCATATAGATAACATTGTGCTCACGCCCGTGGAGTTCCTTATGAGAGGGCGCTGATTGACTAAAATGTATGTCTTTCAAAAGAACTGAAATAAAGGGGAAGTCTGCATCTGTGCTCTTAAAATCTTATACTTATATTTTTGTGATTATAAATTACAGCAACTTCCTCTTAAACTGGATTTCTATCGGCAATCAAATATTTGTGATTGGGATTACATAGTTTGCTGTCCCATTTTGTTTATTGGTAACAAAGAATCTTATGGACAGTTTTCACATTAAAGAAAGCCCCCAAAATTATTGCCTAGATTTAGAGTTCTGCGTTAGCCGTCCAAACCAGCGTTAAGGGCTCCTAACACTGGTTTTGGCCGGCCGCTGGTATTTAGAGTCAGTCAGGAAAGGGTCTAACGCTCACTTTCCAGCCGCGACTTTTCCATACCACAGATCCCCTTACGTCAATTGCGTATCCTATCTTTTCAATGGGATCTTTCTAACGCTGGTATTTAGAGTCTTGGCTGAAGTGAGCGTTAGAACTCTAACGACAAAACTCCAGCCGCAGAAAAAAGTCAGGAGTTAAGAGCTTTCTGGGCTAACGCCGGTTCATAAAGCTCTTAACTACTGTGCTCTAAAGTACACTAACACCCATAAACTACCTATGTACCCCTAAACCGAGGTCCCCCCACATTGCCGCCAATCTAATAAAAAAATGTAACCCCTAATCTGCCGACCGCACACCGCTGCAACCTACATTATCCCTATGTACCCCTAATCTGCTGCCCCTAACATCGCCGACACCTACATAATATTTATTAACCCCTAATCTGCCCCCCCCAACATTGCCGCTACCTTATCTACACTTATTAACCCCTAATCTGCCGACCGGACATCGCCGCTACTCTAATAAATGTATTAAACCCAAAAGCTAAGTATAACCCTAACACTAACACCCCCCTAAGTTAAATTTAATTTAAATCTAACAAAATAAAATAAATCTTATTAAATAAATTAATCCTATTTAAAGCTAAATACTTACCTGTAATATAAACCCTAATATAGCTACAATATAACAAATAATTATATTGTAGCTATTTTAGCATTTTACAGGCAACTTTGTATTTATTTTAACTCGGTACAATAGCTATTAAATAGTTAATAACTATTTAATAGCTACCTAGTTAAAATAAGTACAAAATTACCTGTAAAATAAATCCTAACCTAAGTTACAATTAAACCTAACACTACACTATCAATAAATTAATTAACTAAACTATCTACAATTATCTACAATTAAATCAACTAAACTAAATTACAAAAAAAACAAAACACTAAATTACAAAAAATAAAAAAAGATTAAAAGAATTTTAAGCTAATTACACCTACTCTAAGTCCCCTAAAAAAATAACAAAGCCCCGCAAAATAAAAAAATGCCCTACCCTATTCTAAAATAAAAAGTTAACAGCTCTTTTACCTTACCAGCCCTTAAAAGGGCCTTTTGCGGGGCATGCCCCAAAGAAAACAGCTTTTTTGCATTTTAAAAAAACATACAATACCCCCCAACATTACAACCCACCACCCACATACCCCTAATCTAACCCAAACACCCCTTAAAAAACCTACACTAAGCCCCTGAAGATCTCCCTACCTTATCTTCACCACGCCGGTTATCACCGATCCATCCAGAAGAGGGTCCGAAGTCTTCATCCTATCCGGCAAGAAGAGGTCCAGAAGAGGGTCCGAAGTCTTCATCCTATCTGGCAAGAAGAGGACATCCGGACCGGTAGACATGTTCATCCAGGCGGCTTCTTCTATCTTCATCCATCCGGCGCGGAGCGGGACCATCTTGAAGCTGCCGACGCGGATCCATAATCTTCTTCCGGCAACTCCCGACGAATGAAGGTTCCTTTAAGTGACGTCATCCAAGATGGCGTCCCTCGAATTCCGATTGGCTGATAGGATTCTATCAGCCAATCGGAATTAAGGTAGGAAACATTTGATTGGCTTATTGAATCAGCCAATCAGATTCAAGTTCAATCCGATTGGCTGATTGGATCAGCCAATCAGATTGAGCTCGCATTCTATTGGCTGATCGGAACAGCCAATAGAATGCAAGCTCAATCTGATTGGCTGATTGGATCAGCCAATCGGATTGCACTTGAATCTGATTGGCTGATTCAATCAGCCAATCAGATTTTTCCTACCTTAATTCCGATTGGCTGATAGAATCCTATCAGCCAATCGAAATTCGAGGGACGCCATCTTGGATGACATCACTTAAAGGAACCTTCATTCGTCGGGAGTCGCCGGAAGAAGAGGATGGATCCACGTCGGCTGCTTCAAGATGGTCCCGCTCTGCGCCGGATGGATGAAGATAGAAGATGCCGCCTGGATGAACATGTCTACCGGTCCGGATGTCCTCTTCTTGCTGGATAGGATGAAGACTTCGGACCCTCTTCTGGACCTCTTCTTGCCGGATAGGATGAAGACTTCGGACCCTCTTCTGGACGGATCGGTGATACCCGGCGTGGTGAAGATAAGGCAGGGAGATCTTCAGGGGCTTAGTGTTAGGTTTTTTAAGGGGTGTTTGGGTTAGATTAGGGGTATGTGGGTGGTGGGTTGTAATGTTGGGGGGGTATTGTATGTTTTTTTTAAATGCAAAAGAGCTGTTTTCTTTGGGGCATGCCGCGCAAAAGGCCCTTTTAAGGGCTGGTAAGGTAAAAGAGCTGTTAACTTTTTATTTTAGAATAGGGTAGGGCATTTTTATTTATTTTGGGGGGCTTTGTTATTTTTTTAGGGGGCTTAGAGTAGGTGTAATTAGCTTAAAATTCTTTTAATCTTTTTTTATTTTTTGTAATTTAGTGGGTTTTTTTGTAATTTAGTTTAGTTGATTTAAATGTAGATAATTGTAGATAGTTTAGTTAATTAATTTATTGATAGTGAAGTGTTAGGTTTAATTGTAACTTAGGTTAGGATTTATTTTACAGGTAATTTTGTACTTATTTTAACTAGGTAGCTATTAAATAATTATTAACTATTTAATAGCTATTGTACCGAGTTAAAATAAATACAAAGTTGCCTGTAAAATAAATATAAATGCTAAAATAGCTACAATATAATTATTTGTTATATTGTAGCTATATTAGGGTTTATTTTACAGGTAAGTATTTAGCTTTAAATAGGATTCATTTATTTAATAAGATTTATTTTATTTCGTTAGATTTAAATTAAATTTAACTTAGGGGGGTGTTAGTGTTAGGATTAGACTTAGCTTTAGGGGTTAATAAATTTATTAGAGTAGCGGCGAGGTCCGGTCGGCAGATTAGGGGTTAATACTTGAAGTTAGGTGTCGGCGATGTTAGGGAGGGCAGATTAGGGGTTAATACTATTTATTATAGGGTTTTTGAGTCGGGAGTGAGGCGGTTTAGGGGTTAATACATTTATGATAGTGGCGGCGAGGTCCGGTCGGCAGATTAGGGGTTAATAAGTGTAATTAGGTAGCGGCGCCATTGGGGGGAGAGATTAGGGGTTAATAAATATAATATAGGTGTCGGCGATGTTAGGGGCAGCAGATTAGGGGTACATAGCTATAATGTAGGTTGCGGCGGTGTACGGAGCGGCAGATTAGGGGTTAATAATAATATGCAGGGGTCAGCGATAGCGGGGGCAGCAGATTAGAGGTTAATAAGTGTAAGGTTAGGGGTGTTTAGACTCGGGGTTCATGTTAGGGTGTTAGGCGCAGACTTAGGAAGTGTTTCCCCATAGGAAACAATGGGGCTGCGTTAGGAGCTGAACGCTGCTTTTTTGCAGGTGTTAGGTTTTTTTCAGCTCAAACTGCCCCATTGTTTCCTATGGGGATATCGTGTACGAGCACGTTTTTGAAGCTGGCCGCGTCCGTAAGCAACGCTGGAGTTGCAGTGGCGGTAAATATGCCTGTACGCTCCCTTTTTGGAGCCTAACGCAGCCCTTCAGAGAACTCTAAATACCAGCGTTATTTAAAAGGTGCGGGGAAAAAAAGACATGCGTAGCTAACGCACCCCTTCTAACGCAAAACTCTAAATCTAGGTGTATGTTTTTAAAAAGTGTGATTTTTAGTATCTAGAACCGCCCATCACCATCTGCTTCAATAATAGATATTCAGCAAAGACAAACCTTGTTTTGTACATTGAGGTTTTGAACATTTGCAGCTGTTTATCAAACTCATCACAGTCGCAGTTTTATGATTTACAGAGTGAGAACTGTTAAAATCCCATTTTAAAAGATGAGATAAGTTGCGGCCACTTTATTCTTATGGAAATAAATATCCTGTGGTGTTCTTTTTAATTTTAGATTAAAATCTTGTCAAAATTGAAAACAATGTTTTCTTAATTGATTCAAAATGAATTTACAAAAAAAAAATACTTTTTATGGGACTTGAAACCCTAATGATTCAGAAAGAGAATACATTTTAAAGCAACTTTCCAATTTACTTCTATTATCGAATTTGCATTATTCTCATTGTACTCTTTTTTTATGCAGCAGCAATGTAGAACTGGAATCTAGCTGAAAGCATTGGATTAGCCAATAACATGAGGCATATAAGCGCAGTCTCCAATCAACACCTCCTGAGCCTACCTAGGTATTCTTTTCAACAAAGGATGTCTGTAAAACAAAACAAATTCGATAAAATGAGTAAACTTGAAAGCAATTTAAGATCACATGCTCTATCTGAACCATGAATTTAAAAAAAAAATGGGTTTATGTCCCTTTAACATATTGAACATTTGATCAAACATGCCCACTATACCCATCCCATCATACCTACATACAAATGTAACTTATTAACATATATCATAAACCCCACTCTATCCAGTTACAAAACACACATACAGACTCCATTAACCCCTTTAACCATTTGGGATTTCAGTGATCGTCATCCATAATCGTCAGTTCCAAGTGCCTTTTTGGAAAAATAGAGATCAAATCTTGAGTTAACAAACTCAGCTGGAAAGATTGAATTCAATCCCATAATGATAACAGTTGTATATAATAAATAATAACTTCATAAAGCAATACAGTAATTAATCCAATAAAAGAAATATTACATAAACTGGACTACACTGTAAGTGACACTTCATGCTGTTTATTATTTAATTTAAATAATGGGTGAAATTATATTACTCAAAATTTATTTTTTAATACTTATTATCATGCTAATATTATTATATGATGATAAATTCTCGTTAAAAATGTACCAATTTGATCTCATTTAAATCTTTGAGGATGTTTAATTGTTTTGGCCTGAAATTGATGAGAAGTTGGACTTTTGTTTATATAAAAATTGATTATTATCACAAACATAAATACACTGATTATTTTTTGTTATACCTTTTTAAAAACAAAATGAACCACTGAGCAATGTGGTGTGAATAACCATTTGTCACATACTGTTCTCCTATTTCCTGCCCACTGTGTTCAGTTATTAATGGATCCATCCTGATACTATGTGACTAGCTATGGCCCAGTAAATCTAGAGTACATTAGCTATGTAATTGTTCTTCTTTTATTTAAAAAAAAATTGGCATTTTTTTTATTTTCCCTCAGAACCCCTTATTGGTGTTTCACTGCATCAATGAAAATTTGTATGTAAAAACATTGTGTTAGACTGATTCATAAGTTTGCCTGGTGCCATTTTGTAAAGGGGAAAGAATGTTCAAAATTAATTGGGCAACACTTCACCTATCATTACCAGCATTTAGTTAGTGGGTATTCTTGGCATTAACATATATAGTTGTATATAGTGCCTCAATGGATGATATTTTGCATTTCAAACAATAACTGCTAGCAAATAATTATAACTGCAACATGCTAGCAAATGGGTTATGTAAATATTTGTAATTGTAAAACATTTTCATGTCTCTTTTGATAGGTTAAAGTAATCTTGCAGAGTAAAACAAGAGGCGTCTCAGAAACCTCCCAAATACAAACTAGAGGCTGGCTGTGGCCCATGGACTTTATGGAACAATCTAAAGGTCTGATCAGGGATTGTCGCTTAAACCATGTTCAAGCATAATGAATGTGAAATATTTGTTTCACCAAGAAGTTTTAGTTGTATGGCCTTGTTTGTCAAACTATGTTAATCTGTAATAAGATAATGGATTTTATTTAGAAAAAAATAAATATGTGAATCGTTTAATAATAAAACAGCAAAGTATAGGGAGGCCCCTGCCTAACCACTATAAACTGGGCAGGCTTTTCAATAGGGATTTCATATAGATTATCACAAACCAAGCAAAAAGTAAACAAATATATACATATATATATATATATATATATATATATATATATATATATATATATATATATCGTCAAAAATATAGGTATATGCAATGTATTATTTAGAATATTTTACAGTATGCTTAATCATTTTTAAAGGGACAGGTAACCCAATTTTTTTCTTTCATGAATTAGGTAGAACATAGAATTTTAAATAACTTTCTAGTGTACTTCTATTATCAAATTTGCTTCATTCTCTTGGTATCATTTGTTAAAGGAGCAGCAATGCACTACTGGTTTCTAACTGAACAAACTGGTGAGTCAATAAAAATCGGTATATATATATGAGATTTCCTATATACATCTTTCCACAAAGGATAACAAGAGAAGGAAGCAAATTAAATAATAGTAAATTGGAAAGTTATTTAAAATTGTATGCTCTGTCTAAATCATGAATGTCTAATTATGACTTTACTGTCCCTTTAATAATTTCTATAAATTTTTAAAAATCTATTAATTATTTTTTTAAATATTTTGTATGTAATATTTTAATAACGTGCCTTAAGATTATTAGTTTCATGTGCGCTAACCTGGCCACATTATATCTAAATCGCAAAACCTGATGAGCAAAACACATATTTTAGATTCCTATCATTCCTATGTAATGCACTTTTTATTATTAATATAATATATTATTATATTCCTATATATATCTGATACTGTTCATGTAAAATACATGTCTATATAGGAATAGATATACAGGCATAGGTATATTCATATAAATATAATATATATAGAAATATGTGTTTAAGAATAAATAGAACATATTCTGCTATGTAAAGAACATTGGAGTGAAATATTAATAATTCATGCCAGGTTTAGCACACTTGAATAAACACGATTGGGTTAGTGCAAAAGTATGGGTGTTTGTTTTTTTTCCAGTTTTTGAGCTCCATTAAGTCTATGGGAAAATGCGTTACGGTGCAAACTTTTTACTTTCAACGAGTGCAACTGGCACGCAAAATGCCTCCATCTAGCGTAGTTTATGATCGAGCGGGATCGCTAAATTGCATTCCACTCGTAATCTAGCTCTATATGTGTCGGATTTAATTCACGGTTAAAGGTGTGCTGCTATTTAACTCCGGATGAGAATAAGCTCATGAGCAAAGGAGAAGTAGGTCTACATGTGTACAAACCTCCCAACCATCCAAGATCCTGTGTGATTGTCATGGGTTGGGCGCTCTGGCCCATTTCCCACCTGCAGTTTCCTGCATCATAGTTTTAAAGGACTGCCACAGATCCACCCAGGACACCCCCCATGTTACAAATTACAAGTAATATATTAGCACTTGACCAAACTCTAGGGTGCACTAACATCTGGACGTCGGAAAATGTGGATGCGCTAAATCCCTCACGTGATAGACTTCTTAGGAGATGTGCTGAAAAACTCATGTTAGCTATTGCTTGACCACTAAACTGATTGTGCACTAAGCCAAAGGTCAAATAGTGGATTTCTTCACTTACCCTTAAATTATGGTTTGCTATTTCTCTTTTATCTTCCCCCGTTACAACACACACATATACTATTCCTATCTCACATCACTCAGCCAACCATTCTCCACTATACTAAGCTTAGACACTCACGTAAGACACACTCTCATCTTCTTTCTCTTATCATCTTTTTTCTCCTTGCAGCTGGAGATATCTCACCTAACCCAGGTCAACTCTCTGCTCGCTACCCTGACTGACATCTCCAAAAGCTTGTCCACATAACCCTCTCAGCCTCATTAACTGCACCTCTGTTAATACCCGTAATTCTCTTGTGCCCTTTGGAACACACGCTCTGTAAGCTCACTTCTATTCATGACCTATTAATTTCACAATCCCTTAACCTTTTAGCCTCACAGAAACCTAGCTCTCCTCCTCTTACACAACTACTGCAGCCTCTCTGCCTTGTCTGCAGACAGACAAGGAGGGAGAATAGGCAATCTTCTACCTTCATACTGTACCTTCCACTGCATTCATTTACCCCTCTCTTTCTTTCTCATATTTTGAAGTTCACGGTATCCACCTCTTCTACCCTGTAGCTCTACGTGTTGCTGTTACATATTGGCCCCTTGGCCCAGCATCACAATTTCTAGACCATTATGAAGCCTGGATTCCATACTTCCTCTCTTGTAACGTCCCTTCTCTCATCCTAGGGGACCCAAACATACCCAATGACAATTCTAATACTGCCTTTAAACTTTTATCTCTTACCACCTCTTGTGGCCTGCCCCAGTGGACAACATCTCCAACCCACTGTGAAGGCAACTCAACTGACCTGGTCTTTATTAATCTCTGTGCCATTTCTTACTTCCCCTTTCCTCTCTCTGACCACCATCTACTAACATTCTTTCTTACTCTACCAGCTGCATCCCTGCAAGTACTCAATAAACTGCTATTTTACAGCAATTTGTGGCTGTAGATTAGGGACCCAGGAAGGAAAAGACTTCGACGTGGTCCTGGGCCAATCACAATTTGGCCAAATGTTGTAACTAACTATTCCATTTTGATTTTAATCTAATTTTGTTATGTAATTTTCTCTATGTGCTTTGCACCCAGGCTTGTCTGGGGTTAAATGTCTGAGTCCCTGAGGGTTCTGCAGCTGTCTGTGAGTGCTGGTGGGCAGCCAGGGCTGTGAGTTTTGAATGTGTACCAGTTTGAGAGTACAGTCTATTCCCGTGTTTTGTATGTGTTTAGAGAAATTACAAAAAGCGTGTGTCACCCTTATTTGTATCTCAGTATGTTTGGTTGAAGGCATGCATTGTGTGGCTGTAGGTTAGGGACCCAGGGAGGAAGAGACCTTGACATGGTCCTGGGACTATCACCATTTGGCCAAATGCTGTAATTGACTCTTCCCTTTTGCTTTTGATGTAGTTGTGTGCTTGCAGGAGAGTGCCAGACTTTCTATATGTTGTGTATATATCTATATATATATATAAATATATATATATATATATATATATATATATATATATATATATATATATATATATATATACAGTATCCCACAAAAGTGAGTACACCCCTCACATTTTTGTAAATATTTTATTATATCTTTTCATGTGACAACACTGAAAAAAATGACACTTTGCTTCAATGTAAAGTAGTGAGTGTATGATCTGTATAACAGTGTACATTTGCTGTCCCCTCAAAATAACAACACACAGCTATTAATGTCTAAACCGTTGGCAACAAAAGTGAGTACACCCCTAAGTGGAAATGTCCAAATTGGACCCAAAGTGTCAATATTTTGTGTGACCACCATTATTTTCTAGCACTGCCTCAATCCTCTTGGGCATGGAGTTCACCAGAGCTTCACAGGTTGCCAATGGACAACATCACGGAGCTGGTGGATGTTAGAGACCTTGCGCTCCCCCACCTTCCATTTCAGGATGCCCCACAGATGCTCAATAGGGTTTAGGTCTGGAGACATGCTTGGCCAGTCCATCACCTTTACGCACAGATTCTTTAGCAAGGCAGTGGTCGTTTTGGATTTGTGTTTGGGGTCGTTATCATGTTAAAATACTGTCCCGTGGCCCAGTCTCCGAAAGGAGGGGATCATGCTCTGCTTCAGTATGTCACAGTACATGTTGGCATTCATGGTTCCCTCAATGAACTGTTGCTCCCTAGTGTAGGAAGCACTCATGCAGGCCCAGACCATGACACTCCCACCACCATGCTTGACTGTAGGCAAGAAACACTTGTCTTTGTACTCCTCACCTAGTTGCCGCCACACACGCTTGACACCATCTGAACCAAATAAGTTTATCGTGGTCTCATCGGATCACAGGACATGGTTCTAATAATCCATGTCCTTAGTCTGCATGTCTTCAGCAAACTGTTTGCAGGCTTTCTTGTTCATCATCTTTAGAAGAGGCTTAATTCTGGAATGACAGCAATGCAGACCAATTTGATGCAGTGTGCGTATGGTCTGAGCACTGACAGGCTGACCCACCACCCCTTCAACCTCTGCAGCAATGCTGGCAGCACTCTTATGTCTATTTCCCAAAGACAACCTCTGGATATGATGCTGAGCATGTTCACTTAACTTCTTTGGTTGACCATGGTGATGCCTGTTCTGAGTGGAAGCTTTCCTGTGAAACTGCTGTATGGTCTTGCCCACCGTGCTGCAGCTCAGTTTCAGGGTCTTGGCAATCTTCTTATAGCCTAGGCCATCTTTATGTAGAGCAACAGCTCTTTTTTTCAGATCCTCAGTGAATTCTTTGCCATGAGGTGCCATGGCAGTATGAGAGAGTGTGAGAGCGATAACACCAAATTTAACACACCCGCTCCAAATTCACAGAGACGCTATAACATTAACAAATCACATGACACCGGGGAGGAAAAATGGCTAATCGGGCCTAATTTGGACATTTCCACTTAGGGGTGTACTCACTTTTATTGCCAACAGTTTAGACATTAATGGCTGTGCGTTGTTATGTGTTGTTTGAAGGGACAGCAAATTTACACTGTTATACAGGCTGTACACTCACTACTTTACATTGTAGCAAAGTGTCATTTCTTCAGTGTTGTCACATGAAAAGATATAATAAAATATTTACAAAAATGTGATGTGTATTCACTTTTGTGGGATACTGTTTATATATATATATATATATATATATTTATATATATCTACAAACACACACATTTTTATATATATATATATATATATATATATATATATACAGTATATACACTAAACGTGCATTTGTTTTGTTATGAATGCATATTTTTATGAAAATACGGATATTCGTATAGTTTTCACTAAAGAAATATATGAACGAATGCACAAACTAATTTAAAAAAAATTCATATACAGTATACTAATGAAATTCATTTGTCTATATTTGTTTCAGACGTACATACATGTATATATATATATATATATATATATAAAACATACACACACAAATACAAATGATTGACAGGCCCTGTTCTTACTTGATTGGTCGTGCAAGAGCAGGGTGTAGCATTGTACAAGGAAGTCCTTGTGAAATAGTAAATATACAGATGTATACGGTCTGCTGCATGTTCGCTGGAAAGGCGGGCGGACAAGTTCCCAAGTTGAAAACCTTGTCTGCGCTAAAATTCTATAGTAAATCTTTTTTTACTATCCACTTGTAGTATCAGATTTTGTGCTATTCTTAGCCCAGGGTAATACACCCTGCGCTATAGGTTGCTCACCTCTTCTAATCTAGCCCATAGTAAGTTAAGGAAATTGTTTACAAATAAAATGCTCATTCACTTCACTGTCCGTTTAATTACTTTGTGCATTTTCTGGTTTTACAAAACCACACAATAAATTAGAGTGATGTCACATTCTACTTAAGATAGTCTCTCACTACGGTTAGATTCAGTAAAGCTTTTGGGGCCTATTTATGAAATGTCTGTCCAATATGATCCGATCAACGGATCATGTCCGACAGACATCGCTGAATGCAGAGAGCAATACGCTCTCCGCATTCAGCATTGCACCAGCAGCTCTTATGAACTGCTGGTGCAATGCCGCTCCCTGCTGATTTGCGGCCAATCGTATTCAATCAGGTTGATTTCACTCGATCTCTGTCTGCCTCCTCAGAGCAGGCGGACAGGCTATGGAGCAGCGGTCTTTGCTTCATAACTGGTGTTTCTGGCGAGTCTGAAGGCTCGCCAGAAACACGGCCCTTCATGCTCCATACGGAGCTTGATAAATGGGCCTCTTTGTCTAGATTGCACCGCAAGACCTGTCAGATTTGAAAGGTTACTTGTAACATTTTTAAAAGACAAATATCCAAAGAAACCTTTATACCTCACTTTTATTAAATTTCTGAATGGCAAGGCAAAACAAACGTATCGCAATATATTACTCAGTGTGTTTTATTTTACTCTTAACATTTTGTATACTGAATGGTAAATGTTGAACATATAAATTGTAGTTATTCAAATTTGGATTCCTATATACAATACAGGTAGAAACCCCTTTATTCAAACTGCTGGAGCCAGTAAAAGGTTTGGATTTCGGAATACTTTGGATTTCGGAATATTTGCATCTGTAAAATGGGACAGTTTGTAGAGGGGATGAAACCAAGTATAAACAATAATGGGCCAGATTACAAGTGGGGCGCAAAATTTAGCTTTCGCAAAAGCAATATTTGCACTCCACTCGTAATACCAGAGCACGTAGCAATTGTGCGCTGGTATCAGAAATGGCCCACAATTGCATGGAAGCTTTGCACTCAATAGAGTGCGCTTCCATAGGCTCCAATGGGAGTGTCGTTCTCATGGCGTGAGACACGGCATGGGAACTAGTGCAGCGGAGGGGGTAAGTTGCACAGCGATGGGCAGTATTTTTAAATATATATGTATATGAATGCATACATATATATTGATGTGTTAAAATGTATATATACACATATTAAAACATAAATAAATATGTATATAAGCATATACATATATATTTTCAGGGAACACACAGTTCCCATAGATGTAAAATGTAGATGTAGACAATGTAAAAGCACTGTTTTTCTAACACCCCCACAACTTTTAACCCCTAAAAAACCCTAATTCCGCCATCACTATAATAAACCTATTAACCCCTAAACCAAAAGCCACCCACAACAAAATATACTAAATAAACCTATTAACCCCTAAACCGAAAGCCCCCACATCGCAATAAACTAATTTAAATTAGTAAACCCTAAACCTAATGCCCCCCCTAACTTTATATTAAAATTACAATTTCCCTATCTTAAATTAAATTAAAACTTACCTGTCAAATTAAAAAACTAAGTTTAAACTAACAAACTAATATAACTATTAAACTAAAATTAAACTAACTACCAATGAAATAAAACTAAAATACACATTAAAGAAATCCTAACATTACTCTAAAAATGACAAATTATCTAATTACAAAAAATAAAAGACTAAATTACAAAAAATAACAAACACTAAATTACGAATAATAACAAACAAAATTATCAAAAATAAAAAAGAGTTACACCTAATCTAATAGCCCTATAAAAATAAAAAGCCACCCAAAATAAAAAAAAACCTAGCCTACAATAAACTACCAATAGCCCTTAAAAGGGCCTTTTGTAGAGCATTGCCCTAAGTTAAACAGCTCTTTTACCAGTAAAGAAAAAATACAAAGACCCTTCAAACAGTAAAACCCACCACCCAACCAGCCCACCAAAATAATAAACTTAACTCTAACAAAAACATAATCTACCCATTGCCCTGAAAAGGGCATTTGTATGGGGATTGCCCTTAAAAGGGCATTTAGCTCTTTTGCATTGCCCTGAAAAGGGCATTTAGCTCTTTTACGAATAGCCCAAACTCTAAACTAAAAAAAAAACACCCAAAAACCTTAAAAAATCCTACAGTTACAGTTGCTGAAGTCCCGCTTGAAGGATCTTCATCCCGGCAGCTCCATCTTCATCCAGACGGCTCCATCTTCATCCAGACAGCAGGCGGCTCCATCTTCATCCAGGCGGCTCCATCTTCATCCAGGTGGCATCTTCTATCTTCATACCGGCGGCGTCTTCTATCTTCATCCCGGTGGCACGGATCGGGTCCATCCTAAAGACATCCGGCATGGAGCATCCTCTTCATATGGTCGCCGCCGTATACTGAATTTTCAATGCAAGGTACGCAATTCAAAATGGCGTCCCTTGGAAATTCAAATCAGCCAATAGGATGAGAGCTAGTAAAATCCTATTGGCTGTTCAAATCAGCCAATAGGATGAGAGCTACTGAAATTCTATTGGCTGATTTGAATAGCCAAAATGTGCGGTATGGATCTCAACGCAACCATATCGCACGCACAAGACGGCTGTTTGAAAACTTGTAATGGCTGTGCTATGGGGGTGAAATAACACATTTTTTGTTGCCTTCATTAAATTCCCTATAGAAAATACATAGGCCTATATTACAAGTGGAGTATTATTGAAAGCATAGGGTACGTTATCGATATTGTGGGCCTGCACTAAGAATAGCGCAAATCTGGCCTTTCAAGCCCATGGTAAAACAGAATAACCGGAGAATGTTTAGCCCTGCCAACATCTCTTTAGCACTCCCTATACTAAACACTGTTCATGTTATGTGACCAGTTTTTTCTAGGAAAGTTGACTACAATATAGGATGTGTAACCAATTAGTGGTTGTGGTCCCAGTGCAGTTAGAGTTAATATGTTGGGGAGAATTATTGCATATTAAGACAGTTGGTAAGGGTTAATCTTACGGTGAGAATTTTTGCCCTGAAAATGAGACAATCTTGCTAAAATCATAGCATAGTCAACAATAAGTAATAAAAATAATAACAAAATCAAAATACATATTTTCCTATATTTCATTTACTTAATTATTTCCAACCAGCCAATGATAGATCTTAAAGTAGTATCTTCTGCCACTATAATTATTATCAGTCCAGTACATTCAAAAAAGGGAAAATACTAATGAGCTCTATGATTTAATAAGAAACAGATTGGACAGTATGAAAAACAAACCATACACACACAAGCAATTATTAAAAAGGGAAGAAAAAGAAATATGTTTTAGGTGCACACTCAAGCTAACAAATCATATTTATATTAAAAAAATGAATTCAAATGATATCTTATGTTACATGACGATGGCTGTAAACCAGTATCTAAAGAGTTAACATTACCATAATACTTTTTATTATTTGCTGTCGGCTTGGCTGAAAAGTGTCGCCTTTTGTTATTTTCTTTTTCCTTTTTTGATTTCTTTCCACTTTTATTTACTCAGCTACTGAGATAGTCAGCTAAAGCGTCTGTTACTTTATTGTTTTTTATGCTACTAATATGCATCTTGATTGCTGCTTTAATACCTTTTTAAGTAGCAATTTGAGCTCTTTATATTTTGGTTTACTTCCAACTCTATTAAAACATTATACATAATTTTAATTAATTGTAAAGAATTAGATTTATACATTACAGTAAAAAGGCCCAGAGTGCTCAAAAATCCTAAACCTAGTTTTAATAACAAACATTGTACTTCCTTCTGTGATCTGGAATGTAGGATGGGGTTCCCTATTTTTGAGGGGCTTTATAGTGGAGTGTTAAATATATGACAGAAATAATAGCAAACCTAATTGCTTTGTAGACAAAGCTGCTTGAATAGTAATGGCAATTATATGACAGTTGTTTAGTGCAGCAGTCCCAGAGTAAATGGGTGCCTGGGGTGAAGCAAGAGAGGGCAAATGCCCCCCCCCCCTGGAAATTTGTTACTTATATCCAAGCATGCGCACCCTTTTGAGTTGATGCCATTGAGCCACCATTTTTAAAATGAGGTGCAAGTCATGTGTATAACAAGCAACTATCTCCCGCTGCACATGTTATCACTGATATTTTTAGTTAAAGGGTGTTTTAGTTTTTGACCCTGGAAACATTTCTCTGACTGGCCATGCTGCCGTTCTCCTTCTGAACTCATACAATCATTGGGACGGCTGCTTTTCTCTGTCGTACATCTGCCCTTGGTAAGAAAAAAATTATTGTGGATAAACAAATGATCCACTGCATTAAGTTAACTCTCTATCATAGTTTACCTGCCACTCCCTTAATTCACCCACCACAGTTCAACCCTAAAGGGTAATTAAACTGCTGAGATAATAAATGAAGAAGCCTCATAAGGTTGTACTTACATTCATATATTGATTTACAGTCCACAAGTAAAACTGTGTGTGACTTGTTATATGTTTCGACTCAATTTAGTATTAACTGCTCACTTAAAAATGACAGCATTTTTCTATTTTTTGCATCTGAAAAAAGTTTATATACTGTGTATTGTTCTTATGTTTCTGTGGGCGATGACACTGTTCACCAATACAGTAGTGTTCCTTAAACATTAGTTACTTCCTGTCCTACAGACACGCACTTCCTGTTTGTTTCAAATAAAACAAACATCTTTAATATAATTGTTTTTATAAAAACACATATTTAACATGTTTACATAGGCCTTTTTCATATGTATAATACAAATTTGTTAAATGTAATGTCTCTTCAAGTTCTGGTCAATGGAAAACAATACTGCCATATGGTGCTCAGCACATGAGCAAGCTTCTGATGATACCAAGAGAAAGACGTAAAATTGACCATAAAAAGTAAACTTTAATGTTTATTAGAAAGTTATTCAAATTACTATTAATTAACTGTAATTAACAAATCCATCTTTCTGATGGTATTCAACTCCTCTGGAAGGGGCCAAAAAAGGTCTATATCAAATGTTACGTTTTCAGAAGGGAAATTCAGACTTTAAAAGACCCCAATGTGTTGTCATGTAGCAGAAGAATTCCAACACTAGTTGAGGGATAAGTCTATTTTATAATAATTCCAGATGTAATAATACAGGTAAAAACAACCACTGTTTGTATCAAGCTTGTATTCATACAGGCGTTTGTGCTGTGATTTTGGAAAAAGACACAGCAAAATATCTCTTAAGTGTTTTCTAGGTTCCAGGGGAAAAGGTTCATTGTGAAAATGTGTTTTTTAAGGCTTATTAGGTACAGTAGACTTGTTATGCTCAGGACACTCCCCTAGCCACACATTCCCATTAGTGACTGACTGTGTAGGCTGGCAGATCACTTTTTTGTCCATAAGCCCCTCTTTGTGAGGCAGCACACTAGATCCAGTCATTTTGAATCAAATCTTCATTTAGAAGAGTAATTAAGTGGTCATGCCATCAGGCATCAGAAGCCTCTGCTTCATTAATTATCAACTTGGCGCAGAAGAGAAGCTCAGTGACTGAAGAATGCAAGATGAGCAGACCCCTGTGCTGCTTCCCCCAGTAATTTCAGCGATTCATTAAAGTATTCACCAACAGATACTAGGGCACAATTCCAAATCCCTCTTAGAGCTTTCCTCATCGTGGCTGTTTTAATGTAGTCAAGCCCATGGCACTGAGACAGGATTCCTTACAAGCAGCCTGTGTCATTCTTATGTGCGCTACATTGTTTCCATCTTACGGCTGATTTCCTATGTGGACATGAGTTTATGCTTTGGCATTTTGAAAATATGGGTGTTAAAAAGCACAGTTTCCTGAAAATATAGATAGTGCAATATAAAGCAAAACTGAGGGTCATTGTGCAAGAGGTTGATAAGTGTTTAGTTAATAGCATTGTTTTATTTTGGAACATAACATTCCTGTATTTCTCACTTCTGTCTGTCTTCTCTAGAAGCCTATTTTGTTTTTAATATTTTTTTCAGTACACCCTATTTAGTGGATATGGATTAGGGCATTAAAGCCATAACTATATCATCCATGGTATATATGTTTGTGCTCTTTAAAGGGATTTTGTAGTGATATCGTTGTGTGAAAATAACATGTTAATTTTTATAAAAAAAAAAGAAAATCCCTTCTTTTACTATCAGGATTTTGCTGTAGAGAGCAGCATAGCATTTTGATCACCAGCTACTGTAGTTCGTCGTCTAGAGTGGTACAAGAGCACAATATTGACTGTATATTTAACCTCCTGACAAAGGTCAAATGCATTGTAAAAGAAAGTACAGGCAGTCCCCTGGTTACAGACATCCGACTTAAGTACAACTCAGACTTACACTGAGAAAATATAGCTTTATCGCCAATCCTTCTTTCCAGGATAACCCAAAATACTCAAAATCCAATTGTCACAAGGACAGAAAGTGATGTGAAATTCTCTGATCAGGGGCACAGATAGCAAAACAAACTTTTCCCTATGGTATCCAAAACTAAAAAAAATGTTTGGCTAGAGTTTCACCTAAAAAAGTGTCTGATTCAACATACAATTTCAACTTAAGAACAAACCTACAGAACCTATCCTGTTCGTAAAATGGGGACTGCCTGTAATTTGTTTAAAAATAAAGGGTTAGATGACAAGTGGAGTGCTAATTTGTTGTGCACCCGAAGCAGGCAAATGTGCGATAAATAACCAGCCATTACAAGTGGCTGGTTATTACTACTGCTTAAGTTCACAATAGCAATTAGCGCTCAGAAAATTAACCAGAGATCAGATGCCCCAAATTTTCAGGTCTTGTAGTTTTTTATTTTTAAAAAATGTAGCATTTTTTAAAATAAAAAACAACTGTACAAAGCAGTTTTTAGGGGTTAAAAGTGGCGGGTGTGGGGAGTTAGAAAAAAAACGGCACATATTAACACATAAATTTATATGTATATAATCATATACATATATATTTTACATTTGCTGCCCATCGCTATGCAACTTACCCCGTTCGCTGCGCTAGGTTCTCAGCTGTGTCTCATGGCATGAGAACGAGGCTTCCATTTGTCGTGTTAACATTGAGGCTAACTTGTAATACCATACTCATATTACTAAGTGGAGCTCAAATATCGCTTTTGTGGAAGTGATATTTTGTGCTCCACTTATAATCTAGCCCAAAATGTGCTAATGAAATACTGCATATTATTTTTACACTAGTATGTGCCTTTAAAGCTTTGTTTACTAAGTGATAGAAAAGCACTATGGTCTAGATTACAAGTGGAGAGGTAATGTTACAGTGCGCGCAATACAGCAATATCACAACCATGCTTACGTTCATATTGCAAGATAAAAGTAAATGGAATGACATTTTATGCTTAAACTTTTTACACAACTTCAAAGCTTGCGTAAAGGGTCTAGGGCTTAAAAAAAAGTTACACTAAACCCAACAAAAAAGCATGGAAATAAAGTATTCCAATACATTATTTAACCCCCATCGCAATTAACCCCCTACACTATTAACCCTTAAACCACCACAACCCCCATGGCAATTTACCTCTACACCATTAACCCCTAAACCGCCACAACCCCCATTGCAATTACCCCCCTGCACTATTAACCCCTAAACTGCCACAACCCCATTAAAATATTTACCCCCTACTATATTAGCCTCTAAACTGCCATAACCCCCATCGCAATTAAGCCCCCTAACCTAAGACCCACTTAAGTTAAAAACAAAACAAAAACTACTAAAAACATTTTTTTAAAAAATACACAAAATAAAAAAAGCCCTATACTAAAACTAAAGTACCCTAAAAATTAAAAAAAGCCAACCTAAAAAAACATATCCTGAAGCTAAAGTACCCCCCCCTGGAAAAAAAAACAAAAGAAAACAACCTTTCCTAAAAATAAAAATTCTATCCTTTAAAAACACCCCTATCCTTAAAAAAATCTTATCCTTATAATATACTTAAGATAACCCCCCTCAAAAAAAATCTAAGGCTAGAACCCCAAGTTTTAACTCACCATCCACAGTGGCAGCGCTTAGAGCAGTATTTATGGATTTTGTGAAACAAAAATGTTTAAAAAAACTCATAACTAAAATGTTACAAAGTACAAAGTACACTAACACCCATAAACTACCTATTAACCCCTAAATTGCCATGCCCCATATCTCAAATACTATATTACAACTATTAACCCCTAATCCTCTGCCCACCCACATCCCCAACACTATATAAAGCTATTAACCCCTAAACCGCCGGCCCCCCATATCGCTACTACTATGATAAACCTATTAACCCTTAAACAGCCGGCCCACACATCACTAATACTAAACTGAACCTATTAACCTCTAAACTGCCGGCCCCCCACATAGCAAATCACTAAATTCAACTATTAACCCCTAAACCTAACAACCCCTAACTTTAAATTAAATTTACATTATAACTATCTTAAAATAAATTAAAACTTACCTGCTGATTTGAACAGCCAATATGATTTAAGCAGCTCTCATTCTATTGGCTGATTTGAATTTTTCAGCCAATAGGAATGCAATGGTACCCCAATATAAAAGGGGCCCCTTGCATTCAAGCTTTAGTGTGCGGAGGTCAATTGCATGAAGAGGACGTTCCACACTGGATGTCGCCGCTGGTCCTGGACAACTCCGCGCCACCAGGATAAAGATAGAAGATGCCCCCGCCTGGATGAAAATAAATGTCTGGACTTCAGGAACTGTGAGTAGATTACCTGGGGTTAGTGTTATTATTATTTTTTTTGGGGGGTTGGGTTTTTTTTTAGATTAGGGCTTTTTTATTTTAATGGACAGTAAAAGAGCTGAATGCCCTTTTAAGGGCAATGCCGATACAAATGCCCCTTATAGGGCAATAGGTAGCTAAGGTTTATTTAAGATTTAGATTTTTTTTATTTTGGGGGTTGGTTGGGTGGGGGGTTTTACTGTTAGGGGGGGACTTTGTAATTTTTTAATGTAAAAAAGGTGTTTAACTTAGGGCAATGCCCTACAAAAGGCCCTTTTAAGGGCTATTGGTAGTTTATTGTTAGCTTAGGGAGTGTTTTTATTTTGGGGAGCTTTTTTGTTTTTATAGGGCTATTAGATTAGGTTTTTTTTTTATTATTTTGGATAATTTTGTTTATTATTTTTGTAATCTTAGTGTTTTTTTATTTTTTGTAATTTTAGAGTTTGTTTTTCTTGGTAATTTTTTTTAATTTTTTCATAGTGTTAGTTTTTTTTTAAATTTGTAATTTATTTATTTTTATTTTTTGTAGTGTTAGGTTTTTTAATCTTGTAATTTAGTTTTTATTTTATTTGTAGTTTATTTTATTTTCTTAAAATAGTAATGTTAGGTTAATTTGTAGTTTAATCTTAGTTTTTTTATTTCACAGGTAAGATTTTATTTATTTTAAGATAGTTATATTGTAAATTTAATTTAAAGTTAAGGGGGTGTTTATTGGTTAATAGTTTCATTTAGTGATATGCAATGTGGGGGGCGTGCGGTTTATGGGTTAATATGTTTAGTTTAGTATAAGCAATGTGAAGGGCCAGCGGTTTAGGGGTTAAGAACTTTATTTTAGTAGTAGCAATGTGGGGGCCGGCGGTTTCGGGGTTAATAGGTTTATTTAGTGTCGCGATATCGGGGTTACGGTTTATTTAGGTGGATTAGGGGTATTCAGACTAGCGGTTTATGTTAGGGTGTTCGGTTTTTACATAACTTTCTTTTCCCCATAGACATCAATCGGGATTGCGTTACGGCGATCGCCATTCTGCAATCACAGGTGTTAGTTTTTTTCTAACACTTCCTCTCCATTGATGTCTATGGGGGAAAGTGTGCATGAGCATGTAAAGTTAGGCCTTGGGTTTTGTGCGGTATGGAGCTTACCGCACCATACCGCACAACAAAAGAAGGTTTTTTAGTAACTTGTAATGGCAGTGCTTTGGAGAGTGTGATACCGCTATTTTTTTGCATTATTTACACACCCAATTTAGCGCACAACTTGTAATCTTGCCATTAGTTTTGTAATTTTACCTATGGGCTTTGCACCCAGGCTTGTCTGGGGTTGACGGCCTGAGTCCCTGAAAGCTGTGCAGCTGTCTGTGAGTGTTAATGAGCACCCAGGCTGTGAGTTTTGCAGGGTCATAGGATCTGTACCCAGTCCAGTTTAAGAATGCAGTCATTTCCATCTTTTGTATGTTTCTAGGTAAATTGCAAAGAGTGTCACCCTTGTTTGTATCTCAGTGTGTTTGGTTGAAGGCATGCATTGTGTGGCTGTGGTTATGAAAATGCAAAAAATAGAGAGTGACAGTGCTTACAAGCACAGGTCTATAAGTTATTTACCCACAAGCTAGTTAATATAATATAGTAAAATATACTAAAACATGGTGACCACAATATAACAGTAGGTATATGACACTGAATAGGGAGAAATAGACTGAGGCTGGAATATATACAAAAATATATAAACTATTTATTGTACAATGTATACTATCAATAGAAAAAAGGGGACATCGTTAAAATACAGTTAAATATATGACTTCAGAGAAAAATGTACGCCATAAGAAAAAATGTTAAAAACATTAAAAATATAGGTCTGGATATACCAATACCTATATATATCATAGAGTCCCGGAACAGATCACAGATTGTTTGTGGAATATATCATGAACAACAACTGTTGTGATAGTTACCGAAGTATCCAATATGGTCAATATTGTATTAAGGTACCTTATTGACAAAACTTTCTCTTTGTACCCCTCTCAACAAAATCCCCTGTGAATTTGAGGGATTGCTGGGGGGGAAATGATTTGATATAGGTGAATACCTTCCAGATAATGCTTTAACTGAGGGTCGGCTCGTAGCACCGCATCCAGGCAGGTATACCGTTTGTTGTCCTCCTCTGGAGCACTGGAGTCACGTGGTTTTGCCGTAAGGCGTCCTGGTCAAACTTTACTTTTTTTATACAGATGGTAACAGTTGCACTGTTGTGAGTAATTGCTTCTCATGGATGGAAAATACCACTAGTAGTGGTGATAGCGTTCCCAATCTTCCTTTTGGGCAATAGTTGATGTTAGTTCAGAATAAAAGTTCCTGTACAAAAACTTCTGTTCCCATACAGCTCCTGCTCCTCAGGGTAGCTATACATACAAACAGTTTAGCAGCCCAGTAATGCTTTTCACACAATAGAACTCCCTGTAATATATTAGTTTGATCCTGTTTATTACGGTCAGTCTAGCGCCAAAACACATGGAAATTCCTCTCTGAACAAGGAACACAGGAACTGCCTGAGTCCCTGAAAGCTGTTCAGCTGTATGTGAGTACTGGTAAGTACCCAGGACTGCGGGTTTTGCAGGGTCATAGGATGTGTACCCAGTCCAGTTTTAGAATGCTGGATTACAAGTGGAGTGCTATTTATCACTACCGCTAGTGTGTTATCTTCACTAGAAGTAAGCTTCTTGAGTTGGTTGGTTAGCGTGTGTTACAAGTTAAAAGCAAAAAGGTTTTGCAAGCACTAACCCGACACGCACAAAAATATGAACTTAAAATATTGTGACTGCGTTAATGTATTCTCCCATAGACTTCAATAGAACGCGAAGTGTAATAAAAACATAATACCCTTACTCGCATGCAAACCCAATCAGGTTTAACCAAGTGCGCTAACCCAACATGAAATTACATATATGTATCTAAATCTTTGGACTAACACGGGTACTCCAATCAATATGACTATAGATATATACAAATATATTATTATTATTATTATTATGTTCTTTACTTAATTTAGATTTCTTGTATTCCACTCAGTTATCTTGTGAATATATGTGATTTTGGGTTATTATTTTGTGTAAAGCCAGCCATGGTAGCACTATCTTATATGTTGTATTCTGATTTTTGTGGAATTAAAAGATATTTATTTTAAATTCTTTTCTGACATTGAACTAGTTAAATATTTCAACCGGCATAATATAAATAGTCTCTATGTGACATGCTTAAACCACATGCCTGAAAAAGCCCAATAGAATCATTGGTATGGGTGAAACACGTGTTGCAAGCTAAGATGTTCATGCCCACAGGAGCTCCGTGAGCGTGGCGTTTGTTTGTTTGTTTGGTTGGAGTCGGTTTGCCCCCCTAGAAGTGTTCCCTAGTCCTGGATACTAGGAGGTACGAAGACAGTCAGTGGGTCAGCTCACCGCCGGGACCTGGTCCCTAGTCTATCGGCAACACCGCTAGTCTATCCGGAGAAGCAGAGAATTCTGTGACAACGATCTCTGTAACGGAGGAAGCGGTAACTGGATTTAGACGGAATTTAATTTGGAATTGTGAGGTGAGCTGAAATCATATTTACCACTGTGAAGGTAAGGGGAAGTACCGCTCAACCACTATTGACTGTGTTCTCTGTTTAACACAATTGTTGAAGGCGGACTGGCTATTAAGCTTTAATAACCATGCAGCATGCTACTACTTTTTTGCTTGACTAACAACTAACAGCTATATCATCAAGCTCTTCTTATGCTTACCAATATTGGCTAAACATCAAGACTTTACTATAATATAACAATTGCATGCAAAGATTTCAAGCCGGATTGGCCATTGACATTGACTATATATGGGATATGTTATTTGTTACAGAGTTACAGTTTCTAATCATTCTTTGTTGTTTGGTGTTTGTACCTTGTTAATATTACATACAGCAGTTCAATTGATCAAGAACTTATTAGCAAGGTAGCAATGGTGATGATACATTTATCATTGTATCTGATTTAGTCCAATAAATGGGAATTGATATATTTGTGCTGACCACCGTTTTCTGTGTCCATCCTTGACCTGCATATTTCACCAGGGGTACATTATATATATATATATGATCATCTATTTAAAAATAATTTTAACATATTTCGCTATGTAGAGAACATTGGAATGTGAAATATTTACAGTAAATACATAAATATTAAATATGAAAATTGCATAATTATGATTTTGCATGTTTTCAGCTACTTGACTGCAAATGACTCCAATGCATTTTTATATATATATATATATATATATATATATATATATATATATATATATATATATATTTATATATATACAGGCAGTCCCCAGGTTACGAACAGGATAGGTTCTGTAGGTTTGTTCTTAAGTTTAATTTTGTATGTAAATTGAAACAGGCACTTTTTTATTTGAAACTGTAGCCAAACATTTTTTAGTTTTGGATACCATAGGAAAAAGTTTGTTTTGCTATCTGTGAGTATTTTGGGTTATCCTGGAAAGAAGGATTGGCGATAAAGCTCTATTTTCTCCATTTGTAAGTCTGAGTTGTACTTAAGTCGGATGTCTGTAACCCGGGGACTGCTTGTATATATACATTTAAATATGTTATTATTATTATTGCAATAATTGTGCACAGTGTAACTCGATCCAACCAGGTGACACGATCACTCACCCGAGATCCGGTAAACGTCTTGCTATCAACGGTCATTTTACATGTGAATCCCAATTTGTAATTTATGTTATTAAATGTTCTTGTGGTCTAGCCTATGTGGGAGGGACCACCAAAGCCATCAAGGAAAGGATAAAACAACATAAAACAGCGATAGGAAAATTGGATCCCTCGGCCCCCGTAGCTTACCACTTACCACTTTACACTACTGGGTCATAATAAAAGTCAGTTAAAATTCCAGGTTGTAGATGGGGTGGGTCCCCTGAGGAGGGGTGGGAACAGACAAAAAATGTTATTTGAGAAGGAAGCTCTGTGGATTCAGAAACTTGATTCCATGACTCCCTATGGATTAAATAGGGAAATAACTTGGGGTACATTTATTTAATGGCTGCGGTTCATCCGCCCCTTATTTTTTCATAAGGTTGTTCTGTGTGCAGAATAACCTAACTTCACACATCATGTGTTCCTTTTTCCTTTCCTAGTGTTATGAATTTTTTCCTTTATGTAGTTTTTAAAAAATTATTTAGGTGTTATTTTTATGCCCTACTCGCTTGTTTTTCGGTTCCCATTTTTTATTGGGATCCTGGAAGCACTTTTTCAGTAGAATTAACATTGTTGACACAGAATAGCAAATATACATATAAGATACAACGTTTTCTATATCTTTAATTTCTATGTTACTATGGTGCCTCTTACATGTTAATATTTTCCACTTTTATGTTTGGTTTACATCTTACTGTTTGTAGCTTTGGTATGAGCGATTCTACTTGTGAACATATGTCACATTTTTGCAAAGCACTTATTTGCCAATATGCCAGTTTAAAATATGCCATACCTAGGTGATGACGCTGAGTGGGCGTTGTTCGATTAAGCCTTAAAAGAAGGAGGCTCTTTTGGATTGACAGGCCAAGTTGAAGGGTGGTGCCCGAAATGCGCGTCGCCTGTTGTGACGTCAGATGCCAGACTGAAGCCGATGCAAGCGGGTCTATTCGAATTTCCTTGCGGGAGTATCCTGTTTCAAGCATCTTACCTCATTTGGTATTCTATCAGCTGGATTGCTGTCAAGCTTCCTTTTGCATCCAGATGGAGTGGGTGAGATCGCTCATAGAGCGCAACCTGAGGGTATTCTCTCTGCGTTACCAGCACACTTTGGTCCTGGAGTGCTGGTGTTGTTCAAGTTGTTTCACACACATAGGAGAGAGTTTGACCCTTATGCCATTTATTTACATGGATCGAGAGGTTGATCCTTAAAAGGAACTGATCATTTATAAGCCTGCACTACTTCTGCTTGTGTTTCACTGTTTTGCACGCTGTCATGGCTAAAAATTACACTGCATAAACTGCCTTATTTTCTCCAAGCTGCTATTCAACCGTGACACTTGCATGAACTGCTCTGCATTACCGCTTGCATCCCACTATGCTCTAGCTTCCTGCTTTGCTTATAAGCATATACATTCATTATAGTCTGGACTGACTCTGAACTTTTTCTGAACTGGGGACGCCCAGTATGCTTTATGTTTTATGTTTGTTGTGTATGCATCTGTTCTGATTATGTTTTCTTATTTAGGATTCTGTGATTCATCTAAATACTAATTCATTTTGCTGCAACATCTTTGTGTCATTTGTTTTATTTGATTTTTCAGTATTTAATGTGTGCAGAGACATTTATGTATATTTATGATATTTTTTGAGGTACCGTGGTAGGAGTGTACCTCTGTCTCGGGCACCCATCTCCCTTGTTTGAACACTAATTGTTTCATTGTATTACATTGGTGCGGATCTCTTCTAAGTATTTTATATATATATATATATATATATATATATATATATATATATACAACACACAGAAAACCTGGCACTCACCAGCAGATTCACAGTAATGTTTAAAAGCAAAACTGGGGGAAGTCAGTTATATTTGGCGCCAAAGGATCAAGCCCAGGACCACAACAAGGTCTCTTCCCATCCTAGGACCCTAAACCAGCACCCACACAATGCATACTTCCAAACAAATGTAACTGACTTCCCCCAGTTTTGCTTTTAAACATTACTGTGAATCTGCTGGCGAGTGCCAGGTTTTCTGTGTGTTGTGTTGATAATGTTTGTAATGCTTCCCTGCGGGCCTGTCACCCAGGCTGCTCTGTGGTTAACTGCCTGGGTTGCTGGGAACTTTGCAGCTGTCTGTCAGTGTTCAGGGCTGTGGAGTTTGCTGTTGCTTAGAATTTGTACCCAGTCCAGTCTGTGGGTGCAGTCCATTCCTGTGTTTTATATATATATATATATATATATATATATATATATATATATATACATATGTATTTATGTATAAATACATATATACACACATATACATACATAAATTCATATGTACACACATATATTATTATACATTATTTATAAAGTGCCAATAAATTCTGCAGTGCTGTCCATACAACAGATAAAAGTACAACAATGATACAATATTTTTAAGAAATAGGACAAAAATTATCAAACAAAAACAGGAGGAATTGAGGACAATATTCATATGGTAATTTACAATCTAGAAAGGTAGGAGGGTGAGAAACAGGAGAATGGGAGTGCAAGGGTCAGAATGATGTTAGTACAGAGTTAGATGAAGGCAATTATTAGGTAAGTTTAATTCATTTGTTACTGATGTAGGCTTCCTTGAACAAAAATGCCTTTAGGGAGTGTTTAAAGGAGGACAGATTTGTGGGAGGTAGGTGGGAGGCTTAAGGAGGGATCACTACACTGCAAAAAAAATACATTTTTTACAACAAGAAAAGGCTTAAAAAAGACTGCCAGAACCTAAAATGGTGTTGACCAGTGTGTGTGTGTTGGGGGTGGGGGGTGGAAGAGAGCTGTTTGGGAGGGATCAGGTGTAAGGTGGGAGGGTAATCTTTACATTGCATTAGCCTTACAAGATATCTGATTAACCCCTTCACTGTAGGGAATTTCAGAAGTGTGATGTACAGCTGCAATTAGCAACCTTCTAATTACCAAAAAAATGATGGCAAAGTCATGTATGTCTGCTATTTCAAAGGGGATATGATAGGGAGGATATATAAATTGGCACAACACTGGTAGAATGTAAGAAAAAGAATCTAAGGATTCCGGTGCTACCCCTTTAAATCAGTACAGTAATTAAGAAAGGGAAAGGATAGGGGCTATTATAGCACTCATTCTTACATATACTAATAAACAGTTAGTTATAAAAAACTATACTTTAATCTATAAGTTTAAAATGGGGTAGACACCCCTAACGTTTACCAAAAACCCACTCCCAGCCACTATTCAAACTAAAAACAAGCCGACAGTCACTTCTCCGTTTCCTGGACGATAGCTGGAAACATCGGCATCAGGTGACTGAAGTGACTGAGCGGCGTGATACTAAGTATTTCAACAAACGCGTTTCGGCTAAGACCTAGCCTTTCTCAATGCTGTACTTAACACAGTCAAATAGTGTAACCCGAGGCTATCGGATGCGCGATCTTAAATAAAAGCCCAGAACGCGCAGGTAAGTGAAGTTCAATCACAAACCACAACACAAGAAGAATTAGACATTGCAGAACTGAATATAATCAATCTCTCTGATTTTATTTTATCTGATGATCTGTCCTAAAAAGAGGCCTGTCATTTATACCCACACCTAAACTTAATAAATTCGAGGCTATAAAAGACATACACCTTTTCACTCGAAAAATTCTCTTAAGAAAATATTTCAGTAACTCTGAATCGAACACGCTAAATGCCACTGACCAAGCAGCTATTAATGATCTAATAGCATTGTTAGATGAAGCCATTGGTTCAAATTCAGAAAATGAGGGTACTGGTTGGCGAAATATTCTAAAAGCCAAATCTAAATTTGTACCTCCCAATCACACATCCCATAATACACTTACCTTTCTTAATCTAGTATGTCAGGATATTCTAGACATACAGGACAATAGTGGTACTACTAATCACAACTTATCTAAGGAAGAGGCTTTGACCCTTAAACAGTTGAAAAATATGAATTGTATACAAATAAAAAGTAGTGACAAGGGAGGAAACATCGTTATTTGGCCAGACACCATGTATAGGGAGGAAGCATTAAGCCAGCTTAACAATCCTTCTAATTATAAAACACTCTTATGTAACCCTACAGAGATGTTTCTCAACAGCTACAACACACTTATTCATTCAGCATTTAACGATGGTATTATTGATCAAAAAGAATTGCAGTTTCTTGAAATTAAAGAACCTAAAACAGCCACTTTGTATTTGCTGCCCAAAATACATAAGGATATGTGCAAGCCACCAGGCAGACCGATAGTGTCTGGAATCGACTCCCTCACTGAAAAGGCCAGCAAATATATAGATGCAAGGTTGAGATACATTGTTGAGTCACTTCCATCGTACACCAGAGACACAATGCATCTTCTTAACAAATTTAATGGGATCAAAATTGACAATAACTCAGTATTGGTAACGTGCGATGTGGAATCGCTCTACACTAGTATAAAAACACAGTGGGGATGTAGAGCAATTTCATACTATCTAAACCAAAATACCAATATGAGTGTGGAGGTTAAAGAATTTATATTAAATATGATTGAGTTCATACTAACTCATAACTTTTTTGTATTCAATGATAAATTCTATTTACAGACCTGTGGGACAGCCATGGGCACTGCATGTGCCCCAACCTACGCTACTATATATCTGGGCTGGTGGGAGGAAACTGTGGTGTTTAATGACAATTTAAAACACCCCAACATATCTCCCACTGGTCCAGATATATAGGCGACATTCTATTCGTATGGAATGGTCCTGAGAACCTCCTGTATGATCTCATAAAAATCTTAAATGATAATCCATTTGGATTATACCTTACATCTAACATACAAAAATCAAAAGTGGAATTTTTAGATCTTACAATCTGTAAGACAGACAGCTCAATTGTAACAGAAGCGTATAGGAAACCCACGTCCACTAATAATATTTTACATGCAAGCAGTTGTCATCACCCTGCCACAATTAGAGGACTTCCTATGGGAGAATATATATGCTTAAGGAGAAATTGCAGTACCATTAATAATTTGAAAATAGCTGCTAGAGATCTGAGATTGAGGTTACTTGAAAGAGGTTATTCGAGAAAATCGCTAGCCAAGGCTTATAACAGAGCGTTACAGAAAGATAGGGGAGAATTACTCACCCCAAAGATTAAAGTGAATAAAACCCCCTTGAGATGTATTACTACTTATTCCTCACAAAGTGATCAAATTACTAATATTCTGACCAAACATTGGCATGTCCTAACTAGGGATGATCTATTGAAACCATTAATAACAGAGAGACCCCTTGTGACATATAGGCGAGCTAGAAATATCAAAGATACACTTGTAACTAGCCATTATGATAGAAATGCTAAGAAATCGCCTATCTATCAAGGCTCTATCGCATGTGGGCACTGTTCAGTATGCCAATACATGGTTAAAAAACAAACAATAGTTGACAGATTCGGAAAAACTTGGAACATTAACCCCTTAATGACCAAGGACGTACGCCACACGTCCTCAAAAAAAATACAATTAATGACCGAGGACGTGTGGCGTATGTCCTTGGTCTGGAAAGCAGCTGGAAGCGATCCTGCACGCTTCCAGCTGCTTTCCGGTTATTGCAGTGATGCCTCGATATCGAGGCATCCTGCAATAACCCCCCTTGGCCATCCGATGCAGAGAGAGCCACTCTGTGGCCCTCTCTGCACCGGCCATCGGTGGCCGGTAACGTTGGTGGGTGGGAGCAAGTCTGGGAGGCGGGTGGGCGGCCATCGATGTGCCGAATGGAGTGGAGGGGGGCGGGATCGGGAGCGGGGGGGGCGGGAGCACGCATGGGGCGGGAGCGGGAGGGAACCGCTGCACTACAGAAAAATAAACTGGGAAAAGTTAAAAAAAAAATGTTTTAAAAGCTGTAAATAAACAGCTAAGGGACCTGGAAGGGGTGGGGGGTTGATCTTGGGGGGGGGGGGGGGAGCTACACTACAGAAAAGGGCATTTTTTTTAATAAAAAGGCACATATTTTTACTTAACTGGGTACTGGCAGACAGCTGCCAGTACCCAAGATGGCGCCCATTAAGACAGAGGGGGAGGGTTAGAGAGCTGTTTGGTGGGGGATCAGTGAGGCTGGGAGCTAAGGGGGATCCTACACAGCAGCATATGTAAATATGCTAAAAAACACACACAAAAAAGCCAAAATATAGCTTTTATTTTAGTACTGGCAGAGTTTCTGCCAGTACTTAAGATGGCGGGGACAATTGTGGTGTGGGGGAGGGAAGAGAGCTGTTTGGGAGGGATCAGGGGTCTCATGTTTCAGGTGGGAGGCTGAGCTCTACACTAAAGCTAAAATTAACCCTGCAAGCTCCCTACAAGCTACATAATTAACCCCTTCACTGCTAGCCATAATACACGTGTGAAATGCAGCGGCATTTGGCGGCCTTCTAATTACCAAAAAGCAACGCCAAAGCCATATATGTCTGCTATTTCTGAACAAAGGGGATCCCAGAGAAGCATTTACAACCATTTGTGCCATAATTGCATAAGCTGTTTGTAAATAATTTCAGTGAGAAACCTAAAATTGTGAAAAATTTAACGTTTTTTTTTAATTTGATCGCATTTGGCGGTGAAATGGTGGCATGAAATATACCAAAATGTGCCTAGATCAATACTTGGGGTTGTCTACTACACTACACTAAAGCTAAAATTATCCCTAAAAGCTCCCTACATGCTCCATAATTAACCCCTTCACTGCTGGGCATAATACATGTGTAGTGCGCAGTGGCATTTAGCAGCCTTCTAATTACTAAAAAGCAACGCCAAAGCCATATATGTCTGCTATTTCTGAACAAAGGGGATCCCAGAGAAACATTTACAACCATTTAAGCCATAATTACACAAGCTGTTTGTAAATAATTTCAGTGAGAAACCAAAGGTTTGTGAAAAAATTAGTAAAAAAGTGAACAATTTTTGTATTTAATCGCATTTGGCGGTGAAATGGTGGCATGAAATATACCAAAATGGGCCTAGATGAATACTTTGGGATGTCTACTAAAAAAAAATATATGCATGTCAATGGATATTCAGAGATTCCTGAAAGATATTAGTGACCGAGGACGTGTGGCGTACGTCCTTGGTCTGGAAAGCAGCTGGAAGCGATCCTGCACGCTTCCAGCTGCTTTCCGGTTATTGCAGTGATGCCTCGATATCGAGGCATCCTGCAATAACCCCCCTTGGCCATCCGATGCAGAGAGAGCCACTCTGTGGCCCTCTCTGCACCGGACATCGGTGGCCGGTAACGTTGGTGGGTGGGAGCAAGTCTGGGAGGCGGGTGGGCGGCCATCGATGTGCCGAATGGAGTGGAGGGGGGCGGGATCGGGGGCGGGAGCGCGCATGGGAGCGCGCGCGTGCACGGGGGGCGGCGGGCGGGCGCGTGCACGGGGCGGGAGCGGGAGGGAACCGCTGCACTACAGAAAAATAAACTGGGAAAAGTTAAAAAAAAAATGTTTTAAAAGCTGTAAATAAACAGCTAAGGGACCTGGAAGGGGTGGGGGGTTGATCTAGGGTGGGGGGAGCTACACTACAGAAAAGGGCATTTTTTTTAATAAAAAGGCACACATTTTTACTTAACTGGGTACTGGCAGACAGCTAATTGCATAAGCTGTTTGTAAATAATTTCAGTGAGAAACCTAAAATTGTGAAAAAATGTAACGTTTTTTTTTTATTTGATCGCATTTGGCGGTGAAATGGTGGCATGAAATATACCAAAATGTGCCTAGATCAATACTTGGGGTTGTCTACTACACTACACTAAAGCTAAAATTATCCCTAAAAGCTCCCTACATGCTCCATAATTAACCCCTTCACTGCTGGGCATAATACATGTGTAGTGCGCAGTGGCATTTAGCAGCCTTCTAATTACTAAAAAGCAACGCCAAAGCCATATATGTCTGCTATTTTTGAACAAAGGGGATCCCAGAGAAACATTTACAACCATTTAAGCCATAATTACACAAGCTGTTTGTAAATAATTTCAGTGAGAAACCAAAAGTTTGTGAAAAAAATTAGTAAAAAAGTGAAAAATTTTTGTATTGAATCGCATTTGGCTGTGAAATGGTGGCATGAAATATACCAAAATGGGCCTAGATGAATACTTTGGGATGTCTACTAAAAAAAATATATGCATGTCAATGGATATTCAGAGATTCCTGAAAGATATTAGTGTTCTAATGTAACTAGCGCTAATTTTGAAAAATAATGGTTTGGAAATAGCAAAGTGCTACTTGTATTTATGGCCCTATAACTTACAAAAAAAGCAAAGAACATGTAAACATTGGGTATTTCTAAACTCAGGACAAAATTTAGAAACTATTTAAAATGGGTGTTTTTTTGGTAGTTGTAGATGTGTAACAGATTTTGGGGGTCATAGTTAGAAAAAGTGTGTTTTTTTCAATTTTTTCCCTCATATTTTATAATTTTTTTTATAGTAAATTATAAGATATGATGAAAATAATGGTATCTTTAGAAAGTCCATTTAATGGCGAGAAAAACGGTATATAATATGTGTGGGTACAGTAAATGAGTAAGAGGAAAATTACAGCTAAACACAAACACCGCAGAAATGTAAAAATAGCCTTGGTCCCAAACGGACAGAAAATGGAAAAGTGCTGTGGTCATTAAGGGGTTAAACAACACATTAACTGTCAGAGTACGAATGTCATCTATTGCATATCATGTAGTTGTAATTTATTTTACATTGGAATGACAACCAGAAGTATGGGCACACGCATAACTGAACATCTCAGTAATATAAGGACAGCCCAAAGAGACGTAGATAAATGCAAACAAATTACCAGTGCTGTTAGGCATTTTCTACAATCCCATAATGGGAAAACTAGTGCCTTAAAATGTTGGGGTCTAGAGAAATTGAAGCCAGGAATAAGAGGGGGAAATACAGAGGATAAATTGTTACAGATGGAAACCAAATGGGTTTTCAATCTGAATACAGTCATACCTCATGGTATGAATGAATATAACAATTATTGGGTGTATATCTGATTTGACATGATCTGTGTGAGATTATTTCCTATATTTATGTCTTTTAAACCCACTGTATTTTTTACCTAAAGTTGGGATTGTGTATCACTATGAGTTGCACACCTATACTAGCATTTATACGGATGTATACAGTGTTTGACTATTATCCTGCTTTATTGTCCCAATCGCAATGCGATATATGTAATAAATGGATCGAATAACAAATCTTCACTATGAGACGGCAAACTTCCTTGACACTCATGATAAGTACTGTAATTTCAGTAAATACACCTCTATTTGGATCTTTATCTAAATATTTCATTGCTAATAGATTGGGACCCAGAAAAAATGTATATACATAATATGCTGCTTGGGACCGTATTATCAATACTGTACCACAATTTTATAGGATTTCTTTCCCTGGTTCCAATGTTTTTTGTTGGATTATTGTCACTTTAACCACCAGTTATACAACGGCTAAATTCAGTAGTTCATGATTTGTAATTTGTAACCTGTATAGCGTTTTGCTTTATATACATTTAAAATAGGTTTAATTTTAAATGTTACACATTCATGGTACTTGATTTAGATATCGGCATAAACCAAGCTTATACATGTGAACCGATGGAGCATAAATATAAAAAGGTCTGTAACAAAGATTAACAAATGTATTAGATTTTCCTATTTTTAGGGATATCTTGCATTTGTCGCTATTTAAATGTATACATTTTTATGTAGCAGTAGTAATATATAGGAGAATCTCCACACGCCTCTTCAGATCAATGAGCATGCGCGACACATTAGTTACATCTTTCAGCAACACAGTCCTATCCAATCAGTAGGCGTTGTCTTTGAAACAGCACGATTGGACGATATGTGGACATTCTCCTAGAGCCCAAGGTGATTGGCTGAGAATAGACTGGGAACTAATGTTTAAGATCGCGCATCCGATAGCCTCGGGTTACACTATTTGACTGTGTTAAGTACAGCATTGAGAAAGGCTAGGTCTTAGCCGAAACGCGTTTGTTGAAATACTTAGTATCACGCCGCTCAGTCACTTCAGTCACCTGATGCAGATGTTTCCAGCTATCGGCCAGGAAACAGAGAAGTGACTGTCGGCTTGCTTTTAGTTTGAATAGTGGCTGGGAGTGGGTTTTTGGTAAACGTTAGGGGTTTCTACCCCATTTTAAACTTATAGATTAAAGTATAGTTTTTTATAACTAACTGTTTATTAGTATATGTAACAATGAGTGCTATAATAGCCCCTATCCTTTCCCTTTCTTAATTATTTCAAAGGGGATCCCAGAGAAGCTTTATCAATTATGTATGTTATGACTGCACATGCTGTATGCAAATATTTTTAATGAGAAGCCCAAAGTTTGTGAAAAAGTTAACGATTTTTTAAATATGATCACATTTGGTAATGAAACGGTGGCATGAAATGTACCAAAATGGGCCCAGATCATTGTCTACTAAAAAAAATATATAGTTTTGATAGTTAAATAAAAATAAATTTTTTACAACAAAAAAAGGCCTAAAAAAGGTTCTGTTTAAAGGGAGTGATAGCAAAAATGGTAAAAATTATCCAGTCTTTTAGGAATTTTTGTCTCTGAAATTCCTGGCCCTTAAGGGTTTAAACAGTAAAACAAATGACACTGACAAAAATATTGGTACTTTTAACCTAATATTTTGTAGCACAGGCTTTAACTGCAATCAAGTGCTTTCTGTAGCACTGAATAAGATTTCTACACTTTTTGACTGGGATTTTAGCCCTCTCTTCTTGAGTAAACTACTCCAGTTCTCTCGGGTTTGTTGGGTGCCTTTTCCCAACTGTGAGTTTCAGCTCTTTCCACAGATATTCAATGGAATTCTGATCTGGACTCAAAGAAGGCCACTTTGGTATGGTCCAACGTTTTCTTCTCATCCTTTATTGAATACTTTTTTAGGTATATTTTGGGTCATTATCCTGCTGGAGGACTGTCAGGATATCTGAGTATCATTAAATAATATATATATGTATGTATATTTATCTACACATAGATTTATGATAAGACCAAGAACTCATTTTATTTGTGAAACTGCGTGTAAACAAACCCCCTCTCTCTGTTTCAATTAGAGAAAAGGCAAGTTATTTCAAAGATAGCATCTATCTCATTACCTAATTCACAGGAACCCCTGGGTTAATAGAGATGTGGTATCTGGGATTTTTCTTTGAGGCCTAATGAGATTCATAGAAAAAAAATTTAGCTGAAGAAATTACTAAGTGTCACATATGTGTTAAATTGTCCCTGTTGTTTTCAATCCACAAATTAAAAACCCATGTTTTGCATTGTAACTCTTGGGTTCATTTTTAAAATACAGCCTGTATAATTTTAAATACTGTATAGAAATGTGTATTTGTGGACCTAAGAAGCAGTGAATAATAGCAATATATTAGATAAGTGTATATGGAACTTAATAAATAAGCTGTATGGTAGATGTATAAATGTTGTTTCAAAATGGTAACATTTTGTTTTATCTTACAGATAGCAAGATGTCCCATAAATGTTAGCCATGTACATGGATCTGTGTATTCAAAAAATGTTGGGAATGTGTGTTTGTATAAATATATGCCAGGATGTTTGAATGCTGTGATTCTGGGGAGAGCAAATAATTGACAGTGTAATTGTTTATCAATATGAACAATAGAAACATACTGGTGTTTTATATTAAAATAATCAGGATGAATAGTATGACATGGTCCAATACACTTGGAACATGTGACTTGTTGATACTAAAAAATATGGTATATTGAATAAAAATATATAGGAACTGTATTTACTGTTAGTAGTGTTAGGAATAGAAACGGCATTTCTGGTAGTTTGCTGCCCCCTAGGGGAATAAAATGGTATGACAACCAAACGAATTGATTGTTTAAAACATATGCAAATCCAAGTAGCCAATCAAATGTTTCAACTCGAAGGGCCAATCCATGCTCAGCTCTGTAAAGGCGAATCACAGATCAGCTTCCGAAGGGCCTATCATCCAAATTTCACGATGATTAGAATAAAAAGGTGTGGGACTATATTGCAAAATATAATCCCAAGAGAGAAAAAGAGGACTTTGGCTGCAAAATGTTGGACTAAACAAATTGCTGCAATCCAGTCTATTATTAAGCAACCTGGGCCTATATTTTTTATCCATCTTGCAAAAATTACCTCTTTCAAATTATGAGGCGAAATTGGATTTACTGGAGAAACTCTGGAAGTTGAAAAATTAATTGTTTAATTGGGTGATGTATGACTGTTATTTATCTTTAATATTTTAGACAAATGTATTCTAAGACTATAGTCAAATTGCAGTTAGTAATTTTAAAAGGGTACTTTGTATTTTAGCTTGCATTCCTAATCCTGTGTGGTTTAAAACTAATCTTTTGTTTGCCAAGTAATTTATAACTGTAGCCATATAAATATATTTTAGAATTTACCTTATTGCTGCTAAAGAATTTATTTCATCTTAGATAAATTGGTATATAATCTGGCTGTTTACATTAAGAATACATATAACTTCTGGTGTATTAAATAGAGTTGTATTAAATAATTTGTGGGCTAAATAACTCAATTGTACCAGTCTGAATGTTAGTGGCTCATATCTTGGTATATCATTGTGGTATTTTAATGAAATTCAATTGAGAATATGGTTAATAAATAAGGTAACTTTTATGATCTTTGCATAGCATATTATAATAGTGTAAACATGTATAGTTTGATTCATATCTTGATTTCTATAAATATAATTCAATCTGTCTATAAATTTTAACTAATATAAAGAATTTAGGAATTTACATTAATTTTATTGTTTGGTATATGCATTTTTATTGGGGGTTTATTTTAAAGAATAATTATTAAATATATTGTATTATAACCCGGCCATATACTGACATATTATTTGGAGGCACACTGCTTTAGATATTATTAATATTTATCACATTGATATGATATATCTGTAGTAAATAGAAATTATTAAAAAAAAAAATATCTAAAAAAATTATTATTAATTTTTTTGTTGTGATTAAATATTTCAAAATTAATATTAATATCTTGAAATATTATTAAAGCTTTTTTTAAATTGATAAATTGATTTTTCATATTTCAAAATTAATATTAATATTTTGAAAATATTTTTTTCTTTCTTCTTATTGGCCAAAATTGTATTAGTATTTTAATTTAACTAAATACTAAGCCAATATAATAATGTCTGTAACTAGAAGTGAATCATTTAATTCTATACATAGTGTTGAAATATGATTCCCAAGGTTGCCCCTCACTCAGGGGATGTCCTTAAGATGGACATTATAGGCCACATTAAAAAGAGGTTTAATATTGTGGGTGAATTAAATTATTATATGGATATGCTTGCAATTAAGGCTAAAAACATTGCTATTGATGATAGAAGGTAGAATGAAGAAAGTGAATTATTCCAAAAACAATTAAAAATTAATCAATGCAAAACTCTCAAAAAACTCGATGAACTAATACTAAAAAATTCTCCCTTGATAATATGCATTATTGACGAAATTTCGCTATACCTCATAGAAAAGGAATTGCAAATACAGGGGCTAGAAGATAGTATTCATTCCTCACGCAGATGCGAAGAGAATTTAAATATAGCCAAATATAAAATTGATGAGTTTGCCCAAAACAGGGCCACTTTACAAAAATATAACCAGAATTTAGTTGCCCAGATAGAAGATTTGCATAAAGAACTTGCACAAAGCCAGAGAGAATTAAGTGGTTTAAAAAGATTGTATCGTCATAATGAAAACCCCTCTATTAGCAATGAAGATAATGCAGATAATTCTAAATCTCTTAAGGATTACATCAGGACTGAACTGCAGAAATATAGAGAAGAATTTGAACAGAGGACCCCTATTGAGTCAGAAATACATTTCCCAAATAAATAGTTACCTCATGTTTTAAATTCAGAGAACTGCTACACATCAGAGGGGGAGGACAGTAATTATAGTAAGTCAGAGGGCGGAGCTAGCTACCCAAATAGCCCCCATAATACTAATATGCGTAAGGGTTCTCCCCATAGTTAAAGGGAAGATAGGGAATGCTCCAACCCCAAAAATAAGGCTCCTAGGAAAGGCCGAGATATGTCTAATATGGTATATGACAACCTTAAAATAATAAAATTTTTAAGTCATGCAGTACCTAAATTCTCCAACAAGGGAACCAATTCTATAATTGACCACTTAGCGACTTATGAAAATGCTTTATCCATTATGAATGTTACAAGTTAACAGTCAAAAATTGAATTTCTGCCCTGGTTATTTGAAGGTAAATATCACAAATTCTTTGCTTCACTAAAGGATATGAATATTCATTACTGGAATGAGACAAAATGACAGTGCAGAAAAGAATTTGGGAAATATAACTGCAGCAAAAATAGCTGTATATGGTTTAAAATGTAGTGCAAATCAAAGCCCTATAGAATTCCTTTCTGTACTGAAAAGTGCGTACAGTATGGCTGAAGATTATCCTACATTTGAATGCTCAGAATTTGTGAATTTATTTTTCGAAGCATTGCCCGCACCCATCAAACTTAATTTAGCTAGAGATTTTGATGAGCACTGCTCATTGGACTGGCTGATCAAAGAGAGTACAAAGTTATACTCTATTCAGCAGGCCGGTAAACAGGGGGTTAAAAGGGAACCAAAACCCAGTCCCAAAATTGTGGCAGAAACTAGGGTGTCACCTAGCCCCCTCAATTTGGAGTCTAAAAAGAAAAACTATACGGAGGTGACCCGAGAAAACAGGCCATCCCCACAAAGTTTTAACTCTGCCCCACCCCCAACACAGGCTGAGGTGCAGAGAGATTATGCTCAAGATGGGGGGCATACCCAGGTAAATAATTATTCCCAAAGAGATGAACGCCCACAAAATAATTGGTATCCCCATAAAAATAAACACCAAAAGTGGCAAAAATACTCTCAGGGTAACCAGACACCCCAATTAAATAGTGCTCCCCAAAATACTAACGCTGAACTAGTTGAACTCCAAAGACAACCACGTCAAAATAGGAACAATAGCTATGATTCTGAGGGATCCCAAGGATCCAGGAATCAATACCCTGGGATATCAAATAATCGGTCCATGGGTAACAATAGCTTGTTAATTCAAGTGGGCCAACTCAGTACGCAAGTTAGTAAATTATGCACACTATTTACTAATATGAGTCAAGCTTTTATGGCTCAGCAACCTAACAATCCATTTTTAGGGGTACA